>NC_045951.1:23998487-24614842 GCF_004382195.2 Drosophila sechellia
ATATTTTATATTTTATATTTTATATTTTATATTTTATTTTTATATTTTATATTTTATATTTATATTTTATATTTTATATTTTATATTTATATTTTATATTTTATATTTATATTTTATATTTTATATTTTATATTTTATATTTTATATTTTATATTTTATATTTTATATTTTATATTTATATTTTATATTTTATATTTTATATTTTATATTTTATATTTTATATTTATATTTTATATTTTATATTTTATATTTTATATTTATATTTTATATTTTATATTTTATATTTTATATTTTATATTTTATATTTATATTTTATTTTATATTTTATATTTTTATATTTTATATTTTATATTTTATATTTTAATTTTTATATTTTATATTTATATTTTATATTTTATATTTTATTTTTATATTTTATATTTTATATTTTATTTTATATTTTATATTTTATATTTATATTTTATTTTATATTTTATATTTTATATTTTAATTTTATATTTTATATTTATATTTTATATTTTATATTTTATTTTTATATTTTATATTTTATATTTTATTTTATATTTTATATTTTATATTTATATTTATATTTTATATTTTATATTTATATTTTATATTTTATATTTTATATTTTATATTTTATATTTTATTTTTATATTTTATATTTTATATTTTATATTTTTATTTTATATTTTATATTTTATATTTTATATTTTATATTTTATATTTTATATTTATATTTTATATTTTATATTTTATATTTTATATTTTATATTTTATTTTTATATTTTATATTTATATTTTATATTTTTATTTTATATTTTATATTTTATATTTTATATTTTATATTTTATATTTTATATTTTATATTTTATATTTTATATTTTATATTTTATATTTTATATTTTATATTTTATATTTTATATTTATATTTTATATTTTTATTTTTATATTTTATATTTTATATTTTATATTTTATTTTTATATTTTATATTTTATATTTTATATTTATATTTTATATTTTATATTTTATATTTTATATTTTATATTTTATATTTTATATTTTATATTTTTATTATATTTTATATTTTATATTTTATATTTTATTTTTATATTTTATATTTTATATTTTATATTTATATATTTTTTTTTTATAAAATATTAACAATATTAAAGATTTTTATTAAAATATAAATATATTTTTTTATTCTATTTTATATTTTATATTTTATATTTTATATTTTATATTTTATATTTTATATTTCGATGTTCATACGGGCGGACAGGTGGGTGGACAGACTGGCCAGATCGATAGAAGTGGAGAAACATTGATGCCAACATCGACGTCATCGATGTTTTCGAAAAATCACAAACATCGCCAAAACCATAAAATACATCGATGTCCGCTAACATCGATGGTTTTCCACCTCTACAGATCGCCTCGGATAATTACCCTGATTAAGAATATACATTACTCTTTACATGGCTACATACTTTTCAACAAATCTAGTATACCGTCTTACTCTTCGAGTAACGGGTTTAAAAATGAATTCCCTATTCGAATAGTTTTTTTAACCAATAGTTTATAATCTGAAGGTCTTCTATGCTGGTATTTTTAAAAACGGTCAAAACGTAACAATAAACATTTGTTTAAGTATAATTTAAAAAAGTGGAATGTAAAAGTTCATGAGCAATTTGCGATTGAAATTTTATAAGGGGAATATGTTTTGTAACTGATGTTCCCAGGCACCATTGAAAAATTCTTATGTACCACTTGTTTGATCGGTGGTTAATTATGCAGCGCTTCGTCAGCAAGCATATCTGCCCAATCTACTCCACACATACGTTTATTGTATGAAACAACAATAACTGGCCATGAAATATCAATGTAAGATTTTTCTTTTGGGCTCCAACATTTGCATATTCCAACAGGCTGATCCCCTTCCTACGAAGATATAAGTTTTGTCAAACACAATATTACGGTGAATTTCAATTTTCTCATAGCAAGTGTCAACAATAACGCAAGAGTCAGGCTCGCATCCTTCAATCACTGTATTTTCCAGAACGCCAATCTCGATACAATTTCTTTGGCAAATCGATAGAAGTTTACAAGACTAAAAAAAAACAAGAGAGCACGCTATAGTCGAGTTCCCCGATTGTCCGACACCCGTTACTCAGCTAGTGTAAATGCGAACGCGAAATTTCATAACTTTTCTATCGATAGATATTTGGGAATAAAATGAGAAAAATTTTCTGTCGGATTTGTAAATTTTATTTCTGGATTGTGCAGCCTCTTCTCCAAAATAACCGACTGGAAGAACTGTGCTTTCAAAAATCAATTTCGAGTTAACCAAAAACTTGTGACCGGTCGCTGTTATTGGAAGCCAGGGAAGCTGGTCAATAATAAGTTTCCCGGTCTTATGGAACAGTTGTTCAAAATTATCCAGGTCTATTAGCAACGTGACACACATACGAAAATTGTCCTCAAGTTTAAAATAATTTGGGTGTCAACGCCAGTTATATCGGTGACGATGCTCGGCGGGCAGCATTACCAACACTTGTGCTTCCGAATCCTCCTTGTTTTGGTTGGTCAAGCGTAAGCAATAGCTTTTTCCAAATAATTGCTAAATGTTCTTTTTCATTTCTGAAACCGTACTTTTGTCGACGGAACTCACGCTCACTATCACTCACCATCAAGCGCACCAAGCTGTCACGCCCACACTTTTGAAAAATGTTTATTTATATTTTAGGTCTGGTAAATTGTTTTCGATTTGCCACGCCCTTATCCCGCCGAAAACTGCCACGTCCACAATTTAAAGAATGTTTTGAAATTTTTTCACATTTTTATTAGTCTTGTAAATTTCTATCGATTTGCCAAAAAACTTTTTGCCACTCTTACGCCCTAAAACTGCCACGCCGACTATTTTGAAAAGTGTCTTGACATTCATCATATTCTTATTAGTCTTGTTAATTTCTATCGAAAAAATCATTTTGACTTGCCCACTCTAAAGCTCACGAACTGCCAAAAACTGCCACGCCCACAAATGTTTTGATATTTTTCCAAAAATGTTCTCTAACGCCCACCAACCGCACAAAACAGACACGACTACATTTTTGACAAATTGTTGGATATATTTTCCTTATTTTATTAGTCTTGTAAGTTTCTATCGGTTTGCCAAAAAAACCTTTTTGACATGCCCAATCTATTGCTATAAAGCCGCTCAAAGCTGCCACGCCCACATTTTGACAAATGTTTTGATATTATTTCATATTTATTTAGTCTTGTTAATTATTATCGATTTGCTTAAAAACCGACATACACCGCCAAGCCCAGACTTTTGAAGAATGTATTGATATTTTTTCATATTTTTATTAGTTTTTCAAATTTCTATCGATTTGCCAAAAATCTTTTGCAACACCCATTCCAACGCCCTAAAGCCGACAAAAACAGCCAAGCCCACACTTTTGAAAAGTGTTTTGATATTTTGTCTTATTTTTTTAGTCTTGTTAACTTTTATCGGTTTTCCAAAAATATTCTAATATTCTAACAACCAAAAACTGCCACGCCCACGTTTAAAAAAATGTTTGGATATTTTTCAAAAAGTTAGTAGTCATGTAAATTTGTATCGATATGTCAAAAAAAAATATGCCGCGCCCACTCTCACACCCTAAAACTGCCGAAAACTGACACGCCCACACTCTTAAATAATTTTTATTTTTTTTTTATGATTTTATGATCTTTTTTGTTTCATTCAGCGAGAGGAAATTGCGATACTAATATTCTCTTTTTGTAACCAATTTTGTAATGATTTAGATACATTTTTACATATACATACATATTTTTGCGTTTTCTGAGTTTTTTATAAAAGGAAGAGTTTCTTCTGTGTTCGGTGCTCTGCTCTGACTCATAAATTACAAACTTCACGTTTATTAATGATATTTTGAAGGAGTTTCTTTAAGTTTGGGAAATAGTATGTCGTTGTAAAATCGTCGTAAGTCTTTTTAAAACCTAAATATATAGTCTTCTCATGTATTTTTAATATTTGTCAATGGAGTTTGCATATTTCGGCAAGTTTGGGAGTATTACAGATGTTTTCATTAATTTCGTCCCCGTATTTGGGGTAATCATCAAAAATTTCAATGTCTGCGTCATTATTAATGTTCATAACAAAATGGTGTCCACATAAGTATATCTTTTGCTAAATGTTAAGTTATGTTACTGTAAATTATTTTATTAATAGTTTCATTAATCTAGTGCGACCCACTTCCTTTCCAAATACATGCACATGTTAGTAATTAAATACGTTAATAGGTCGTTCGGTAATTTGTCTGCAATCACCAGTATCTTCTTGTGCTCTGTGCAACATTTCTGTGGTTGAACCTACATATATCACATCCGGTTTTATGGAATACTTCCTTAATTTTATCGACGTTAGATATATGTGTAATTCTTGACAACGCTTCTGCTACGCGATTCTCTTTTCCTTTTATGTACCTTATTTTATAAGCGAGCTCTCTAAGTTTTATGTTCCAACATTGTAATTTTCCGTTACTTGTAGAGTAAAATGATATACTAGATTCGTTGAAAAGTATGTAGGGGGCAGAAGGAAGCGTTCAAGTCCATATAAAGTATATATATATTCTTGAATTAGGATTCATGTTGCCACGCCCGCTCTAACGCCCTAAAGCCGCAAGAAACTGGCACGCCAACATTAATGAAAAATTGTTGGATATATTTTCATAATTTTATTAGTTTATAAATTTCTATCGATTTGCCAAATATCTTTTTGTGCCCACTCTAACGCCCTAAAACCGCCATAAGCTGCCACGCCCACGCTTTTGAAAAATGTTCACATTTTTCTTTGTTTTATTGTCTTTTGTTGTTTATTTTTATCGATCAGGAAAAGGTTTTGAAATAAATATTACAGGAAAAAGTCCTTCGGGATAGGTTTATGTGGATGGGTAGCTTAAAAACTGAGAGTCGAAACGGACGGCGGTTGATACCAATCACATACATACATAAATATATGTTTTTTATATGGTCGCAATTATCCACTGTACTGCGCTGCAAACATCTGACTGAAATTAATGTACCCTCTGCAAATATATAACAATTCACATTTTTGGATAATGGAGCCATTTGAGTATGCAAAGCAAATGGAGAAAAACGTGTCTTTGGAATTTTAAAAATATTCGCAAGGTCTACTGAAAAATTGTTTTAATTCATCCATCAACATGTTATGCTACAATAGCCATTAACAATTAATAATGTCAAATTTGAAATATATGTTTTTCACATTTAGTCCAAGGAGAGTACGAAAGTTAAATAAAACACATTTGTATGTTGAGAAGGGATACTAACTTTATGTTTACCTCGTCTTGTACTTAACTGACTCCAGCACAGGTCTCCGAAATAAAAAAAGGGTAAATGAAAAACAAAATTGACAGATGATTGCGAGCGCTTTTTTTACTGCTGGTGATGCGAAATTTTTCATAAGACTGCAAACCATCTAAATTGGCTTGTGCCAATTTTTAATCAATGTTCACCGTCGGGATCTTTTTTTGCGGGCAACCTTCTGAAACAAACATGTATGTCGTCTACCCCTCCCCGTCTGTCCGTATGAACGTCTCGATCACAGGAACTATCAAAGGTAGAATGTTGGGATTAATCATGCAGCATGCTTCCAGAGACATAGAGACATGAGACATATCTTGCTGCGCAAGATTGTTTCCACGTCAACAAACTGGCCAGGTCTTGTAAGTTGCTATCGATTTTTAAAAAATACCTTTTACCCAAAACAGGCCAAAACTGCCACGCCTACACTTTTGAAAAGTGTTTTGATATTTTGCCAAATTTTTATTAGTCTTTAATATTTTAATCGATTCGTCACAAAACTATTTGCCAACCCCACTCTAACGCACAAAACGGTCACGCCCACACTCTGAACAAATTTATAAATGTTTTCTTATTTTATTCCCCAATATCTATCGATATCCCGGAAAAATGATCAAATTTCGCGTTCGCATTCAGCTGAGTAACGGGTATCTGATAGTCGGGGAACTCGCCTACAGCATTATCTCTTGTTTAGTTTTACGTTTGGCGAGATCTGAACGTTCATACGGACAGATAGAAAGGCGGACGGATGGACATGGTTACTTTTGCTTCGCTAGGTATCTTGAGCAAAACCTGAAAACGACAATAGTATTCCATTTTACTCTACGAGCAACGGATATAACGTTGATGATCATCCAATGACCACAAATGCTACGCGATCTATTGTTTAATAACATTAAGTACCGCCGCATATCCTTAAGATTAAATAAAGTTATCGCTCAAGAATTGAATTTTAAGTCAAGCTAAAAACGTTTTTCGTTAAACATAAATTTACCTAGAATTAGAAGATTCGAGTCAGTTTTGTTTCTTAAGACCCTACTGTCTTAAAATGTTAAGAATACTTTTTTTGACAAAACGATAAAAATTTACAAGACCAATAAAATTATGAAAATATATCAAACAAATTTTCGAAAAAGTGGGCGTGTCCGATTTGGGGCGTTAGAATGGGCGTGGCAATGTTGGTCGACAAATTTGCGCTGCGTCTATGTCTCTAGCTTTAATGATTCCTGAGATCTCGACATTCTTACGGACGGATAGACGGGCAGGACCAGATCGACTCGGCTATTGATCCTGATCAAGAATATATATATACTTTATATGCTCAGAAACGCGTCTTACATACTTTTCAACCCATCTATTATACCATTTATAAAAAAATAACGAACGTAACCCCAACGGGGTTAGTGGGGCATGCAGTCTGTAAAAACTACTCAGAAAATGCTGATAAAAAAGTAATACATAAAATATTAAAAAGTAACAAGTATTATTACAAAATAAAGGAGATTGTAATACACTTATTGATGATTATTTTGTATACATATGAATATATATTCTAATGAAGGATTTGCATTTTCGTTTCCATATATGGGATAGGCAACTTTAAATATTATAAATATGGTTTTATATCTAATTATAGTTGTATTTCACAGTCGTAAGCTAAAGCTAAACCCATCCGAAATGCAAAACCACATTATCCCTTTGGCCGTTTTCAGTACGACTCTTTGTAAAATTGTGGGAAATATAAGCTAAGCTAACATTTTTTCTTGATTGCAGTGACAGTAAAATTAATTCAATTGGAATTTGCTGCCTTTCTAGAATGTTTGCATCGGGGGTAGGATTGTGAACGACAATGCCATTGGCTGCCTGCCCGATTCGGCTCACAATTTTAACACGTACCTGAGAATTTAACGATAAACGAAAGCTATGTCCGTCCCTTTTCGGCTCATTTCATTTTCCTTTGGGTTGGAGTGCGAATGAAACAAGACCTACATCGTGAAACGAAGATAGTAGCAAGCAGCAGTGACCTTTCAGAGCGCTTGCTGTCGGATCAGCCCCTTTTATTTCTAGAGCTGGTATTGGCTGTCTGAAGTAAAATGAATAAGCAATATTTTCTGTTTGTTTTATTCACCCAAGTATGTAGCCAGTACCAAACACAGCACAAAGTCATCGTTAATAGGAAAAACTTATTCGAGGGCTATCCAGAAGCCATCTGAGGAGTACTCGTCAGTACTGTTCAGACCTCTTATTTCATTTGACGGAATCGTGTCGAGTGGATATTCATAATAAATTCACTGACGTGAGCTTCTATGTGTTGTAATTTACATACATACTTATATTGTGCTAAAGAAACAAGAATCAGATTTTGCATATTCTATGTGATTTGGCAATACAAATATCGTGAATAAATCGTCTTTTAAAGTACATCTCTGTTAACAATCTTCCGAATAAAATTTAATATCACTTTGTTTTAGGAAATTAAGGTGCATAAAAAGAAATAAAATTGAGTGAGTGAAATCTAATTACTAAAAAATCATTAGAGAACAACAAATTATTATATACAAGATTCAGGCTCTACAAATTATATCGTGTCTCATGAAATCTATTTATTCTATGACGATATATACATATGTCCATAAATTTAATCATCTGAAAATCAGATTTTATTGTGTTCATATAGTGTTTTCCTTAAATAAGTCAATAATTTTTCAATAACTTAAAAACATTTCACAGCAATTTTATTGGGAAACATCAAAACATATATGTAGCTTATCGAATATGTTGGGCATATTAAGATTATATGTATAAGCCCAACATTAATACAATAGATTAAAAAAAAAACACTTTACTTCTAGGTTCAATTATTTTCATATATTTGTACTATTGTGTAATTTTTCAAATAAATAAGCTTGATGCTATTACTAATTATTAGCCCGTTAATCTTTGTGTCGTAGTTTTAAGTTCGACTTTTAATTAAGCATGTAGTCTCAGCAGATAACTCTAGCACCAGTAAACTAATGATATAAAATGATTTTTTGTCAAACGTTTCCTTTATACGCTTAAAACGTGTTCCGTTTCGGGGCTTATTAGTTTTTTTGGTTTTTTTTATTTGTATCCTTTTTAAGCCGTTCTTAAATCTTGAACTTTGGCTTCCTGAATACTGGCTAATATTAATATATGTATACCATCTGCTATGTTGACATGGCTGATACTTTATTTAGCAACAATATATCTGTAACTCGGCGAAGGCCTTATTTATATTTAAGATTTGATGTCGAACATTTTCTACTTTCGAAAAGAGAATTATATTTATACCCGTTACTCGTAGAGTAAAAAGGTATACTAGATTCGTTAAAAAATATGTAACAGGCAGAAGAAAGCGTTTCCGACTCTAATTATATATATTCTTGATCAGGATCAACAGCCGAGTCGATCTAGCCATGTCCGTCTGTCCGTATGGATGTCAAGCCCGCAGGAGCTATAAAAGGTTGAGATTCAGCATTGTTGACACCGCACAAAACTGCCACGCCCACACTTGATGTGTTGATGTTTTTTCACATTTTTATTAGTCTTGTAAAAATCTTTTCCAAAACATTTTTTGCCACACCCACCTTAAACCGCCCAAAACTGCCATGCCCACATTTTTGAAAAATTGTTGGATATTTTTTCATAATATTATTAGTCTTGTAAATTTCTATTGATTTGCCAAAAAAACTCGTTTCCACGCTCACTCTAACGACGCTCTAAAGCCGCATAAAAAACTGATCCCGCACACACCTTGGAACAAAACTTTTTCTCATTTAATTCAACAATATCTATCGATATCGATATCCCAGAAAAATGAAGAAATTTCGCGTTCGCATTCACAATAGCCGAGTAACGGGCATCTGATAGTCGGGGAACTCGACTACAGCATGCTCTCTTGTTTTTTTGTGTGTCAGTGGAATATCCTAAGAGAAATAAATAAAAAAGTTAGTAAATTGATGAAAAATGGTATTAATGTATTTTTTTGTATTTTAGCGGTAAAAGCCTTCTACCAACTTGTAAAACAATTGTTACGCATGTCATCGCACGGCCTTGCTTACACAACAAGAATTGAAAGAAAGTCTTATAGAGAACTACAAATCAATAGAGATCAATATTTTGTAACCGCGCCAAATGAAGAAGATTTGGTTATGAGTTTATCTCCAAAGGACATACTTATACATACGGCCATTTCCCAGCACCATCAAGTGGATACTTCTACTAAATTAAATACAAACGAAACATCGACACAAAATACCGTATCTACAGCAGCCGCGGCAGCGGTTGCACATCACCACCACAACCTTTCTAGTATTCACCACCTCCAAAATCTGCATAGTCAGCATCAGAGTACTTTATTTAATAGTAATCACTCAACACCCTTTAGCGTGACCGATATCTTAAGTCCAATTGAAGAATCGTATCGCAAACTGGAACTGAACGGAAATCCACCATCTCCGTTTCGGTAAATATAAGCAGATCGTTACATCTACATATTTATATCATATATTTTATATATCATATATATTATATTTATATTCATATCAAAATATTGGGAAACACAGACTGTTTTAAAGTGACCGTTGTGGGTGGTTTATGGACGCTATGATGGACGTAGAAATATTCTCAAATAAACTTACCTACGTCGGCGTCTCTAGGATCCAACTTTCATTCGGTGATATGCTGTCCAACGAATCTAGTATACGCTTTTACTCTACGCGTAAAATGTTACAGATTAATAATTAAATAAAATTGTTTTCCCTTTATGTAGAATTTTTGATTGAGACATAATATGAATATGTGGAATACATATTTTCTTAAGAATTATTCGTACTAAAACAATAATACGCACCATTCTGCGTCCATCAATTTAATTGTTGTATTGCGTTGTGTCACCAATATTAAACCTGAGACATATTAATAAAACATTAGACAGTCTTTTTTTTTTTTTTATTAATTTATTTATTAAGGCATATGGGGAAGTCTTGAAGCCCCTTTGTGTCCTTCTTATCTATTAATTCAGCCCATTTGGGCTCGCCGGCTAACAATAGTTAGCTTTTTCAAATTTACAGTAGTTTCTACAATTACATAACAATCACATATAACAAATAGGATTTAAGACAAACGTCGGCTTCTGCGGACCCTTGTCAAAGGAGATCGGGTAATGAGATCCCTCGGTTGCCTTCTATTGAGCCTCCTTGGTGGGCGAGATCTGTTTAGGGCGCTGGCCAGTCGATTTCTGTGGCGCTGCAGCCTGTCATGTTATCTGCTCGAGTGCTTGTTTATTTCGTCAAATACCGTTGCGAGTTTCAGGTCTCTGTGCAGGGTGGTGTTTCGAACAAACCACTCGCATCCGGTGATGAGTCTTGCTACCTTATTTTGAATAGCCTGGATTCTTTTGATTTGGCTATCGCATGCCAAGCCCCAGATCTGGCACCCATACTTCCAGTTTGGTGCTAAGATCTGTTTGTAAATTGTCAGCTTGTTGGATAGCGACAATTTACTGCGCGAACAAAGTAGCCAGTAGTGCTTCGCCACCTTAGCACGTAGGCGCGTTCTGATGTCGGTCACATGCTTGGAAAATGTGAGTCTTCGATCCAGAAGCACTCCAAGGTACTTTGCTGCGTTCGGCTGTGGTACGGGGGCTTCCTCGATGTAGACGGGCGGTGGCGTTCTCCGCTTTAAAGTAAAGCAGAAGTTGTTGGATTTAGTGCTATTGATGCCAATGTTCCAACGTCTTGCCCATTCCGAGAACCGGTATGCAAAGTCCTGGATACCATCGGCTGCGTCGTGCTCGCATCGGGACCTGTAGGTGACGCACACGTCATCGGCAAATGTGGCCAGCATAGATTTCCTGTAAAGGCTTACATCCGGCTGCGGCATGTCGTAGCTATACAGGCAGTAGAGCAGGGGGTTAGACAGTCTTAAGCAATAACTTCTTCATTTAAAATTAAAATTTTTAAAAATAATATACTACTACTAAGGTACAAATTTGCTTGAAAACAAGTTTACCTTTACTGCAAAAGGTTCCTATTTGGACTTATTAGTATAATTAATTAGCCTACTCTGGCCTCCTTAGGACCCAGAATTCCTTGTTATTACTTTACTAAGTTTTTGGGTGACGACATTTATCACATTTTCATACCGAAAGCTATAGGTGTTTTTATAATAATAAAACTTTGTGTATATATTTAAACGACCGAATTATTATTCTAATACGTTTAAAATAACAAAGACTAACATTTTCCTGTTGAACTCAACGGAGCAATTAAAGAAGAATCTGTTCTCTATATTTTAAGATACTATACTAGTTTTGTTGAAAAGTTAGAGCGAAGCGTCTCCAATCCTATAAAGTGTGTAATTCTTAATCAGAATCAATAGCCAAGTCTGAACTTCGAGATCTCGAAAAACATTAAAGCTAGAACGTTGAGACTAGACATGTAGATTTTAGTGACGTCTACAGTGCGAAAGTGTGTTTCAGAACGTTGCCACGGCACTCTTTTGAAAGTTTAGATTTTTTTTCGTTTTATTATTTGTTTTGCTTATATCTAGGGGTATACCAAAAACATTTTTGCAACGTTTATTCTGCATCCTGGTTACACGTTACATACATTTCTTTGATTCAAATATTCCCCTTTACTGCAAGAGTGACGAGTAAACAAATTATTTTGTTTTACTTACTCATTTTTTGGACGACTTATAACAAAACGGAAAAATATCAAAACATTTTTTAAAAGTTTTCTTTAAGAATGCATGGCTGGCTACGTTCTGAAATAAACTTGGGCAGCATATGCGTCACGTCCAGTCTTAACTTATTAGCTTTTATAGTTTTCAAGATATCGGCATTCAAACTAACGGATAGACAGTGGAAGTGTTAGTCCTAGATCCTAATCAAGAATATATACCTTGTTGAATCATAAGCTCATCTATTTACTTATTACTTACCTTTTAACGAATGCAATTTAACCTTTCATTCGACGAGTAGCGGTAATAAAAAGAATTTGAGTTAAGATATAATTTCTAATCATATACTAACAAGTTTATATAGTAACAAAACTGTAATACTGTCCAAATAGTATTTAATTCAGTGCAGTAATATTTAAAAAAATAAATCGAAATATGTTCAATGATACTACATCTTAGTAGACAGCTAATTTCAGAGAATACAAAATACTGTAAACTGCTTTCAGGTCAAACTCTAGTAGCAGCAGTATTAATTCTCCTGGAACACTAACTACATCAACTATGGCGAATCCGTACGCTATGGGAACCCTATATCATAGCCCAGGTGTTCAGACCTATTGTGGACCTACCGATAACCTCTCTCTGGCTGGTCACTACACTGACATGAGAAATTCCGCATCATGGTACGGATCAACAGCTAACGACCCAAGATTTGCAAGTAAGTATGGGACAATTTACTAAAAGTTCTATGGATTCACATAGCCGATAATTTTATTACACATAAAATGATTTTGAGACTAAGACCAGGTTCCTTCAATTTAAGATAACCGATAGCTGATTACAGATCAGTTAGTTTTCTTACGATCTAGAACCAGAAAGTTATATTTCCTCTGTTTGAAAATCTTTTATATTTAGCTATCAAAATTATAGTAATTATTTTAGATAACAATATATTTTTTCAATAACAGTGAATAGGCCCTGCTTCTGACCAATATATATATATATATATAGACATATATATATATAATATATATATATATGTTTAATGATACTATATATATATATGTGTATATATTGTCTAAATATATATATATATATACATATATGTATTGTCTATATATATACATATATATATTATATATATTGTCTATATTTATACATATATATATATATATATATATATATATATGGCCGTCCATAGGTATGAATGTAAAAGCCTTAAAAAATATAAAAGATTCAATGTTAATATAAAAGACGCAGATTACAGATTTATTTGGCAGCGATCATATTCACGGACGTGGCCAGATCGACTCTGTTATTAATTTTGACTAAGAATATATATACATAAAGGGTTGGAAACGCTTACTTCTACCTGTTTTTCAAAAAATCAAGAATACCCTTTTAATCTACGAGTAACATGGTACAAACATTCCTCAAAAGTGGTAGCTTTGGGCGGTATGTCGGCGCGGTATGACTCATAGGTTTAATGGAAAAAATTTTGAAATTAAAAATTTCAACTTTGTTTTTTGTATGGTATTATCGTCTTATTGGGCGAAAGTACCTTTTGAATGATCTGACTGCAACAAAATTAACACCAAAATTGTTTTTAAAAATATTTGTGCTTGTGCTTTACTGTTTTTTAACGTGTTAGGAAGGAATATTTGACGTGCTTATACTTCATTGAGGGACTACGAAAATATGAAATGGACACCGGTTAAAAATGAAATGCATGAAATGGTTGTAACAAGGGCTTCTGCATGGGTGTAAGAAAACTAATATGTTTTGAGTCATCGTATACAGCATACTATCTTAAAAGGAATGTAAACGGGTAAATCAAGGTTTACGCGTTGGTCATGAAAATCTTAAGTAGATGAAGTGAATTTTATTTTTCCTTGGAATCGCTTTTACACCTATATACACAATTATAAATATATTTACAGAGATCTATACAAAAAATATTCATACACACATCCAAATAAGGTTATTTGTGTTTATATACCATTCAAGAATAATAACCTCTTTGGGAGTAGGGTCATAAAGGCAAAATCAACAATCATCTTTCCATTTCTTAAGTAAACAATGACAACGAAATAATTTTAAATTCAATTGCTTTTTCCGATCGCCTTTTTACCTGAAGTAGAGTATAACCCTCCTAGTTACACTCTTCATCAGCTTGAAGGAAAATTGTTTAAATTTTTTGTATAACATATAAAATGGATAAAATCAAAACAATTTACAAAACAAAGGACCTTACAGTTTAGGGCAGTTGTGGGCGTTGCCAAAATGTGTTTGGCATATTTTTTAAATAAAATATTAAATAAATTATAAAAGGATGTACTCTTGTTAAGATTGAAAGAGGTTTTTATATAAATAATGAATATGAAATGCTAATTAGTTGCATAATAATATTAAAAAAAAAAGAGACAGCTTCTAAAACTTTCACTTTTAAATTTGTTTTAAGAAAATAATATATTAAACCGTTATATCTCTGAATAATTTACTCTTAGTTCAGGGCTTCAAATACAAAACAATTATTTATGAAGTACTAGGTTAGGCAGTTATGAATCTTTCCATTGCATTGCGGGTGTGACGTATTATTACGTCATTGTATTATATTGCAAAATCTCATACATACATATACATATACATAAACATATTCTTTGTCAATTTCGATTTCATTTGGCATTTTATGGTTTGCTGCAAGGAATTACGCAGGCAGATGTGAAAAGGCCCATATAATTGGAAATATATTGTGCAAAAGTTTAGTATACCCATGCAGAGGGTATATGGATTTTAGTCAGAAGGTTGTAAGGCGGTGCAGAACACTTCACTTTACATAACTGTTGTTAAAAATAGGGATTGATTACAAGGGCGTCGCCAGGCCGTCAGCCATAGTAGAATTATAATTTTAAAAATGTGGGAAAGTGGTCCTCGACTACCACGAGCGGATACCCTTAACTTCCTTCTCTTTATATAAAAGTTTCGTTGCCTATATCGCGGTTGTATAACCCGATTTCATGAGACTTATTTTGGTTAAGATATTTTCGAATATAACAGCTTTATGGTATATTTGGCATCTGTGCAAATAAGTATAGGCAACGTCGGGTCTGCGACACCTCCTAACTAAATATTCACTTTTTGAGTGAAGGGTAAATACAAAACAAATAAGTTTTTTAAACTACAATTTTTCTTTTTAATGAAACAAAGCTTAAGAATAACACAACTTTCTGGGGTTTTTACTAAATTCTTTAAAAACTTTGTTATTGAATTCATCCAAATCGTCCATAATTAGTCGTCGGTGAACACTCATCAAAGCCAGCCCATTAAGACGACTTTCTACCATTGTACTTCGCAGCCAAGTCTTTATACGTCTTAAGCTGCTAAATGATCGCTCAACTGAACAAGTTGTACACGGTAAAGCGATTAAAATCTTCAGAGCTTTTTGAATATCGGGATAGAATTCATTTGCGGGCTGAATCGAATCAAGAACAGTCATCTCAGATACATTTGTTTCCTTACAGCGCCGCATTTGTTGCCAAAGCTCAATTTTATTTTTAAGGCTGGGTAAATTGTAAAACTGCGAAATTATAAGTGAGTCTGTTGACTGTTTGTTTGTTTGTCTGTTTGCATTTTTGCCGGATGTAAATAGAACAAAGAAAATGATACATTATTTTCATCGGAATACCGATTATCGAGTCCAAGTTCGGAATAATCAATGACCTCCTCCAATACTGTGAGCTATTTTCAGCTGGATGGTTATTTCTGTGACATTGCTTGCCAAATATACGAGGAAGTGATGACATATCCCCCTCCAACCAAATTGTCTCTGCAACGACTGTTGCATCTCTTAATACTTCATCCGTTTTACTATCAGGATCATCTCGATGGCCTCTTAACAGTTGTATTATAATCAATTTGATTAACATCTCATCACTGTGGAAGGCAGTTCTTGTGATGACAACGCGCACCAGGAAAGTGTTTGATAGCGATTACTATATATTCATATATATATATGTACATATATGAAAAGGGTAACAGCATCCACAAAAAATATTAATAATCATATATTGTGGAATATACCCGCTGAAAAAATTTCTATTATTTTGTTTGCATAACAATAGAATAAGTTTCACAGGTGTAGGAATATAGGAATTTGCAAGACAAATAATAAAACGGGAAGAGAGAAGTTTTTGGATTTTGGCGATTAATATTCAAATGCAAACAAGAGAGAGAGCTATAGTCCAGTTCCCCACAATCATATACCCAGCTGATGACAGAGTAATAGGGGATGAAATGAGAAAGAAAATAAAAATTTCAAATCGATAGAAAGTCGAATATAAATGTAACAAAATTTCAAAACCCTTTTCAAAAGTGTGGGTGTGAATGTTTTTGGCGGCTTGTGGGCCTTGAATGACTTGCTCCCGATCTCCGGCTGGGATCAACTGAACCAATGACAATATTTGACGACCCCAAACGAAAATGCATTGACTTCTTGAGATAGGCTGATCGGGTAGTCATTTATTTAGCTTCTTATTAGGCTTCATTCCACAAGACCCGCAAAATAACCCACGATGTTATCGGTACCTTTTTAATCTGGACACCTTAAGGCCAGCTTTAAATAATATTGAGAACATCTAAGAACAGTTGGTGGATTCAGTCCGACTACAAAACTTTATTTATGCCAATTGTGACATTTTATAAGCTGTTTTAATTCTTCTTATCTCCAGATTTATTTAAATTTTTGTTTTTGTATTTTAGTCTTGTCAGAAGAGTTATGCCAATTCAAAAAATAACCATATTTCATACATTTTATTGTATATTTTTCATTTTCAATGAAAAAATATGCGTTTGTTAATTTTTCAGTTTATGTTACAAACACAAAACAAATAAAAGAGAATTGATACTACCATATCAAGGCTTTTTAAAGTTCCACTGTGACAAATGTGATAGCGACGTCCACGATATGCAAGTTGGTTTCAGATCGTTGCCACGCCCACTCTAATGCCCACATCGACAAAACTCCTGCACCCTTCCTATTGAAATTTTGTTGTTTCCCATTTTGTAATTTGTGGCCAATTCCTATCGATATGCCAAAATATGTTGAAATTTCTTGTTTAGACTCCCACTAGCGGAGAAACGGAAAGTCGGAAAGAAAGAAACTGAAACTCGATTATAGCGTATTCTCTTATTAACGGGTATAACTCGAAGAGTAAAAGTGTATACCAGATTCGCTGAAAAGTATGTAACAGGTAGAAGAGCCAGAGCGACCATATAAAGTATATATATTCTTGATCAGGATCAATAGCCGAATCGATCTAGCCATGTCCGTCTGTCCATCTGTCCGTATGAACGTCGATATCTCAGAAACTATAAAAGCTAGAAGGTTGAGATTAAACAAAAAATACAAATTCTTTAGGCAAAGACGCAGGGTGTGTTGACCCATGTTGTCACGCCCATCCTCACGACCACAAGCAGCACAAAACTGCCACGCCCACACTTTTGCAAAATGTGATAATATTTTTTCACATTTTTATTAGTTTTGTAAAAATCTTCACCAAAACCCTTTTTGCCACACCCACCTTAAACCGTCCAAAACTGTTATGCCCACACTTTTTAAAAATTTTTGTATATTTTTTCATAATATTATAAGTCTTCTAAATTTCTATTGATTTGCCAAAAAAAACTTGTTTCCACGCTCACTCTAACGACGCTCTAAAGCCGCATAAAAAACTGATCCCGCACACACTTTGGTACCATTTTTAATCTTTTTCTCATCTTATTCCACAATATCAATCGATATCCCAGAAAAATGAGGAAATTTCGCGTTTGCATTCACACTAGATGATTAACGGGTATCTGATAGTCGGGGAACTCGACTATAGAAAAGAAATAAATATATAATGAGTAATCATTTAAGTCATAACATTGTGATAAGGACATGAGCGCCCTTTTATACACAAAGTAGCCTCTCAGTTTTAAAAATATCCTGCATTTTCCTTCATTTAGCTGGGTATCTTCTGGGTGTCTTCTCTTTATCTTTTTAAATAATAAATAAATAAATAAATGGAAATAAACAAATTAGCATTATTTCAAAATATTTCAGTATCACGTCTAATGAGTTCATCAGCCAGTGGAACAATGAGCCATATGGGAAATATGAGTGGACTAGCAGCTTGCAGTGTAAGCGATACAAAACCGCTACAGTTTCCTTTAGCCCAAAGAAGAAAGCGAAGAGTTTTGTTTACACAAGCCCAGGTTGGTACTTACATCCTTAGTTTGCTACTTAAAAAAATATTTACCGAATGGAAAGAAGTCAACTTGCGACAGGCAAAATAAAAGAAAACGATATCCTCGACCTGGGGGATACATTTTAAACTGGGAATATGTTTTAAAGTTTTATTTTTTTATTGGTACGTTGTAGACAAAAGTTTTAAACTTATGTTACAATAGATATCGGTCATAGCTGCTGGGACTTTCGGTCGAACTTCTTTAATATTTATTTAACTCACAACATTACTTACAATTATTTACAATATATTTGCAGATTTGCTTATTGTACTATGAAGGAATATTTACAGATTTGTTGCTCTATTTAGAAATTTAAGTAAATGTTGGATATTTCCAGATGTGGGGATTTTTAAATTGTCTGTAAGGTTTAAGTTGATTGATCTATGTGTTTGGAGAGCGATGCAATCGTCTAGGATGTGGGGAATTGACATGCGGGTATGCTCCGGTAGTCGAATTCGTAAGAATTTTACGATTTCGATTTGAAATCGCAAAATCGGTGATATGGTTTTCGAATGCGTAACATTTTTTTGATTTGTTAAATGGACACTTTTGTCTGGCCATAATAAAATATAAATGCCTTTTTTTATATAAATCAGAATTTATTTACTCAATAGTCTATTGATGTTTATTCTACACAACCACAAGATCCTTCTGTCACTTAGTTATTTAAAATAATAAAAAAAAATAAGAATATTTCTGACCTCAGACCACCTGAGGACCAGACCTTTCTGACCAGCTCAGAACATTTTGCCATCGGCAAAAAATATTTTCAAGGGTCGATAAGTACGAGGTCGATAAGTAAGTATATTATATTTTTTAAAATGTATTTCCTTTTCTTTAAAATTGATGTTTTAAATTAAAATTTATATTCATATTTTATAATATTTCCTCTTCCTACTCATCCTACGACTTTAAATTCTTAAAAACTTCTTTCTTAATTTTTTCGCACTCGCAATTCCCCTAGCTGAGTACCGGCTACGTGATAGTCGGGGAACATGACCCGATTTCACATATTAAGTAAAAAAATTTGTTTGCCACGTTAACACTTACGACCAAAAGCCGCTCAAAACTGCCACGCCCAAACTTTTGCTAAATGTTTTGAAATTTTGTCATATTTTTATCAGTTTTGTAAATTTATTTCGATTTGCCAAACAACATTTTGAAACGACCACTCAAAATGTTGTGTTTTTTTCATATTTTTATTAGTCTTGTAAATTTTTTTTCAATCTGACAAAAAACTTTTATCCACGCCCACTCTTACTCCCACTACCCGCCCAATACTGGCACACTAACACTTTTGCAAAATGTTTTGGTATTTTTCCAAATTTTTATTATTCTTGTGAATTTCTATCGATTTTCCAAAAAACTTTTTGCCACGCCCACTCTAACACCCAAAAGTCTACCAAATCTGTCACGCCCACTATTCTGAAAAAAGTTTTGATTTTTTTCGTTTTATTGTTTGTCTTAAGCCACGCCTCTTCTAACGCCTCGAACCGTCAAAAACAGTCACGCCCACAATTTTGAAAAAAATGAGTAACGGGTATCTGACACCTTTTGCTTTTTTCTATTTTATTACTGAAATTGAAATTTCCTACACGACATTCCCGCTAACCAAGCAACTGCTATTCGAGGAACTCGAGTAATTATATACATATAATTATATACATATAAGTATATACATGTAAGTATATACATATAAGTATATACATATAAGTATATACATGTAAGTATATACATATAAGTATATACATATAAGTATATACATATAAGTATATACATATAAGTATGTACATACAAGTACATACTTGTAGTTATAGTTTTCACTCAATTTTACTGAAGGTAAAGCAAAACAAAGACCATTTTAAAATGTTGGGAATGTTATAATGAAAAATGTATTTTTTATTTACCATCTACTTGACGACTTGGAGGCTTAAATCAATACAAATAATATTAAGATTTTGTATTTAAATTGAGCAAATACTTGCTTGCCAATGCAGTACGTTTCTTTCTGATGTTTGGCAAGCATACACATACATAAGTATTTGAACAAATAAAAACACACTGATATAAAATCGTATTTAAGGGTACCTTTCAAGAGGTACTCAAATGCAGGCTGTGCAACACAGTTGTACACTTTTTTTAATAAAATGTATTATAAGGGTTAATTTCCTAAAAGCATCAAGTGTCGTTGCATGGCAATCAAACATTTTTGTAATACAAAATGCTCGGACTGTACATTTAAGATTTGAAGTTATTACACTTTTGCAAAAAAAAAATACTATCTAATTATTTTAATTTTTTAATACGAATGATTTGTAAAATTTATTAATCTATATTCCTTTTTTGTTTGTCTGAAAATCGAGATTTCAAAAAGTTGGATGCAGTTTTAGAGACTTCTACATGCAAAAAAATGTCCACAAGCGTCAAATTTGAAAACTATCAAAAACTTCCTTGTCAAGGTGAAATGCTGACTTTCTTTTATTTTTAATATTCCAGAGTATCTAGTGATTTCATTTAGAGGTGTGCAACGTAGTAAGTACCTTAACTCAGATCTAAGGGTACCTGAATGACGGAATACGTCGGATCGGAGCACTATATAACATAGCTGCCATAGGAATTCCAGAAAATACTTAGATAATACCAACGGCCACAACAGTCACGCAATTTTGTGATTCATCTTTCACACGTTTGAAAATGTTTTGTTTTCTTTTTTATTTTACTATTTTTCCTGCCAACTTTTATCTCTATGCCAAATATAACTTTAAAATATACACCAGACTGACCCATAAGCATCAATTCTCCCAGCCAATCAACAGCCAATGCCGTTTCTGCAATGACACCATAAGGCATGCTCCAGTAATCGGATTTGTTCTGAATTCGATTTTGGAAAAATCTTTTGATTTCGTTTTAAGGTGGTCTCGCTTTTGCAAAAATTTTTGCTATCGGAATGTTTTCTTTCTCAACAACTGACTTATTTACTTTGCCAAAACCAAACAACGTAAAAAATTCCTTTTATATTTGCAATTGCTTGTTTTGAAGCCAGTAGTAACCAGAAATTGTTCTTTGCATTCATCAGAAATCTGCTGTTAAAGCTGTTTTTCAGACAATAGAACTGCCACATTTTTTACAGTTTTAATCTTTCACATCGCCTCGACTATCTAAGTTATTAAATTAAATATAAATATTTACGAACTACACTTTTCTCTTTTATTTCTAAATAAATGAATTCTTTAATAATTTACAAGTATTTTTACCTGCATTTTTCGCTTCAACAACAGTATGGCAACGTTCGCGACAACTTTTGGCGACGTACTTATCGACCCCATGCCAAATTTATAAAATTTGTTGCCGACGGAAAAATTTTGTATGACAAATCTGCGGTGGGGTTTCTGACCTTTTTTTAAAAATAATTAATTGACAGAAGGATCTGGTGGTGGTGTGGTATAAAAAAAGGCATTTATATTTATTTCGGCCATTTAACAAATCAAAAAAATGTTAGCATTCGAAAACCATATCACCGATTTTGCGATTTCAAATCGAAATCGTAAAATTCTTACGAATTCGACTACCGGAGCATACCCGCATGTCAATTCCCCACATCCTAGACGATTGCATCGCTCTCCAAACACATAGATCAATCAACTTAAACCTTACAGACAATTTAAAAATCCCCACATCTGGAAATATCCAACATTTACTTAAATTTCTAAATAGAGCAACAAATCTGTAAATATTCCTTCATAGTACAATAAGCAAATCTGCAAATATATTGTAAATAATTGTAAGTAATGTTGTGAGTTAAATAAATATTAAAGAAGTTCGACCGAAAGCCCCAGCAGCTATGACCGATATCTATTGTAACATAAGTTTAAAACTTTTGTCTACAACGTACCAATAAATAAATAAAACTTTAAAACATATTCCCAGGACTCCCGAAAGTTGAGTAACGGGACAAGGCAAAAGTTTTCATTTATTTGGACTGTTTGGTATATGTAACGAATTTAATAAATATAATAAAATTGGAATGGTATAATGAATGGTGTACGCCACTGTAATAGGCTACAGTTGTTAATAAGAGTTTTTTCTAGTTCGAACTTAATAAAAAGAAGGCCCTATTGTTCGTCGCGTTTTTTACAATGCATTTAACTTAACTTTTTGGACAAAAAGATCAGCAAAAAATTTAATCGACACACATCGATCAAACATCGATTGCTTTCCGATAACTTCGAGAAAAGATCTTGTTGCCATTTTCTCTCTCTTATTTCTTAGTCCCCCCTCACAACTCTCTTTTCAAACTAAACCCCGAGTCTAAAATTATCGATGTTGAGCTCGATTTCATCTCGAAATGAACAGTCAGGCGGACATATTCAGATAGCAATATTCTGACCAATCTGACCATAAGTATACCCATTACTCTTAAAGTTAAAGTGTATACTAGATTTGTTAAGATACTATGTATGTATGTATCTATGTATGTACATATACAATGTATAACCGTCAATAAAAGTTAGCAAGTTAGAGAAGCATGTATATTTTAGAAACCTCCACGGAGTGTAAGCTTCCTTTGGAAAATTGCCACAAACAACCAATGACTGTCACTTTATGAAGTTTGTCATGGTATATGCGCTGGGTTAGTCTATTTTTAACTTTGGCCGAGACGGCTTGCACACCACTATATAAACATGTGTTATGCTCAGAATATTACCGGCTCTTGGCTTATATTCGTCACTTCCTTTAAATGGAAATTAATTTTAGTTTTGTTTAACCAATTTTAGGTGTATGAACTTGAAAGAAGATTTAAGCAGCAGAGATATCTTTCAGCACCAGAACGAGAACACTTGGCTAGTCTTATTCACTTAACCCCAACGCAGGTGAGTTAAACATTACACAAAACTTATGCAACACCAAGAAATAAACAGGATCCAAATTTTGAAAAACTGTAATGGCTTAGGAGAGACTGTATTTAGACTGAAAAGGTAAACTTTTTGAAAATGCACCATATTTGTGCACCACTATGTTTTACTCCAGCTATGAATAATATAAAAATTAGTAAGATCTATTTAGTTAGCGGCAGAGAGTCAGGATTACAGATAATTGTATAAAGTTTATTAAAGTCAAAACATAATACTCTGTTGGGGTCATGTAACTCATAGACAGAGAAGTTAAGTGGACTAGCACAGCCAGGGACTATTAACTCCACCACGAATAAGCTTACAAATAAAGACTGTTCAAATCATCGTTCTACTGTTAGCTAGGGAAGTTAAATTAATTGAAGGTAGTCTTCTGGGTTAAGGAGTTAATATAAGGCGTGCATCCCAATTCGGGCGCCGCAAGGTAAACAGTAAGAAGTTTTTTCGATTCAATGCAGTCCTAGCGAACTGCCTATTGTCCATACAGGTTATCCATAATCTAGAATCGGACGGACTAGCGAAATGAAAATGAAAATGCAAGTTTATGGTCCAAAGAACACCAACTTAGAGTGTAATTCGCGTGCATTGTGTAGACACGACAAAAGGTCATAACTTTACACGTGGAGCCATTTAGGTTTAGTACGTTATAAAGACACCATATTTAAAAGCCATCTAGATCGGATTGTAAGTCCAAACGGCAAGAAATGTCCTTTCACTGGATGCATAATTTAACATCGTCTGTATACATAATTACACGCGAATGTTTAATTACTACGGGAAAGTCGGCTCCCTTGTGAGACCGGATGTTACTCGGAAATTACAAAAAGATAGTTTTTAAGAGGACCCATCTTGCTAATCATATAACTTAAAATGAAATTTAGAAGATATTAAGTACAAAGCTTTAATATTAATCGCTTGTTTATTATACGAACTAGATACAAGATGATAAATAAATATTCTTGTCTGCTTGATGCGCGGTGGGTGAGTCGCCTGGCGCGCCGAGTACTCGACTGCCGATATTCTATCTGAGATCAAATGTTGGATCTGACAATGAAGTGTGTTTACAGCTGTTGATAATTTGGGAGTGCTACTTTGAACATACACAGCAGAAAATTAATATTGAAACCTAGTGAACTAATTTTCCTTACTAGAAAGAATTATTAACAGAATCAAATGCTTTACGAATGTCAGTGTAGATGGATGACATCTGTTTGAAGAATTTTTTTGAAGCCCTGTATTACGAAAGAAGTAAGCTCCCAAAGGTTCATTGATCTGCCTTTCATAAAAGCGTTATGACAAGGTGATATAATTGACTTGGATTCCACTGGTATTGCTTGCATCCAATAGGCAGGCCTAACTCGCTAAATATCGTCAAGCAGCGAGCTTTTGTTAAGAGTGCAAGAGTAAGAGTAAGGCTGGTAAATAAAACTTGGTTAATAGTAACGGTTAGTAAATGGTAACGGTTTAAATAGTTCTTGTAACACTGAGAATTAAGCACGGTACAATTTAACCGAGAACTTAAATATTTAGAAAGGATTGACTGAGTACCGGTATTTTTAAATTATTTAAAAGTGTGGACATTTTTCTGGACATTTCTTAGGTTTGTCAACTCTTTATTAAACCAAGAAGGTTTGTTAGTTATTGACGGACAGTACATCAGAACACATGAGTTACAAAATAGCTTAATTGCGGTATAAAAATATATTTATGGCATCCGCCATAATGTGGTAGGAGTAAAGATCGGACCAATTTAAGCCGACAATAATATTATTTAGCCTCAGATAGTTTTCCCTGCGAAAACAAGGAATTCGCTTGGACCGACGATTTTATCTTGCCTAGGCAAGCACAACAGTATTTAAGATTCAGTCCCTGAGCTAGGACATCAAACACAACCAACAAGTGATTTTTGGCTTTAAACCCGTAAATCAGACATCATTAGTTTCCATATTTTTATATTCATTAGTCGTAGAGTAAAAGTTGAAAAGTATAGTTGAATATAGTTGAAAAGTATGTAACACGCAGAAGGAAGCGTTTCCGAATATATTAAGTATATATACTCTTAATCAGGATAAATAACCGAGTCAATCTGGCCATGTCCGTCTGTCCGTATGAACGTTGAGATCTCAGAATATTCAGCATACAGATTCTAGAGACACGGACGAATCGCAATGCTGCCACGCTCACACTTTTTATAAAACATTTTTAAAAAACTTTTCGATAGTTTTATTAGTTGTTTAAATTTCTATCGATTTCCCAAAAAACTTTTTGTCACGCCCACACTTTTGAAAATTTTTTAAATTTTTTCTCATTTTATTTACCAATATCTATCGATATCCCAGAAAAAAGATGAAATTTCGCGTTCGCATTCATACTAGCTGAGTAACGGGTATCTGATAGTCGGGGAACTTGACTATAGCATTCTCTCATGTTTCTATTCGGACCACTGAACAAAAACACAAAATTGAAACTTGCAAGCGAGCTGTTAAATGTACCACAAGAGCGCAGAAAAGCAAGGGATTTCTTTAATTTATTTAAATTATTTCACAAATAAAAAGAAAAAGTTTTAATAATTATGTGTGCAATATATTAATATATGTTATTAAAGAATTTATTAAAAGCCACCGCTGGATTAGTGCATTACTTCAATTATGTCTTATGGATGCTATTGACACCTATACCATATTATTTGTATTGTTAATAAAGGATCTAAAATATTAAATTGTGTATGATTCGATTTTATTTTAATTATCATACAAATAATTTTCGCTAACTGGTAATTGCATTTTTAGGCATATATTCTTGATTAGGATCACTAGCCTTTCATTTACTTAATTTCTTTACTTAAAAATATAGTGCAATAGTAGGCATCCGAGTATAAAGATACCCCAGAGACGTTAGGGTGTGATACAAACAATGCCCACCACTTAACACATAATTGTCATTAGGTTAAGCAATTACTTTTGCGGTCTGCACAAAAGGTTCAAGATGCGACGTGTTATAACAATAAAAACATTTGAATTGTGTTGTCACCCTTCCGAGGTATTTTGCGGAAATTTTCTTCAATGAATACCCACATAAGCATAGATTTTTATTACCCCTGAATAAAGCAAACAAAATATGTGTATTCCCAACAGTCTCTGTTTTTGAAAGATAAAACTGCATTAAGGGACAATGAAACACACCCCTAAAACTAGCCATTGTTTGAGCATGCTCTTCCTAAGTAATTGGCATGGGTATTGTGTTTATGTAAAGGTAGTAAAGTACCTTAGTTATAAAACTGTTCGAGTTTTCATTCATTTATTAAATCTATGAAAAACATTAAAGATTTGACAAGAAATAAAGCTTGCTCAACAAATCGAACCTTATGTACCCATTCAGTAATACGAATTTGATCAAATTATATTTAAAAAAATTTTATCTTTACCGAAAAAGTAAAGTATCTTTATTTAAATAATGAAATACAGCGAAACTACGATTTTTTTTAATCTATAACTTGCTTTAATTTCCCGAATGTTCATTTTGAAAGTTTTAAAAGTAGGAGGCTAGTTTTCGTAGAAACGGACGGACTCGGATGTTGATTTTGATCAAGAATGGTGGGCATAAGTATTTAAATAAGGAAAATATTCAATATATTTGTTTGTAACTTTTTGTTTATTTGAAGGAAAACTGTTTACTAATTTTAGTAAATAAGTAGACTATCGTAGTTAAATTAATTAATTTAAATATATTTATTACTTAATTGAACTGATTGTTGATTTTACAATTACTTTTTTACAAATTAGCAGTGTCATAAGTATTTAGACAAATAAATTAAATGCCATTAATTGAAAGAAAAAGTCAACTTAAAAAGTGTAACAAATATATTCCCCTTACGGTCTATAACTTTTAGAAAAGACTGTACCAAGCTGTAAATATAAAATTCAACAAAAGGCTTCAATTTCTAAAATAGATTCTTTGGGACTTCTATATAAGCTTGCAAATCTTTTTTTTCTTATACCCGTTACTCGTAGAATAAAAGGGTTATCTAGATTCGTTGAAAAGTGTGTAACATGAACTATAGAAGCTAGATAGTTCAGATTAAGCATACACTTTCATGAAACATAGACGCAGCGCAAGTTTGTTGATTCATCTTGCCACGCCCGCTCTAACGTCAACAAACCGCCCACAACTGCCGCGGCCACACTTGTTTTGATATTTTTTCATATTTTTATTAGTTTTGTAAATTTCTATTAACTTACCAAAAAAAACTTTACCACGCCCACTCTGACGCCCTAAAACTGAAAATTTTGTCAGATTTGCCAAGCAACTTTTTGCCACGCCCATTCTTACGACCTAATGCCGCCAAAACAGTCATGCCCACACTTTTGAACAATTTTTAAATTTTTTCTCGTTTTACTTACCAATATCTATCGATATCCCAGACAAATTATAGAATTTCGCGTTCCCATTCCCACTAGCTGAGTAACGGGTACCTGATAGTCGGGGAACTCGACTATAGCATTTTGTCTCTAGAATCTGTATGCTGAATCTCAATCTTCTAGCTTTTCTAGTTCCTGAGATCTCGACATTCCTGATCAAAAGTATATATACTTTTAATAAAAAAAAAACACTTAGTTCTCCCTGCTTGATACGAATCTAGAATAGGTATACTTTATAAGGTCAGAAAAGCTATCCTTCGTTACACGCTTTTTCTAGGTACCCAGAGTAAAAGAGTAATTCTACGGTAACAAGTATAATAGGTCCCTTGCAATTCTTATAGGTGAGAATCTGACAGTCCAAGCTTCTCCCATGGAAGGAATATTCGACAGATAGCAGATAGCACAATGAAAAACTATTTTTTACAACTGTCACGCTAAGTTTTTAAAAATCGTTATTTCTAGATCCAGTTTTTATTTTTAGTTTTTACTTTTTATCGAAATTTTATATCCAATTTTTATTGCCATTAAACCGATGACTATAAATTTCAGTACGGGACTTTTAAGAACTAAGAATTTTCTAATAAAGATCTGGTTGTATAATTTACGTGGGCCTAAAACACTAAATGACCTATCGTATCTATCTTGATCCTTTTTAGCCTCTATTTTCAGCCTAATGTAGATTGCCCTCTGCTCAAGACGGCTATGATATTATATTTAGATTCTTTTATAGAACGGTTACACCAGTAAATTGCAAAATTGTTGTTTCTTCTTAGCTTCCTTGCGTGAACATTTCCCAAAAATTTCTACCATGTTACGCCCTCAATATAAATATTATAGAGTATATATTATAACTGTTCTGCTGCAACCAATAATAATTTATTCGGCGAGGCTGAATAACGACTGGTAACCATGTTCTTTTCCGAAAATCTTTGTTATTGTGACTTATTACCAGTTAGCCAATCTTTCTGCATAAAGATCTTCTGTCAGTATTGAGCTAATAGGATCTGAGGCAATAATAGTTTTATCACCTACCAGATAAAAACCGATTTCATACCGAAAGGATTTGAGGCAAAAGGAGAAAACCAGGATAAATATTACATTTTATTTATTCTTGCTAAAAGATTATTCAAAATTTTAGTGAAATTGATTGGAAATACGCAAATTGGAAATATGGAAATAATATGAAATTTTTTTATATTTACTTGACTAGCCAATAATCCGGTTTGGCGTTTTAAAAAGGGCAAGAAACTGGTTTTTTCCAATAGAGTTATTAAAATAAGTAATTTTGTACCATCAATGTACTTTTAATACACGATACTTTTAGAGTAAAAGCCTAATATACACTTTTCGCTTTCGTTAACTGTAACAGGTAGAGTGAAGCGTTTCCGGAAATATATGTTGTTGATCAGGATTGTTGATCACTAACCTAGTTGATCTGCCCATGTCCGACTGTCCGTCTATCTGTCCGTCCATATGAACGTCGGGATCTCAGGAAAGATTTCTCATACAGATTCCAGAGGCACAGACGCAGCCCAACTTTGCCTATTGATGTTCCCACACCCACACTTTTGAAAAATATTTAAATTTTTGTAATATTTTTATTAGTCTTCTAAATTTCTATCGATTTGCCAAAAAACTTTTTGTCACACCCATTCTAACAACAAACCATCCAAAACTGCCACGCCCACACCATGGAAAAATGTTTTGATTGCTCATTGTTTTATTGTTTGTATTGCCAATTTCTATTGGATATATATACTAGAAACCGCACAAAACGGTCACACCCACACTTTTGAACAATTTGAAGTGATTTATTTGTCGATATCCCAGAAAAATGATAAAATTTCTCGTTTGCATTTCCAGTAGCTATGTAACGGTTATATGATAGTCGGGGAACTCGACTATAGCATTCTCTCTTAATGTTTGTCTTGCCAATTTATAATAAAGCTATAATTTATAATGAAGCTATGCTAAGCTAATAAAGCAAAATCCAAATATGTGGGAATGACAGTTTGGAGAAACTTTCAAAACTTTCTAGCTTGTAAGGTTTCCGGACGGACATTGTTAGATCGTCTCGGCCGGCTACTGATAGTTATCGAGAATATAAACACTTTATCGGGTTGGAAATGCTTCCTTCTGCATGTTAAATTTTCAACGAACGAAAAGTTTACACTTTTACTCCAGAAAAGTCTATGCAGACTAATGATAGAAAAAGGGTTCACAAATAATACCAACAATTTAACAGGAACGTTTTCTGCGAGATTTAATTAGCTTGCTTAGTATAGTTTTGTGATTTCTCTTTATTTTTAGGTGAAAATTTGGTTCCAAAATCACAGGTACAAATGTAAAAGACAAGCGAAAGAAAAGGCAATGGCTGAACAAAATCAACATAATCAGGTAATCTCCTCAACTATATTGCCAGACTTCTTAAATTCGTTTTTGGTTTTATTCATTTCTCTGTATTTTAATGCCGTTTATTGTTTTAGTTGATTATAAATTGAATTCGAATTTGATTGCCTGATAAATCGTAAATATTGTGTAAAGTTATGTTTAAAATTGTTATGTTAAAAGGAATTATATACGATTTTTCCTACCCTCACTGTTAACTAGTGTCACTTTATAATTTTAATGTTAAAAATGCAACGATAATATAAAGAATAATCAAAAGACATAACGAGTTCTTCGACTAACAGATACCCGTTAAACATCTGGTCGGAGTGGAAACAAGAATTCTCGAGTTTTCTTTGACACGAATTCAAATTCAAAGACACAAATTGGCGAGAATTCGTAAAACAAATTATAACACAACAAAAAATAAACATTTTTCGAAAGGGTGGCTGTTATGAGCGGTTTGTGGGCACAATGGGTCAACAAACTTGCGCCGCGTCTATGTCTCTACGATTTGTATGCTTAATATCAAGCTTCCAGCATTTATAGTTCCTGAGATCTTCGCGTTTATACAGGCGAACAGACGGACATGGCTAGGTCGCCTCAGCTATTAAAATGTGGGCGTGGCAGTTTTGGTAAAAAGTTTTTTGACTAATTGATTAAATTATTCAAGACTAATAAAAATATGAAAAAATATCAAAACATATTTCAAAAGTTTGCAATATGGGTCAACATTCATGTTCTATGACGGACTTAGCTTACGATACTGCCTGGAGAAGTTTATTTAACCGCCACAATCGTCCTCGAAGCATTCTGAACACTCTACGTTATTTGAATCCTGGTCACATGCGAAGGCTATCGCCCGAGGAAATCGACCAGAAGCCCAGCTTTTACTTGCCACATCGCCCTTTGATTACTCAAAAACTTAGGATAGTATTTGACGGCTCCGTTTAGAACACAAATGGACACTCTCTAAAGGACGCTGTGCATATGGGCCCCAGTATTCTGAGAAATTTGTTTACCATTTGTATACGTTTCAGAATATACAATGCAGATATTGTTAAAATGTATAGATAAATCTGGGTGGCTGACAATCATTGCGTATCATATGATAAACACTTGCCTATCGAACACTACTAACTGTCTACTATAACATACGGAAGATCTAGCGCACCCTTCTTAGCAGTAAGGGTACTGGATCAGCTAGCTCACGACCATCAACCCGAGTTTCCTACAGATGCAAGTATACTTAAGGAGGAGTTTTACATAGATGACGTACTCACTAGAACAAGAAGAAGAAGATCGACATAAACTGATACAGCTACTGGAACGCGGAAGCATGGAGCTTAGCAAATGGGTCGCGAACTCATGCATTTGCACGGAAAACTAATTAGGACGGCCAAGGCAATTAATGCTTCGTCAGCAAAGATTCTTGGTATTCATTGGTATCGAGAATATGACACTATTACTACTTAGTTTGCCTCACATCAAATGCGAAAAGCACAAAACAGCAAGTTCTTTCTGACGTGGTGACGCTTCTTTGACCCACTTGGTATACTTTTTCATAATCCACTTCCACAAAAACTCGCTGAATGGTGGAACAAATGCCACAACAAACAGGAACACATTGAAGTACAGGGATTTTCGGATGCATCCATCAAAGCATATTCTGCGGTCGTCTACAGTCGAGAAGTGTATGAAGATGGAACTATATCCGTTTCACTTATCGCTACAGAGCCTCGAACTATGCGGTGTTTCGATTGCGGCTTGGTTTTCCTTGCAGCATGAGAAGACTGAAATTCACGCTTGGTACGACCAATCAATGGTTCTACCTTGGGTATCACATCAACCATCGAAATAAAAACGTTTGTAGCACATAGAACATCAGAAATTTTCGATGCTATTCATGGGCAATTCATGGCATCATATCAACACCAAGGAAAATCCGGGCATGCTCGCAACTGAAATGCTCAATTTTGACCTTTGGTGGACAGGCCCATTGTGGTTCTCTTCTTCCCTTTCAGAAATTCGCGGACAAGGAAATTGAAAAATTTGGCTTTGGTCACACAGCACTAGCATCGTTTGTCTTCGATAGGCATAGGGTTGCTATAATGAGGATCGTAACTAATTATTGGACAACAAGCAGTTTCGAAGCCGTTCCCAACTTCTTAAATTTTCTCTGATTGTATGCAAGGACGGCATTTTAAGAGTGGGAGACAGATTAGGCAATACGCAGCTACCGTCAGATGTCAAACATCCAATGAAAACTGGGCAAACACACATCCAGGTGTTTCTGCACTGTTTGTCATTGTACCGCAAAAATATTCGATCTTTGTCGCAGCAATCAAATAATAAATCTGGTCCACGACTGCATAAAATGTTTTTGACAATGGCACACATTTTGTGGGTGCAAAACGCATTTTTGATATAATGCATCACCTTTTCCAGTCGCAGCACCATACACTATAAACCGTTGCACCATAGGCACTACAATAACAAGATGCGTAACGGCCATACATTGGTTTAGCACTATGCAGCCACTTTTTTGGTGACGGCCAAAATTGCTCTCTGTCCGCTCGCTTACGCTCAGAGCTTAAGAAATCTAAAAATAGAATTTGCTTTCTTGTGTGAGTAAAAACAATAGACGAGAACGTGTATATGTGTGTGCGTTGTTTTGCTAGAAGACGATTTTCGGTCCGAAATTTCAATTCTTATCGAAGAAACGAATTTACATATTTGGGGAGTTTTGGCCAAAATATCAAATTGGAATATAACAAAAAAAACTGAAACTGAAAACAACTGAATATAATGCGCATTTTAAATAATAAAAATGGATCATTTACATCCATCATATTAAGTCATATGACTTAATAAATATACTAAATAATTAAATCATATACAAAGGAAATTATTATAATTAGAGTATGGAAAAAAGGAAGTCATTGCATTGAGAAATAAATATTTCATAAAAATAATACGTAGAAGAAAATAAAAATTTATAAATAAATAAAATTATGAAAACTGCTTATTGCAAGAGTCATATCTGGAGGCACGAAGTGCGGACACAAGCACTCGACAATAATTGCCTTTTTAATTTTTCACACGTCGCACGCTGAATACTCTAATAACAAATATTTTACTATAAAGTCATTTTTAAAATTTATTTTGTGATATTATGATTCGGCTATTACTATTTCTAAGCTATATTTAAATAATAATAACGTTAAGGCAATGCAAAGCAAGAATTTTTCGCACGGTGCCAATTGATAAAAAGTAATATAGACTTAAATTCTAAGAACTTTTAAGGTGAAGGGCATATTTTGTCAAATTTACAATGCATGAGCATACGTGTGCACACATACAGTTGTCTGCCAACACTGTATGCGTAGAAAAGAGCTGTTCGCTGTAAAGCTCTCTGCTCTCTCGCTCTTGAACAAAAATTCGAGAGAGCCTGGGGCCACCTCTAGAGCCACGTCGAAAAAATCGTGTGCCAAAAAATCGTATGGCGTTACGCATCTTGTTATTCTAGAGTCTTTGGTTGCACAGTCCTTGGCTAATGATGGAATCAAATGGAGGAGGTATGCCATACCATTCACCACATTGGGGAGGAAAATGGGAGTCAGTCAAACTGAATTTTCGTCGTGTCGAAGGAAAGACGACCTTACCTTTGAACAGATACAACCACTTCTGGCTCAGATAGGCGCAGTGGTTAATTCTCGAATGTTATGTTTTACCCAGACACTGACATAACAAACATATCTCCAGTCCATTTTTTTATCAATCTACCATTCAATTGCGTTCCAGAAGGAGATCCAAGTCATTTGCCAATTAATCGCAGCATTTACAATCAATTGGCCTCGGATAACAAGTAGAATAATATGAAAACCAATATATCTGCAGAGAACCTGATACTGGTCAAGGATTCGAATCAGCCACCAGCCGCTTGGCTTTTAGAACGCGTTGTTGAAACGTATCCTGGACCAGATGGACTCGTGCGCTCTGTAAGGCTATAGATACCAACTGAAAAGAGAACTCGCTGGCATAATATAGTCCCCTCTTCAGGATCCATGTTTCAGGGGGCCGGGATGTTGATGAACGAATTATATCGATGTACGAATTTTAGTAATTCTGTTGCTCTGCGCCGCACGTATATATATATTTTTTTTTACCAAAAGAGACAGTCACACTTATGAAAAACATTAAAAAAAAACCGAAGTTCACACACCAAAACCTGAAATTAAACCTCTTTTAAGAGTTCCGCAAACTATGAATGTTTTATTCTTCTTCACTGAAGACCGGAACCGGTCTCTTTGGATGTTTTTGTTTGGGATATTACAGGGTGCCCTACGGATTGTTCATAGTATCTTCGATTGAACCCTTTGAATGATGGCAATGTATCTGCTGGAGGCACTTCATCATAGATATTGGGGAATATAATGAGAATACATTTAATAATTGTTCAGAAGTGCGGGAGTTGCGGTTCGGGTTCTTTAGGTTGTTAGAATGGGCGTGGTAAAAAGTTTTTTGGCAAATCGATAGAAATTTATAAGACTAATAAAATTGTGAAAAAATATCCAACAATATTTCAAAAATGTGGGCGTGTGAGTTTTGGGCGGCTTAAGGCCGTTAGATTGGGCGTGGCAAAAAGGTTTTTGGCAAATCGATAGAAATTTACAAGAGTAATAAAAATGTGAAAAAATATAAACACGTTTTTCGAAAGTGTGGGCGTGGCAGTTTTAGGCGGCTTGTGGTCGTTAAAGTGGGCGGGGAAAAAGTTTTTTTGCAAATCGATAGAAATTTGCTGTATGCTGAATGTCAACCTTTAGCTCTTACAGTTTCTGAGATATCGACGTTCATACGGACAGATGGGCAGACTGAGATGGTCAGATCGACTTTGCTATTGATCCTGATCAAGAATATATATACTTTATATATTCGGAAACGCTTCCTTCTGCCTTTTACATACTTTTCAACGAATCTAGTATATCCTCTCATTCTACGAGTAACGGGTATAAATATATTAATCGTAAAAAGAAAGACAGTTGGCACGAGAATATATGTATAGATAATATATAAAAAGAATGACTGTTCCGTCAAACTTACCCGACACTCTAATCCTGGGCGACAAGATCTCGACGGGTTGGATCTGGATCCTGGGTGTTACTAGACAGCTATTGGAATTATGTACGTGCGCCAACATATTGCACAATAAACCAAACGTGGTACAAAAAAAAACAAGTAAATATGGTCTATGGAGCGCAACAAGAGAAACAGCAATTAAAACAGATCAGCAGGAGAAGCGACAGCAGAAAGGACCAGAGGGAACATATAAGGCGGTATTCGTTGTGTGGAATTCAGCAGAGACAACCGGAAGTGTGTAGTAAACCCGAAAGTTGTCAAGGAAAAACTAAAACTTATAATAACCGTGTAATTTTCAATTTTTAAGATAATAAAGAGAGAATATTCAAAGATACCAATTTAAACAGGAAAACAGGCGTATTACACTAAATCAGTAGCTGCAGCAGTGGAAAATAATACAATGAGTGATTAATAAAGAAGCAAAATGCTGAATCGTGTCGAAGCAAGTGGAGAGCACAGTGGCGCAGCTGGTTTAATTAAAAGAAGATCGATCGACGAAAACACAAGAACGTGGAAGGATTTGGTTCAGCTGCTGGCTATTAAGATGGAGACGGATGAACGAAACAACGATGGCTCGATTACGGCGGAAAGCTTTGCGAAAATCATTCCGGAGATTGTCGGGTGGTCCACACCGGTGAAGAATTGGTTTCATGATTTTGAGGTGAATACTGCTGCCTACGACCTTAACATAAGACAGATTTATGTGTAGGCTCGCGCCATCATGACGAACACAGCGAAGTTGTTTTTGGATTCCACGTTCCTACACCAATATTCAGAAATGCGTATGCAGCTGGAGACGGATTTCACCCGACAATATATGTGTAGCGCGGATGTGCACGAGCAGTTCCGCGATCGGAAGAAACGCAAGCAGGAATCATTTCACGAATACGAACTGCAGATGAAAAAGATAGCTTCACTTGGAAACATTGAAGAACGCTCGGTGATCCGCAATGTTGTGGGCGGCCTAAACATAAACAGATACTCTCTCTACAGTTGCAAGTCCTACAAAGAGCTACAATAGCAGTATGAGGTGTACGACCGCGTGGCGAAAAGCCGTTCAAGCCGAACGATGAAAAGTGGACGTCGAACCTTCAACGGGAGGAAAAGTCACTGTTTCAATTGCGGATCATTAAACCATCTTCGCAAGATGTGAAGGTCTGCCGTTAAATGTCTCAGTTGCAACAAGGAGGGGCTTATGCCAAGAGATTATCCAGGGTCCGCTACTGGCGTCCAAGTTGTAGTGGAAGTGGAGGGTCTGGTAGATACGGGAGCCGATGTATTTATTATGCGCAAGTAAATCTTAAGCAAAATACCGAATGTGGTATTAGAGAAATGTGCGCCGAAGCTCTGTGTGCTGGGCAAGAAGATCACGTGCCCAGTTGGCTACTTTTTGGCTGAGGTTGCAGTAGATACGGAGATGACGCCACACAAGTTCGTCGAAGTTGAGGATGAGGACATCGAGTATGTCGCACTGCTCGGATTTAATTTCGTCTCAAAGTTAAACTTTACGCTGTCGGCCGACGGTTACAAGTTTTCTTCCCCACTGGGGGATCGTCCCGGATGGTGAAATCTACTTTTTCATCAATACAATAGATTTGTGATTGCTGACGAGAAGGTGAAACTGCTGCTGCAGTGAGAAGCATGTCAGCCGGCTGAGAGCGGAGCTGCGTGTCCTGCAGCACCGAATGGAGTCCCAGCAGACGGAGAAGGAGAGGGTTCAGCGCGATCTCAACAAGAGTGTGCTGATGCGGAACACGGAAGAAGTACGAGAAATCCAATAAGCAAGGAGAAGAAGGCGGCGCGTGAGGAAAAGCAGCGCGACAAGAAGTTGACTGATGAATATATAGGATATAGAATATATAGATTTTGAAGGCCCATCTAATACTTATACCAGCTGTTATTATATGAAGTTGTAGCGGTAAGTCCAGGACAACGAGGATGATTGCTCATCTGGGACAGATGATTAGTCGCATGGCGGAATGGCCGAATGTAAGAAAGGGTCCGAGAAAGAGCGCGAGAAGAGAAGCAGAAGTGTGGAATTCAGCAGAAACAGCCGCAAGCGTGCATTAAATCCGTATGTTGTTAAAGGAAACCCTAAACGTTGTAATAACCGTATAATTATACCCGTTACTCGTAGAGTCAAAGGTCCGTTGAAAATCAGACGGGCGTCTGTCCATATGAACGTCGATATCTAAGGAACTTTAAAGGCTAGAAGGTTGATATTCAGCATACAGATTGTAGACACAAAGAGGCAGCGGAACCTTTTTGGCCCACGCCCACTTTAACGCCCCCAAACCGCTCAAAACTGCGACACCAACAATTTTAAAAAAGTTTTGATTTTTTTTTTCATATATATATTAGTCTTGTAAATTTATATGGATTGGATGGAGTTTTTAGAAGAACTTTTTGCCCCGCCCACTCTAACGGCCTAAAACCGCCCCAAGCTGCCAATCTCACAATTTTGAAAAATGTTTAGATTTTTTTTCGTTTTATTGTTTGTCTAGCCAATTTTATTGGTGTACCACGCCCTCCTTTCTCACCTACAAAACGACCAAAACGGTCCCGCCCACACTTTTATACACACACGATATCCCAGAAAAACTATGAATCTGTTAAGATATGTCAAAAGCAGAAAAATTCGGATGTGCCTCTTGAACGCATATACTTCGTCACATGTAAAAGGCCTTCATGTGAAAATAAAGAAATAATATTAACCTATGCAATGGTCTTAGTAGTAATGCTAAAGTGGTGACGCTTGAATTTCAATATTTGTTGCTTATGCAGCCGAAACATTTAATCGACATTAAGTCCGATTAATGGCTGAGTCGCGCCACAACATGCGTTCATGCGTTCACTGATTTCGGGAAGACTTAGTTTCACTGACAACGAGAACCAAGACCGCAACTCAATTGCTCCAAATCCAGACGAAGTTACGGCCTATTTTCGTGAGCTCCATCAGCAGCTGGAAGCGTTGCAAACAAACGCTTCTCAAGCCCAATAGCAGCACCCGGGTCCACATGTGCCCTCTTAGCGTGTCTCGGTAAACTTTTCGAAATTTCGGACGTAATAAGTCTTAGTGGCTAAGTGTGGCTTGAACAAGTCTAACGCTCGTTTCGCATATGTGGAGAACATAGTAACACGTCCTCCGATTGACAAGATATACCTTGCTCTGAAGACCTAACAGGTTGACAAATTTTCTGAGACACAACAATCATAACCATCCGAAATTTTCACACACATGCTACGCCTTGCGCCTTAAAACATATTACGTACCCAGATTCTTGTAGAGATGCCACAATCTATTTGACTAACTTTAACCGTTTCAAGGAATCAGATTTGGAAAAACTTGCGAAAGTGGCCTGTAAAAAGCTAGAAGCTTGGATGACTCCTACTACTATTTATACAATTGCATCTTACAATTTTCAACCTTTGAAGAATTCCGTAAATGCAGTCTAGCAACCCAGAAGTTGCAAATTTACTACGTGCCTTGTCCCGACGGTTAAATACCCTGAACGACGAGATCAATAGTTTAAATACATTAACATTTAGTCGACATTCTGGTAGATCGCTTATTTCTGGAAACAAGAGCGGTCGGGCAGAACTCGATTCTGAGCTTGAAAGTGCAGGGAAACATTCACATTCTGCACGTCTTTAAACTAGTACGACTCAAAACTGATTACCAAGCTAATCCAAGGGAGTTTTTGGACACCGATTATATATTTACGATCAAGAATTCAAATTCTAATAGACTCCGGCTCCGTGATTCCTCGAACTCTTATTAAACGTAATCTTAATGCAAGCAGTTGGTTGTTGTATGCAGCAAACAAATCCTTGATCAACACGCTTGATTTGGACCTTCAATGCAGTCTAATCCGCACAATGCACACAGCTGCACTTTTAGGACTACGTACATGTTTCAAGGAAGATCTTAATTTAGCTGCCGCATATATATGAAGTTACATTTCGCCGTCTCAACAAATTCTTTAATGACTTGGATGCAAGCGCGGATCCTTCCGCATTCCTATTTGCATTCAGATAAAAGATTCGAATAATACGACCTTCTCCGACCATCAACCACATTAACCATTGGAGGCACCATACACAGTGGCATATTTTCAAAGTCGACTTACAGATAATGTTTCCATAATTAAGGCTAACAACAAGGAGATATAGATTTCTTTTGATTGACTTAAACTAGCACATTTGGTAGTGGATGGTATAGAAAGTAGAAAGTTCTGAGCTCTCGTTGTTATCTGTTTACAATGACTGAACAATCTAAAATAACTGGACTGCTGTCGATTTCAGATGACTTTTAAATGTTGGTAAGGCCAATCCGCGGTTGAGGGAGTGCAGCTTGGGACCACTAGACCTTATGATTCGTTGGCACTGGTTTCACAACCAGTAATCACAACCGATTAGTTTACCACCAAAAGGTTCCAGAACTGAGTCCGGGTTACCGGCAAAAGCTGGCCGTTCAGGAACACTATCAGCAGTGACAAAACCCGCCTCGGTGGTTCGACTATAGAAACAAAGTTTTGTTTCTTAGCCTTCCCTGGATCAATCATCATTTGATGATGATGATCAAAACAAACTTACGGTAGTGACGAGTCGAACATATTTCCCCATGTGTTCTGTTAATATACAATAGGAGATAATTGTAGAGTCGAGTTTCCCCGATCATCAAAAAAAAATTTTAAAAGTGTGGGCGTGATCGTATTTGGCGATATTAGGTATGGTATATTAATTGGCAGGACAAACAATAAAATAAAGTTTGTGGTTGGCAACTTTTTGGGCTTTTAGGTGGTAAATCGATAGAAATTTACCAAACTAATAAAAATATGAAAAAATATCAAAACATTTTATAAAGGTGTGGGCGTGACAGTTTTGGGCGGTTTGTGGACGGTAGACTGGGCGTGGCAACATTAACCTTCTAGTTTTTATAGTTCCTGAGATATCGACGTTCCTACGAACGGACATACAGACGGACATGGCCAGTTCGACTCGGCTATTTATCCATCAAGTCCAGCATTGAATAGGTAACAATATAAAATGAAGATAGACAAAAGCTTTTTCGCCCATTTAATGTATATATATTTTTTCAGGATCATTGCTCAGGATATATTGATCTTGATCAAGAATATATATACTTTCGGAAGCGCTTCCTTCTACGTGATACATACTTTAAACAACCTTTTGACCCTTAAAAACAATTGAATGTTTTTATATTCAAAAAATTTCTTTCTGGTACCCTAAATATTATAAAGCGAAATTTGTGACATTTTTTTGTTTTCTTTTTATTTTAGCCTGCAAGCTCACCAAGGCGAGTTGCTGTTCCTGTACTTGTAAAAGACGGTAAACCGTGCTCTGGAAATAACAGTTCAAGTCAATCGCAACAGCATGGAACCAATTCGACGTCAGCAGGCAATAATACCGGTTCAGCAAATAGTGGAAATGCCAATAGTGGAATAGTTTCGGTAACTGCAAATGTTTCGAGTGGTCTCAATCTTATAACAGGAGACGCTCCCAACTCCCACTCACCGGACACATCGTCATCTTTACTAGCTAGTTATGGGACTGTTGGAGGTTCTAACGTTGCTATGTTACAGCAACCTTGCAATAATACTTTGATGTCGAATAGCTTGGCAATGGCATACAGAAACCAAAATAACTTTATTTCTAATGGACATCAACAGCAATGTGGCGGTTACCTGCCCTTACAAGGCCGGGCATGGTAAACATGGAAGAAAATCGATTTTTTACCTAAGTGTACTCCATTCGGTTATGTAAGTGAGATATATACAATTTAAAAAATGTTATATCGGAAATTAGATTCATAAAATGAAAAATGAGTATTTGTAGTATAGACCTATCGAAACGTCAATAGTAAAAAAATTATATAAGCAAATGCTCAAATAATAAATGTATTTGTAAGTGTAAATAAATAGACCAATGTATTAAATAAATTTTAATTATTATTGGAAATATTTATTTCATTGGTATTCCTGGATATAATAACAACAATAATGTCAACATTTAGAACAACAAACAACAACAAACCCTAATATGCAATCTCACCGTCTGCATACGCAGAGCTCCAAGAATATGTTTGGCAATGACTTCCGCCACCAGTGCTTATGATTACAAGAAGACTGCAGTTCATCGTAGGCCATTGGAAATAGCGAACCGACATCGATCCTTTGCCAAGTAGGGCGGCACAGCAGACTGCTTAATACTCGCAGCTTGTTAGAGACAGCATGTGTAGTTTAAGTTTCTAATTGGATTTTAATAAATAATGACGTTGTTCTCACTTCAATTTGAGATCCAATTCTTTTTATTTTGTACGCGTAGAATAAAAGGCATACTAGGTTCGTTAAAAAGTATGTAACAGAAGCGTTTCATACCATATAAAGTCAGTCTGTCCGTATGAACGTCGAGATCTAAGGAACTATAAAAGCTAGAATGTTTAGATTCAGCATACAGATTCTAGAGACATAGACGCAGCGCAAGTTTGTTGGCCCCTGCTGCCACGCCCCCTCTAACTCCCACAAACCGGCAAAAACTGCCACCCGCACAATTTTGAAAAATTTCCTGATATTTCTTCATCACTTTAAATTTCTTGTGAATTTCTATCGATTTGCCAAAAGAAACATTCAACACATAATGGCCGCAGAACACGCAGCGAACTTAGGAAACGTTAAAAGAGTAACACATATCCGTTATCGTAAAAATAACCGTAAAAAATATCCGACAGTTTTCAGGTGTAGACCGAAGACCATATTTTGGAAGCGTATAGTGCTTTTCGGATATATTTTTTGTATAATCCTTATACAAAGTGCTAATCAATCGGTGGAAGAATTCCATCAAGCAGTTTAAAAGCATCTATCCCTAATCCCTAACAAGATCATCCGTATGGGATTAGGAAGAGAAGCAGAAGGGTTAATGACAAAAATGAAAAAAGATGTAGCTTAAGACTTATCATCAGCATTACACCTTTGCCTTTCACATTTTAAATCGATAAATCGGATGGTTACCTATATGAACAGACCTCGTTTTGTACCAGGTGTAATGCCAGATGGGTTGAAGCGGCAAAAGAACTTCAATATACAACTAAAGTTGAGGAAAACGAAACATGACACACCGAGAGTCTATCGACAAGGATAGACTATGAACGAGCTATTGCAGAGTACGAAGATTATAACAACATTAACGATAACTTGGACGACTACGTAGGTCAGATAGACGAAACCGACGCTGACAATAACGCTTACGACCTTTTTAATATTCAGGACGTTAACAAACAGTTTTTCAAAAAACAAAAAAGTTTTCACACTATAATCTTTTAATGCACTTTGGCAACAAAGCGCCAGCGTCTAGCCATGCGCGCATCTGTACTTAAAGCGCTCATGGAGTTTCTCTTCTCCCCTTTCTTTCTTATCTCGCTAGAGCTGTCGCGCTATTTATTCAGCTAAACTACTTTGTGGATATGCCTAGGGGTTCATAGTATGAAGCAAAGCTTTTACTTAATCCAGTCTGCATCTCCAAACAAAGCAGAGCTACAAATACAATAATATTAGCATTTTTGTGCGTTTTTATTAATGTTAGTCCTAAGGGTGGCATATTGGTTATTTTTGTTATTTTTTACGGAAAACTCGATGAAGTTATCTTTTCTTCGCGAGTGCAATGGATCAATTCCCTAAGCTTGGCGTTTGATTTGGCGCAGACATCGTTGAAAAAATTAGATTTTACAGAGAAATCGAGTGCCCACCGGCTTGAATTTTCCGTTTGTAGTTTGTATGGATGTGAACGCGAAACTGAACCGAGGAATAGCTGCTTTGCTGATTGACGGCTTTAATCGCTGCCAAGTCAACATCCATTGACATTATAAACAATGCGGATCGAACTAGGAAGCCTCGGTTGCCAATTTTGAAAATTGCTCGTTTTCATGGGGTTTTACACTTCAGGTACACGTTCCGCCAATATTTGGTTTAAAAGGTGTCGAGAACGAATCACCAAATGGTCTTTGGGAGTTCAGTGATTGCATGAATTCTGATTTGCGGGCAATTTGCACCTTGGCCACTACGGAACAAATTTTCTATTCAAACAGAAATTTAACTATTCACACATTTCAAACTATTACAGCTTACAATCACACACACACATGTTTTGCTTAATATTAATAATAATTCTTTTCTCATTAAACGCAACCCTGGAGCTACAATTTTGGGGGCTCAGTCGGAAATATTTGGAAATCAGTCATCAAACTGTGTGTGTAAAAATTGGATAACCCGTTGTTCTATTCGTTGGTACTATCGAAATGGCAAAGTTGCAAATAGATTATTGTGAAATTTTCTTGCTGCAACGTGAGGGAATGATAGACAAACCGACCTAGGTTTTGACCTGAGGTTTGATGTCAGCTACATAGGAGGCGATTGATAAGCGATTGATCGGAGAGCAGCGCAACAAGTTTGTGTTGGACGTATAAAGTCAAGTGACAAGATTGCGCACGGTGCAGAAGAACGAATTGCCTATCTGGAGGGGTATTTGTGACGCCGAGTAGCTTGACAAAAAGAAAAATCTACAGAAGAGTGGACTAGCCATTTTGGGCGATGCACTAGAGGCTGAATGGTACCTTTTTGTAGACAAAACTAATAACTTCAAAACGGAAAGAGTTGTATTGAGTTATACTAGACCACATCTTATATGATACCAAAAAATGTGGTCGTGGCAGCGCCCCTATATATTTTTTAGATGGTAACTCCGGAACGGAGGATGATATTTAAATTATTTTTTTTTTTGCATTGGGTTACACTAGCCCATATCTTTTAGATACCAAAAATTGTGGTCATGGCACCTCCCCTTTATATTTAATTAACTAATTTTGTATAGGAATTTCTCTAATTTCGTCTGCTTCTTCTAATCCAAGCAAAAAACAACTGATTTCGTTTTAATGATTGCATTATTTATTATTTTATAAATAATAACAACCAAATTAATTAAACAATTCATCAACAGCCTTGTTTGACTCCCTTTTAGATGAAATTACTCTGCTTTGGAGGTTAAGAAAACTTTAAGATCACATTCAAATGAACTAAATTACCTACAACACAGTTTATATATTATGGGGAAGTTAGGTGAATATAATGTTTAACTCTCTAGTTAAACATCAGTTTTTGTTTCTGCTAATACACCTAAAATCGCTTACAACACTCAACTACAGGGACAGTTCCTTTCGCTCCCATTATCACTTGTTTAATAAAAACTTTTCTTTGTTCCTTTTTTTTTAATTTAAAAGCGATTGTGCGCTTGTATACAGCTGGTATCTTACCCGTTAGGTATTTTTTTAAATTTCTGGTACGCAACACTAAAGTCCAATCTTATACTATACATAATGGCGTAATCAAAAAAATAGCTTTTTGGCCACGCTTACAAGGCGAACGCCTTGCTAGTCGCAACCTCCAGTCCCTGTTCAGTTCCTACAGACGCTCCCGGATTACGCCGAAGTCCCTGAAGACGTTCCATCCTAACCCTTTCCTCAAGCTGGTGCGGCGGACGCTCCGTGCAGTCTTCCGGTTTACGCCGAAGTCCGTGGGGCAAGACGCCTTGTAAAAGACGAAAGTTACACCCTAACCCTTTGCGGTCGTTGGTTGGTTGCGGTCGTACCAGAGGGGTACCCCAAAGTCATCCTCAGCAGTGAGAACCTCTCACAGCTCGAGGACGCACTACTGGAGGAAATAGTCCTCTCCGGTTGGGATTCTCCAATCAAGTTTGGAGTAATCCACTTCAGGGTGGGTCACCTGATAGTGGACTGCCGCAACGCAACCACTGCTGAGTGGCTGCAATTAGCAGTCCCCAGCCTCAGTAAGTGGAGCGGTGTCTCCCTGGAGGTAAGGATGGGCGAAGACCTGCCTTCGTCATACAACATCACCATCTTCTGCCCCAGGACAGGCCACCTCCCTCCAGGACGACTCTTCTGCTTCCGCCTTTTGCAGGGCCACATTCATGGCCGCCTTGGCCGCTGCTGCATGTGGATCCTCGCCTTGGCGGCCTCGTACTCCTTCCGTGCTGCCAAGCGGTCGGGCCGTGGGGCCCCTTTAAAGTCTGGGGCAGTCCTCGGTAGGTACCGGTCTGCAGCCGGGTCCCTGGCCATGTCCAGCCTCCATCTTCTCTTTTCCTCGACTGGGTCCTCCTCCCATTCTAGGTCGCTTCCCTCGAATGTGACCATCATCTCCGGGTCTTCACCTCGCTCGATCCCGTCGCTACGCCTCGGACTTCGGGTGGGCAGGCGAATAGGCGATCGCCCGACCGCCCTTGCTTCTAGGCGGGGCCCTCAACTTTATGAAATTCCGGGTCGGCGAGCTGCAGGTTTTCTGTAATCTTCCAGTCCCCAATGTCCACATTAAAACTTGGCTGGCGATCTGTGATATTGGGAGCGATAACTGCTGTTATGCTCGTTGAGAAATCCGAAGTGACAGACCGAATCGCAATTCCTACCGATAATCCATCAGTCGCGAAATTGGAATCCCCGATTCCAGTGACGGAGCCGGACGACCTCGACCTCTTAAGTTGCAGTTGATTTGCAAACCGAGAGGTGACCAAGTGCAGTTGAGAGCCAGAATCTAACAAGGCCCTGCAGGGAACGAACAGTCCCGATCGATTCTGCACTAGAACGGTTGCAGTGGCTAGCAGCACAAAGTCACTACCGAGATCCTGTGCAATTAGAGTAGAAGAAGTCGAAAGCGGGACAGAATGCTCAGTGTGGGATCTTGAAGACACCGGAACAAGTGGCTGCGAGGAAGGCGGTCCATCTAGATGGAGCAGCGTATGATGCCTGATTGCACAGGTGCGGCAGCGGCTCGAGCTGCATTGCCGTAGCTGATGACCTGCCTTTAGGCAATTTCGGCAAAGTGCTAGTCTCTTTGCCTCGCGCAAACGATCTACTGGCGCTAAGTCTCTAAATTGCGGGCAATAATATGTGGCATGCTCTGCACTATGGCAAAGCATGCAACCAAGAGAATTTTGGGTGGTAGCAACTAGCGTCGAACGATTTCTGCCCACCTGAACGCCTGGCGCATAGGTTGCCATGGCGCAATCCACGGCCTCCAAAGTCCTACATCGCTGTTCCAGGAATGCAGCCATCGATTCCCACGACGGAAAAAGGTTGGCAAAGAGCGGATCCTCCAAGCGCTCCTCCCACTTAGCTTGGCTCGCCGCATCCAGCTTTTGCAGCAGCACTTGCACTATGAAGCAGCCAGCGATTTGCTCAGTGGTGTCCAAACCCTTCAACGCACGAATGTGAGCGTTAAACTTGTCCGACAATTCCCGAAGCGATGCCACTGAACCATTCCGTACTACCTTTAAACCCAGAATCTCGGTGATGTGCGCCTGAAAAACGAGACGCCGATTATCAAACCTTTTTTGAAGCAACTCTAAAACCGCTTCGTAATTGCTGTTTGAAATCTCCAATGATCGGATAGTTTCCAGCGCTGAATCCCTCAAACATGACCACAGATTTTGAAATTTCTCAATGTTGGAGAGGTCCGGATGGCTGTCGATTATGCTCGTGAACACGGAGTAAAAATCAGCTCAGTTTGCGTAGCCTCCGCCAAACGTTGGCAGCTGCACAGGCGGCAACGGCATCGGCCTCGGCCGCGTTTGAGGACCACTACACTGGTGGGGCACAACACCTTCCGCAAGCGTTGAGTGCGGCGCGAAATGCACATTGCGTTTGGCTATTTCCGCGGGAACACTAGCCTTGAATTCAACGATGAATTCATCGAAAAATCCAATTCCTCCAGTTCTGTATGCAGAACATTGAAGGCACTTTGCAGCTCATCAATCTGCTCCAGCCTCACCGTAAGAGTGGGTTCGTCGTATCCGCTTAGCGTCTCATTAGACAGCGACGTTTGTAGCCTCTGCAACCTGCTGAACAGCGCATTGGCTTTGCGCTTTAAAAAGGTCACCATGTTTTTGTCACCTTCAGCGGGCATAGCAAAAAATTGCCTTTAATTCGGTTCAGCGGGAAGATGAGCACAAAATAAATGCCGAAAATGCAAGCGGAGTCAGTGCACGCAACGATATATGTAGCAATGTATGTATGTATATATGTAATGCTAGCTCGCTTAAACACAACCACTATCACCGAAATCACCACTCACTTGCCCAACCGATTGCGATTTAATGTATTTATATTTATTTATAAACGGGATAAGTGCATTAATTAATGCATGCAAATTAACACTATCACGTCGGGGTCACCAATGTTTAGCTATTGAGCTTTTTCAATAGCTGTTGCGAATAATAAATAGCCGAAGAAAGTTTGTTTATTTTACGATACTGTTTATTTTGCGAATTGTTTACGGCAGCTATATCGAATGCGCAAGTTTAGTCTTTTCCGAAACACGAAGAAGTGGCAAATTGGCGGGACAGACAGCCGAAATGCAGCGCCCAAGCTTAACGTAGGTAGATAACAAAAAAGAACAAGGAATGAGCGCCGTACAGATAAATGCGTGCGAGAACAACGGTTTGCACTATGGGCATCGCAACTGCTACCACTGACTAATTCGGCTTACAATATTAAAGAGTATGAGATTAGTCTACTGCACAGTTTTGGCGGCTGCATGACCCAACAATAGTAATAATAATAAAAACAATAATAATTATAATAAAAAAAAAAAATAATAATAATAATAACACTAACAATAATAATACTAATAATAATTATTCATTTGAGTACTTTATTAGAACTAAAGTAGTATGTTACAATATGACTTCATGCAGGCAGTTGACAGCATAAGAGATAAAATATAAGAGAGTCCCGCTTCAGTGTGACTTCAAATTAAAGAGTTGATCTTATAGCATAAGTTTTTCCGTTGATTTACGATTGCGTTGCTATATAAATACATACATAAATTTAACACTCCTTCTCAACGCAATATGTCAACCTCTACATGGCAAGTTGCTTATTTAATATTACATTTAATATTCATTTGAAAAAATCAATCTCTACTCAATACAAGAATCAATACAATCCGTAATTTTTATACATCTCTTATGCTTAACTCTATTCAAATTCTTTGTTAATACATCTGATACCATGTTCTCTGTTGGCACATACTAAATTTCAATTATCTTTTCAATATAATTCTCTTACATAATGATACTTAATATCAATATGCTTACTACATGAATGGTGTCATTTTTTACCAAACATTGTGCGCTTTGATTATCGCCATAAATCTGCACTTGGAGATTTCTTAAGCCCATCAGTATGCCTACAGGGCGGGCAGATCAACTGATACTGCCCTATATCGCCTGAAAAGCCTTATTGAGGATTGACTTACTCATAAGGAAGTGGCGTTATGTGCCTTCTTAGACATACAGACAACGCATCCCTGGCAAGAAGAGGACTAGATGCAACAACCAGCAGATGGATCAAATCACTACTGGCATCTAGGCGAGCCATGGCCACTATAGGAGGACAGTCGTCCACAGTATCTACCACAAGGGGTTGCCCCCAAGGGGGTGTCCTCTCGCCTCTCCTGTGGAGCTTGCTGGTAGACGAGTTGCTGGACAGACTGACCCGCAGGGGTATACTTTGCCAAGGCTATGCTGACGATATTGTCATTATAGCCAGAGGTAAATATGAGGAAACACTCTACGATATCATTCAACTGGGCCTCAATATGATCAGCGAATGGTGCAAGGAAGTAGGCCTGAGCCTAAATCCTAGCAAAACTGTTATTGTCCCTTTCACAAATAGGTACAAGCTACAGAGAATGAAGGCAATAACCCTGTCAGAATGTCGCATAGAGGCCAGCAAAGAAGTTAAGTATCTCGGCATAACCCTCGACTCCAAACTTAGCTTCAAAACACATGTCGATAACACAATTGATAAGTGCACCAGGAACCTCACCACCCATAATAAGGTGGCTGTACCTCATGGTAGTCAGACCCATACTAACCTATGGGGTAATAGCCTGGGGTGATAGAGCACGCCTTAGCACCACTAAGGTGAAACTTCATAAGCTGCAAAGAATGGCCTGAATATGCATGACAGGAGGAATGCGTACCTGTCCCACTGCAGCCTTAGAAGTACTAATGGAGGTAACGCCGCTTCATATCGTCATTGAATAAGAATTGAGGGAGCAGGAAATGACTGCAACCTTACAAGAAAGGATGCTGAAAGCCTAAAAAGGGATATCCCTTTGCTGATGCAACCAAGGGATGAGATGCCAGCTGAGCACAGGTTCGCTCAGACATTCAGCACTCATCTCAGTAATAAAAACAGTTGGACAACCCTGGGGAAAGTACACCTTATGAAATCACAAACAATAAAGTGGTATACAGACGGATCCCTCACCGACGAGGGAAGTGGGCTGGGGGTTGTAGGCCGCAGGTTCAATCAATGGGCAGATACACCAGCATTTTTCAAGCTGATTTCTGTGCTATTGGACGCTGTGCGGAGTTTAATCTGTAAAGGAACTATCGTGGCAAGCAGCCATAAAGGCGCTCAGCAAACCTAAGATAACATTTAAGCTAGTAAATGGAGTGAGGACAGCCCTAGACAAGCTAGTAGCTGTCAACAAACTCACAATAAGGGACACAACAACATCCCCGGAAATGAGATAGCGGACAACCTAGCCAGGAAAGGGGCAGAGAACCCTCTAATTGGGCCCGAACCATTCTGTGGTGTTGGTCACCACAGAGTACTGGGCTTACTTAAGTCAATAGAGGAAGAAAAACGTCTGTCCTCCTGGGAACACCTACCAGGACTTAGGCAGTCTAAGATTCTCCTCCGTGAATATAACCATAAAAGATTCAAGACCTTAATGACACACGGGAAAAACACCGTGCGCATTTTAACTGGCCTTCTTACGGGGCACTGCCGACTTCGCAGTCATTTGCATAAGATTGGCGCTGCCTGGAGGAGGAGAGCTCTGCACATATTATATGTGACTGCATGGCGCTTTCCATCAGGAGGGACAGACTCCTGGGCATGTATGTAGTCTCACGGCAAACAATTTCATCCCTGAACCCCAATAAAATAATGGCATTTATACAGTGCATTGGACTTCAGGGAGATCTTTGAAGTCATGAAGGGTTAGTACAATAGATCAGAATGGGTCGCAGTACACATAGAAACCCGCTTAATAATAATAATAAGCCAATCTCATTTATCAGCTTTCGCACATGGGCGCCTCCCTCGCCGCAGTCGAGAGCGCCACATACTCCGCTTCTGTGCTACTTTGAGCAACCATCGATTGTTTTTTCGAAGCCCATGTAAAAACAGCTCCAGCAGAAATCAATACCTAACCGGTGAACGATTTTCTGTCCGTAGAATTACCAGCCCAGTCCGCGTCGACAAAGCAGTGTATTGGTACACCAACCAGTACGCTAGTAGTGCAGCTTCAAATCAGTTGTACCTCTTAGATATCTCAGCACCCGCTTCGCAGCAGCTTCATGCTGCTTATGTGGGTCTGCATTCTGCTGTGCCAGTTTAGTCACAGGATGCATTATATCAGGACGAGTAGTTATTGCCGAATACATTAGGGATCCAATTAATGACTGGTAGGCAACTTTATCCAACCTCTGGCAATCGACCCTGTCGCATTTTACTTGGAATCCAGCTTATAGGGGTATAACGTTTGGCTTGCAGCCCTGCATCGACTACAAGAGCCTCTCTATGTACTGCTTGCGTTCAATCTCTATGCCTCCAGTTTCGCCGTCACGTTCGATTTCAATTCCCAAAAAATGCTTCATTTTAGAGCCGTCCACAACTATAAATTCTTTTGCAATTACACGCTATATTTTCCCAAGTTCACCCTCGCTCGAACTGGCTTCAAAAAATTCCATTTTGAGCAGCACCGCATTTAACCGCTCATTCCAATCTCGCTCTACTTAGCCCTTAGTCTTAGTCTTGTCCCGCTTGCAAACACCCATTTCGATCCGATAGCTTTCTGACCCTCTGGGAGATCCACCTTCGTCCAGATCGCATTGGCTTGAATACTCTCCATCTCCTTCTGCATAGAAGCTCTCCATTCAGCAGAATTATCCATACTCATTGCCTCGTTCACACTCGTAGGGACGGGGACTTCTTCAGCATTGACCATATTGTACTGCTTACGTGGTCGTCCGAGTAGGCCAGTGTACACTTTCTTTGGTCGCCCACGACCACTCCATTTAGCTGGTTCGGAGGGAAGCTAATCAGAGGAAAGCTCTCCTCCTTCTTCATCAAAGTTCTCGCCGACAGGTGCATCATCGTCTTGATCATTAGACAAGTTCGGGATGCAATGGAACGGCTTTAAGCTTCTTAAGTTGAACGTTGGAAGTACCAGAATCTTGTTCGTTCCGAGCACAGTCATCATGGTCATTCTCAAATACAATGACGTCCCGAGCCACACAGACGTTTCGCTTGCTAGGATTATACAAACGATAAGCTTTCGAAATTTCAGAGTATCCTACCAAAACATGCTCCTGTCCTCTTGGATGGAACTTCTTTTTTTTGGGTTTTGTCCAGCACGACAGTTTTAGACCCAAAAACCTTCAAGTGTGACACAGTTGGCTTTTTCCCTGTCTAATATTGAAATGGAGTCATTCTTGGTTAAGAAGACGTCTCGGCGCGATTGCTTAGATAGGCAGCAGTGTTAATAGCCTCTGCCCATAGCCAAACACCAACAGTGCAGCATAATACTTCTAGCCATTTCTACCAGAGTTCGGTTAGCACGTTCTGCCACACCATTTTGCTGAGGGGTGTGTGGAACCGTCAACTGGCGCTTGATGCCATTTTCTGTCAAGAAAGACTGAAACGCTTTACTCAAATACTTTCGCCCGTTGTCGCTTCTTGTTGGTCTTATTCTCCGCAAATGCTTCAAATTCTTTAAATTTTTCAAGAATTTCATCTCTTGTCTTCAGGAAACAGACATATACATATCGAGATTTGTCATCTATGAATGTAGCAAAATAGTGTGAACCTCCCGTGGAAACAGTTTGCATAGGTCCACATATATCGTAATGCATCAATTCCAGTACTTCTGTTGCACGACTTCCACTTGCTTTCGGAAATTGCTTCACGCATATTTTACTTTTAGCACACGTGACATTGAATTTTTTGTGCACCACTAAATTCTTTTTTCTTTAGACCATATACCATTTTTTTATTAATCATATTATTTAAACTCGCAAAATTTAGATGTCCAAATCTTTGATGCCATATTTTCAAGGAAGTGGCCTGTTTAGCAAAACCCAATTGCTTAGCACCATTTGCTTCATTTTTAAATAATAATAAAAATAAATTGGTTCTATTTGTTTTTTATCACCGCACTTTTATTTTTTCAAATTTCACTTGAAAACGATGTTCGATTGCTCGTGTTACCGACATTAAATTAAATTGCAAGTTTTTTTACATACAGAACGTTAATCAGTTTTATAGTGGAATTTTTCCGCGACCATCCGATTCAATGTAATTGTTTCAAGCCAAGAGAATGCGCTCTTTATATTCTCTTATTTTTTTAAATATTGATCTCTCCTCAGAGCACAAATGAGCAGTAGCACCCGATTCCAAACACCACATATTTTTCGCAAATTGTCTAGCTGAGCGACAAAGCAGAATGCTGAATATGATTTCGGATTTGCTTTCTTACTCTCTTGCGATTTTTCGCTTCGCTTGCACTTCGCAGCTTACCTCCACAGTTCCAGCATGTAACTATTCTTTTACAGTTTGCTTCTTGCTTGTGTTCTTTTTCTCCGTTTCTTTTATTATCGCTCTTCTCATTTTCGTTTGCGGACCGAATTGCAAAAACTGTTTGCTCACAATTTTTTACTTGATCTTCTTGTACAATCACGAAGCATTCAAACGACTGAGGCAATCTTGACAATAGTATAACACTTAGGATTTCTTCTTGAACTAGAAAACCCACTTCTTTTAATTTTTAATAAGCAAATACGACGCGCCGGTCCCTTGAAATCTCAAGAGGGGGCTTGATGGCCACAATCACATGAAGAAATGCCATCAGCAAAGGTTAAATGGGATTGCATTTGCGAGGCGCGTTTTGAAGTTTTCCCCCGAACTAAGGACTTAAGCGTTACGAGAACATCATAAAATTTCTCATTCAAATTACTATCAATCATTCCACTTTATTATACATATATTGCAGTCTTCATGCGTTTTAACAACGTATCACTGTTGTTTGCGTCAGCGGTAACGTTTCAACAGCAACAACAACGGAATGGCAGACTCAAAATCTGGTTCAAGCGTGAAGATGAGCGCAAAGAATAATTAGCGCCAGCTTCCGTTATTCGGCAATGTACGCGCACAAATATAAATTTTTATGTATACGGAATCTTGCTTAACCAACGGATCAATGCCTTTAATTACTAATTGTGCCTCCAATGCTGGTAAAAGGATATGCATTTAGGTGCTGCTGGCAGCTGCGAGACCTGACAAATACAATGTTTTGATTTTCTTATTGAACCCCAGAAGGGTTTCCAAAACATTAATGCACACACCCTTGCCAGACAGAATCAGACAGTAGTTGAATTTGTTAATTTATGCCGAGGTTTAGAAGGAAATTAAGGAATTTAATCCATAGAAATCGTACTCAAAGACAAAAACAGAAATTGAAACAAATATTTTTTATCAAAAAAGATATGTATGAGAGACAGAACAGAATTGGCTCTAATAATACTGGAGTCATAAAAACCTTTCTAATAATAATAATCGTTCTTATCCTAGAAAATAGCAACTCAATAGTACACGTTACCCACAGTACTCAGAGTAACTAGTGCCCAGATCTTACTATACGATCAGAACGTAAATCTGAGGCAATGGACATATCGAAAACTGTGAAACAATAGCCACAACAATAAAAATTAAAATTTATATTTAATCATTCCTCTGCCTTATTGTTAAAGGTGCCAACATTACTTTTTGTCTGGAGGGCGTGCTCCACATTCTGAAAATTTGACCTTGGCTGACGGTGGCTGCTGTAATTGTATTCAGCACGCTGGCCCAGGATATCGGAACTTAAGCAATCGTGCTAAACACTGAATTACTTTGTTTTTGTAACTTGTTTGATATTTTGTAAGAAAGAAAAATTAGGGTTTAGAGAATAAACCCAAATATAGCTACGATAACGTAATAGTAACAGAAAAGCTGCTTACACTAAGGGGTCTATGGTCTGTTTTAACTATGAAATGCCTTTCCTAAATATATAGGGCCAAAATGATTTATTGCCCAGTGAGTTCATACTAATTGTGTTTCTGTAGTTGGTTTCCCTTTTTGTATAAGCTCTTGATGCAAGTAAGTCATTTGCAAAAAGCACAAAAACAATAGATAATGCTGTAGTCCAGTTCCCCTATCTATCAGATACCCGTTACTCAGCTAGTGTGAATGCGAACGCGAAACTGTCAGACAGTCGGACAGACGGACATGGCTAGATCAACTCGGCTATTGAAATTATGCAGACGCTGAGATCGCATATTTATTATTCTGAATGTAGCATTATTGTTGTGAATTTGCATATGCAGCTGATAATTGTGGTGAAATCTTAGAGTAATGCGGCAACACACCCTGCTAAAATCAGTTTATTTGTGACTGACTTAATATCTAGTTCGCAATATACATACATATAATGTTCTTACCGAAATATGCATAAAAGGAAAGGGGGTAGATCCCGTTACTTTCGGTATAACACATATGCATTGTAAACGGAATTCTAATTTCAACACATCTTAAGTTAAGTTAAGGATAACTTACAATATCAAATTTTATCAAAATTAACAAACACAGTAAGCTTGATTTTATTCAAATTGTTAGTAAGAGTATCGGAAATCATACTTGATGTCAATAAAATTTTTGTTATATTATTGTGCGCTTTGATTATCACTACTGATAATCATCTTAGAATCAGTCCTATCCCATCACCACCTTAATTAAGTACACAGCCTTCATTGCTGCCGTTGAAAGCGCCACATACTCAGCTTCGGTTAAACTAAGTGCAACAATGCTCCGTTTTTTTTTTGACTCCCATGAAATCGTCGCGACAGCGGCAGTCATGATGCATGTCCATTCAGTAAATGATTTGCGATCTCTGCTATCGCCAGGCAAGTCTGCATCAACGAAGCAATGAACCTTCCTTCACTCCTGTGCGCTAGTTACCACTCCTAGCCTGAACGGTGGAGCTGATGAAGAGGGTTGGAGGGGAGTTTTGTATTTTTCGTTCTTTCCACAATAAAGATCAACTGCACAGTTTCGAAGTCGAGATAGCAGTAAAGTTTATTTCAGATTGTTCTTAGTGGCTAAAATATAAAAGAGGAATAATCATATTATATTTTATGTAATATTCTTATTATTCTTATATTCTTATCCAAACGAATGACTCTGCCTGCGGAATCAGCAACAAAAGGGAATATTACTTAGTACATTGTATATTTGGTGACTAACATATAGTCAAATGAATCTAGATTATTAGTTTGTAGTTGAGAAAGCTTTGACTTTAATATAAGTACAGAATCGATTAGTGCGTCTTCTTCCAGAAGAGAATTGACGGTGGTGAGTATTTGATTAATGCAATCACGGTAGTTTGTTAAGTTAAGTTACATGTATTGTGTTTTTATAATTATCTAATATGAGTACTTTTCCTAAGTCTATTTTAACAAGAGTTGCAGTATTATGTTTTGTAATATGTAACGACTTATGGGTACAAGTAAACATGGAACGGCAATAATTAACGGGAGAGGGGAGGGTAGCAGTCAGTAGTTATTTTTTTTTTTTTAATATTAGTTTCCTGATCTTTGATTTGTGTAGTTTCTGTCTTTAAATGGTAGTCTGTGTAGTGCCGTGGTCTTTAGCGACTTGGTGAGAGAAAACCTGGGTGTTACTTTATTCCTCCTGATTTTTACCTCAACACTATATTTCCAGGTTCTACTGTGATAGGATTTTTTGATTTTTCGTGCAAGAGTATTTTCAATTGTGAGCAAAATGTTTTAAATACGTTGCCGGAGAATTCGGCGCCTTGGTAATAGACTATCTGTCCGGGGATTCCGAGGATAAACCTATGAAATGTTTTAGTTATTTTACTATATTCAGGGAGTTACGATTTTCAATGGGGTAAGCTGTCGCGAATTTAAAAAATTTGTCGATCAACGTCAGGTTGTATGTGTTGTTGATACAGTAAATGTCGATATGGATGATGTCAAGCGGTTTTCCAGGTGTTGGGGGAATTAAGAATTGGATTTTCTGGGGGTGTCTTTCGTATTTAAGTGTTAGACAAGTTTCACATTAGTTGATTAACTGGGAAATTCTGTTCTTCATATGGGGAAAAAGTATTTAACTGAAGAAAAGTCGCCGTGTACTTGTTACAGTATTTTGAGAATGGTTTCGTCGGCAAAGACATATTTGCACAATCGTTAAAGTCAAATAAGGGCTGGTAGTATTCTCTTTTAATTTTCTTTTTAAACGGTGTAACTGTTAACTGGGTTAACTGTATCGTTGAGAGGTTTGTCGGATTTAGGGTGGTTAGGGGCAGGTTCGGGAACGTTTTCGTTATGGTTCAAGTTAACGTCTGCCATGCTTAATGCATCAGCTATAACATTTTGGGAGCCTTTTTTGTGCATTATCCTGAACTCATATTCCAGCAGTTGAAGACGCCAATGGATAATCTTAGAATTAGGTTTTTTGAAGTTCATTAGCCAGATTAGCCAGATCGGTCACGATATTAAATTTTTACCGAATAAATATGGTCTGAAACACTGTACGGCCCAAATGAAAGCTTGTATTTCTTTTTCTATGGTCGAGTAGTTTATATCGGTGTCGTTAAGGGACTGCTGGCGAAGCAGACTGGCTTATTGTATTGTGGTATACCCTAGGACAAGACGGCTCCAAAGCGAAATTGATTGCGGCCGTAGGCAACATGAAGTTTTTGGTAAGATCTGGGTACTGTAAAATGGTGTCATTTGAGAGTAGAGTTTTAGAAAATTCAAAAGCTTTCAGAAATTCGTCGTCAACTGTAAAGTGCTTTTTACCTTTCAGTTGTTTTGTCATTGGTTTGTTAATTTGGATAAAGTCTTTTATGCATTTTCGGTAATCCCAGGAAGGATTTATTCGCTTTCCTGTTCTTGGGACAGGGGTAGTTTTGAATAGCTTTGATTTTGGGTTGGGTTTTATGCCTTGCTCTGTAATCGGGGCGTTAGAATAAGGTCACCTGTTATAGGACAAAGATTGTTCGACTTTGTATTGTTTATATGCTTGTTCGATACTCTTTGGATCTTTGAGTCCAATTAAGGTCTTTAATGGTTCTCTTAGCCCTTTGAAGAATGTGTTCAAACAAACTTGGTTGTACAGAGTTTTCTTTGCTTCAATTACCGCAGTGAGTTCTCCGCTGTTTTGAAATAATGAGAAAAGCTGGCTTTTATTTTTGAAATACCAAGGATACGTTGACAGAATGAGAGGTTATCTTCGAATTGCTAAAGTTCGCGTAAAAGGCAAACTTCAGTTACCTTCTTTGAATACATTCTGGTGAGGTTGCTTTTAATCTCATCCCATATCAATGGAGTGTTGGCGAATTCTAGAGTTTCGTCTGCCCTTCCTATGATGATGCTATGATCCTATGATATTGCCCTGAATGTAAGAAGTCCGTAAGGTGTCTGGTCAGCTCCCTTAATAAGCATGAGTATCTCTTCTACGCTGGTTATGAATCTATCAAGGTATCTGGGTGAACCGTTAAACGGGGGTAAGTGGCTAACAAAGGTCATAATGTCATTTTGTTGGAAGGTTCTTGCTAGGTTGCTATTAGTGTTGCTAACCGTAGGGGTTAGGGACCTAGAAGGGTCGGAAATGTTACCCGAGGCCATGTTTTGTTGTATAGAGGGGATTTCGTGGGTATCTTCACTGACTAGTCGGGTACTGGAGCGGGTAACTTTTTTAGGAAGTTCGGTATTGATTTGAGCTCCTAATACAGAAAGTGTGGTTTTTGTTATAGTTTTTTTTTTAATTAAAATTAAAAATTTAATAAAATAATTAAAAAGATGACTCGTTCCAACACTTCTTGCTCTCCGGACATACGACACTTTTGGCTTTAAGATCTTTTAACTAACCACTTTCAACCCGCATTGTTCTACTTCGACTCTCTCTATGCTTGTTCTATTTTCTTATATCAGTTAACAAGTAACATCAGAAAAAGCTGCGTGTGACGACGAACGACACACGAAGCTATACTTCGGAGGCTGGTCGGCGGCCGTGATTTGTGCGAGATAGGGTAATCTTAAGCTTTCTCTCTTTGTACTATTCAGTTCTGATCTAGCACCCGAAATAAAGTGACGTTATCATAAAATACCTAACGTGAATATCAAGTCGGAGCTACGACCCTGCTACCGGCTTATTCCAGTTGGTCACTTAAGCTATTGTCACCGATCGTGGACACCACCTGATCCCGATCCGCACTCTGCACCACAACGCAGCTACAGAGGCGACAACGAGGTGACTGTGTTGTGATCATCAACGTGCCGCAACACACATTCAGCAACCACTTGATCACTCCAGCCATAGTCGCCGATCGGGGCCACCACCTGGTCCTGATCTGCACTCTGTACCACACCACAGCTACAGAGACGTCAACGAGGTGACTGTGTTGTGGGCAGCAACTCGCCGCAACACACTTCAGCAACCACGTGAGCAGCAACGTGCCACTTTGACATCCCCTTGCAACAACGGTGCAGGCGGAGGAGTTCGCGGGCAACTATCTTGCCGCGTCCATCACCAAATCATATCTGGCGCCCAACCAAGTCGACGACCCCGACAAGATCACATAATCTGGAAGGCACGAGCTAAATAAAACCCATTTGAGTTGGCAATCTAGGACGAACTGTCCTGGGCAGAGGAGAAGGAGACAAACGGAACAACAAAACCCGAAAAGGAAGAAGGAAAACTATCATAGATTCATGTGAGTGAAACCTTTTTTATGAATTGCCAAAAGAAATTAAAAGGAAATGTTACAAAATAATGCAATTAAATGTTAAATCTCAGTTAAGACATTTATTTTGGAAAGAGTGTTGGCACTAATTTAAAGTAGTTGCAAATTGAGTAGTTTCTACTTTGCATAGAAGGTACAGTTTTCAGCGGACGACTAGTTGTATGCTTATCTCTCGGTCCCGGTGTTTTTTTTCCTGATAGTAAAATCTGAGACACGTGCAAGAATACGGTAAATGGATAAGCGCTTAGCGTAGCGCCTAGCTTGGCGAGCGATCAATTTTTTCTTACCTTTTCCTTGTATCCCGCACTTGTTTGCATTATCTGTGCGGGGCTGCCAAATACCTCGACGGCGGTTGTATGAGCGAGACAGAGTCTGAAGAGTTGGTTGATCAACTGAGTAATCTCGCTTTAACCGACGAGGCCGAACGTATAAGAAAGAAGACATACAATATGGATCCACAACAACTACAGGCAGTCATAAATGTAGCCGTATCGGCTGCATTAAATGTGCAGAGAGAAGATTTTGAAAAGAAGTTGGAGGAAGTCAAAAACAAATTTACCGCTTAACAATATCTGCTCCTGAGATTGCAGTGTACGTGCCTGTTGCTGTAACCGGCAATGTGAGTTGTGATGAAGGCCTCGATGCCGTAAAATCATTGCCAGAGTTTGATGGGTCTCAGGAAAAATATGTTTCTTGGCGACAAGCAGCAACAGCTGCATATGAATTATTCAGAGAGTATAGCGGTAGTTCTAGGCATTACCAGGCTGTTCTCATAATCCGTAACAAAATTAGGGGATCTGCTGACTCTGTTCTTTCTTCATTTAATACAGTCCTTAATTTTGACGCCATTATTAGCCGCCTTGACTTTACCTATTCCGATAAACGCCACTTGCTCGAGCAAGAGCTTACAACACTCAGACAGGGGCAGATGTCTATTACACAGTTTTATGAGGACAAGACAAGACAGCCATGACATATGAGACGGACCATGCCCGATATATGAATGATAAGCATAGGTCTGATGCCCTGCGTGTCTTTATTTCTGGGCTAAAGAGAAACTTAACTGATGTTCTATTTGCTGCTCAACCTGCAGACCTGCCTTCAGCCCTAGCAATGGCTCAGGAAATAGAGGCAAATCACGAGAGGCATGCCTTTGCGACACAATATGCCAGGTCCATAGAAGAAAAATATCTCAGGCAGGCTCAAAATCGTCAATTACAAAGGACAACAGAATCCAACCATGAACCAACGTTTAAAAAGTGGGTAAAAAATCCATTTTTTACAAGGGACAATGGTGGACGACCCGTTGTTGACAATAGACCGTTAGAGAAGATGGACGTAGATCCAACATTGTCGAGGTTTCGTCAGCTGACAAACTTTCATCGCCCTCAGGGTGTTTCCATGCCACAGGCGCTTGACGCACAACAGCAGAGTGCACAAAATAGACTGACTAGCTCTCAAAGAATGTCTGATTTCAAGCGTCAAAGGGTTAACCATCTGTTTGAAGAAGATAGGAATGATCAAAAGGAGGATCATTATAATCAGATTGCTAACGATGCGGTGGATGACATAGACGGTGAAGAGGAAACAGACTATGAAAGCGATTCCGTACATTTTTTAGGTGTTCATCCCTGCTTCCGTTCGTCCAGCGAACAGTAGCGGGGGAGCAACGAAAATTTCTAGTGGATACGGGAGCCTCTAAAAGCTACATCAAGAAAGAGATAGGATTGCCGATTTCAGTTCCCGTCGACTCACCTTTTATTGTTAAATCACTTCATGGCTTTGAAAAAATAGAACGGAAATGTGAGCTTGATCTGTTTGGTGTAAAGAGCCATTTCTTCCTATTACCCGGACTGAAAACATTTGATGGAATAGTTGGCCTTGACCTTTTAGCTCAGGTAGGTGCGACAATTGACCTCAAGGGAAATTCTGTCAAGTTTAATGGAGGACGTGAAGATCTACACTTTCAAAAATGCGCTCAAGTTAACTTTACGAAGATTGAGGATATTGTCGTGCCGCCAAAAGTTCAGGAAGATTTTCAGCAGATGATGTATAAAAACTCGAGAGCCTTTGATGATCCCAATGAGAAGTTACCATTCAACACAAATGTCGTAGCGACCATTCGAACAGAGGACAATGAGCCAGTTTATTCGAAATTGTACCCGTTTCCTATGGGTGCTTCCGATTTCGTTAATCGGGAAATTAAAGATCTACTCAGAAATGGCGTCATTCTGCCATCCAGGTCACCCTACAATAACCCCATATGGGTTGTAGGTAAAAAAGTCACTGACGCTGCGGGATCTCCCAATAAACGCTTAGTAGTCGATTTCAGGAAGTTAAATTTAAAAACTATTGCCGATAGATACCCGATGCCGAGCATAAATATGATACTGTCGAATCTCGGGAGATCAAAATTTTTCACCACTCTCGACCTTAAGTCCGGATACCACCAGATTGAACTTGCAGAATTGGACCGAGAAAAGACATCATTTTCCGTCAACGGAGGCAAATATGAGTTCTGCCGCCTACCGTTCGGGCTGAAGAATGCCTCAAGCATCTTTCAGAGGGCCATAGATGATGTACTACGGGATAAGATAGGAAAAAATCTGTTACGTTTATGTGGATGACGTTATTGTTTTTTCAGAAACTGAAGAGTCCCACATTGTTCATATCGGACAGGTTTTAGAGAGCCTCCATAAGGCCAATATGCGAGTGTCTAGGCAAAAGTCAAAATTTTTTAAAGAAAGTGTTGACTTCCTTGGTTTTGTTGTCACAAAGGAGGGTATTAGAACAAGCCAGGACAAGGTCCAGGCCATCAAGGATTTTAAACAGCCCAGCAATTTGTTTGAGCTGAGATCGTTCTTGGGCTTGGCAAGTTATTATCGATGCTTTATAAAGGATTTCGCATCTATAGCTAGACCTTTGACGAGTATTCTGAAAGGTGAAAGCGGCAGGGTCAGCAAATACCGTTCAAAAGGCATTCCGGTCAGTTTTGATAAGTCTCAGCTTAGAGCATTTGACAAGCTTAGAACTATCCTTGCATCAGAGGACGTTATTCTTCATTATCCTGATTTTACGCGACCATTTGATTTGACGACTGATGCGTCGTCCTTTGGCATAGGTGCAGTACTGTCTCAGGGAAACAGGCCAATAACAATGATATCCCGAACGCTAAAAGAAAGGGAATTAAATTATGCGACAAATGAAAGGGAGTTATTGGCAATCATTTGGGCCTTGGACTGTCTCCGACACTACCTCTATGGCAAAAACGACATAAACATATTTACGGACCATCAGCCCCTTATATTTGCGGTCTCTGACAAGAACCCAAATTCAAAAATTATGCGTTGGAAAGCCCGAATCGAAGAGAGCGGTGCAAAGGTCATGTATAAACCGGGGAAAGAAAATTTCGTTGCGGACGCTCTGTCGCGACAAAATATTAACGCTTTGCAGAGCTCATCAGAGTCAGATCGAGCCACTATTCACAGTGAAGAATCCTCAACATTTGTCATTGAGGCCACCGAAAAGCCATTGAACTGTTTCCAGAATCAAATCGTATTGGAGGAAGCATCCGTGCCGAATAAGCGACTATTTATAGTATTTGGTACTAAGACACGTCATCAAATTGATTTTACTGATTGGGAGACATTACTGGACTTAGTAAAAGACGTAGTAACACCCAACGTAGTGAATGCCATACACTGTGAGCTTCCAGTCCTGGCCCGTATTCAAGATAGTCTGGTTCGGCTCTTTCCTGCGACCAAGTTTTGGTTTTGTAAGTCTTGGGTGGCAGGCGTTATCAAGCCTGATGAGCAAAAAGAAATTTTAGTTATTGAACATAACAGAGCTCATAGGGCTGCTCAAGAGAACGTGAAGCAAGTGCTACTTGACTACTATTTTCCAAAAATGGGTAAAATTGCAGCCGAGATCGTTTTAAACTGCAGGGTTTGCCAAAAGGCAAAATACAACAGTCATCCAGTAAAACAGGAATTAGGTATAACCCCAATACCAACGCAGGTTGGGGAGATGTTACATATAGACATCTTCGCAACAGGGGGAAAGTACTTCCTCACCGCTGTTGATAAATTTAGCAAGTTTGCGGTGGTGCAGCCGATTGCATCGCGTTCAATATGGGATGTAAAGACCCCAATCCTTCAGCTGGTCAACCTTTTTCCTAATGTTAAATCGATATACTGCGATAACGAGGCATCGCTTAGCTCCGAAACAATACGATCCATGCTAAAAAATCAATACGATATTGAAATAGATAATGCCCCACCTCTACACAGTACGTCCAATGGTCAGGTGGAAAGGTTCCACAGTACTCTTAAAGAGATAGCCAGGTGTCTTAAATTGGAAAGGAAAATAGAAGATTTTACTGAATTATTCCTTCAGGCGACTATAGAGTATAACAGGTCATTTCACTCTGTCACGAATAGAAAACCTGTCGAGATCATCCATGCTAATGCCGACATTGCCCCTGAGATAATCATGAGCCTAAAGAAGGCACAGCAGGAGCAGTTAGATCGGAATAATCCTACTAGGCAGAATAGAGTATTTGAGAGGGGTGAGAAGGTGTTAGTTAAAACCAACAAGAGACTTAGAGATAAACTTACGCCCCTGTATGTCGAGAATAGGGTCGATGCTGATATAGGGACAACGGTCCTAATTCAAGGGAGGGTGGTCCACAAGGACAAAATTCGGTGAGGCCACTTACAAGATTGATTTATAGGCCAAAAAGTTGCGGCAGATACTCTGGCGTGTTACCCAAAAATTCAGGCTCGTATAAATGCTCACGCAACCATCGCAGTAAAACATTAAATCTAATTTTCTATGTAAATTCAAATTTATTTAAATTAAAAATACATATAATGAAAGTAATTTAATTGCCCTCACTCTTGCCAAAATAAATATTTTGCATTCTTTGAAGTTGCACTGTTGACCTAAAGGCGATTATAAAAAAGGTTTCACAACTGTTAACCTAAAATACTGGGAAATACTATGTTTATTATTGAAGCTTGTACAATTAATTTTAGTTTGTATGGTAGATAATTTGAAAAGCGCACACCGACCGGATATCACACCTCGATGAAAACAAATGAATGCAAGGTCGAACTAGAAGCGTTGCTGTCAGCTCATGGAATGGGGTACAATTAACCGTTGGCAGCCTTTTGGTCGGCTCATCTCATCGACCTAGCACGCATATCAAGGATCGGCAAACTACTCTTCGTCAACTTGCACCTGCAGCCTTAATCCTGCCCTTTCTTCACTAGTCAAACGAAGAAATTCTGCAGAATATAGTTGGTTACAAATGCTTACAATCAGATGCCACCTTCACCAACATCAATCCGCTTTGCATTCTACGTAATGTTAAATATCATGATTTATCAAGCGGCAAAGTGGAGCCTCGATGTCGACAACGCAAATCCTTGATAACATAGACATGGACGAGGACGCCCATTTTTAATGTGATGGGGAGTAGTTAACAAGTAACATCAGAAAAAGCTGCGTGTGACGACGAACGACACACGAAGCTATACTTCGGAGGCTGGTCGGCGGCCGTGATTTGTGCGAGATAGGGTAATCTTAAGCTTTCTCTCTTTGTACTATTCAGTTCTGATCTAGCACCCGAAATAAAGTGACGTTATCATAAAATACCTAACGTGAATATCAAGTCGGAGCTACGACCCTGCTACCGGCTTATTCCAGTTGGTCACTTAAGCTATTGTCACCGATCGTGGACACCACCTGATCCCGATCCGCACTCTGCACCACAACGCAGCTACAGAGGCGACAACGAGGTGACTGTGTTGTGATCATCAACGTGCCGCAACACACATTCAGCAACCACTTGATCACTCCAGCCATAGTCGCCGATCGGGGCCACCACCTGGTCCAGATCTGCACTCTGTACCACACCACAGCTACAGAGACGTCAACGAGGTGACTGTGTTGTGGGCAGCAACTCGCCGCAACACACTTCAGCAACCACGTGAGCAGCAACGTGCCACTTTGACATCCCCTTGCAACAACGGTGCAGGCGGAGGAGTTCGCGGGCAACTATCTTGCCGCGTCCATCACCAAATCATATCTTATCTACTTGCGCTCACGACGCTACCCTTTGCGATGATTATCGACCATCGAATATCGATAATTATTGTTACATTCGGCCATCCTGATCACTGTCGTCTGACCCAGACGACCATAGATCTTCAGTAGTAGACGCGTACTTCCATAGCTTCATATTTTCTGCGCATGTTGCGGTTATTGTAGGGCCTTCCACCTGAGCTGCTTTTCGTACATCGTATCGGCCGTTTCTTTTTACCTTACTTCATATGGCCCGAGAAAACTGCTAGCTAGTTTTTTGCCAGTCACAAACTGAGTTCGTTTAATAGCCATCCGATCTCTCTTTTTATATGTACGCTCGCCCTTGCGTTTGCGATCATAGCTGTCTTTATACTTGTGCTGCGCCTGCTGAATATGTGTTTTTACCTCCTTGCGTAATTCAGCTCTCTCGGCGGTCAGCAACTTGGCCAGGTGCTCGCGCTCAGCCTGCAGACGCTTGAACTCCTCTGGGTTGCGATTGCTCTTCTCCACCAGCGCATTAGCACGCTGCCGCCACTTGATTGCCTGGGTGCGGAGCAAGGTGTTCTCCACATTAAGCTCCTCGATCTTCGATGTCAGTTCCTTGTTGCTCCACTGCAGCGGGAACAGTTCCTTTTCCACGCTGCTGATACGATCAGTGAGTTCGGCGACGCGAAGAGTTAAAGCGTAAGGCTCCGTTTCAGCAGCACGTCGCGCCCTCTCTGAGCTGGCCAGATCTTAAGTCTGTAATACTTCTGCCTCCAGGGCCTTGACCTTGCGCTCAGCCTCCTTACTCAACGCCCGTAGTTCCTTCAGCTTCTTTACTACGACGACTCGACTGGCAAAGTTCGATGAAGATTTGCGCATAATGCCATCCTGCAACCAGACGTCAACTTCTTTTCTGATCGACTCGGATCCCACAGCTGAGTGACGGCTTTGTTGATGACGAAATGGGCATTCAGCGTTGTTTTCGGCTGGCTTGTACTCTGCTATCATTGACTCGATCATCGGCTTATACTGTGGAGAAGCATCTATGTTACTACCAGTCTCAACAATATTGTACATACTTAGCTCTTTTGATTCAGCGCATTCCGGCTGCGCTGACGCCTTTGTAAAGGTGAATTCTCCGTCATTCAAAGTAACGCAGAACTGCGATGCAAAGTCAAAGCCAAGTATTACGTCGTTCTCGATGTGATTGTTTGGTATCACAACAAACTTTTGTACGGCTTCGATTCCATCAACGTGTACTCTGCCCATAAATGAACCTAGCGGCTGGGTCTTAGCATAACACTTCTGCATCACAGTACCTTGAAGTTTCTTGTACAAAGACTGACATACGATTGGCACATCGGATCCTGTGTCCACAAGGCAGGCGACCTCTGTACCGTTCAGCAAAACTACTTTCATGTGCTTAGTATATTTTATGACTTGAACACTTTTTACAGCTTGTGGACAATTCTAAGATATATGACCGCTGCCTGCACACTTAAAACATTTTGTTTCTGCCTTGCAGTCTTTTCTCGTGTGTTCATTAGAACCGGAGTTGTAGCAACAAATACTTTTTCCATCGGTTATATTTTTTCTGCCACCACTGTATTGCATTTGCGGTTTTTCGATAACACACTTGCTCTCGTACAACTCATATTTTTCCAATAGTTCGCGGTATGATTTGCTGCCGTACAATGCAAATTTGAACTCGCTTTTAATATCCAGCCCGTCAACTATATAAGCGATAATAGACTCAACATCGACTTGTCCAAGCTCTACAATTTTTTTCATTTTTAGCATGTATTCGTGCATGCTCGTCGCTCTTCTTCTTCCAGTGCGTCAACTTTGCATGTACATCGGCACTTTGCGACGCGCGCTTAAATTCGCCAATTAGGGCATTTTTAAGTTGCTTATTGCCATTTTAACCATTTTTCCTCGTGCCTGCACATATCGTTGTTTTTCCGTAAGCTCATACGCATCTGCACTATGCTCAAAATTTTCAAGCCAAATTTTCACTGGGATGCTAACGCCATCGAAGTCGGGTACAGTTTTTGCAAAATTGTCTGCAGTCACTTTCGGCTCTTTCTGGGTAATCTCATCAGCTTGAATCTTAAGAGTAAGCAGTATTAGCAGTATAAGAGTATTATTCTCTGCTTGCATCCCTTTTATTTCGTCTCCACACACTTCTGATAGACGCTGCTGTTCTGCATTTCCATTTAACGGCACCTCGCTGTCCCTTTCTCTTCTCCTCACTCATGCTTTCGTATTCTCGCGCTTCTAAAAATTATCAACCGACGCCAACAAATCTGCCAAATTTCACAACTTTTTATTTACAACATTACAACTTTCTGCACTTTACAAATGGGTCAATTTTTTATCGGTTGTTTTATCGGTTGAGCCCCAAATGTAGGATATTTATTGTTTAGCACAATTGTTTATCCTAGCAATATTTTTATATTATGACAGTTTGCTTATTATAGGTATTAAATAAAACGATGACTCGTGCCAACACTTCTTGCTCTCCGGACATACGACGACTACGCAACTTTGCCTTACTCCGGACACGATAATTTCTCGGATCTACTTTTGTGCAGCTTGTAGACTTGGTTGTAGCGCGTTAGAGTGGGCGTAGGAAGGATTCAGCTGTAAAATACTACACTAAAGCGATTTTAATTTGAAACTCAGGTTTCAAACCTTCCCAAGCATTCCTTTATATGGACTATTTAATCGTCAATGAATGCTCACAACAACACATGATCAAAAATTTAACTAATGTTTTTGAACTGTTTAGGACAAATAAACTGAAGCTACATCCGAAAAATGCTCATTTTTTATGTACGAAGTGACATTCCTAGGTCATAAGTGTACACATAACAAAATACTTTCGGATGACAAAAAATATGATGTCATTACAATCTACCCAGTCCCACATGATGCGGTCACTACTTTCCGTAATTCGTCATTGCAAATGTCTTCATATACGTTGGTCTTAGAAGCGTCAAGAGTTTGTGTAGTCAAATCTTTTTGTATTTTTCCTGCGCAGGATTTTTTCTGTTTACTTTCCTGCCTGGTAGTGACTTTCAGGACTTTACATTGTAGGTTTTTCATTTCCGATATGGTTATCCTGAATAGAGCATCTGCCACAAAATTGTCTTTTCTCTTAGATACTCCGACCATACAAGGTGTTAACTCCTCCCCTTCAATATCTCGCAGATTAAGTAGCCTTGGTCTGCCCGGAGGTAACGGGTGAATCCGGGATCACGGTGATATTGTCTGATTTCGGTACAGGTCAATTTCCTCCACAGGAAATAAAAGGGAGAAAAGATGAGCAGAGCCAATCCTATCTCCGTTCGGAATGAAGCCAAAAGCTCTCCGTTAACTTGGGATACCTTTTTTTTGTTTAATTTCGCACGGGTCCCACGGCCACACCTCCCGCCCAACCGACCGAGGGGCGCTGCCGTGTATCGTACGGCTCGATTCGCGAGAAGATAGACGCGTTATATGTTAAATAATAAATAAATATTAGTGTTAGTAGGATAAAATTATGTACTAAAAAAGTTAAGGTTGATTGCTTTGGGAGCGGCAGAGAGTCAAGATTACAGGTAATAGGATAAAGTCTATTATAGTCAGTACATAATACTCTGTAAGGGTCATGCAACTCATAGTTAGATCTACAACGATTTAAGTTTTCATTCTTCTTTCTAGTTTTTAGGGAATCTACTTGGAACCGAGAAGTTAAGCCGACTAATCAAGTCGGGGCTCTCAACATCAACACGAATAAGCTTACAAATAAAGACTGTGCCAAGCATAGCTCTACGGTTAGCTAGGGAAGGTAAATTAATTAAAAGTAGTCTACTGGAATAAGGAGGTAATATACGCTTTGCATCCCAATTTAGACGCCGCAAGGCAAAAAGTAAAAAGTTTTTTTGAACCGATTCAATGCGGTCCGAGTGGACTACGTATTGTGGACTCCAAACAGGTGATCCATACTCAAGAATCGGACGGATTAACGAAATACATAAGGTTTTAGTCATGTAAGGATCATAAAATTCCTTAGACCACCTTTTTATAAAACTAAGCACACCCCTGGCCTTATTGACAATAGATGAAATATGGTCAGAAAATTTTAGTTTTGGGTCCAGAAGAACACCAAAATCATCAACTCGTGTTAATCTGTCCAGAGAGCACCCACTTAGAGTGTACGTCGTGCGTATTGGGTTGACACGACAAAATGTTGGTTTTACACTTGGAGCCATTAAAGTTTAATACGTTATCACGCCACCATATTTGAAAGCTGTCTTGGAATTGTCATTCCAATTTTTTTTTTTTTTTTACTTTGCTTTTTATTTACTGAATCTTCTTCTATAAGAACTAACAATAAGTTTAAAAATCTTAACTAAAACAAGTATTTTTTGAACAGTTGTATTATTTTTCCAACTGTTCTATGATTAAACGGCCCTAATAATTTATTCGCTGGGTTGGTAGGTCCTTTCGCCGGAGACGGGAACGGCTGCTGAGCTGGATTAGACCTCGCGCTAGGTGGTTGGGGTGCGTGTAAAGCTTGCTATGGTATTTTTCCTTAAGTTCCGTGATTGCGTTGGTAACTGATGGGATATTTAAGTCTCTTTGGATGTTTTCACTCCGAACGTACCACGGTGCCCCAGTGATGGTTCTCAGAATCTTTGATTGTGCTCGCTGTATGATGTCAATATTGCTGTTGCTGGCATTGCCCCATAACTGTGATACATAGGTCCAGATAGGTTTCAATATAGAATTGTATAGCAAGACCTTGTGATCTAGGCTGAGCGGAGAACCAGAGTTGATGAGCCAGTGTAAGTTGTTGGCTTTGAGTTTAAGTTGGGTTTTTTTTGGCTTCAATGTACTCCTAGGTACGCTACCTCATCTGCTTTCGGGAGTGGTATGTTGTTCAACAAGAGCGGAGGACAGTCTTGTCTGTTTAGCGTAAACGTCACGTGCTTGCATTTTTGCTCGTTTACTTTTATTCGCCAGTCAGAGAGCCACTTCTCAATGTCGATGAGGTACAGTGCCAACTGTGCTGTAGCTTGGATAGGGGACCTTGAACGGCTAAGGATAGCTGTATCGTCGGCAAATGTGGATACTGTTAAGCGACTATTTGTAGGGATGTCGGCTGTATAGATGAGGTATAAGGTTGGCCCAAGAACGCTGCCTTGGGGGACTCCAGCCTCAATTGTATGATCAGTGGAAGTGGCAGTGTTGCACCGCACTGTAAACTTTCTGTCATAAAGGTAAGACTTTAGAAGTTTGTGTGTGCTTTCGGGTAGGGATGTTTTAATTTTAAACATTAGGCCGTCGAGCCAGACTCTGTCGAATGCTTGGGATACGTCTAAAAATACTGCTGTAGAGTATTCGCGGTATTCAAATGCAGTTCTTATTTCCGTTGTAATACGATTCACTTGTTCAATGGTTCCATGGCTTTCGCGAAATCCAAATTGGTGGGCTGGGATTATGTTGTGGTGTATCAGATGTTGATTAAGTCGAATCAGCAGGCATTTTTCGAATAGTTTCGAAATACATGAGAGTAGACTTATTGGTCTGTAAGATGAAGCGACTGTGTGGTTCTTAACAGGTTTTGGAATCATTATGATAATCGACCTCTTCCATCGTTGTGGGAAGTAACCAAGTTTGGTGATGGCATTAAAGAGCTTGGTTATGTAGCGAACTGCAGAATGTGGCAGCTGGATGATCATTTCCGGTGTTATAAGGTCACAGCCGGGGGATTTTTTCGGGCTGAGATTGTCTTTAATTATTTTAGTTACTTCTTTAGGACGAAACACAATTGGGGTGTGTTGCTGGTGGCGGTTTACGGGATAGGACGGTAGCGCGAATGTGCTAGTAGCCTGGTTTGGCGTGAACACATTTTCTATGTATCGGCGCTGATCGTCGTCCTCTTCTTGTTTCAGAGCGTTGGCCAGTTTCCGTCTGGCTACTTTTAGCTTTTGTTTTGCAGTTGGGGATCTGGAAGATTGCCATTCTCTGCGTAAGCGTCGTTTTACGTGGACGAGTTGCTCGATTTGTACGTTGGTCTTTTTTGAATTAATTGTATTATTTGTTATTTTGGGTGTTGCAGTAAGAGCTGCTGCAGTAAGGATGGATTGCAATGCAAACGTGCAGCTCTCTATATCAGATTCAGTATTGAGTTTTGGGCTTAGCTCAATATGTGAACTTATATATTTTTTATACCTGAGCCAGTTTGTTTTGTGAGAAGTCAATCTGAATGGTGGTTTCACATTTTCAGCGTACCAGCCATTATTTATTTGATTGTTGGGCTACAAGGATTTTGTATCAAAAGGTTTTGATTACGCATCATGTCTTGAATGGTGGTCTTCATAAATGTCATAAATTCCATCATGCTCTGTTGTAAGGCTTGCATCATAGCTTCAGTTTTTGTTTCCTGCTGCGCAGCTGGGTTATAGTTTTGTTGTGTGTCTAATTTTGTGTGCACTTCATGTGGAGTTCGGGAATTTTGGGTTGGATTTTAAAACGTTTGCAAATTTTTACTTGTTAGTGTTGGATGTAGGCCAGGGAGCGAAACTTTCTGCTTTCGAGAAAATTACTTCAGGATTTGTCTCTGATGGTATCAGCGTAGCTGTTCATTCTTTTGTGAAGACGGATTTTCAGCTCTTTGTAGATTGGACAGCCTCTGTAGTTTGCTGTGTGATTGCCCCCACAGTTATTGCATTTTTTCTCGCATGCATTTTTTTTTGTTAGTTTGACACTGTTTGGAGTCGTGGAGATCTCCACAGACTACGCACTCCGGCGAAGTGTACAATACGACTTCGTGTGGCCATACTCTTGGCAGTTTGTACATTGAACAGGAGCGTTACGTTTGTGCGGCTCTTCTACCGTGATCCTACGGTGCAGAAGGAGCTGGAGTTTGTAAATTGGGTGAACCTCGTTTTTTCTAGGAGGCTTGTTCCAATTGGCGCGAAATGTTCTTGTACTGAAGGGATAATTTAACATCGTCTGTGTACATAAGTACACGCGAATGTTTTATTACTAAAGGGAGGTCGTTTATAATAAGGTAAAAAGAAGCGGACCAAGGTGGCTCCCTTGTGGGACACCAGATGTAACTCGGAGAATACAAGATAGGGAATTTTTAAAGAGGACTTTTTGCGTCCTGTCATTCAGATAGCTTGAAATCCAATTTAGAAGATCAACAGGGAAACCTAGTAGATCAAGTTTCCTTACTAGAAGGTCATGATTAGAATCTCAGAATCTGAGCACACAGCCAGTGATTCCATCGGGACCTTGCGAATAGACAGGTTTAACACGCTGGAGATCGTTAAGCAGTGAGCTTTCGTTTATAGTGGGGCAGAATATTAGATTCGACCTAGATACGGCATAAGAGTATGTCTGTTCGGAATGAGGTAAAGTAGAATATGTTGTTTGGAAAAACTTGGCGAATAGATCGGCTATTGCCTGGTCCGATGTTACCGTAATGTTTTTAAAAAATAGCGAGGATGGGTAGGAACTTGTTTTTCGCTTAGTGTTAACGAAATTATAAAACTGTTTCGGATCCTGTGCGAACTGGAGATTACAACGGTTTAAATAATTCCTGTAGCACTTAGCATTAAAAACGGTAAAGTTTAACCGAGCGCTTACATATTTAGAAAGGATAGACTGAGAACCGGTATTTTTAAATTTTGTATAATGTCGGGACTTTACATTCGCTTTGAAGTATGAAACTTAAGTTATGATCTTTTCAAGATCTTTAAACTGGCGTCATGTATGTACTTTAGAGATAGCCGGTTATCGTTGGCTGTTACTTGCATCCGTCTTTCTTCAGCGTGGCTAACCGTTGTGTGGCCAATGGACTGGTAACCTTCTAGTTTTGCGTAGGTCGCGTTGGGGCTCATCGCCAGCTTGCGGTGTTGCAGCTTTACCTGCTTCCCTTCGTGGGTCGTGGGATATAGCTGCATAAGGCGACTTGTGACTTTTGAGTCTTGGTTGGCATGGATGATAGCTTTGTTTAGGATAGCAGTTGTCACGTAGATGTTCCAACCAGTTTATCTAGCGAGGTTTTCTCACGGGCGCACTGGCTATACGGTTAATACCCTCCGTTGCGTCTTTGAGATAGTACTCGAACAAGGTCTCAATTTACGCCCGTTCGAATTAACTACCCTTTACGTTGATAATTAATAATGTTTAATTATATTATATAATTATATAACATAATTATTTAATTATGTATACACTACATTTATTTGTGCTCTTAATGGTCAACAATAAATTTTTTTATACACATTTGTTTTTTATTATTTTTAAAAATATTTCAAAAACTTTAATGTGTATTTTACAAATATTAATAAAGATCAGATGGTGCCTTTCGTTTTCCGAAGTTTTAAAAATTAAAGTAATAAAAATTTATAAAATAAATAAAAATATGAAAACAGTTTGTTGCAAAAGTCAAACTGAAGTGCGGACACAAGCATTCAACAATCACTGCCTTATTAATTTTTCTCACGTCGCAAGCTGAATACACTAATGACAAGTATTCTAATATAAAGTCATTTTCGAAATTTATTTTGTGATGTATACAGATTTGGCTATTACTATTTCTAAGCTTTATTTAAATAATAACAACGTTAAGGCAATGCAAAACCAGAATTTTTCGCATGGTGCCAATTCATCAAAAATAATATTGATTTAAAGTCTACGAACTTCTAAGGTGAAGGGCATATTTTGTCAAATTTACAATGCATGTGTTCATACGTATGCGAAAAAATCGTGTTCCAAAAATTCGTATGGCGTTACGCATTTTGTTATTATAGTGGTAGCGACTTCATGAGCGATTGTTTATGTTTGCATATGTGTGTGTGTGTCTATGTTGTTGTGTAAACTTGTTATTTTTTAAGTTTCTTATTTAATATTTTATGTTTTCGTATTTCAATTTTTTTGTCTTTTTTGTAGTTTTTTGTTATTTTATTCATATTTTGTATTATTTTTTTTAAAGGTTATTACATTTGGGGAGAAGGCAGCGCCCTGATTTTTTGTTTCACTTCCTTAAATTGGGCTTATGAAACATTTTTCCGTGTTATCTTCCAAGGCCTCTTCTATGCTCAACCGCGGCTTCTCCTTAGTTTTAATCTGCCTGGATTACTTTCTAACTTTCTTGCCTGGATTGTAGGTGACTGGGCTTCCCATATTTAAATTTTGATTCGTTGAGTACTATCAACTCTCTTTAGCCTCATCTTTGGTGCCATTCTCTACGCTTCAGACACCCTGCGTTAAGGACGTTTACAATTGTAGATCGCTGAAGATGCTCACTGGCTTCTTCAGTGGTTCCGCGTACCGTTCATGATGCCATTTCCGTGTGATACAACCTTTCCGGTTTCCGTAAGGGGTTTGGGCCTTCCAAAGCTGTATTGGCACTGGAGCCGTTCCCTTGAAGTGTAGCCTGACCGGTTCGATTGGCCTAATCGGTTCGTCTCCATTTTTATGACCTGCAATTCCATGCAAAAGGAGTAGGCCACCAAGGCGCACATTTCACCTCCATGTAAAATTTTTCTAATTTACTGTAACCTTGACTCAACTGGGGGGCCTTCCTGATGATGTTGGATGTTGGCTGGGTTCCTATCCTCAAAGTCCCATTTCCTATCGCTTACCTTGCTAATATCGTATCTAGTAGCACCCGGCGCGGTCAATGCGCTTTGAAAGGCACTGAGTTGAGTAAGGGCTTCCTTAATTTCCTCCATGTCCATGCAAAATATGATCACCATCAAATATCAATCACCTACGGAAATTGCCTACGGAAGGCGTGGAAACGTTTGGGGAACCAACAGCAGTAACGGAGTGTATCTGCAAAAAAATACGTTTCACTCACCCTGGATGGTACTTGTTGTGATATATATATATATATATTTTTTTTTTTATTACTTTGCTTTTTATTTATTGAATCTTCTTGTATAAGAACTAACAATAAGTTTAAAAATCTTAACTATAACAAGTATTTTTTGAACAGTTGTATTATTTTTCCAACTGTTCTATGATTAAACGGCCCTAATAATTTATTCGCTGGGTTGGTAGGTCCTTTCGCCGGAGACGGGAACGGCTGCTGAGCTGGATTAGACCTCGCGCTAGGTGGTTGGGGTGCGTGTAAAGCTTGCTATGGTATTTTTCCTTAAGTTCCGTGATTGCGTTGGTAACTGATGGGATATTTAAGTCTCTTTGGATGTTTTCACTCCGAACGTACCACGGTGCCCCAGTGATGGTTCTCAGGATCTTTGATTGTGCTCGCTGTATGATGTCAATATTGCTGTTGCTGGCATTGCCCTATAACTGTGAGCCATAGGTCCAGATAGGTTTCAATATAGAATTGTATAGCAAGACCTTGTGATCTAGGCTGAGCGGAGAACCAGAGTTGATGAGCCAGTGTAAGTTGTTGGCTTTGAGTTTAAGCTGGGTTTTTTTTGGCTTCAATGTGCCTGCACCATGTGAGTCTTCTGTCAAGGTGTACTCCTAGGTACGCTACCTCATCTGCTTTCGGGAGTGGTATGTTGTTCAACAAGAGCGGAGGACAGTCTTGTCTGTTTAGCGTAAACGTCACGTGCTTGCATTTTTGCTCGTTTACTTTTATTCGCCAGTCAGAGAGCCACTTCTCAATGTCGATGAGGTACAGTGCCAACTGTGCTGTAGCTTGGATAGGGGACCTTGAACGGCTAAGGATAGCTGTATCGTCGGCAAATGTGGATACTGTTAAGCGACTATTTGTAGGGATGTCGGCTGTATAGATGAGGTATAAGGTTGGCCCAAGAACGCTGCCTTGGGGGACTCCAGCCTCAATTGTATGATCAGTGGAAGTGGCAGTGTTGCACCGCACTGTAAACTTTCTGTCATAGAGGTAAGACTTTAGAAGTTTGTGTGTGCTTTCGGGTAGGGATGTTTTAATTTTAAACATTAGGCCGTCGAGCCAGACTCTGTCGAATGCTTGGGATACGTCTAAAAATACTGCTGTAGAGTATTCGCGGTATTCAAATGCAGTTCTTATTTCCGTTGTAATACGATTCACCTGTTCAATGGTTCCATGGCTTTCGCGAAATCCAAATTGGTGGGCTGGGATTATGTTGTGGTGTATCAGATGTTGATTAAGTCGAATCAGCAGGCATTTTTCGAATAGTTTCGAAATACATGAGAGTAGACTTATTGGTCTGTAAGATGAAGCGACTGTGTGGTTCTTACCAGGTTTTGGAATCATTATGATAATCGATATATTTGACGTGGTTATCTTCAGTGTTTCAGTGTTAAGCGTTCTTATCCTCCTTACAATAAGTGCATTCTAGCGGGATAGATAGATAGAGCTCCCGCTACGCCCCTTTGTTGCCCCTTCCACTCAAACGCCCACAAACCGCACAGAACTGCCACGCCCACACTTTTGAACCATTTTTCGAAATTTTTGCATAATTTTTAGTCTTGTAAAAATTCTATCAAATTGCAAAAAAATATTTGCCACTCCCACTCTAACGCTCTACAACCGCCCAAAACGTCGAGATCTCAGAACACAAAATAGCTAGAAATTCTTTCTCATTTTATTCCCCAATATCTATCGAGATCCCAGAAAAATTATGAAATTGTGCGATCGCATTTCCACCAGCTAGGGGAAGTCAACTATAGCATTCTCCCTTTTTTTTTTCGTTTGCTTCTGGACTAATGTTTGGAATTCTTTGAACTTTTCGTTTTACATGTATACCGAAATGTATGGCGTTTTTTTTCTCAATAAAAGTTGCAAAAAATGCTCTACCACCGTTTGATATTGTATTATTTGGATTAGTTAATTTTGTATTTTTATGTCCGTGTCATTCTGTTGGCTTTCGGAATAGTTTGGAATATTTATCCCACATCTCTTGCACTTGGCACAAGTTTCGCTCACGAACTTGTTCATACAACATGAATTTATTTTCCAACAATATACCTTGTCTTTATTGATAATTATATGCAAATTATTTAAAATCAAACCAAGCCGATTTTGCCACCTAATCATTTCATGCTGTTTTTAATTTATTGCAAACACACTTTTAGTTTTATTTAAAAGGAAAAAAATGTTTGCGGTTAGCAACAAGTACAGTGACTCCGCTAGTATCTATTACTTTCTCTTCATTATACCCTTTATTCGTAGGAAGCATTTCCGACCATATAAAGGATATGTATGTATCAGGATTAAAAGACGAGTGTATCCGTTCGTCTGTACGTATGAAGGTCTCGATATCTATTTTATTTTAGTTATAACTATTATAACTAAAATGTTAAGATTAAGCATGCAGCTACCAGAGACATAGACGCAGCGAAAGTTTTCTTCCAAATATTGCCACGACCACTTTAGTGCCCACTAACCTCCCAAAACTGACACGCCCATTATTTTAAAAGGTCTGGTAAATTTCCATCGATTTGCCAAAAACTTTCTGCCACGCCCACCCGTCACACAATCCGTCCAAAAATGCCACTCCCAGATTTTTGAAAACTTGGATATTTTATAATTGTATTAGGGACAGAACATTCTTTTATTGTTGAGCCAAGACTTCTTCTTTTTTCGAATCGTTGTTAGTTTGGATATTTTCGTTATTTTTAAAGTGATTTGTATTTTAAATTGTTTATGTTAGTTAGTTGGTCGGTACAGGTTGTTTTGTTTGCAACCTATATACTATCTTCAGTATATTTCAATTCTAATTTTTAGACAACTTCGGATCTAGCTCGTAACAGTATTGAATTGTTGCCAGAATTGAATATTATTTGAACATGAATTGTATATTTTAAATTGTTTAGTCAAAGTATTAACCAATCATGCAATGGTTCACAATCTATTTCGCAATTAAAATTTGTAATGAAATCCAGACCAATTATTCCATCGCACGGTATTGTAAAATTGTATGTTACTTGTTGAAAGGTTTCAGATATTATATATTTACCTTTTTTTTAGATCAATTTTAACCAACCCATTGGACCTGATTGTACAGTGTACAATGCCTTGTATGTTACCAATATGTTTCTTTTGTATTTCTTTTAGCACATCAGAATTTTCTTTCATCAAGGAAATAAATGTCTGCTCCCATATCGAGCAAAAAGCTATGATTTGTTTTGCTATTTGAATAAAATTTACAATTATATTAAGACTAGGAATAATAGTGTATGTTTTAGAACTTAGTTTTGAGTTTCTAAAGGGTTATTGTTGTCTCCCGAGTTACTTTGTGTAATGCGGACCTGATTATTTTGGCCTCTGTTTGAGTTATCATTTTTTTAGATTTAATAATTTTGCCGAAATGACATCAACGGATTCCACATTGACCTTATTTTTTAGTTTGATTATTATTTCTTGGACCAAGTACTCGTTTTCTATTCGATTTCAGGCATTACATTTTAGCTTAGTAGTCTCACTACGAAAGATTAAGGCGATTCCTTCGGGGAATCTACTAGAGTCAGAGAATCTATGAAAACTTTTAAATTTTCAGCCTTTCCATCGAACCTGGGGTGAGTGATGTGCCCAATTTGAAAAATTCAGTGGGTGTGATAGTCATTTTGTCATCTTCGATTAGAGACTAACACATTATCACTGTCAGATTCGGTATAAATTATAGGTTTTGATTCGTCTAGTTCTGCAAGCTGACTTTCTATAAATTCAGCATGCAGTAATATTATTATCAATATTTTTTCTAAATCCAATGTTTATTACTCTATACTTTAGAGAAAGTAACAATTTTTGACACTGTTTTTTATGATCTCTCCATAATATATTTATTGAAAATGTCGACTATTCGATAATACTGTTTTACTTCCTATGGTTTATTAGCAGATCGGTGTTTATTACAGTATCCTTATTAATGAATTTATATTCCGAATTAAATTTGTCTTTAACTCGGTTAATTTCCCTTGCTAATTCTACCCATTCCTTACTTTTTGCGCATTTTTACTGATTAAAAGATATCTCATATTAATGCTTTTTATTTATGTGACATTTTCTAAATTTATTTTTTGTGGTTTTGAATTTTACATATATATGTCTATATCGTTTGCTCCACTGATATATTTCTTTTTTAGTTTTTTAGAATGCATTTACTAGCGTAAAAATAATAATTGTATGAATTTTATGAATTCATTGTTTTAACAGTTAGAACTAACATAACTCTAGCTCACCGCAGTGTGTCCTCCAGACTTTCTGACGACAATGAAAATACCAAGTTTCCCGTCTAATTTCCAACATTGCGATGGCGAAAACACAGTGTGCCTGCACATATTTAGCTAACAAATCCCATCACATTGAAACTGGCTGACAACATATGTTCACTTAAAAATACTAACTATTGCAATTTTCGAGCCGCGACAATTAATATGGTTAATTTTTGCGTTTTGTTTGTTTTTTATTTTACAAAATTTCCTACCTAAATTGTTGCATGACTTTACAAGTCACACGCTATTTGGGCAACTTTAATGTCGCTCAATTTTACATTCGTCACAATATTTCGTTTAATGTATTTAGTTTAATGCATTAATATTTAGTTTAATGCATCACACTGCATTTTAACATGTACATACATATATAAAAATAAAGTACATTTTTGTTCTGGTATTTTTGTTGTGCGATCCAGGTAGCGCTGTTGGTTCCGGTGCTGTTGGACTTCTGTCGCTGATCTTCCTTCCGGGCGATGAAAGTGTTCTCGCAGAATGGCGAGCAAAGCGGCCCTACACAATCGTCTGCGTTCTTCTATTTTAGCGCCGGAATCTTCCTCTTCTGCTGTGGCTAAATTAAAGATTTAATGTTTGTATTTAAAATTGAAGTTTAGGTGGTAGAGAGCGCGGTTTCTTTGTGTGGTTTTCTTTTCGATAGTATATTTTTTACATGGTCGAGCTCAGCGTGAAGCTTGACCGATGTATTCCTAGATATTTTTCCATTGTTTAGTAAATTTAGCAATTTAGGACTCCACAGAAATCAATTATTTATAAAGAAAAACTGAATGAAACTCTAGAAAAGGGGATGGCTGGACATCCAAACACTTCGAATGGCTAGATCTGGCTAATGGGCTCCATCAAATTCAAATGGACCCAGACTATATTCAATAGAAGAGAGAACGCTATGTGAAAGTGAATGCGAAATTTAAACATTTTTCTGGGATATCGATTGATATTGTGGAATAAGATGAGAAAAAGATTAAAAATTGTTCCAAAGTGTGGGCGGGATCGGGTTTTTTGCTGCTTTAGATCGTTAGAGTGAGGGTGGGAAAAAGTTTTTCCTGCAAATCGATAGAAATTTACACAAGTAATAATATTATGAAAAAATATCAAACAATTTTTAAAAAATGCGGGCATGGCAGTTTTGTGCGGTTTTAGGGCGTTAATGTGGGTGTCGCAAAAAGTTTTTTGGCAAAACGATAGAATTTTAAAAGACTAATACAATAATACAAAAATATCGAAAAAATGTTTTAAAATGCGGGCGAGCCAGTTTTGGGCGGTTTTAGGGCGTTAGAGTGGGCGTGACATCATGGGTCAACAAACTTGCGCTGCGTCTTTGCCTCTAGAATCCGTATGCTGAATCTACTGATATCTCGTCGTTCCTACGGACAGAACCAATTAATAAAATATATATCCTCCTTTGGCATAAATAACTTTTTCATTGGAACCTGGTAAGCTTGTTAGTATTTGAAATATGTGTCACATTCATAGCAATATATGTGACTTCATGTCCTCTTCCTTTAAAATTTGCACACTGTGCGGTCACTGATTGCCTTACGTTCACTTTTTGGAAGATAGGCGGTCACATTCCACTGAGTTGCAACGGCTTGGGATTTTAAAAGATGATTTTTTTAAATTCCCGTATAAGGAGTTTGTCGTCAGCGAATGTTGTTTTGGGCTTAGGCCCAGTTCTTTTTAAGTTTTTAAGTCATTATGTTTTATAAACTTTTTAATTTGATAGTACATAGTTTAACGCGACAAATTAAACCCTTTCGCAATGTTTTTTACTTTAATTACAACATTTCATTTCATTGATGATCTAATAAACAAACTTAAAACTTAATTTTTTTAATAACGTTTAATAACCCAAATAATAAAATTTAAACAATTTTTGATTTACACGTGCTCAAAAGCAGGATACAATTTACTAAATGACAAAACACAAAACACTTGTGCCAAACCAAAATTGGTTGTCTAAAAGTAAATGCATTGTGTAAGCCGTATAAAAATTGTCATTTTGTGTCCTAAATATTCATTATTTGCATTTCTCATCGCCTTCGCACTGCTTATTAACGGTATCAAGCGCAAGCAAGTTTTAAAAGAAGCAGGCGATTTTATCGAAATGCTTATGACGACTAGTGTAGGTAGAGAAAGCGAGTGATAATAAGCAACTTAACTGCAGAGCGTTTAGCAGAACGCTAAACCAAAGGTGCAGGCGAGAATACTAAAAAGAGGGAGCACGGGAGCTTAGATTCTAACGCAGCTTCTCTGGCTAGATAACGAAGAAATTGCTGCACAGCAGAGGTGGCGTAATGTTTAACGATGTCTTTAATGTTTTTTTTTTATATGGGCAAGACAGACAATTAAACAAAACAAGAGAGAATTGTATAGTTGACTTCACTGACTAACACATACCCATTACTCAAGTAGTGAAAATGCGAACGCGAAATTACATCATTATCACCATTTTTAAAAGGTGGGGGCGAGGCAGTTTTGGGCGTATTTTGGGCATGGCAAAAAGTGTTTTTAAATCTATAGAAATTAACAGGACTAATACAAATATGCAAATATATCAAAACATTTTTCAAAAGTGTGGGCTAGGCAGTTTCGGTCGGATTGTGGTTGTTAGAGTGGGCGTGGCAACATTAGGAAATAAACTTACCCTGCGTCTATGTCTATGTCATTCTAGCTTTTATATTCCCAGAGATCTATACGTTCATATGGACGGACAGGCCAGATCGACTCGCCTATGGATCCTGATCATTTTATTTGGTCGTAAGCGCTTCCTTTTGCCTGTTACATACTTTTCAGCGAATCTAGTATACCCTTTTACTCTACGAGTAACGGGTATAAAAACAGGCACTTTGCACTTAAATGCCACTTAAATCTTCAAGCTTAATTTCAGTATTTCAGCGTTCATAGCGTCAGGCCGACATAAAGACGGACATGGCCTCGGACTCGGGTAGTGAAAATGATCAAGAATATATATATATGATTTATAGAGTCCGAAACTCTTCCTGTACCGATGACATACTTTTTAACGAATTTGGGATACCCACTATTCGAGTAGCAGGTATAAATATTTGAAACAAGTATCTATTGAGTTTTGATCCGATTTTTTGCATTGATTTGGATCAAACATAACAGAGCGGGCCAAAGTGTAATCAAGCATTAAAACGATTACGGTTGTTGTTCCAAAGGCGAATAGTTTTCTGTTATTTCTACTTGCTTTAATGTGATATAGGACATCAGAGCAGTAATCGGTTTTATAAAGGGTATAAACATATGTGACAAATAGTAAATAGTACAAGCATCTACTGAAGGAAGACCATCTAAAAATATTCTCATCCAGTCGAATGTAAAAAATTAAGATCACGATCTCAGCAGGGCCTAAGTTTTCAGTTGACCGATTATAAGAGCTTATATTAATAATATATTACTGAAGACGTTGTGAAATTCATGTGAGCAGAAAGAGCAATCAAATTTCATCCCTTTACTGAAAGTGAACAAAAAGATTAAAAAATCGTTCAAATTGAATAACCACCACAAATAAAAGGGTGAGTATAAAGAATTGCCATATGAGAAAATAGATTCGACGCGCAGTGTGAGATAGAATATACAAATATGTTGTAGTATTGAAACGCAATTATTTACAATATCTGTAGTTAATTTCCAGGTACGAAATCAGAATCTGGCCACAAGAACGCCCCCTCCCCAAATAGAAATTCTACCGCCAAGTTAAAGACATTTTTTCTTAAGCATTTTTAAACGGATTGTTGAAAGTTTTCAAAAACGTGGGCATGTTTAACTGCGAGTCTTGTTTTTCCTTTTGATAAAAATCTATTCCGAGTTTTTTGGAACACAATAAAAATGTGCTGGGGCTCTCTTAGTTGCGGAATGCTTTTGAATGTGTTCTCAAATAAGTATTCTTTAATGTTTCCTAGGTTCCTAAATGTGTTTAAAATAATTATTTCTATAAATATATTCGTGAACCTTTGAATGTGTTAATGTAGGCATTCGTTATTGGTTTCTAAAAATATATGAAACTAGAGAGAACAAATTAGTCAAGCTCTTTGACTCTTTTCCCAAGAGTGCGATCGAGAATTTTAAACATATTTGAATCTCCTTTTAGTGTGGCGCGTGAACATTTTATTCTCGTTCGCAACCCAGATAGATAACTGGTCGAGAGAAAGGAGTGGAAATAATTCGCGGCTTTCCTGCTCTGAATGGCAGATTGGTGGAATCTCTGCTCGAAAGGGTCCCAACGAGGGTATATAAAGTTCACCGACTATCAGATACCCGTTACTCAGCTAGTGTTTTTGGTATAACGATAAAAATTGGCAATACAAACAATGAAACGAAGAAAAATCTAAACATTTTTCAAAATTGTGGCAGTTCTAGGGCGTTAGAGTGGGCGCGGCAAAAAGTTGTTTGGCAGATCAATATAAATTTACAAGACTTATAAAAATTATGAAATTATGAAATATACAACAATTTTTCAAAAATGTGGCCGTGGCAGCTTAAACGGTTATGGCGTTAGAGTAGGCGTGACAACATGGGTCAACAAGCGCTGCGTCTGTCTGTATGCTTAATCTCAACCTTCTATAGAATCACTTCTTTATAGAATCACAGAAACCATCATCAACAATATCAATGTCGGCAGCGCGGCGGTGCCGGCCAAGGAACAGCGGGCTGAACAGGAATCTTCGATATACATATATATACATATATAAATAGAAACAAGAGAAAAAGAAATCCCAACAACAAACGAAAAGAATAGAAGAGGAATCTATTATTTTTATACCCGATACTCGTAGAGTAAAAGGGTACACTAGATTCGATGAAAAGTATGTGACAAGCAGAAGGAAGCGTTTCCGACTATATAAAGTATATATATTCTTGATCAGGATCAGGATCATAGCCGAGTCGATCTAGCCACATGGCTAGACGGCTCGTATGAAAGTCGAGATCTCAGGAACTATAAAAACTAGAAGGTTGATATTCAGCATATAGATTCTAGAGACAAAGACGCAGCGCAAGTTTGCTGACCCATGTTGCCACGCCCACTCTAACGCCTTTAAACAGCCCAAGACTGCCACGTCAAACATTATTGAAAAACTTTTCGATATATACATACATATACCCGTTACTGGTAGAGTAAAAGGGTATAATAGATTCGTTGAAAGGTATGTAACAGGCAGAAGGACGCGTTTCTGGCTACACAACGTATATATGTTTTTTAGCAGGATCAATAGCCGAGTCGATCTGACGCTGTTCGTCTGATCGTATGTTTTTCCATTTATCCGTCTGTCTGTCCGCCCGTATGAATCTCGAAATCTCCGGAACATAAAAGCTAGCAGGTTGGTATCCAGCATACAGATTCTAAAGACATAGACACATCCAGCGCAAATAGGTTAGCACATGTTGCCACGCCCAATCTAACGCCAACAAGCCGCCCAGAACTGTAAAATTCTATCGATTTGCCAAAAAACTTTTTGCTACGCCCATTCTAACGCCCACACTATCCGATAGCCACCATTAGTCGACGAGGCCAGACGAAGAATATTCGCCTGAGCGCTTCTTTTGAAAATAACATCCAGTCTGCTCTATATTTAATGTTCGTTACACTTTTTAATCCGTTGTAAGTTCCCGTTCTCACAGGACCCGTTTAAGTTTAACACTAAGCGCAAAACAATTTCTTACCCATTCCTTACTATATAAACCAACTAACAAGGAATAGCCGATCTGTTTGTCGAGTTTTTTAAACGTGTATTAGGTTACCTCATCCCGAAAAGCCTTGCTCTAAACGAAAGCTCACTGCTTTAGGATCTTTAGCATGATAAGCCTGTCTATTCGACAGGTCCCGACTGAATCCCTGGCTGTGTGCTTAGATTTTGTGCCGAAGCTTTGTGCAAGCCTCTACTGAAACTGTTTACCTCATCTCTGGAATCTTTACAGCTCCACCATATTTGGAAGGAGCCCTTTGTGATTCCTCTTCATAAAAAAGGTAACAAATAGGATACAAGGTATTACATAGGAATCTCTAAATTATCCCAAAGCTTTTTCACCACGGTTTTATGAAACGCAGATCAACAACCACTAACCTTTTGTAGCTAACTTACTTCGTATGAAGGACATTTAAAATGATCTTCAAACAGATGTCATATACACTGGCTTTATTAAAGCATTTGACTCTGTCAATCATTCTCCTCTTAATAACTCTCTTCCTTGTATATTCCGGCTCCCATCGGGTGTCCCACCAAGGAGCTGATACCTTAGTAATAAAACATTCGCATATAATAATGATGATAAATGTTGATGTTAAATTATTTCTCCAGTATAGGGACATTTCCTGCCATTTGGAATTACAATACGATAGCTTTCAATTATGGTGCCGTGATAAAGTACTAAACTTAAATGGCTCCAAGTATAAATTTACGACCTTTTGTCGTGTCAATCCAGTACAGACCAATTAAACTCTAAGTGCTCTTTGGATGGAATAAAACGGGCGTGTGTATATCGCGTCTATCTTCTCGCGATTCGAGCCTTAGAATACCAGCAGCGCCCTTCGGTCTGTTAGGCAACACGTGTATATATATTTTCATTATTTATTTACAGAGCGAGTGCTGCCGCTTTCGAATGCAAAGTTAAGACTGAAGCTACAAGTGAAAACGCAACACATATCGTTGCTGATTCATGTTGATAGCGGCCACGCAAATATGCTATGTTTGCCGGCTATGCGTCGACGTTTAGCATAATGCTTACCTTGCAGAGTGACGTTACTGTCGCTTATTTTATTTGGCCGTCCGTGGGCGTTAACTTTAGTTAACTACTCCCCCTTCAAGATGGAGGCCGCCCTCGGCCGCCCTTATCTCAGCAATCGCCACATTCAACTGCCTTGCAGATCTTCTAGCCTTTTGGATACGCCAGCCCACGACTCCGACACAAATGAGCAGGCAAAATATTGAGACCGCAACGGGTAACACACGATGAGGGCGATCAGCGTCAATTTCCTCCTTAAATTAAGACGATGAAGGTACGGGAGACTTTGCACATTCTGGGTAGCGGTAACGTTCATCAGGGGGAATTTTGCTACTCCCGGAACTTGGCTCTGAACGCTATTTCAACGAGTGCTGTTGTCTACTTGCACCTTGGCGGCTCTGTCGTTGATGATAACGATCCCGTAATCCACGTAGGTGATGGGATCCAGGCTCCTGGCCACCCTGTGGTGCTTGCCCAATGCATCCAACAGATCTCGAACGCGCGCCGAATCCACATTCCGTAAGTGCTTCATGTGTGACAGTGGGAATGTTTCCGTTAAGTCAATCGTTTCCTCCACCACGCGCGCTTTTTCCGACAGGTTTGCGGTGTGCCTCACGTATTTAAACTCCTAACATACAAAGATCTGTCCATCGACAATGGGGATGTATTTGGCGCGCTTTTAAGTGTGCCGAGACCAGGGACAAAGATAGGAAAGAATGAATCCGGTCCTGTGTGTGAATATTTTATTGATATTGCTGGGCAATGGTGGTGCATCCGTGATGCTAACACCAAAGTTGTTGGACAGCAAAGACGTAATTGTGTGCGAATTCAACGTTGGTTCGTTGTCGCAGTATATCATCTTGGCCTATGGGAAAGTAGTATTCGGACCAGACCTGCTTTACATTTTTTTTTTGAATATGTCTGTAACACGATTCTTGCAGTTCCAGAATTTCGTGGCTGGAAACTTCCGAACTTCTTCATCCTGTATCATTGCGAGAGTTATGATTAAGGAATGCGGAATTCCTTAAGTCGTGGTTTCCAAGTTCCGATTAAAGTAAGAAGACGTGTGGTTTGTTCGGTCACAGCAACTGATCTAATTCTATATTCTAGCTCGGGTCACACTTAGACCTCTGCCGAGAGAAATAAATAGGAAATACATAGTGTCTTAAATACTACAAGTGTAAGTGTTAATTTATGGGTGAATTTATGGGACGAAACTTCGAAGTGCTGTGTTGCCTACTCTTGAGTGGGTCAATTCTTTGCTGAACCGGTAACTCCTCCCCTCCTGGATTAAAGTGACGGCCACAAAGAAGGAGTAGCCGTCACGAAACTCGGCTCTGGTATCGTGCTAAACACCACTCTTCTTCTTATATTGATGAGGCATATTGTCGTAACGACTCCAACCAATAGTAATCCCTATAGTATAAATTATCAATAAATTATTTAATTGGAAGCATGGATGGATCTTAAGTTCAGCTTATGCAGCTGACAGTTTGATTTTATTGTCCTTAAGCACTCTGTGCTTAGAAAAACGAGGTGTGAGCTTATTCCTCCTATTTTCTTTTCTGAATACTATATCATCTGAATTTACTGCAATTGGTTGGACTCTATCTTTGTTCAGTTTTTCAATTCTCGAATCCATCTACTGCTGTAACTGTGATTTAACCCTAGGATACAGCGTTTTCTGAAATTCATTTAGTCTTTGTAAGTAATCGCGTTCAGTATCGAAAGTAACTTCTTTATTGAACACGTGAGTTCTTCCCGAAAATATTTCCTGTTTTCGAAAATTATCCTGTAAATTTCAGTGAGAGATGAATGTAGTCTTTCCACTGGGGAATTACTAGACGATTGTTGGAACGACGTCACGTGTGTATCAATATTATACTGGTTACAGAAATCGGTAAAAATTTTCCCAGAAAACTCCGTGCCCTGTTCGAAAACAAGCTTTGTGTATTAAGGATTTTACCACATTTATACAACTCTTAGCTGGAATTGTATAGGGACTTGCAAATTTTGAGAATTTATCGATAAGCATAAGAATGGTCTACGCGTTTATGGTATAAATATCCATATGAATGGTACCCCCGGAATCTCGGTCTTTTAACACTCAGGTCTGCGTGGTCTTAAATCATACTTTAGCATTTGGCACATATCGCATAGACTAATTATTTGGGTAATCCTCTGTTTCATGTATGGAAAGTAAAGAGTTCTCTTCAGGTGGTTTAACGTTTATTCAATTCCCCGATCATTACTTTTTAAATGGTACTCTTTGATAGCCTGATCCTGTTCTTCCCTGCCCCTCATATCAGTTAGAAGGGAGTTACATCTGATCAATCTGTATTCCATAAAATGTGAGCGTGTTATTCCTTTATTAATTCAAAAATTTGGTCGGAAGCGAAAATAGCGTGTAACCTTTTAGGTGTAAGGATTCCTTTCAAGGTTTAGGTTATTGTGCGAAGTACGAATATGATTTTAGTCATCGAGCGTCTAAACTTGTTCTTGAACAAAATGTAATTTCTAGTCCTGTCATCATTACCGTGCTCAAAGATGTATTGTGATTTGAATTCTTTTAATGGTCTATCAGCTGTTCTTATTAGTACCTCGTCAGACTAAGTTTGGATATGCAATTTGTTTCAATTCGTACGCTACTCAACGCCTCAGTTACTAGATTTTGTGGGACTTTCTTATACTCTACTTCGTAATCATAATCCAACAGTTGGAGTTTCCATCGAACCAATTTTGAATTTGGTTCTTAAAATTCATTAAATTCATTAAATTTTAAATTTTTGACCAAAAAGATACGTGCGGAAGTATTTGGTAGCCCAAATGATTGCTGGCATTTCTTTCTCTTCCGTGGAGTAATTTCCTGCCGTGGATTTAATGTCCTGCTTGCAAATGAAACCGGCCTGACCGAACCTAGTGTACCTTGTGACAATACTGCTCCTATTGCCACATTACTCGCATCTGTTGTTAATATGAAAGGTTTTTTGAAATCGGGATATCTAAACAAAAGTCGTTGCACAGCAGTGTCTTGCAGGTTTCAAAGCATGTCTCAAATTCTCCCGTTACTAGTATCGGTTCCTTCCCCTTTAACTGTTGTGTCACCTACCTATAGTAGCAACATTAAGCCACACTCCCCAATATCAATCTAGAAAGAAATCCTTACTAGCTCCCCGCTCCTCTGTCGAAACATTTAGGAATGTCCTAGACAGAAGCATTAACCTAAACATGGATATAAATTATCCAGAAGACATCGAAGATGCTATAGTGATGTTCATGGACAAAATTCACATGGCTGCGACACTTGCTACACCAGGTAGCAGAAATTCTCCTACCCAGAGTAGACGCAGTATACTTCCACAAAACGCTTCAGTTCTCATACATTTCAAACGAAGAGCTAGACGAGAATTTTCCAGAACAGGAGACGCACGCGCCCACAACATTTACAAAAGGTTATCAAATCGTCTTAACAAAGTTTTGGTGAAAAACAAACAAGACCACTTTGACCAAATGCTGAAAATGCAAGTCCTGATGAATCGACGAGCAACTCGCTGTGGAAACTCACGAATAACCTTAAAAGACAAGTTATTCCAAAGGCTCCCATCAGAAATCCGGCTGGTGGTTGGTGCGGCTCCAGTCAGGAGAAGGCCAAGCAGCTTAGAGGATAGATTTAAGCCATTGAATCTTACTCCGGCAGAACACCGAACCAGGGTGCAAACAATCTTGGACCAACCTTTTCAAATGGCCCTTCCCACAAACCCTGTTACTTTGGAAGAGGTAGTAACGTAGATCAAAAAGCTCAAACTTAAAAAATCGCCTCCTAGATAACAGGACGCTCAAACTCCTTCCCATCACAGCTGTACTTTTCTTAGTCTTATTGTTCAATAGCGCTCTAAGGCTGGGACACTTTCCAAGCAAATGGAAATCAGCAATCATAACGATGATTCCGAAGCCTGGAAAGAAACCCACTGAAATAGATGGATAAAGGCCATTAGTCTTCTACCCACGCTAGGGAAAATGTTGGAAAGGGTAATATTAGAACGCATCCTCAAACTATTCCAAAGTGGCAGTTCGGTTTCCGAAAAAGTCATGGCACTCCAGAACAGCTACACCGAATGGGAAACTTTGCTTTGGAGGCAATGGAGGACAAGATGTATACAACAGCTGTATTCATGGATATACAACAAGCCTTTGATAGAGTTTGGCATGATGGTCTTCTGAGTAATCTTAAGACCATTTTGACGCCACAGCTCTTGCTTCTTATCAAAAGCTTTCTATCGAACAGACAGTTCAGTATGGTTGTCGATGGCGACAAATCGTCTACGCGTGCAATCTCAGCAGGCGTACCCCAAGGCAGTGTTTTAGGCCCGACTCTTTATTCGCTGTATACTTCTGATATGCCGGATTCCTGGTGCTGTACAGAAGTTGAAGACGAAAACGTTCTTATTGCAACCTACTCGGATGACACCGCGGTAATGGTCAGGAGTACAGCCAAAAGTGATGCAACCAAGGGCCTACAGAAATATGTGACGGCCTTCGAGAAGTGGGCAACGGAATGGAATATCGGCATTAATTGCAGCAAATGTGCTTGCGTCACATTCACAAAAAGGCCTTTGAACTTCTCTGGAATTTTCATGCTCGGCTCCACACTTCGACACGAGACCTTCTACAAATACCTTGGGGTGATTTTGGACAGGGGACTAACGTTTCAAAGGCATACGACTATGATCAAGTAAGCAGTACTTTCAAAGGCTGCAAAAATGTGGTGGCTCTTATCGCCGAGAAACAAACTCTCATTGGCAAATAAAGTTCGCCTGTATAAATCCATCCTGACCCCAATTTGGAAGTATGCGTTGCAAATATACGGAATTACGGCCGGAACTAATCTGAATAAAATAAGAGTTGCTCAAAGTAAAGTAGTTAGATCACTATGTAACTCCCCCTGGTACATGAGAACCAGAGATGTAAAAAGAGATCTTAATATTCCAATGATAGGCGATGTATTGAGGACCCATGCGGAAAGTTATATGCGGCGACTAAGTTACCACCCCAACACCCTGGCGAGAAGGCTTATCCATCCCCCGAAAAAAAAGAAGGCTAAAAAGATTCCACTCACATGATTATTTTAACTATTTGTTCATAACTAAGAAACTAACTTAATTTGTAGTAATGTTGCTTGTAAGTAATGTATAAGTAATGTATATATTGGTATGCCTATGCTGTAAAATGTTATGTAAAACCTGGTAAACCTACCACATAGGTAGCAGTAAACTTGTTTAATTCCAATTAATAAAATTTCCAAAAAAAAAAGAAAAAAAAAATTTTGTTGTAAATCACGAATGAACCCTGGTAAAGCTACCACATAGGTAGCAGTAAACTTGTTTAATTTCAATTAATAAAATTTCCAAAAAAAGAAAAAAAAAATTTTGTTGTAAATCACGAATGAACCCAGTACCCAAGACCTAGAAAAGATTTGATTTCTTTTCTGGTCTTTAGAATTGGTAAAGCCTTTACCGCCGAAATTTTGTTGGGATTCGGCTTAATTCCGTCCTCCGTGACCATGTGACACAAATATTCAATTTCCTATAATATATAGGATATATTCAATATTCGGGTTTATCCGGTTTAATTTTTAAAATAGCCCGAATTAATCTGCGAAACACTATGACTAAATGAGCGATGTGGTCTTGTAACGATGGTGAGAAAATTATGTCATCCTAGTAAACTAGTGCTACATGCTAGTAAAGCATTCTCAGTTGAGGTCGGCTAGCACGTTATACATCTCTCTTAGAAACGTTGCTGGAGCGTTTGTGAGACCAAACGGCATACCAATGAACTAGTGCCGTGAAGGCTGTTTCAAGTTTGTCGTTGGGATCCATTTCAATCTGATGGTATCCGCTGGCCAGATCCAAAGCCGTAAAATATTTTACTCTACCAATTCTGTCGAGTACATCATTGTTGTCAGGTATGGGGTAACTATCCTTCCTATCGTTTTCTCGTTCAGTTTTTTAAAGTCCACTACCATTCTTCACTACTTTGTATTTGAAGCATCCATTTTTTTTTTTAACATGAAATACCGGAGCGCTCCAAGGTGAGTGACTGTGCTTGATAATATTCTATTGTAACAGTAAATGGTCTACAGAATACGTGTCTTTCATCGGTAGTTCTTATTTTGTGCTTTACCTGATTAGCAAATGAGAGTTTATCCCCCTCACGAAATACTGTGTTCGAAAACCTTCTACAAAAGCTCCTCGTCGTTTAAATGTTCTGCGCGGATGGCGTCAACTGTGGACGTTGGGATTGCGTCTTGTATTCGACCTCATTGGCATTAGCGAAAGCGAATTCGTCTTCATTAAATTCTTTTAATGAAATTTTCTTTTGTTCTCGTGCGCCGTGTAAATCAACCCGGTTATGAAGAAATCGTGTCCAAGGCGATTGTGGTCATACAGAAAAGACCCTCCTTGACACTCACCAGAACCTTGATTTAGATTCCTCTTTAATTTCACAAACCTCCGAAGAGCGGAGGGGCAGAATTTCGTTGGCACAAGTGAATTGTGCGATAATGATTTTGGCTGGCAACTGGGTCAGAATGTTCATGCCTATTAATCCGTCGAAAAATTGGTGGAAATTGAATATCAGAAAAGGAAATTCTCTTTGATCGTTGACTTGCTCGAAAATGGGTAGTTTTGTTACTTGTGACATTGGGTGTTTCTGCAAAATCGGAGTAATAAAAATGGATTTTTCCAAGGTAATCCTTGCATTATCCCGTACAATTTTAGGGGTGATAAAAGAGCCTTCAGCTCAGAAATTCCAAATTTCTATTGTCTTCAAATAATAGAATTTTGTAAGGCAAGTTCGCGTCCAACTGGAATTTACTCATGAATCTTGTTTTTTTATCGAGGCTTTTGACCTTTCTTCTTCATCGAAATTATGCTCAGCTTCTGTATCCTTTGTCTTATTGGTTATCTCGAAACTAGACAATCTCTGTCCGTTTGTAATAGGCCTGTTTGTGCTTGGCAAAATGGCAGCATATCTCGAATTTCGGTTGTTGTTATCAACACTATTGCGATTGAAACGGTTATAGTCTCTATTCTGGCTGTGTGGCAGAGTGACGTTACTGTCGCTTATTTTATTTGACCGTCCGTGGGCGTTAACTTTAGTTAACTACTCCCCCTTCAAGATGGAGGCCGCCCTCGGCCGCCCTTATCTCAGCAATCGCCACATTCAACTGCCTTGCAGATCTTCTAGCCTTTTGGATACGCCAGCCCACGACTCCGACACAAATGAGCAGGCAAAATATTGAGACCGCAACGGGTAACACACGATGAGGGCGATCAGCGTCAATTTCCTCCTTAAATTAAGACGATGAAGGTACGGGAGACTTTGCACATTCTGGGTAGCGGTAACGTTCATCAGGGGGAATTTTGCTACTCCCGGAACTTGGCTCTGAACGCTATTTCAACGAGTGCTGTTGTCTACTTGCACCTTGGTGGCTCTGTCGTTGATGATAACGATCCCGTAATCCACGTAGGTGATGGGATCCAGGCTCCTGGCCACCCTGTGGTGCTTGCCCAATGCATCCAACAGATCTCGAACGCGCGCCGAATCCACATTCCGTAAGTGCTTCATGTGTGACAGTGGGAATGTTTCCGTTAAGTCAATCGTTTCCTCCACCACGCGCGCTTTTTCCGACAGGTTTGCGGTGTGCCTCACGTATTTAAACTCCTAACATACAAAGATCTGTCCATCGACAATGGGGATGTATTTGGCGCGCTTTTAAGTGTGCCGAGACCAGGGACAAAGATAGGAAAGAATGAATCCGGTCCTGTGTGTGAATATTTTATTGATATTGCTGGGCAATGGTGGTGCATCCGTGATGCTAACACCAAAGTTGTTGGACAGCAAAGACGTAATTGTGTGCGAATTCAACGTTGGTTCGTTGTCGCAGTATATCATCTTGGCCTATGGGAAAGTAGTATTCGGACCAGACCTGCTTTACATTTTTTTTTTGAATATGTCTGTACCACGATTCTTGCAGTTCCAGAATTTCGTGGCTGGAAACTTCCGAACTTCTTCATCCTGTATCATTGCGAGAGTTATGATTAAGGAATGCGGAGTTCCTTAAGTCGTGGTTTCTAAGTTCCGATTAAAGTAAGAAGACGTGTGGTTTGTTTGGTCACAGCAACTGATCTAATTCTATATTCTAGCTCGGGTCACACTTAGACCTCTGCCGAGAGAAATAAATAGGAAATACATAGTGTCTTAAATACTACAAGTGTAAGTGTTAATTTATGGGTGAATTTATGGGACGAAACTTCGAAGTGCTGTGTTGCCTACTCTTGAGTGGGTCAATTCTTTGCTGAACCGGTAACTCCTCCCCTCCTGGATTAAAGTGACGGCCACAAAGAAGGAGTAGCCGTCACGAAACTCGGCTCTGGTATCGTGCTAAACACCACTCTTCTTCTTATATTGATGAGGCATATTGTCGTAACGACTCCAACCAATAGTAATCCCTATAGTATAAATTATCAATAAATTATTTAATTGGAAGCATGGATGGATCTTAAGTTCAGCTTATGCAGCTGACAGTTTGATTTTATTGTCCTTAAGCACTCTGTGCTTAGAAAAACGAGGTGTGAGCTTATTCCTCCTATTTTCTTTTCTGAATACTATATCATCTGAATTTACTGCAATTGGTTGGACTCTATCTTTGTTCAGTTTTTCAATTCTCGAATCCATCTACTGCTGTAACTGTGATTTAACCCTAGGATACAGCGTTTTCTGAAATTCATTTAGTCTTTGTAAGTAATCGCGTTCAGTATCGAAAGAAACTTCTTTATTGAACACGTGAGTTCTTCCCGAAAATATTTCCTGTTTTCGAAAATTATCCTGTAAATTTCAGTGAGAGATGAATGTAGTCTTTCCACTGGGGAATTACTAGACGATTGTTGGAACGACGTCACGTGTGTATCAATATTATACTGGTTACAGAAATCGGTAAAAATTTTCCCAGAAAACTCCGTGCCCTGTTCGAAAACAAGCTTTGTGTATTAAGGATTTTACCACATTTATACAACTCTTAGCTGGAATTGTATAGGGACTTGCAAATTTTGAGAATTTATCGATAAGCATAATAATGGTCTACCCGTTTATGGTATAAATATCCATATGAATGGTACCCCCGGAATCTCGGTCTTTTAACACTCAGGTCTGCGTGGTCTTAAATCATACTTTAGCATTTGGCACATATCGCATAGACTAATTATTTGGGTAATCCTCTGTTTCATGTATGGAAAGTAAAGAGTTCTCTTCAGGTGGTTTAACGTTTATTCAATTCCCCGATCATTACTTTTTAAATGGTACTCTTTGATAGCCTGATCCTGTTCTTCCCTGCCCCTCATATCAGTTAGAAGGGAGTTACATCTGATCAATCTGTATTCCATAAAATGTGATTCCTTTATTAATTCAAAAATTTGGTCGGAAGCGAAAATAGCGTGTAACCTTTTAGGTGTAAGGATTCCTTTCAAGGTTTAGGTTATTGTGTGAAGTACGAATATGATTTTAGTCATCGAGCGTCTAAACTTGTTCTTGAACAAAATGTAATTTCTAGTCCTGTCATCATTACCGTGCTCAAAGATGTATTGTGATTTGAATTCTTTTAATGGTCTATCAGCTGTTCTTATTAGTACCTCGTCAGACTAAGTTTGGATATGCAATTTGTTTCAATTCGTACGCTACTCAACGCCTCAGTTACTAGATTTTGTGGGACTTTCTTATACTCTACTTCGTAATCATAATCCAACAGTTGGAGTTTCCATCGAACCAATTTTGAATTTGGTTCTTAAAATTCATTAAATTCATTAAATTTTAAATTTTTGACCAAAAAGATACGTGCGGAAGTATTTGGTAGCCCAAATGATTGCTAGCATTTCTTTCTCTTCCGTGGAGTAATTTCCTGCCGTGGATTTAATGTCCTGCTTGCAAATGAAACCGGCCTGACCGAACCTAGTGTACCTTGTGACAATACTGCTCCTATTGCCACATTACTCGCATCTGTTGTTAATATGAAAGGTTTTTTGAAATCGGGATATCTAAACAAAAGTCGTTGCACAGCAGTGTCTTGCAGGTTTCAAAGCATTTCTCAAATTCTCCCGTTACTAGTATCGGTTCCTTCCCCTTTAACTGTTGTGTCACCTACCTATAGTAGCAACATTAAGCCACTCCCCAATATCAATCTAGAAAGAAATCCTTACTAGCTCCCCGCTCCTCTGTCGAAACATTTAGGAATGTCCTAGACAGAAGCATTAACCTAAACATGGACATAAATTATCCAGAAGACATCGAAGATGCTATAGTGATGTTCATGGACAAAATTCACATGGCTGCGACACTTGCTACACCAGGAAGCAGAAATTCTCCTACCCAGAGTAGACGGAGTATACTTCCACAAAACGCTTCAGTTCTCATACATCTCAAACGAAGAGCTAGACGAGAATTTTCCAGAACAGGAGACGCACGCGCCCACAACATTTACAAAAGGTTATCAAATCGTCTTAACAAAGTTTTGGTGAAAAACAAACAAGACCACTTTGACCAAATGCTGAAAATGCAAGTCCTGATGAATCGACGAGCAACTCGCTGTGGAAACTCACGAATAACCTTAAAAGACAAGTTATTCCAAAGGCTCCCATCAGAAATCCGGCTGGTGGTTGGTGCGGCTCCAGTCAGGAGAAGGCCAAGCAGCTTAGAGGATAGATTTAAGCCATTGAATCTTACTCCGGCAGAACACCGAACCAGGGTGCAAACAATCTTGGACCAACCTTTTCAAATGGCCCTTCCCACAAACCCTGTTACTTTGGAAGAGGTAGTAACGTAGATCAAAAAGCTCAAACTTAAAAAATCGCCTCCTAGATAACAGGACGCTCAAACTCCTTCCCATCACAGCTGTACTTTTCTTAGTCTTATTGTTCAATAGCGCTCTAAGGCTGGGACACTTTCCAAGCAAATGGAAATCAGCAATCATAATGATGATTCCGAAGCCTGGAAAGAAACCCACTGAAATAGATGGATAAAGGCCCATTAGTCTTCTACCCACGCTAGGGAAAATGTTGGAAAGGGTAATATTAGAACGCATCCTCAAACTACTCCAAAGTGGCAGTTCGGTTTCCAGAACAGCTACACCGAATGGGAAACTTTGCTTTGGAGGCAATGGAGGACAAGATGTATACAACAGCTGTATTCATGGATATACAACAAGCCTTTGATAGAGTTTGGCATGATGGTCTTCTGAGTAATCTTAAGACCATTTTGACGCCACAGCTCTTGCTTCTTATCAAAAGCTTTCTATCGAACAGACAGTTCAGTATGGTTGTCGATGGCGACAAATCGTCTACGCGTGCAATCTCAGCAGGCGTACCCCAAGGCAGTGTTTTAGGCCCGACTCTTTATTCGCTGTATACTTCTGATATGCCGGATTCCTGGTGCTGTACAGAAGTTGAAGACGAAAACGTTCTTATTGCAACCTACTCGGATGACACCGCGGTAATGGTCAGGAGTACAGCCAAAAGTGATGCAACCAAGGGCCTACAGAAATATGTGACGGCCTTCGAGAAGTGGGCAACGGAATGGAATATCGGCATTAATTGCAGCAAATGTGCTTGCGTCACATTCACAAAAAGGCCTTTGAACTTCTCTGGAATTTCCATGCTCGGCTCCACACTTCGACACGAGACCTTCTACAAATACCTTGGGGTGATTTTGGACAGGGGACTAACGTTTCAAAGGCATACGACTATGATCAAGTAAACAGTACTTTCAAAGGCTGCAAAAATGTGGTGGCTCTTATCGCCGAGAAACAAACTCTCATTGGCAAATAAAGTTCGCCTGTATAAATCCATCCTGACCCCAATTTGGAAGTATGCGTTGCAAATATACGGAATTACGGCCGGAACTAATCTGAATAAAATAAGAGTTGCTCAAAGTAAAGTAGTTAGATCACTATGTAACTCCCCCTGGTACATGAGAACCAGAGATATAAAAAGAGATCTTAATATTCCTATGATAGGCGATGTATTGAGGACCCATGCGGAAAGTTATATGCGGCGACTAGGTTACCACCCCAACACCCAGGCGAGAAGGCTTATCCATCCCCCGAAAAAAAAGAAGGCTAAAAAGATTCCACTCACATGATTATTTTAATTATTTGTTCATAACTAAGAAACTAACTTAATTTGTAGTAATGTTGCTTGTAAGTAATGTATAAGTAATGTATATATTGGTATGCCTATGCTGTAAAATGTTATGTAAAACCTGGTAAACCTACCACATAGGTAGCAGTAAACTTGTTTAATTCCAATTAATAAAATTTCCAAAAAAAAAGAAAAAAAAAATTTTGTTGTAAATCACGAATGAACCCTGGTAAAGCTACCACATAGGTAGCAGTAAACTTGTTTAATTTCAATTAATAAAATTTCCAAAAAAAGAAAAAAAAAATTTTGTTGTAAATCACGAATGAACCCAGTACCCAAGACCTAGAAAAGATTTGATTTCTTTTCTGGTCGTCAGAATTGGTAAAGCCTTTACCGCCGAAATTTTCTTGGGATTCGGCTTAATTCCGTCCTCCGTGACCATGTGACACAAATATTCAATTTCCTACCTTAAAAATTCGGGTTTATCCGGTTGAATTTTTAAAATAGCCCGAATTAATCTGCGAAACACTATGACTAAATGAGCGATGTGGTCTTGTAACGATGGTGAGAAAATTATGTCATCCTAGTAAACTAGTGCTACATGCTAGTAAAGCATTCTCAGTTGAGGTCGGCTAGCACGTTATACATCTCTCTTAGAAACGTTGCTGGAGCGTTTGTGAGACCAAACGGCATACCAATGAACTAGTGCCGTGAAGGCTGTTTCAAGTTTGTCGTTGGGATCCATTTCAATCTGATGGTATCCGCTGGCCAGATCCAAAGCCGTAAAATATTTTGCTCTACCAATTCTGTCGAGTACATCATTGTTGTCAGGTATGGGGTAACTGTCCTTCCTATCGTTTTCTCGTTCAGTTTTTTAAAGTCCACTACCATTCTTCACTACTTTGTATTTGAAGCATCCATTTTTTTTTTTAAAAAGAAATACCGGAGCGCTCCAAGGTGAGTGACTGTGCTTGATAATATTCTATTGTAACAGTAAATGGTCTACAGAATACGTGTCTTTCATCAGTAGTTGTTATTTTGTGCTTTACCTGATTAGCAAATGAGAGTTTATCCCCCTCACGAAATACTGTGTTCGAAAACCTTCTACAAAAGCTCCTCGTCGTTTAAATGTTCTGCGCGGATGGCGTCAACTGTGGACGTTGGGATTGCGTCTTGTATTCGACCTCATTGGCATTACCGAAAGCGAATTCGTCTTCATTAAATTCTTTTAATGAAATTTTCTTTTGTTCTCGTGCGCCGTGTAAATCAACCCGGTTATGAAGAAATCGTGTCCAAGGCGATTGTGGTCATACAGAAAAGACCCTCCTTGACACTCACCAGAACCTTGATTTAGATTCCTCTTTAATTTCACAAACCTCCGAAGAGCGGAGGGGCAGAATTTCGTTGGCACAAGTGAATTGTGCGATAATGATTTTGGCTGGCAACTGGGTCAGAATGTTCATGCCTATTAATCCGTCGAAAAATTGGTGGAAATTGAATATCAGAAAAGGAAATTCTCTTTGATCGTTGACTTGCTCGAAAATGGGTAGTTTTGTTACTTGTGACATTGGGTGTTTCTGCAAAATCGGAGTAATAAAAATGGATTTTTCCAAGGTAATCCTTGCATTATCCCGTACAATTTTAGGGGTGATAAAAGAGCCTTCAGCTCAGAAATTCCAAATTTCTATTGTCTTCAAATGATAGAATTTTGTAAGGCAAGTTCGCGTCCAACTGGAATTTACTCATGAATCCTGTTTGTTTTTCGAGGCTTTTGACCTTTCTTCTTCATCGAAATTATGCTCAGCTTCTGTATCCTTTGTCTTATTGGTTATCTCGAAACTAGACAATCTCTGTCCGTTTGTAATAGGCCTGTTTGTGCTTGGCAAAATGGCAGCATATCTCGAATTTCGGTTGTTGTTATCAACACTATTGCGATTGAAACGGTTATAGTCTCTATTCTGGCTGTGTGGCAGAGTGACGTTACTGTCGCTTATTTTATTTGACCGTCCGTGGGCGTTAACTTTAGTTAACTACTCCCCCTTCAAGATGAAGGCCGCCCTCGGCCGCCCTTATCTCAGCAATCGCCACATTCAACTGCCTTGCAGATCTTCTAGCCTTTTGGATACGCCAGCCCACGACTCCGACACAAATGAGCAGGCAAAATATTGAGACCGCAACGGGTAACACACGATGAGGGCGATCAGCGTCAATTTCCTCCTTAAATTAAGACGATGAAGGTACGGGAGACTTTGCACATTCTGGGTAGCGGTAACGTGCTGTTGTCTACTTGCACCTTGGCGGCTCTGTCGTTGATGATAACGATCCCGTAATCCACGTAGGTGATGGGATCCAGGCTCCTGGCCACCCTGTGGTGCTTGCCCAATGCATCCAACAGATCTCGAACGCGCGCCGAATCCACATTCCGTAAGTGCTTCATGTGTGACAGTGGGAATGTTTCCGTTAAGTCAATCGTTTCCTCCACCACGCGCGCTTTTTCCGACAGGTTTGCGGTGTGCCTCACGTATTTAAACTCCTAACATACAAAGATCTGTCCATCGACAATGGGGATGTATTTGGCGCGCTTTTAAGTGTGCCGAGACCAGGGACAAAGATAGGAAAGAATGAATCCGGTCCTGTGTGTGAATATTTTATTGATATTGCTGGGCAATGGTGGTGCATCCGTGATGCTAACACCAAAGTTGTTGGACAGCATAGACGTAATTGTGTGCGAATTCAACGTTGGTTCGTTGTCGCAGCGTATCATCTTGGCCTATGGGAAAGTAGTATTCGGACCAGACCTGCTTTACATTTTTTTTTTGAATATGTCTGTAACACGATTCTTGCAGTTCCAGAATTTCGTGGCTGGAAACTTCCGAACTTCTTCATCCTGTATCATTGCGAGAGTTATGATTAAGGAATGCGGAGTTCCTTAAGTCGTGGTTTCTAAGTTCCGATTAAAGTAAGAAGACGTGTGGTTTGTTTGGTCACAGCAACTGATCTAATTCTATATTCTAGCTCGGGTCACACTTAGACCTCTGCCGAGAAAAATAAATAGGAAATACATAGTGTCTTAAATACTACAAGTGTAAGTGTTAATTTATGGGTGAATTTATGGGACGAAACTTCGAAGTGCTGTGTTGCCTACTCTTGAGTGGGTCAATTCTTTGCTGAACCGGTAACTCCTCCCCTCCTGGATTAAAGTGACGGCCACAAAGAAGGAGTAGCCGTCACGAAACTCGGCTCTGGTATCGTGCTAAACACCACTCTTCTTCTTATATTGATGAGGCATATTGTCGTAACGACTCCAACCAATAGTAATCCCTATAGTATAAATTATCAATAAATTATTTAATTGGAAGCATGGATGGATCTTAAGTTCAGCTTATGCAGCTGACAGTTTGATTTTATTGTCCTTAAGCACTCTGTGCTTAGAAAAACGAGGTGTGAGCTTATTCCTCCTATTTTCTTTTCTGAATACTATATCATCTGAATTTACTGCAATTGGTTGGACTCTATCTTTGTTCAGTTTTTCAATTCTCGAATCCATCTACTGCTGTAACTGTGATTTAACCCTAGGATACAGCGTTTTCTGAAATTCATTTAGTCTTTGTAAGTAATCGCGTTCAGTATCGAAAGAAACTTCTTTATTGAACACGTGAGTTCTTCCCGTAAATATTTCCTGTTTTCGAAAATTATCCTGTAAATTTCAGTGAGAGATGAATGTAGTCTTTCCACTGGGGAATTACTAGACGATTGTTGGAACGACGTCACGTGTGTATCAATATTATACTGGTTACAGAAATCGGTAAAAATTTTACCAGAAAACTCCGTGCCCTGTTCGAAAACAAGCTTTGTGTATTAAGGATTTTACCACATTTATACAACTCTTAGCTGGAATTGTATAGGGACTTGCAAATTTTGAGAATTTATCGATAAGCATAATAATGGTCTACCCGTTTATGGTATAAATATCCATATGAATGGTACCCCCGGAATCTCGGTCTTTTAACACTCAGGTCTGCGTGGTCTTAAATCATACTTTAGCATTTGGCACATATCGCATAGACTAATTATTTGGGTAATCCTCTGTTTCATGTATGGAAAGTAAAGAGTTCTCTTCAGGTGGTTTAACGTTTATTCAATTCCCCGATCATTACTTTTTAAATGGTACTCTTTGATAGCCTGATCCTGTTCTTCCCTGCCCCTCATATCAGTTAGAAGGGAGTTACATCTGATCAATCTGTATTCCATAAAATGTGAGCGTGTGATTCCTTTATTAATTCAAAAATTTGGTCGGAAGCGAAAATAGCGTGTAACCTTTTAGGTGTAAGGATTCCTTTCAAGGTTTAGGTTATTGTGTGAAGTACGAATATGATTTTAGTCATCGAGCGTCTAAACTTGTTCTTGAACAAAATGTAATTTCTAGTCCTGTCATCATTACCGTGCTCAAAGATGTATTGTGATTTGAATTCTTTTAATGGTCTATCAGCTGTTCTTATTAGTATCTCGTCAGACTAAGTTTGGATATGCAATTTGTTTCAATTCGTACGCTACTCAACGCCTCAGTTACTAGATTTTGTGGGACTTTCTTATACTCTACTTCGTAATCATAATCCAACAGTTGGAGTTTCCATCGAACCAATTTTGAATTTGGTTCTTAAAATTCATTAAATTCATTAAATTTTAAATTTTTGACCAAAAAGATACGTGCGGAAGTATTTGGTAGCCCAAATGATTGCTAGCATTTCTTTCTCTTCCGTGGAGTAATTTCCTGCCGTGGATTTAATGTCCTGCTTGCAAATGAAACCGGCCTGACCGAACCTAGTGTACCTAGTGTACCTAGTGTACCTAGTGTACGGGATATCTAAACAAAAGTCGTTGCACAGCAGTGTCTTGCAGGTTTCAAAGCATTTCTCAAATTCTCCCGTTACTAGTATCGGTTCCTTCCCCTTTAACTGTTGTGTCACCTACCTATAGTAGCAACATTAAGCCACACTCCCCAATATCAATCTAGAAAGAAATCCTTACTAGCTCCCCGCTCCTCTGTCGAAACATTTAGGAATGTCCTAGACAGAAGCATTAACCTAAACATGGACATAAATTATCCAGAAGACATCGAAGATGCTATAGTGATGTTCATGGACAAAATTCACATGGCTGCGACACTTGCTACACCAGGAAGCAGAAATTCTCCTACCCAGAGTAGACGCAGTATACTTCCACAAAACGCTTCAGTTCTCATACATCTCAAACGAAGAGCTAGACGAGAATTTTCCAGATCAGGAGACGCACGCGCCCACAACATTTACAAAAGGTTATCAAATCGTCTTAACAAAGTTTTGGTGAAAAACAAACAAGACCACTTTGACCAAATGCTGAAAATGCAAGTCCTGATGAATCGACGAGCAACTCGCTGTGGAAACTCACGAATAACCTTAAAAGACAAGTTATTCCAAAGGCTCCCATCAGAAATCCGGCTGGTGGTTGGTGCGGCTCCAGTCAGGAGAAGGCCAAGCAGCTTAGAGGATAGATTTAAGCCATTGAATCTTACTCCGGCAGAACACCGAACCAGGGTGCAAACAATCTTGGACCAACCTTTTCAAATGGCCCTTCCCACAAACCCTGTTACTTTGGAAGAGGTAGTAACGTAGATCAAAAAGCTCAAACTTAAAAAATCGCCTCCTAGATAACAGGACGCTCAAACTCCTTCCCATCACAGCTGTACTTTTCTTAGTCTTATTGTTCAATAGCGCTCTAAGGCTGGGACACTTTCCAAGCAAATGGAAATCAGCAATCATAATGATGATTCCGAAGCCTGGAAAGAAACCCACTGAAATAGATGGATAAAGGCCCATTAGTCTTCTACCCACGCTAGGGAAAATGTTGGAAAGGGTAATATTAGAACGCATCCTCAAACTATTCCAAAGTGGCAGTTCGGTTTCCGAAAAAGTCATGGCACTCCAGAACAGCTACACCGAATGGGAAACTTTGCTTTGGAGGCAATGGAGGACAAGATGTATACAACAGCTGTATTCATGGATATACAACAAGCCTTTGATAGAGTTTGGCATGATGGTCTTCTGAGTAATCTTAAGACCATTTTGACGCCACAGCTCTTGCTTCTTATCAAAAGCTTTCTATCGAACAGACAGTTCAGTGTGGTTGTCGATGGCGACAAATCGTCTACGCGTGCAATCTCAGCAGGCGTACCCCAAGGCAGTGTTTTAGGCCCGACTCTTTATTCGCTGTATACTTCTGATATGCCGGATTCCTGGTGCTGTACAGAAGTTGAAGACGAAAACGTTCTTATTGCAACCTACTCGGATGACACCGCTAATGGTCAGGAGTACAGCCAAAAGTGATGCAACCAAGGGCCTACAGAAATATGTGACGGCCTTCGAGAAGTGGGCAACGGAATGGAATATCGGCATTAATTGCAGCAAATGTGCTTGCGTCACATTCACAAAAAGGCCTTTGAACTTCTCTGGAATTTCCATGCTCGGCTCCACACTTCGACACGAGACCTTCTACAAATACCTTGGGGTGATTTTGGACAGGGGACTAACGTTTCAAAGGCATACGACTATGATCAAGTAAGCAGTACTTTCAAAGGCTGCAAAAATGTAGTGGCTCTTATCGCCGAGAAACAAACTCTCATTGGCAAATAAAGTTCGCCTGTATAAATCCATCCTGACCCCAATTTGGAAGTATGCGTTGCAAATATACGGAATTACGGCCGGAACTAATCTGAATAAAATAAGAGTTGCTCAAAGTAAAGTAGTTAGATCACTATGTAACTCCCCCTGGTACATGAGAACCAGAGATATAAAAAGAGATCTTAATATTCCAATGATAGGCGATGTATTGAGGACCCATGCGGAAAGTTATATGCGGCGACTAGGTTACCACCCCAACACCCTGGCGAGAAGGCTTATCCATCCCCCGAAAAAAAAGAAGGCTAAAAAGATTCCACTCACATGATTATTTTAATTATTTGTTCATAACTAAGAAACTAACTTAATTTGTAGTAATGTTGCTTGTAAGTAATGTATAAGTAATGTATATATTGGTATGCCTATTCTGTAAAATGTTATGTAAAACCTGGTAAAGCTACCACATAGGTAGCAGTAAACTTGTTTAATTCCAATTAATAAAATTTCCAAAAAAAAAGAAAAAAAAAATTTTGTTGTAAATCACGAATGAACCCTGGTAAAGCTACCACATAGGTAGCAGTAAACTTGTTTAATTCCAATTAATAAAATTTCCAAAATAAGAAAAAAAAAAATTTTGTTGTAAATCACGAATGAACCCAGTACCCAAGACCTAGAAAAGATTTGATTTCTTTTCTGGTCGTCAGAATTGGTAAAGCCTTTACCGCCGAAATTTTCTTGGGATTCGGCTTAATTCCGTCCTCCGTGACCATGTGACACAAATATTCAATTTCCTACCTTAAAAATTCGGGTTTATCCGGTTGAATTTTTAAAATAGCCCGAATTAATCTGCGAAACACTATGACTAAATGAGCGATGTGGTCTTGTAACGATGGTGAGAAAATTATGTCATCCTAGTAAACTAGTGCTACATGCTAGTAAAGCATTCTCAGTTGAGGTCGGCTAGCACGTTATACATCTCTCTTAGAAACGTTGCTGGAGCGTTTGTGAGACCAAACGGCATACCAATGAACTAGTGCCGTGAAGGCTGTTTCAAGTTTGTCGTTGGGATCCATTTCAATCTGATGGTATCCGCTGGCCAGATCCAAAGCCGTAAAATATTTTGCTCTACCAATTCTGTCGAGTACATCATTGTTGTCAGGTATGGGGTAACTGTCCTTCCTATCGTTTTCTCGTTCAGTTTTTTAAAGTCCACTACCATTCTTCACTACTTTGTATTTGAAGCATCCATTTTTTTTTTTAAAAAGAAATACCGGAGCGCTCCAAGGTGAGTGACTGTGCTTGATAATATTCTATTGTAACAGTAAATGGTCTACAGAATACGTGTCTTTCATCGGTAGTTCTTATTTTGTGCTTTACCTGATTAGCAAATGAGAGTTTATCCCCCTCACGAAATACTGTGTTCGAAAACCTTCTACAAAAGCTCCTCGTCGTTTAAATGTTCTGCGCGGATGGCGTCAACTGTGGACGTTGGGATTGCGTCTTGTATTCGACCTCATTGGCATTAGCGAAAGCGAATTCGTCTTCATTAAATTCTTTTAATGAAATTTTCTTTTGTTCTCGTGCGCCGTGTAAATCAACCCGGTTATGAAGAAATCGTGTCCAAGGCGATTGTGGTCATACAGAAAAGACCCTCCTTGACACTCACCAGAACCTTGATTTAGATTCCTCTTTAATTTCACAAACCTCCGAAGAGCGGAGGGGCAGAATTTCGTTGGCACAAGTGAATTGTGCGATAATGATTTTGGCTGGCAACTGGGTCAGAATGTTCATGCCTATTAATCCGTCGAAAAATTGGTGGAAATTGAATATCAGAAAAGGAAATTCTCTTTGATCGTTGACTTGCTCGAAAATGGGTAGTTTTGTTACTTGTGACATTGGGTGTTTCTGCAAAATCGGAGTAATAAAAATGGATTTTTCCAAGGTAATCCTTGCATTATCCCGTACAATTTTAGGGGTGATAAAAGAGCCTTCAGCTCAGAAATTCCAAATTTCTATTGTCTTCAAATGATAGAATTTTGTAAGGCAAGTTCGCGTCCAACTGGAATTTACTCATGAATCCTGTTTGTTTTTCGAGGCTTTTGACCTTTCTTCTTCATCGAAATTATGCTCAGCTTCTGTATCCTTTGTCTTATTGGTTATCTCGAAACTAGACAATCTCTGTCCGTTTGTAATAGGCCTGTTTGTGCTTGGCAAAATGGCAGCATATCTTCGAATTTCCTTACGAGGTTTCCCCGTAGTCCCCCTATGAATGTCGCGAGGACTGTCTGCGACTCCTCTCGCACTCCAGCCGTCTTCGCTGTTGCTAGGCCTCTCCCTGCACCCGGATCTGTTGGGTTCTGCATCTCTACGAGTTGCAGCGGCTAGGTTAGGCAGCTTGTGTGTTCGTCCCAGCAAATTTATGATTTGTGTGATTGCCCGACCAAGGAGAAGACAGAGTTCAGATTAAAGTAGCATTATAATAGTGTTTTACAGCGGTCTCCTCCGGTGATTGCCGTCTGTTGACGTTGTGTCAGCCAATGGCCTTAGGATGTTATGGGACAAGGTATATCGTTCGTGACGTCAAGCAAACGCTCTTCACAGGACCACCCTTGCCGACCACTGACTACACTGTGCCTTCTAACCACGCCAGGCTCTTGTCGAATGGGCTTAGGATCTTATGGGGACAGAATATACCGTTCGTTAGGTCAAGCTAACGCTATTACCTGCTGCTTTTGCCGACCACACACTTGACTGTCCCTTCTAACCGCGACAAGTCCTTATGCTCTCCTGCAACGTGGATCTCTGCGTAGCTCCGTTCTTTACTTGTAGTTCTCGTCCTTATGTGTCTGCATCGTCAGGCATTGGCTGATTCCTTCTGCGCCCTGCGCGTTCTCAGTGACCGTCACTTGTTCACTGTTCTCACTCGCTTCGATTGTGTCCGACAAGGAGCAATTAATTAAATTTCATGGTGGTCCGGATATTTCCACAGCATTGGCATTAGCCTGAGATCCGGCATCGGAAAAGCTTCTATTTAATTTTTTTCAAATACCGTCCATTTAAAATCAACAATATTTTAAATATTCCAAATTCTAACAAAATCTAAGATCATTCTGCAATCTCTATGGAGTGCTAACATGGATTGGGATAACATTGCCAATGTGTTGACCTCACAGTTATCGGTCGTACGGAACTGAAAATTTCCACGATTCGTAAGGCACACTACGGCTTCCGTTGAGTTGCATGGATTCTACCTATACTCGTTTCCGATGGATAAGTTCGAGTTGGTGGATGACTTCAAAACGGAAACTTGGACTATGATACGAAGCATCCGATACTTTTAATAAAGGATCATCCAGTCACCACGGTACTTGTAAACGTCACGAGTAATATTTGCATGCAGGATCGCAGGCGTTGCTTGCCACATTACGGCAAAGGTTCTGACCGATTGCAGACTTCAAGTTCGTTGCTAGTGTGATCAATAAATGCGTCCGATGTTTTGAAATGAAGCCTGTTACTTGGGAGCCTGTCAGCCAATCGTATGTAGCCAAATTCTAACAAAATCTAAGATCATTCTGCAATCTCTATGGAGTGCTAACATGGATTGGGATAACATTGCCAATGTGTTGACCTCACAGTTATCGGTCGTACGGAACTGAAAATTTCCACGATTCGTAAGGCACACTACGGCTTCCGTTGAGTTGCATGGATTCTACCTATACTCGTTTCCGATGGATAAGTTCGAGTTGGTGGATGACTTCAAAACGGAAACTTGGACTATGATACGAAGCATCCGATACTTTTAATAAAGGATCATCCAGTCACCACGGTACTTGTAAACGTCACGAGTAATATTTGCATGCAGGATCGCAGGCGTTGCTTGCCACATTACGGCAAAGGTTCTGACCGATTGCAGACTTCAAGTTCGTTGCTAGTGTGATCAATAAATGCGTCCGATGTTTTGAAATGAAGCCTGTTACTTGGGAGCCTGTCAGCCAATCGTATGTAGCTTAAGGCTAATGTGTACCCTCATACTCAATAAGACAAAGATCAGAAACAAGGCATAACAAAAGTGCTAAATCGCCGTCTTCGTTTGATTTTCAAAGAAGGAAGTTGTCCAGGATCTCACGAAGTATTCTTTCATCGCAGCGCTGAGAGGCCATACTGCTCATCGATTCCAATATAGTGGGAACCGTATCCTGCCAACGGGAAAGAGGTGAGCACTGTATCTGCACTGCTCTTCGAGTCTCTCTTTTCGCCATTATTTCTTCTCTCGCTAAAGCTGTCGCGTTATCTATTCAGCTAAACTACTTGGTAAGCTTATGCCTATAGGTTAATATTTTGAAGCCAAGCTTTGGTTAGTCAGTCTGCATCTCCATACATACATTAATATAACCTATCTGTGTGTTCTTATTACTTATAAACCTAAGGGTGGCATTCCCCATATACAGAAATCACAGACCTAAGCTCTGTAGGTTTTTGTTTTGTTTTGACCATGAAGAAGCTTTTCTTTCATCTCTCCTTTGAATTACCTTTTGTTTGCTTTTAGTGATCTCAATGGTACTATTGTTTACCAGTATTGGTTTAATTCGCGTGTTTGCATTGGATATGTAATAATATTAAAAGGCGATCGTAACATTCAATTTTAAATTAGCCTACCAATAAAACCACCACAACAAAGCACAAACTCCACGAAACTGGTTGTAAATGAACAAAAAATATTTGAATATGTCAACAAAGAAATAGTTGCAAAACGACTCACCCAGTCGCTGCCTCCTTAACAAGGCTGGTGATGATGTTGTTTGTAAAACCGCATACAAATATTGAGCAAGATTTAAATATGTTTACCATTGACTGCCAGTCAAGAACATTTAGGCTACAATTTTGGTCATCAGCAAGAGTTACATATCCTTGCACACTGGGTCCTACGTTTTTTGTGTGTTTTCAGTTGAGTTGATGAATTTTAAAAGAAACAATGATGGGATAACGCATACAAGCAAGTCTGCAGTTGGCTCTATGCCAGTGTCTTGACAAGTTTTTTTTCATATTTGGACACTTTACAGCTTGTCGATTCAGAGAGGGTACGACGTCCACTGTGGCGACTATTTATACAGGCAACCTTATACAGCTGAGAATTGCAATTTTTTTATATCCTGAAATCAGAATATTAAAACATTTTCAAAGGGCTTGGGCGTGAAGTACCTTCCCACCTATACCTATATACCCTTTTATATCCTACCCTATTAACCGGAATAAAAGCAAACCTCAACTTATCAGAGTACTGTTATGATGTTGATTGCAGTATGGCAGTACCCACACTACCATGAGACTTCTAAGTTATAGTGCGAAGAACACTAATTCTTTTAATACATTACCTTCAGGGAAATATTAAACAAATGATCAAACTTCCATGTTATAATTCAAGGGCGTCGGGACTTGCCTGTATTTGGAGGGCACGCCGAGGAGTGCCCGATCTTCAGCTGTGCGTTCGTGGAGACGACCCGAGCGTACAATTTCACGGATCTGGAGAACAACCAAAGATTACTGAAGGCGCTGAAGGATGAAGCCCGTGAGACAGTGAAGGCGCTACTAATTCATCCAGGTAATGTCAGAGCCGCTTTAGGTTCGGCCGACCGGAGCAGCTTATACGCAGCCAGCTGATCGGCATGCGAGAGGTGCAGCCAATTTCGGCCTTCTTGCAGTCAGCGAAGGCGGAGCAGCACCTGGAGAACCCAACCCTCATGGAGGAGCTTGCGGCCAAGCTTCCAACGAGCAAGCTAGTGGACTGGGCCAGGCATGCTGCAACGATTTTGCCCTTTCCCACTGTTGTCCACTTCAGCTTGTGGCTACAGGTCGCAGCCAGAGACGATGTGCGAGCACAAACGATGCCTCAAGACACCACGGTGAGAGTGGGCGTCGCTACCGGGCGGGATTACTCTGGAAGGACGACCACGTTGTGCAGCCACAGAGCTACTAGATGGCGTACAAGAGGCTGGTCAACGTAGAGAAGAAATTACAGCGCAATGAGCCGTTGGCGCAGGAATATGATCGGATTATAAGATTACGTGTCTAAAGGATACGTGAGGAGACTACAGCCGGATGAGGTCGCGGTGAGGAGCGGCCGGTTATGGTATTTGCCACATTTTGGCGTCGAAAACCTTAAGTTCGGCAAGGTACGGCTTGTGTTTCCTCAGTTGGAGGAATCTCTCTAAATTCAAGCTGAACAAAGGGCCTCGGCACTTTAAGACTTTGCCAGTGCTCTTTCATTTCAGAGAGGGAGCAGTCGGAGTCTGCGTTGACGTCAAGGAGATGCTCCACCAAGTGCTGATCCGACCCGAGGGCAGATGTTCCCAACGGTTCCTTTGGAGGGATGGCGACGACGAGAGAGATCCGGATTTCTATGACATGAACGTAATGTTGTTTGGAGCAGCATGCTCGCCGAGCGCTGCACATTACGTGAAGACCTTGAATGCCCTGAAGTTTCGGGATTCGGATCCGAGGAATATGGCCATAATGCAGCAGAATTTAAAGACACGGAGAACCTGTTGGTCAGACAGGAGAGACAGGACAGGAGATGCGGAGTGATCTCATCGAGCAACCAGTGAAAGTTGCAGCGAGTGCGGCCGACGCAGTCTATAATGGGACCCCCTCCAGAGGATAGATTGGATGCGAGTGGAGTACACTGGATTGGACTACTTTGGGCCACTGTTGGTGACTGTGTCCCGTCACAAGGAGAAGCCTTGGGTCGCCTTGTTCACGTGCTTGACGACAAGGGCGATTCATCTGGAGCTGGCGCATGACCTGTCAACGGATTCCTGCATAATTGCGATCAGGAACTTCGTCTGCCGTAGGGGGCCAGTACATAGACTCCGCAGCGACAACGGCAAGAACTTCGTGGGAGCTGACAGGGAAGTATGACGCTTTGGTGAAGTGTTCGAGATGGAGAAGATTCAGAGTGAGTGAGTGAGGCCAGTACATAGACTACGCAGCGACAGGGAAGCCAGACGCTTGGTGGTGACGTGTTCGAGATGGAGAAGTTTCAGAGTGAGTTGTCAAGCAGCAGCATCGAATGGGTTATCAATTGCCCAGTAAACCCGTCTGAGGTCGATGTATGGGAGCGCATGGTGCAGTACGTCAAGAGAGTACTGCGTCATACCCTGAAGGAAGTTGCGCCGAAGGACCATGTATTGGAGAGTCTCCTGATCGAGGCGGAGAATATTGTGAATTCGCGTCCGCTTACCCATGTGCCTGTGGATGCCGAACAGGAGGTGCCGTTGACGCCGAGTAGCCAAAAGTAGCCAATCTGCCGGATACGCCTGGATTGGATGCGGAGCTGCCCATGGAGGGTTCTACAAGAAAGCAGTGGAGGATTGCTTGCATGCTGCGAGACCGTTTCTGGAGGAGATGGGTCATGGAGTACCTGCCTCTTGTGCGCCGCGAGAAGTGGTGCCGAAGACCGGAGACCATCCACCAGGGTGATATGGTCTTCGTCTGCGATCCCGCCTTGCCCCGTCGAGAATGGTGCAAGGGCATCGTGTAGGTAGACTTTACAGCGGAGCAGATGGAGTCGTCAGGCGCGCCAAGGTGAGCGTGAGCGACAACGGCCTATCGAGGACACTGACGCGACCCGTCTCTAAACTCTTAGTTCTGTATTTAAGTGAAGCGGTTATTCACGGGGTCGGGGATGTCGCGGATAAAACGGTGTAATCAGTATTTTCTGATAGTGATAGGATTTTGTGGATAAATGAGTGCGAGCACACTAATGGCCGCCATCGCATGCCGCGAAAAACTTAGCGTGCATTGTCGATCGAGAATTAGGAACTGCGGTAAGATAAGATTAAGATCATTTATACTGAATAATCATAAAGAAAGATCATAGAATAAAACGAGCGAGCTACTACTGCCGGAAGAGTCTTTCCTTTCCTTCGTGATCCAAGGTGAGTAGCCGTTGATGCAACTCCACACGAGCGACGACATAAACCAATCTTTTGAAAAGCTTCTCTTTTCAAAAAACTCATAGTAAAGACATAAGCCATTAATTAGTTATCGATAAGCAAACATGTAAAGCTTCGTAGATCTTTCAGTTCTTGAGTAACTCTGGTTCAATCAACGTTCAATAAATCTTATAAATACAAAAATAAATTTATATATTTTTTTATGATATTAAATACCTAAATAGAATTATGATTTTGTTTCACTTATTTGTACGATGTACATATGTGTGTATGTATGATAGAAAATATGTATGTATCTTACAACAAGAGAGAATGCTTAACGAGTTCCCCGACGATACCCGTTACTCAGCTAGTGGAAATGCCAACGCAATATTTTATTTTTAAGGAATATCAGTAGAATTTGGTGGGAGAACATTAGTTTCAATGCTCTAATGTGTGGACGGGATATATTTGGGCTGTTTTTAGGCTACAGAATGGGAGTACAAAATGTCCGCGCATATCGATGGAAATTGGCAAGACAAATGATTTTGGGTGTTAGAGTGGGCGTGGCAAAAAGTTTTTTGCTAAATCGATTGAAATTTATAAATAAAAATATGACAAAATATCACATTTTTCAAAAGTGTGCGTTGCAGTTTTGGGAGGTTTGAGAAAGTTAGTTCCTGAGATCGAGACATTCATACATACGGACAGTCGGACATGGCCAGATCGACTCGGCTATTGATCCTGATCATGAACATATAATCATAAAGAAAGATCATAGAATAAAACGAGCGAGCTACTACTGCCGGTATGGTCGGAAGCACTTTCTTCTGACTGTTACATATTTTTCTACAAATCTACTATAACTATAACTGAAAAGGATGCTAGTAATTCTGCAGAGACGGTGTGGAGACAGCACAGGGTTCGGCATGTAGCCGAATGTGAACGATTGTAAAAATATGAACAGTCGGCAAACTTTGGTTTTTTATTCTCTTAACATATCCAAAAGATTACATCTGAATGCATTTTGGTTGAGCACTCTAGAAAGCCTTCCCTAAAATGCTTCTACCGAGCTTCTTTATTGTGTAACAAAGAAATTGTTTCGTTGTTCTGTGAAAAAAGAAGCACTCTGTAATACTTATTTTCCTCGACATATTCCGATCTTCCGACAGGGTATATCCGAATAATTATCTTGTTAATGCAATGCAAAGATAGAGAAAACTAGAGCAGTGGTCGTCGGATGTCGCTGTATGCGTACAAGAGAGCTGCTGACTCTAGAGCTCTCCACTCTCTGGCTTTTGAACAAAAAATTGATAGAGCCAGCACCAGCGTTACGCAACTTGTTATCTAATGTATTTGGTTATAGTGAGCGTGGAAAAAATGACTTAGCGTATCTTTAGAAATTAAAAAGACAAATACAAACAAATCGAAATATTTTTTATCTTCAGTCTTTTATAAGACTTCTAAAAGATTTATATGTAGAAATAATGTTCCATAATGTGATATACAGCTGCAGTTAAAATAATAGTACTACTGCAGGTGGAAAGTTGATTTCCTAAAAAAAGGTAATGAATTTTTTTTTAAAGTCCGATTGCATGAATAATAAGTACCATATGTTGTCTCTCTAAGCAAGAAATTTTTAGTCTCTCAATGTAACGGTTCTTTTTGTTTTTGGGCACTTTCTGCAAAAGCGCTCTAAATGAGGCGGTAACAAAAATAGCACTGACCACGTTTTTGCTGAATAAAATTAATAGGAGTGATTGCTTTGGGTTTTTTTTCGACAAATTTTGAAAAAAGGAGTTGCATTAAAGGTTTTAATTGAATTTTTTCAAAAGAAGACCAAAAATTCTCTAGTTATGGGTCGGGGAAAGCATTCTACCGTCGAAAAAAGGAATTTTATTAAAAACATGATCTCTGAAGGTAAAACCTAAGCTTAAATGGGACGGTTTGTTGGTTTTTCAAACAAAATTATCCGCAATGCATTGCTGTTTGTCGAAAAGAACGAACAACGTGGAAGAAACCCCTTAATGTCCAACGTGGAGATCAAGGGCTTGGCTCGGCAAAGCAAGAAGGAGCCTTTTAAGCCGGCGACGGAACTGAAGATTGAGCTTCAGATAGCTGCAAGCGTGGAAACAGTTCGCAAACACTTAAGACAAAGCAACCTTAATGTGTGCAGTCCCAGAAATGTCCCGCTTTTGACTGTGAAGCATGTGGCAAAGCGAATCGAATATGCCAAGATACGCAAGGACTGGCCTGTGGAGAAGTGGCGCCACATTTTGTGGTCAGATGAGAGAAAAATCGTGTTTTTTGGTGGGAAAGGCTCTCGGTCTTATGTTCGGCGTCCACCACGAGCTGAATATAATCCTCGCTTGAGCTTTAAGACGGTAAAGCACGGGGATCAACCATCATGGTATGGGCGTGCTTTTCATACTATGGAGTAGATCCGATCCATAGGATTCAAGGCATCATGGATCAGCACATTTACAGATATCCTGGAAAATGTTATGGCGCCATATGCCGAGGATGAAATGCCGTTTTTTTTGGACATTTCAACAGGATAACGACCCAAAACACACAAGCAAGAAGGATCGAAAGTGGTTTGAGCAGAAATCGATCCGAGTATAGAAATGACCTGCTCAGTCACCCGACTTGAATCAATCGAAAAACTTTGTGCGGACGTGAAAACAAGGTTTCTTAAGCCAAACCCAACAATAACGAGGAACTTTGGATTCATGGGGGATCGAGGATCAAGGATTCATGGAGCAAAATTCCTCAAAAACGGTACCAGGACTTGGTGGACTCCATGCCAGGACGATGCGCAGTTGTCATCGCCAACAAAGGTCACGCAACCAAATATTAAGATTCTTTAAACATAGTTCTTATTTTATTTTTTTATTTAGTTTTAGCAAAATACGAGAAACAGTGCTATTTTTGTTACCGCCTAAATTTGAAGGTTTTTTTTTGTTTTACCAATTATTTTTAAAATATTAGATCTGTTACCAATTTTATTATTTCGATTAAAAATCATTGTAGTATTTAAGATTAGTGAAAAAAATGATGAAAAAATGTCAGAAAATACAGAAACGCTGGGGCAAACACGAAATGTGCTTATGGTGCTATTATTGTTACCGCAACTGTATGTAATGCCGAATGATCGAATTTTGTCCGGTTTGTAAGCTGGATTCTTCAAAGTATTTTATATAAGATATGATTTTGATGATGGACGCGGCAAGGTAGTTGCCCGCGAACTCCTCCGCCTGCACCGTTGTTGCAAGGGGATGTCAAAGTGGCAAGTTGCTGCTCACGTGGTTGCTGAAGTGTGTTGCGGCGAGTTGCTGCCCACAACACAGTCGCTTCGTTGACGTCTCTGTAGCTGTGGTGTGGTACAGAGTGCAGATCAGGACCAGGTGGTGGCCCCGATCGGCGACTATGGCTGGAGTGGTCAAGTGGTTGCTGAATGTGTGTTGCGGCACGTTGATGCTCACAACACAGTCACCTCGTTGTCGCCTCTATAACTGCGTTGTGGTGCAGAGTGCGGATCGGGATCAGGTGGTGTCCACGATCGGTGACAATAGCTTAAGTGACCAACTGGAATAAGTCGGTAGCAGGGTCGTAGCTCCGACTTGATATCACGTTAGGTATTTTATGATAACTTCACTTTATTTCGGGTGTCAGATCAGAACTGAATAGTACAAATAGAGAAAGCTTAAGATTACCCTATCCCGCACAAATCACGACCGCCGACCAGCCTCCGAAGTATAGCTTCGTGTGTCGTTCGTCGTCACACGCAGCTTTTTCTGATGTTACTTGTTAACTACTCCCCATCACATTAAAAATGGGCGTCCTCGTCCATGTCTATGTTATCAAGGATTTGCGTTGTCGACATCGAGGCTCCACTTTGCCGCTTGATAAATCATGATATTTAACATTACGTAGAATGCAAAGCGGATTGATGTTGGTGAAGGTGGCATCTGATTGCAAGCATTTGTAACCAACTATATTCTGCAGAATTTCTTGGTTTGACTAGTGAAGAAAGGGCAGGATTAAGGCTGCAGGTGCAAGTTGACGAAGAGTAGTTGGCCGATCCTTGATATGCGTGCTAGGTCGATGAGATGAGCCGACCAAAAGGCTGCCAACGGTTAATTGTACCCCATTCCATGAGCTGACAGCAACGCTTCTAGTTCGACCTGCATTCATTTGTTTTCATCGAGGTGTGATATCCGGTCGGTGTGCGCTTTTCAAATTATCTACCATACAAACTAAAATTAATTGTACAAGCTTCAATAATAAACATAGTATTTCCCAGTATTTTAGGTTAACAGTTGCGAAACCTTTTTTATAATCGCCTTTAGGTCAACAGTGCAACTTAAAAGAATGCAAAATATTTATTTTGGCAAGAGTGAGGGCAATTAAATTACTTTCAATATATGTATTTTTTTAATTTAAATAAATTTGAATTTACATAGAAAATTAGATTTAATGTTTTACTGCGATGGTTGCGTGAGCATTTATACGAGCCTGAATTTTTGGGTAACACGCCAGAGTATCTGCCACAACTTTTTGGCCTATAAATCAATCTCGTAAGTGGCCTCACCGAATATTGTCCTTGTGGACCACCCTCCCTTGAATTAGGACTGTTGTCCCTATATCAGCATCGACCCTATTCTCGACATACAGGGGCGTAAGTTTATCCCCAAGTCTCTTGTTGGTTTTAACTAACACCTTCTCACCCCTCTCAAATACTCTATTCTGCCTAGTCGGATTATTCCGATCTAACTGCTCCTGCTGTGCCTTCTTTAGGCTCATGATTATCTCAGGGGCAATGTCGGCATTAGCATGGATGATCTCGACAGGTTTTCTATTCGTGACAGAGTGAAATGACCTGTTATACTCTATAGTCGCCTGAAGGAATAATTCAGTAAAATCTTCTATTTTCCTTTCCAATTTAAGACACCTGGCTATCTCTATAAGAGTACTGTGGAACCTTTCCACCTGACCATTGGACGTACTGTGTAGAGGTGGGGCATTATCTATTTTAATATCGTATTGATTTTTTAGCATTGATCGTATTGTTTCGGATCTAAGCGATGCCTCGTTATCGCAGTATATCGATTTAACATTAGGAAAAAGGTTGACCAGCTGAAGGATTGGGGTCTTTACATCCAATATTGAACGCGATGCAATCGGCTGCACCACCGCAAACTTGCTAAATTTATCAACAGCGGTGAGGAAGTACTTTCCCCCTGTTGCGAAGATGTCTATATGCAACATCTCCCCAACCTGCGTTGGTATTGGGGTTATACCTAATTCCTGTTTTACTGGATGCCTGTTGTATTTTGCCTTTTGGCAAACCCTGCAGTTTAAAACGATCTCGGCTGCAATTTTACCCATTTTTGGAAAATAGTAGTCAAGTAGCACTTGCTTCACGTTCTCTTGAGCAGCCCTATGAGCTCTGTTATGTTCAATAACTAAAATTTCTTTTTGCTCATCAGGCTTGATAACGTCTGCCACCCAAGACTTACAAAACCAAAACTTGGTCGCAGGAAAGAGCCGAACCAAGCTATCTTGAATACGGGCCAGGACTGGAAGCTCACAGTGTATGGCATTCACTACGTTGGGTGTTACTACGTCTTTTACTAAGTCCAGTAATGTCTCCCAATCAGTAAAATCAATTTGATGTCGTGTCTTAGTACCAAATACTATAAATAGTCGCTTATTCGGCACGGATGCTTCTTCCAATACGATTTGATTCTGGAAACAGTTCAATGGCTTTTCGGTGGCCTCAATGACAAATGTTGAGGATGCTTCGCTGTGAATAGTGGCTCGATCTGACTCTGATGAGCTCTGCAAAGCGTTAATATTTTGTCGCGACAGAGCGTCCGCAACGAAATTTTCTTTCCCCGGTTTATACATGACCTTTGCACCGCTCTCTTCGATTCGGGCTTTCCAACGCATAATTTTTGAATTTGGGTTCTTGTCAGAGACCGCAAATATAAGGGGCTGATGGTCCGTAAATATGTTTATGTCGTTTTTGCCATAGAGGTAGTGTCGGAGACAGTCCAAGGCCCAAATGATTGCCAATAACTCCCTTTCATTTGTCGCATAATTTAATTCCCTTTCTTTTAGCGTTCGGGATATCATTGTTATTGGCCTGTTTCCCTGAGACAGTACTGCACCTATGCCAAAGGACGACGCATCAGTCGTCAAATCAAATGGTCGCGTAAAATCAGGATAATGAAGAATAACGTCCTCTGATGCAAGGATAGTTCTAAGCTTGTCAAATGCTCTAAGCTGAGACTTATCAAAACTGACCGGAATGCCTTTTGAACGGTATTTGCTGACCCTGCCGCTTTCACCTTTCAGAATACTCGTCAAAGGTCTAGCTATTGATGCGAAATCCTTTATAAAGCATCGATAATAACTTGCCAAGCCCAAGAACGATCTCAGCTCAAACAAATTGCTGGGCTGTTTAAAATCCTTGATGGCCTGGACCTTGTCCTGGCTTGTTCTAATACCCTCCTTTGTGACAACAAAACCAAGGAAGTCAACACTTTCTTTAAAAAATTTTGACTTTTGCCTAGACACTCGCATATTGGCCTTATGGAGGCTCTCTAAAACCTGTCCGATATGAACAATGTGGGACTCTTCAGTTTCTGAAAAAACAATAACGTCATCCACATAAACGTAACAGATTTTTCCTATCTTATCCCGTAGTACATCATCTATGGCCCTCTGAAAGATGCTTGAGGCATTCTTCAGCCCGAACGGTAGGCGGCAGAACTCATATTTGCCTCCGTTGACGGAAAATGATGTCTTTTCTCGGTCCAATTCTGCAAGTTCAATCTGGTGGTATCCGGACTTAAGGTCGAGAGTGGTGAAAAATTTTGATCTCCCGAGATTCGACAGTATCATATTTATGCTCGGCATCGGGTATCTATCAGCAATAGTTTTTAAATTTAACTTCCTGAAATCGACTACTAAGCGTTTATTGGGAGATGCCGCAGCGTCAGTGCCTTTTTTACCTACAACCCATATGGGGTTATTGTAGGGAGACCTGGATGGCCGAATAATGCCATTTCTGAGTAGATCTTTAATTTCCCGATTCACAAAATCGGAAGCACCCATAGGAAACGGGTACAATTTCGAATAAACTGGCTCATTGTCCTCTGTTCGAATGGTCGCTACGACATTTGTGTTGAATGGTAACTTCTCATTGGGATCATCAAAGGCTCTCGAGTTTTTATACATCATCTGCTGAAAATCTTCCTGAACTTTTGGCGGCACGACAATATCCTCAATCTTCGTAAAGTTAACTTGAGCGCATTTTTGAAAGTGTAGATCTTCACGTCCTCCATTAAACTTGACAGAATTTCCCTTGAGGTCAATTGTCGCACCTACCTGAGCTAAAAGGTCAAGGCCAACTATTCCATCAAATGTTTTCAGTCCGGGTAATAGGAAGAAATGGCTCTTTACACCAAACAGATCAAGCTCACATTTCCGCTCTATTTTTTCAAAGCCATGAAGTGACTTAACAATAAAAGGTGAGTCGACGGGAACTGAAATCGGCAATCCTATCTCTTTCTTGATGTAGCTTTTAGAGGCTCCCGTATCCACTAGAAATTTTCGTTGCTCCCCCGCTACTGTTCGCTGGACGAACGGAAGCAGGGATGAACCCCTAAAAAATGTACGGAATCGCTTTCATAGTCCGTTTCCTCTTCACCGTCTATGTCATCCACCGCATTGTTAGCAATCTGATTATAATGATCCTCCTTTTGATCATTCCTATCTTCTTCAAACAGATGGTTAACCCTTTGACGCTTGAAATCAGACATTCTTTGAGAGCTAGTCAGTCTATTTTGTGCACTCTGCTGTTGTGCGTCAAGCGCCTGTGGCATGGAAACACCCTGAGGGCGATGAAAGTTTGTCAGCTGACGAAACCTCGACAATGTTGGATCTACGTCCATCTTCTCTAACGGTCTATTGTCAACAACGGGTCGTCCACCATTGTCCCTTGTAAAAAATGGATTTTTTACCCACTTTTTAAACGTTGGTTCATGGTTGGATTCTGTTGTCCTTTGTAATTGACGATTTTGAGCCTGCCTGAGACATTTTTCTTCTATGGACCTGGCATATTGTGTCGCAAAGGCATGCCTCTCGTGATTTGCCTCTATTTCCTGAGCCATTGCTAGGGCTGAAGGCAGGTCTGCAGGTTGAGCAGCAAATAGAACATCAGTTAAGTTTCTCTTTAGCCCAGAAATAAAGACACGCAGGGCATCAGACCTATGCTTATCATTCATATATCGGGCATGGTCCGTCTCATATGTCATGGCTGTCTTGTTTGTAAGGAGTGAGAGTTTCTTCTCAACCTCCTCATAAAACTGTGTAATAGACATCTGCCCCTGTCTGAGTGTTGTAAGCTCTTGCTCGAGCAAGTGTAATGGGCGTTTATCGGAATAGGTAAAGTCAAGGCGGCTAATAATGGCGTCAAAATTAAGGACTGTATTAAATGAAGAAAGAACAGAGTCAGCAGATCCCCTAATTTTGTTACGGATTATGAGAACAGCCTGGTAATGCCTAGAACTACCGCTATACTCTCTGAATAATTCATATGCAGCTGTTGCTGCTTGTCGCCAAGAAACATATTTTTCCTGAGACCCATCAAACTCTGGCAATGATTTTACGGCATCGAGGCCTTCATCACAACTCACATTGCCGGTTACAGCAACAGGCACGTACACTGCAATCTCAGGAGCAGATATTGTTGAAGCGGTAAATTTGTTTTTGACTTCCTCCAACTTCTTTTCAAAATTTTCTCTCTGCACATTTAATGCAGCCGATACCGCTACATTTATGACTGCCTGTAGTTGTTGTGGATCCATATTGTATGTCTTCTTTCTTATACGTTCGGCCTCGTCGGTTAAAGCGAGATTACTCAGTTGATCAACCAACTCTTCAGACTCTGTCTCGCTCATACAACCGCCGTCGAGGTATTTGGCAGCCCCGCACAGATAATGCAAACAAGTGCGGGATACAAGGGAAAGGTAAGAAAAAATTGATCGCTCGCCAAGCTAGGCGCTACGCTAAGCGCTTATCCATTTACCGTATTCTTGCACGTGTCTCAGATTTTACTATCAGGAAAAAAAACACCGGGACCGAGAGATAAGCATACAACTAGTCGTCCGCTGAAAACTGTACCTTCTATGCAAAGTAGAAACTACTCAATTTGCAACTACTTTAAATTAGTGCCAACACTCTTTTCAAAATAAATGTCTTAACTGAGATTTAACATTTAATTGCATTATTTTGTAACATTTCCTTTCACTTTCTTTTGGCAATTCATAAAAAGGGTTTCACTCACATGAATCTATGATAGTTTTCCTTCTTCCTTTTCGGGTTTTGTTGTTCCGTTTGTCTCCTTCTCCTCTGCCCAGGACGGTTCGTCCTAGATTGCCAACTCAAATGGGTTTTATTTAGCTCGTGCCTTCCAGATTATGTGATCTTGTCGGGGTCGTCGACTTGGTTGGGCGCCAGATATGATTTTGATGATGGACGCGGCAAGGTAGTTGCCCGCGAACTCCTCCGCCTGCACCGTTGTTGCAAGGGGATGTCAAAGTGGCAAGTTGCTGCTCACGTGGTTGCTGAAGTGTGTTGCGGCGAGTTGCTGCCCACAACACAGTCGCTTCGTTGACGTCTCTGTAGCTGTGGTGTGGTACAGAGTGCAGATCAGGACCAGGTGGTGGCCCCGATCGGCGACTATGGCTGGAGTGGTCAAGTGGTTGCTGAATGTGTGTTGCGGCACGTTGATGCTCACAACACAGTCACCTCGTTGTCGCCTCTATAACTGCGTTGTGGTGCAGAGTGCGGATCGGGATCAGGTGGTGTCCACGATCGGTGACAATAGCTTAAGTGACCAACTGGAATAAGTCGGTAGCAGGGTCGTAGCTCCGACTTGATATCACGTTAGGTATTTTATGATAACTTCACTTTATTTCGGGTGTCAGATCAGAACTGAATAGTACAAATAGAGAAAGCTTAAGATTACCCTATCCCGCACAAATCACGACCGCCGACCAGCCTCCGAAGTATAGCTTCGTGTGTCGTTCGTCGTCACACGCAGCTTTTTCTGATGTTACTTGTTAACTTATACACTCATACAGGGTAGCAGTTGTGAACAAAAGTAAATTCAATAATACATGCAACAATTGCGGGAAAAAAAAGTATTCCGATCGAAGACCTTCGCTGAAAATCTAAACCGATCTAGAACTCAATGGCAGAAAATCTACGCAAATTGTATTGCACTTCAGTTCAATTAAGTTTAGCCAATTAATAGCCATCTTACATACACCAGTCAACAATATAAAATGGCCTAATATTGTAGTTTTTTTTTTGTAATTCACTGTTCCACTGGTAAAATATGCAGCGTTTATTTTGTCAAAACATTTATGCCGACTAGTGTACGCACATATGTATGCACATACATGTTGATTGGGTAGAAAAAACTGAATGTTGAACAGAGTATTACGCAACAAATAAGTCCAAGCAGAATAATAATTTTAATCAATATTTATGGAGTATGCTTTCACATATAAGGTTTAAAATCCATCCTTTGAAACACCCAACTCTGTGTTGCTCCATTTCCTTGAGTTAGGATAATCGAATTCCCCCTGTGAATAATGTTTTAATATAATATATATATATGTATATATATTAATTATTTTACCGTTATGTGGTCAGGTTCATGCCATAAGTGCCAGATTACCCACCACCACATAGCTCCACCAACAGTTACAGCACCAATTTTAGTTGCCTTTGAATGGGGAGGGGGGCCATTACGGTAAGATACCCTAAAATAGTAATGTAAGTTTAAAATGAAATATAATTGAATAGGTTTCCCAACTTACACATGACTTTTCCTTTGAATTATGTTACGACCTAAGATCGTACGAGGAAAACACCCGATTGAAGAACCCAATCTAAAAGCAAAGCTCATCGTCTGCTCGAAATTAGTTTTAAAAAACCTAATAAAAATTATTTTTTCACTTGCTATTTACTCAAGTAATTTATTGTTATGGTAATAAGAATGGCTAGTGCGGTATTTCTCCAAACTAAATACCCTGTCCATAATTGTAGCATCAATGAATAATAGCGTATTCCCAATAGTACGTTTGTCTTTGACATGTAAGGGTGTTCCAGAATTTGTGTCCAACTCACTATATATTACAAAGAAACGCTTATTAATCATTTCATCCCATCTAACCATATTAATTTTTATTGATGAATCTCGATAAGACAAGTCCCACCAATGCACTATGGTCCAGAATTCGTTTTTTTTTTGGCATAAAGTCTAAATTTTTATGTCAATATATCGTTCTCGAGCAATTATTTTCTAATAGAAAATTGATCATATAAATAAAACCCAAAAACAAAATTGAAAGAAAGCTTCACTAAATCGATTTATTAGCTTTTAAAGGTGATGTGTTAAACAGCGGATTGAGATAATGCAATTCCCGCCAAATTATTTGCATACTTTTGGACGATCGTTAATACGCATCCATCAATTATAGTAAAACATTGAAAATAAATGCCAAGGTATGATGTTTTTAACGTATGTAGGTAATATATGTGTAGTTGTACTGTTTTTGTCTTGTGTAACATCAAATTAATGTGTATTTTAACATATAATACTAACGTGTCCCCTGTGTTTCGTGGAGTATAACTAATTTTTAACTAAAGGCAAGTTCGAGTTCAGACATAGCGACCTCCTGGACATTTGGAGGCGTAACAATAGGCAAATAAGTTATGTTTCCAATTACGTTTATTCCGAAATCAACAACAATAATCTGGAATCGAAAAAGACAGAAGAGTTTGACAAAAAAATAGTAAATTTTGAATTATTTATTAAAAGAAAATTGCACGAGTGTTTCAGACAACTAGACCGATTTATTTCCAAACATACATGATTGGATCCGTTGTTTTGAATTTGTTTTAAACGTATCATACAGTGCTGAGATAAAAAGTGGCATATATAAGGAGGAGGACAAGGTTCAAATGAGTAATCAATGCTGGTAATACGGCAAGAAGAGCTTTCGCAAGTACCAAATTCTCGTCGATAACCAGATTCAACGAAAATCTTTTGGAAAAGTTTCACATTATTTTAATAGCAATATCGTCCAACTATTTTATAAATTCCGTTCTTTTTGCGATATAACTTTTCAATTATATATGCAAACGTATCCATGGTATCCTATGTCACCAACGATCCATAAAGTACTGGTCCACGGATTTCAAATCAATAATTCGGCGTTGGTTCCACTTGGATGCCTAGGCGAAAATGCAAGTGAAGCCCGGAATAAACTTTACAAAAGGGACCGACTATCACATGCACGGACAAATAGTCTGATCAATACGATGAGTGATATTTCTCCACAGAGCGATTGATTCCTCGGACCCACTATTATCAACAATTTGTTTAAAAGAAGGGAGAGAAAAAATAAGAAAAAACACTTCCGAAGGCAGTAATAAGTCTTTTGGAAATACAGTCTAATTTTAAACCTTATCCATCAGACAAAATATTGGATTCACATTCTGATTCTGATTCGAGTTCAGATTCGAAAATTTATAATGTAGAACTAGAAGAAGAAGAGGGCGATTATTTTTAAAACAACAATATACACACCTTTAACAAAAAAAACAATGAAATTTCGTTGACTCCTGAGTGGTCGAATTTTGTGTGCAAACTATTTGTGATTTAACAACAAAATGTACAAAGTTTCAAGTCTGTAGCTCAATTTTTAGACTTTATGCAAAAAAATCGAATTCTGGACCACAGTGCAGTGGCTGAATTTTCAGTTTCCATGGATGAGAACAACCAGTTCCCGCCGTTGCCTGCTTATAGAATTTGACTTAATGTACACAATCGCATTTTATTTACAAAACCTATCAAACACTCTCGGAATCTCAAGAAATAAAAAAGATTAAATATTTCTTAGTCTGTTCCAAGTTTTGTTTTGGAAGACATGAATACTGCCGCCCTAAGACCACCTATTGATTTTTGTGATGGAATTTTTGAGAGAGAGAGAGGGTAGCTGCCCTTCCCTGACCAACCCTTGCGACACCCTTGTATCCTAGAGCGAGAGAACGGTTTTTTTTTTCAAGAAGACGCCACCATTTAACAACTGCGAGCAGCGACAAAAACCATAATGGACGATCAGAAATGAGAATTAAAGTAAAGCGTTTTATTTGAAATGGTTTTTCGTGAATTTTGCATTCGGTGCCGAGATGCATTCACGCATTATTCCTAAATTTTGTATTTCTTTTTTTATGACCCTTAGCAAGTGTAATTTCAAAGAGAAAGCACCGCCTGGTTGGTGTTGATGATTTTTACCAAGTTCGTCAAACTCTTTCCCGTCAATACCACTAGTACAAGAGAAGAGAGATGCTTTGATGCTTTGAGAGAAGAGATGCTTTGATTTTTATAGTTGACCCCACAGGATACTAGACACTAGAATAACAAGATGCGTAACGGCCATACATTGGTTTGGCACTATGCAGCCACTTTTTTGGTGACGGCCAAAATTGCTCTCTGACCGCTCGCTTACGCTGAGAGCGTAAGAATTCACGCCATGACTATTATAATTTTAAAGTTTTTTAAATTGGTTTGTTAAGATCGCCGCTCGAAGTAGCTACCCTTTACATATTTATATTTATGTTGATAATTAATTATGTGTAATATATATGTACATTTAACATTAATTATTTACATAAAACCATAATGAGTGTCTAAATATGTGTTTTGACATGATAAGTAGGCAAACTATAAATATGTTCTATTTACGGGATGCAATAAACATGTTACAAGGCAGCATAAGTGGCAACTACAGATAAGTATGATATGACCACGCGGGAGATGATTAGCGCGTTCATAGCCCTCAAACATAGATTTAAGAATAAAACTCAGCTGCATTTACCAACGCAGACTGCGGCGTCTTACAAGCGCTGCATTATATAATTAGATGATAAGAACCTATGTAAGAATGAATAAAAGGCGAAGCCCTCGCAGCAGCGAGTCAGTTAGATTCAAACACCCGAATTGAACTCATTAAGTGTACGCACTAGATAATAGTGTGAACAATTAGAAAGCACTACTTTTATTTGTGCACAATTTATTTGTGCTCAACAATAAATTTTGTTTTTTATTATTTTTAAAAATATTTCAAAAACTTGAATGTGTATTATAAAAATATTAAGCAAAAGATCAGATGGTGCCTTTAGTTTTCCGAAGTCGGAGTCTATTGAGTAATAGAAATTTATAAAATAAATAAAAATATGTAAACAGTTTGTTGCAAAAGTCATATCTGGAGGCACGAAGTGCGGACACAAGCACTCAACAATCATTGCCATATTTACTTTTCACACGTCGCAAGCTGAATACTCTAATGACAAATATTCTAATATAAAGATTTTTTGAAATTTATTTTGTGATATTATGTACATAGATTCGGCTATTATTATTTCTAAGCTATATTTAAATAATAATAACGTTATGGCTTGGCATGCGACAGCCAAATCAAAAGGATACAGGCTATTCAAAATAAGGTAGCAAGACTCATCACCGGCTGCGAGTGGTTTGTTCGAAACACCACTCTGCACAGAGACCTGAAACTCGCAACGGTATTTGACGAAATAAACCAGCACTCGAACAGATACCATGACAGGCTGGAGCGCCACAGAAATCGGCTGGCCAGCGCTCTAAACAGATCTCGCCCACCAAGGAGGCTCAATAGAAGGCAACCGAGGGATCTCATTAACCGATCTCCTTTGACAAGGGTCAGCAGAAGCTGACGCTTATCTTAAGTCCTATTTGTTATATGTGATTGTTACGTAATTGTAGTAAAATTACTGTAAATTTGAAAAGCTAACTATAGTTAGCTGGCGAGCCCAAATGAGCTGAGTTAATAGATAAGAAGGACACAAAGGGGCGCCAAGACTTCCCTTAATAAATAAATTATTGAAAAAAAAAAAAAAAACAATCATTGCCTTATTACATTTTCACACGTCGCAACCTGAATACTCTAATGACAAATATTCTAATATAAAGCCATTTTTGAAATTTTATTTCGTGATATTATGATTCGGCTATTACTATTTCTAAGCTTTATATAAATAATAATAACGTTAAGGCAATGCAAAACAAGAATTTTTCACATGGTGCCAATTGATCAAAAATAATATAGATTTAAAGTCTACGAACTTCTAAGGTAAAGGGCATATTTTGTCAGATTTACAATGCATGAGCGAGCACACGTATGCACACATACAGTTGTCTGCTTGTGTCTTTATTAAACTAAGGAGGTTTGTTAGAGATTGGCGGATATTACATCGGAACCCAAGCGTAAAAAACTATTTAATTATTTATAGAATTATGTTGTAGGAGTAAAGATCGGAAAAAAATTATTTAGCCTCAGAAAGTTTGCCTTGCAAAAATAATGAATTCGGTTGGAAGACTTCTCAGATTTTTTTTAAGATGATATGGATCTTCAGGTTGAGTACTTTGGACAGTACACACTTTCAGCGCTTGTTACAAGACATACCATAGATCCAATAATCGACCAAGAGAGAGTTTCGAATATAATTAACTTGCGACAACGATTGCGAGTCGAGCACGCCGTCAATAAAATCATTTTGTACGATATTCGATTTTTCTTCTGCAGATCTTATTGTGCCAGGTATATTAAAATCACTTAGAACTACTAATTGGTCCCTGTCGGACAGTCTATTTGAGACAGATTGGGCAGCGGATCAATGATTTAGATCTTTTGACAATTCAGAAGACAGGGGAATGTAAGAGAACGTACTATAAAGAGATCTATCGCACTCGTCTAAAAATAACTCCTTTGACGTGAGGGTAGACCTAACTGCAATTAAAACTCCACCTCCCCGTCGGGATATTGTATATTGTGTACATACCTGTGAAAACTTTCGAGTTAAGTATCTCCGGCTGTAACCAAGTCTCTGTAGAGACAATTATATAATATGCAAAGAAAATACTGTTAGAACACACAATAGTTCATTTTCTATGCAAGCCTCTGTTATTTTGATAGGAAAGAAATGACTAGATGATAGTTTTTTGAAGAAGAGAAAGAAAATTAAGAGGCGTATGGTGCAGAGGTCTGGCCACAGTAAGGGAAGTTTAATTTCCACGGGCCCCCTCCATACTCTTCGGTCAAATATCGAACATATGGTCGAAAACAGGTCAAAAGGGACAGTTATCTTGAAAGATGAAATGACCCTAACGTTAGAAAATTTAAATTTATTCACTTGAAATGCTTTTTTTAGTCAAAAATTTAGAAGCGAAAACTTGTTTATTCAGTGTATTGTATTTCTGAAGGGTATTCCGGTGGAATCATCGCAATGTTGGTAAAAGGGACGGGGCGAGCAAAAGAAAAATAACAATAAAAGAAAAATATGGATTAACGGATTCCGTTTTTGAAAGTTAGACGCCCTTTTTCTGTGTCCCTGAAACGGTACATTCGGAAAATGCAAAACAGTTCTAGGCTAGCCCGTTTAAGACGATTGTAGAGGGGAATCCAACACATCAAAACGCCGATATACTCACCCCAAAGTAACGCACCGGAAAGGGTAAACAGAAATGTGCTGGCGGCAATGCGGAGCCACGCCAGTAGGTATCACAAGGGGATCAACGCGCCACCAACGATGGTACGCGACGTAATTGTGACACACCACTGGAAGTGCAACTACACTCTCCACGCGAGGGCGGCTGGAAACAGGCTCTTAGTTAGGTCATGTCTCTACTAAGAGTGCTGGCTAATCGTAGTTGGGCTGGAGCTGGTAACTCTCAAAAATTTCCACACCTCCGGGCCGGACTAAGGTGTCATTCGACCCGTGCCGAAAGTCTGCCAGGCTGGGGGCCCGTATAATAACTAGCCCAGTCGATAACGCAGAGTCCGGGCACCGCAGCCGCTAGAGCAAAAGCCCAACTCTGCTTCGAAGCCCGCAAACACCACCCTGACGCCTTCGACGGAAACGCCTAAGAGGCAAAAGGTGGAGAACAGCAGGCCACTGACTGCTCCCTTCGATGGCCCAAGTACCTTAAGGGCTGCAAAGGCAACTGAGGTACGCAAGCCATCATATGCGGCCGTAACTGGGGTCATCAAAGTTGCGGTCGTACCAGAGGGGTAGGCCACAAAGTCGTCCTTAATAGTGAGAACCTCTCACAGCTCGAGATAGTCCTGTCCGGTTGGGATTCTCCAATCAAGTTTGGAGTAATCCACTTCAGGGTGGGTCACCTGATAGTGGACTGACGGAACGCAACCACTGCTGAGTGGCTGCAATTAGCAGTCCCCAGCCTCAGTAAGTGGAGCGGTGTCTCCCTGGAAGTGAAGATGGGCGACGACTTGCCATCGTCACACAACATCACCATCTTCTGCCCCAGGACAGGGGACAAAACAACAAAGTGGATCATGGAATTGATTAAGAAACAGAATGACCTGGACACTGAGAACTGGCGTCTCATATCAAGGAAGTATGAGGGTGGTGGCTAGCTCCTCAGCCTTGGCATTGATGACAACTCATGCGCCAAGATTATCTCTAGTGACCACAAGCTGAGCTTCAGGTTTAGAGACATCTCAGTTTGTGGTCTAAAGAAGACGAAAACGATAAAATCCGGCCCAAAACAGGTCGAGACTCCTCGAAATCCACCAGTCTCCTCGGAGAAGGAGAAGCCCAATAAGCTCTCCGAATCCAGCGAGGATCTGGCGGATGATGAGGATCTTGATGCGACCATCATCGAGATGGGGGATCAGACCCCGTTATCCTCTCAGGAGCTAGGCATGGAACTAGACCTGCTGAGTAAGGAAGAATCGATACCGGTGGATGGTGATCTGGGTATCTCCAGATCAGCAACGCCGACGATGGAGCCGATCATCTAATGGTCGGACGTACAGGGATAGCTCAGGTGAACATCCATCGCGCCAATGCGGCCTCGGCTGTGCTGGCAAGGATGTTCACCAAACAACATCTTGGGCTAGCCCTGGTACAGGAACCCTGGTATAACCAGGGAATAAAAGGACTGCACGTGAAGAACGCCAAGGTAATTTGGGATCAACGGGCCTCTAGCCCTAGAGCCTGTATCCTGGCATGTAGAATTATTAATTATTATATACTTACAGAATTTCTCACGCGGGACTGTGTACCGATCGTGGTAGAAGATGTGGGAGCAGCCAAGAAGACTGTGGTGGCATCGGTATACTTTGCCGGTGACGAGGCGTGCCAACCGCCCGAAATCACTGCACTGGCAGAATACTGCAAGAGGACACACTCACCCATCATCATCGGATGTGATGCAAATGCACATCACGTGATATGGGGCAGCAGCGACGTAAATCAAAGAGGTGAGTCACTCTTAGAATTTATCTTGAATAACAATCTAGAAATCCTAAATGTCGGCAATGTTCCGACATTTGTTACCAGGGTAAGATTTTGGACATAACACTTTCCAGCAGATCAGTGGAATCGCATATAAACGACTGGCACGTATCTCCTGAGGAGTCAATGTCAGATCACAGAAATATTCGTTTTAACATAGGGCTAAATCTAGAATGTAGCGAGCGTAGGCGCAATCCCAGGAATACGAACTGGGAAGGGTTCAATGCCTCCTTACTGCGGAATCCAGCTTCTGGTGTAACCGGGAAACTCCGTACCACTCTAGAACTGGAGGCCGCCGTAGAAGATATTAACTCGTGTCTTACTAACGCGTTTAGAGAAAACTGCTCCCTTGGTCGAGCCAAGAGGGAAAAAGATGCTCCATGGTGGAACGACCAATTGGAGAAGTTACGGAAAGCGACAAGGCGTCTCTTTAACAAAGCAAAAAGAGAAGGGAACTGGGATGCCTACCGGAATAAACTGACCATGTATAACCATGATATCAGGAGAGCCAAACGAAGGAATTATAGAACCTTCTGTGAGGCAATAGTAAACACACGTGAAGGCGCAAGACTTCTCAGAGCAATCTCCAAAGGAGTGCCAGAATCAAATCAGGCACTACGAACGGAGGATAACTCCTATACTATAGGAAGTAAAGAGAAACTTGAGCTACTACTCGCTTTCCGGAAAGCACGCTTCAAACGGATGGGAATACCCCGGTAACGGCACAAAGTAGACCGTGTGCTACTGATTGGGCCAAAGCAAAATCAATAGTAACAACGGAGAGATTAAGATGGACCATTGGTACATTCCAGCCCTACAAATCTCCCGGCCCAGATGCGCGCTAAATCAGCTCGCAGTGCCGATCAGGAAAATACTGATCAGCAGTCTCTATACATACCTACTGCCTGGAGTATAGCAAAAGTGGTCTTCATTCCAAAAGCTGGAAAGAAAGACATCACTGATCCGAATTCGTTCAGACCCATCAGCTTGACATCGTTTTTTCTAAAAACGTTGGAAAAGCTAGTGGATGTCAGCATTAGAAGCACTCTGCTTGTAGAGCATGCGCTCCAACGGACGTAGCATGCCTACAGGGCGGGCAGATCAACTGATACTGCCCTATATCACCTGAAAAGCCTTATTGAGGACTCACTTATTCATAAGGAAGTGGCGTTATGTGCATTCTTAGATATATAGGCCTTCTTCGACAATACCTCCCATAAGGCTGTCAACGCATCCCTGGCAAGAAGAGGACTAGATGCAACAACCAGCAGATGGATCAAATCACTACTGGCATCTAGGCGAGCCATGGCCACTATAGGAGGACAGTCGTCCACAGTATCTACCACAAGGGGGTGTCCTCTCGCCTCTCTTGTGGAGCTTGCTGGTAGACGAGTTGCTGGACAGACTGACCTGCCAAGGCTATGCTGACGATATTGTCATTATAGCCAGAGGTAAATAATAGAAAACACTCTGCGACATCATTCAACTGGGCCTCAACATGACCAGAGAATGGTGCAAGGAAGTAGGCCTGAGCCTAAGTCCTAGCAAAACTATTATTGTTCCTTTCACAAATAGGTACAAGCTACAGAGAATGAAGGCAATAAACCTGTCAGAATGTCGCATAGAGGCCAGCAAAGAAGTTAATTATAACCCTCGACTCCAAACTTAGCTTAAAAACTTATGTCGATAACACAATTGATAAGTGCACCAGAGTACTTTTCACGTGTAGGAAAATTGCTGGAAAATCGTGGGGAACCTCACCACGCATAATAAGATGGCTGTACCTCATGGTAGTCAGACCCATACTAACATATGGAGTAATAGCCTGGGGTGATAGAGCACGCCTTAGCACCACTAAGGTGAATCTTCATAAGCTCCAAAGAATGGCCTGCATATGCATGACAGAAGCAATGCGCACCTGTTTCACTGCAGCCCTAGAAGTACAAATGGAGGTAACGCCGCGTCATATCGTCATTGAATAAGAATTGAGGAAGCAGGAAATGACTGCAACCTTACAAGAAAGGATGCTGAAAGCCTAAAAAGGGATATCCCTTTGCTGATGCAACCAAGGGATGAGATGCCAGCTGAGCACAGGTTCTCTCAGAACTTCAGCACTCATCTCAGTAATAAAAACAGTTGGACAACCCTGGGGAAAGTACACCCTATGAAATCACAAACAATATAGTGGTATACAGACGGATCCCTCACCGACGAGGGAAGTGGGCTGGGGGTTGTAGGCCAAACTGGGAAATGTCAACAAACTCACAATAAGGTGGGTCCCGGGACACAACAACATCCCGGGAAATGAGCTAGCGGACAACATAGCCAGGAAAGGGGCAGAGAACCCTCTAATTGGGCCCGAACCATTCTGTGGTGTTGGTCACCACAGAGTACTGGGCTTACTTAAGTCAATAGAGGAAGAAAAACGTCTGTTCTACTGGGAACACCTACCAGGACTTAGGCAGTCTAAGATTCTCCTTCGTGAATATAACCACAAAAGATTCAAGACCTTAATGACACACGGGAAAAACACCGTGCGCATTTTAACTGGCCTTCTTACGGGGCACTGCCGACTTCGCAGTCATTTGCATAAGATTGGCGCTTCTGCTGCATGGAGGAGGAGAGCTCTGCACATATTATATGTGACTGCATGGCGCTTTCCATCAGGAGGGACAGACTCCTGGGCATGTATGTAGTCTCACGGCAAACAATTTCATCCCTGAACCCCAATAAAATTATGGCATTTATACAGTGCATTGGACTTCAGGGAGATCTTTGAAGTCATGAAGGGTTAGTACAATAGATCAGAATGGGTCGCAGTACACATAGAAACCCACTTAATAATAATAATAATAATAATAATCCGGAGCCTCTTTGACAAGGATCACAGAGAGTGGGATTCGCATCTGCCGGAGATCGAGGTGGCCATACAGAATATCCCCCACTTAGCCACAGGAGAAGCCCCGTTCTTCAGTGTATTCGGTCATCACATGTTTCTGAATGGATCCAGTTACAAGCTAGCCAGCATAATATAATACTCACAACGAATAATATTGTAGCATATTGTAGCAATCTACCCCATCAATACAATAAATGATTGGGTATAACTTAGCGTCAATGCATTGTGACACTTTGTCATAATAAATATAAATATACAAATACGCAAAAGACCGCCAACAACTCCACAAGCATTCCAGCGCCCAAGTAATACGATCTATCGCTTTACATAAGCCGATCGCGGAGCATGGGAATGCTACACATAACATATGCATGCCTTCTGCATACATATGTATATGTATAAATGTATTTAAGAATACATAGATATAAGCCATGTATGTTCGGGTTAGCTGAACTCAACATCAGCACACTTTGGGCATTCAAATAAAGAACCTCAAACAGAGCAGAAGCTCTTCTCTCCTTCTTAATAACAACAAAATACTTTAAACGGTGTGGGTTTCTATGTGTACTTTAAACGGCTAAATGCCAATGCCCCAATTTGCCTTAATTTTAATTTCTAAACCCAAGACGAGGCGGGAAACCGCTGCTTGGAAAACATTAATATCAGTTAGGCTTTTTACTAATCACTGACCCATTGCACTGTGGTCCACAATTCGATTTTTTTGGCATAAAGTCTAAAAATTGAGCTACAGACTTGAAACTTTGTACATTTTGTTATTAAATCACAAATAGCTTGCGCACAAAATTTGGAGTCTGTGCGACCACGCCCTCTCTTGCCTCCCATATTAACTACTGGTATGACTCAGGAGTCAACGAAATTTCATTGTTTTCTTTTTTTAAAAGTGTGTATATTGTTGTTTTAAAAATAATCGCCCTCTTCTTCTTTTAGTTCTACATTATAAATTTCCGAATCTGAACTCGAATCAGAATCAGAATGTGAATCCAATATTTTGTCTCATGGATCAGGTTTAAAATTAGACTGTATTTCCAAAAGACTTATTACTGCCTTCGGAAGTGGTTTTTCCTATTTTTTCTTTCTCTTTCTTTTAAACAAATTGTTGATAATAGTGGGTCCGAGGAATCAATCGCTCTGTGGAAAATATCACTCATCCTATTAATCCGACTATTTTTCCTTGCATGTGATAGTCGGTCCCTTTTGTAAAGTTTATTCCAGGCTTCGCTCGCATTTTCAGTTTCCTTCTTAATCTTTCTCCTGCATTTTGGTAAGATAAGTTTCGGCGTCCCATTTGCTGGGGTGTCTTGGAGTTTTCAAAATCACTAACAAGAATTGTTATCTTAGACGCCATCCACTTGGTATGTTTGGAAATAAATCGGTCTAGTTGTCTGTTACACTCGGGCAAATAATTCAAAATTTACTATTTTTTTGTCAATCTCTTCTGTCTTTTTCGATTCCTGATTATTGTTGTTGATTGCGGAACAAACGTAATCTGAAACATAACTTATTTGCCTATTGTTACGCCTCCAAATGTCCAGGAGGTCGCTATGTCTGAACTCGAACTTGCCTATAAAAAATCAAATTTTTAAGAAAACGAGCAAAAATGGGTAAAAGATATTACTTTACCGTGAAAGACAATAGTTAAAGGTACAAACTGACGTTTTTAACTTTTGTTAGAAATTGTCAGAAAATTAGTTATACTCCACGAAACACACGGGACACGTTAGAATTTCCTGTTAAAATACACATAAATTTGATGTCACACAACATAAAAACAGTACAACTATACATATATTACCTACATAAATTAAAAACATCACACCTTGGCATTTATTTTCCATATTTTACTATAATTTTTGGATGCGTATTAAAGATTGTACTACGTGCAAAAGTAAGCAAATAATTTGGCTGGACTTGCATTCTCTCAATCAGCTGTTTAACACTGCACCTTTTAAAGCTCATAAAAAGATTTAGTGAAGCTTTCGATCAATTTTGTTTTTGGTTTTTATTTATATGATCAATTTTCTATTAGAAAATAATTGCTAAATTACGATATATTGCCATAAAAATTTAGATTTTATGCCAAAAAAAACGAATTCTGGACCATAGTGCATTGATTGAGAAGGGTCTCTGGCAAGAGGATGTGACATTGGTTCTCACGGCGTTAAATATGAAGATGTGACGTTGTTCCACTTCCTTGATGATTTCTTGCAGCCAGATGTCTTTAATGTCGCATGTTGCTGTTTGACCGTGGAGTATTCCTTTGATGCAGTGGATTTCGATTAGGTTGGTTTGTGCTCGAGCACTTTCGCATATGTAAGTCGTATGAACTTTCGGACACTTTTCTTCAAAGTACGTAATCTGGTCGTCTTGATTATATAAAATATAATTAGGTGTGATTAAGAATTTAGTTTGGTATAGTGGCAGACGGACTACGTGTGCTAATTGGAAAAATTGTGTCTTAAGTATAGGTATTTTAACATGGAATGTTATGTATGATTTATCGATATAAGTTCCTAAGGTTAGCAATCTATATAAATGTTCTTCGGATTCTATTGTTATGTTCTGATTTGATATAAATTTACTATGGAATTTCTTTTTCTGATAATATAAATTTAGGTATTATATTGAGTTTAGTTAGCAAAATACTTTCCGATTTGTTATTAATATGGTTTTGTAAAATATGTATATTGAAATTAATTCTAGTAATGTATTGGAGTGGGTGTATTTCGTTGTGGTCGTCATTGACTGTCTTATATATATTGTTATTGTAGTTTTTAATGAATTTGTTGATAATTGTTTGTTCTTGGTTTATGTGTTGTGTAAATTTTCAAATCTTAAAGTAATTTCCTTGTAAAATATATTTTGTTGAATAATTTTTTGTGTAATTCGATTTTCGTTTTCCTTAAACTTATCATTTATTTGTTGGGTGTATTTTGCGTCCATATTTCCTGTCGAAACTTTTATTAAGCTGTCAAGACCGTTCGCCAATCCTTTTTTTCTCTCCTTGAGGGTATTAATGCTTTAATTTTGATTTTTAACTGGTCTACTTTTTCTTTCAAACCTTCAATTATTTCTTGTGAAAATTCTATTTGTTTCAGGTCGTCTAATGTCGTTTCCAATTTTTCTGTATTTTCAAGGAAGTCTTTTATATTAATTTTGTGTAGGAAGGAAGCTATTCCCCTGTGGTTGTTTACTAAATGTTATTTGCGTATTTCTGCTTCTTTTTCGTGTGGGTCGATTATATCTTTTAAGAGGTTCGTTCATCTAATAACCTTGTATAGTTTGGTTAATAAAAAGTATTCTATCATGGTTTCTTCAATAATTTTGAAGATTTCGTCGGGTGCAAAGATAGCACATGTTTTGTTGGGCTTAAGTAGTTGTTTTAGAATATTAGTCATAATTTTGTTCTTGACATATTTAGAAAAGAGAATTCTCTTTTGCAAGCTATTAGAAAGAGGCTGGGCAGAAGAGTGTTACTGCTGCAAGCTGGAAGGCTGCGTAAAGTTATTTTTACAAGCCGTACTAATGAAATGCCGCGCAAGAAAGAACTTCTTTTTTCAAGCTGTTGAAAATAAAAGGCTGAGCGCGTGAAGAGAATTCTCTTGGCAAGCCTATTCACTTGACATATTTAGAAAATATAAATGGCTGAGTAACTTATACATATATGCTTATAAATGATACAAGCCTAAGCTAGGTCAATAAAATGTTGGTCTTAGAAGGGAAAAAGGTAATTATATATATTTTTTCTTTTGAATTTTAGATTGCAAATGAAACCACTCTTATGTGAAGACCTAGAGAAATCCATTCTGCGAACCGAATGGGGAAAATGGTTTCGAGCGTTTTATATATTTCTCAAAGTCGAGAACGTAACATCGCCAAGGCAAAAGAGGAATAAACTGCTACATATTGGAGGAGTGCAATTGCAGACTGTTGCGTTTTCCTTGCCAGATGCTATCGTTGATGAAGCAGAGGGAATTGATGTGTTTCAGATTTTAATTGACAAGCTGAACACCTACTTTCCCCCTAAACAAAACTCTACATTTGAGAGGCATTTATTTCGCAGCTTGGCTCCGTTAAAAAATGAAGATTTTTCCAAATTTCTTTTGCGGTTACGCCAACAAATGTATAAATGCTCATTTGGAGAATTTAAAACCGAGATAGAGCAGATTTGCCTTAAAGATAAAATAATTGACTCGTGGGCCCCTATAGAGTTAAAGAAAAAACTTCTGGCCAAAGAATATTCACTAGATGAAATAATTGAAACATGCCAAGTGGAAGAGCAGATTAATAAACAGTCTGAGGTAATGGTGTCGAAATCCGATGTCGACGCAATTCGAAAAATTTCTATTCTGAAGACAAAGCCACAAGGTGAATGTTCAAGATGCGGACGTTTTGTCACGCTAGTTATGACTCATCATGCCCAGCAAGTCAAGCGAAGTGCAACAAATGTTTAAAAATTGGTAATTTTTCCCGAAAGTATAGAACCATCCTTAGGAGACGGAACCTTTGAAAATGTTAAGAAACGTAATATGAATGTACGTTGTGTGGAGGGCGAGAACACAGAGCCCAAATTGGAAAAGGATAAGACACACTGTTACAAAATAGCAAGTGATGAGGAAGAACAGCTTATATACTGCCGGGTAGGAGGCCAGAAAATTCCTCTAGTTATTGACTCAGGATCAAGATTCAACCTCATCAGCAGCTCGGATTGGCATCTGCTACAACGCACAATAATATTCAATGAAAAATCACATTCTGAAAAACAGTTTCGAGGCTATGCTTCTGAACAATTGCTTGAGGTAATTCGTGTTTTTGAGGCACCCATTTCGGATGGAAGATATTGTTTGGTCATGCAGCCGCCAAAACTGTGCAGTAGACTAATTTCATACTTGTTAATATTTAAGCCAAATTAGCAGTAGCATACCCATAGTGCAAACCGCTGCTCTCGCGCGCATTTATCTGTACGGCGCTCATTCCTTTGTTGTTGTTAGCTACCTACGCTAAGCTTGGGCGCTGCATTTCGGCTGCCTGCCCGCCAATTGCCTTTTCGTCGCGTTTCGGAAAAGACCAACCTTACCATTGTCGCTATCGTAGATTATCGCTATTTCGCAAAATAAAACTGTCGTAATAAAACAAACTTTTTCGGTTTTTTATTATTCTCAACAGCTATTGAAAAAGCTCAATAGCTCAACATTTGGTGACCCCGACGTGATCGTGTTAAGTTGCATGCAGTAATTAATGCACTTATCGCGTTTATAAATAAATATATATACATTAAAGCGCAATCGGTTGGACAAGTGAGTGGAGATTTCGGTGTGTTTAAGCGAGCTAGCATTGCGTACATACAAACATTGCTACACATATCGTTGCGTGCATTGACCCCGCTTGCATTTTCGGCATCTATTTTGTGCTCATCTTCCCGCTGAACCGAATCAAAGGCGATTTGTTGCGATGCCCGCTGAAGGTGAAAAAAACAGGGTGACCTTTTTGAAGCGCAAAGCCAATGCGCTGTTCAGCAGGTTGCAGAGGCTACAAACGTCGCTGTCTAATGAGACGCTAAGCGGATACGACGAATCCACTCTTACGGTGAGGCTGGAGCAGATTGATGAGCTGCAAAGTGCCTTCAATGTTCTGCATACAGAACTGGAGGAATTGGACTTCAACGAAATTGGCAGTGAAATGAGCGAGTCTTTCTATGAATTCATCGTTGAAGTCAAGGCTAGTTTGCGCGCGGAAATAGCCAAACGCAATGTGCATTTCGCGCCGCACTCAACGCTTGCGGAAGGTATTGTGCCCCACCAGTGTAGTGGTCCTCAAACGCAGCCGCGTCCGAGGCCGATGCCGTTGCCGCCTGTGCAGCTGCCAACGTTTGGCGGCGGCTACGCAAACTGGGCGGATTTTTACTCCGTGTTCACGAGCATAATCGACAGCCATCCGGACCTCTCCAACGTTGAGAAATTCCAACATCTGCTGTTGGTGCAGCGCGCGCATTTATGGGAGGACCTGCAGTCCCTAAAAACGCTGGGAAGAGTTTCCTCGTCTAGTCCCATATCATCGCTCTCGCCGTTCCTGGATCAATTTGGACTTCTTAGAGTTGGCGGTCGCCTCCGGAATTCGTCGTTGGACTTTGATGGCCGCCACCCGAATAACTGCCACATCTCGGCAGTTATTAACTACAGACCTTTAGTTCCCATTTCAGAGAACCCTGCCGATCTAGATGTCCTCACTCCGGCGCATTTTCTCAATGGTGGTCCGCCTTCGTCGTTTAACGAGCCAGATATAACGGGCCTAAACTATAATCGGCTTGACTCTTGGCAGCGCATCTCCTTTCTTCAGCATATATTTTGGTCGCGATGGAAGGAAGAGTACTTGACGTTGCTCCAGCAGCGTTCCAAGTGGCGCACCCCAAAGCCTGGCGCAGCCGTGGACAACGTCGTTCTTGTTAAGGACGAGAATCTACCCCCAATGAGATGGCCTTTGGCGAGAGTCATGCAGTTGATTCCTGGCAGAGACGGCGTCGCTCGAGTTGCAGAATTGAGGACCGCGTCTAGAGTAATAAGACGGGCAGTGAACAAGCTGTGTCTGCTCCCCCTTGAGGACTCTGTTGGAACACAAGCTTCCAACGGGGGGAGGATGTTTGGTCATGCAGCCGCCAAAACTGTGCAGTAGACTAATTTCATACTTGTTAATATTTAAGCCAAATTAGCAGTAGCATACCCATAGTGCAAACCGCTGCTCTCGCGCGCATTTATCTGTACGGCGCTCATTCCTTTGTTGTTGTTAGCTACCTACGCTAAGCTTGGGCGCTGCATTTCGGCTGCCTGCCCGCCAATTGCCTTTTCGTCGCGTTTCGGAAAAGACCAACCTTACCATTGTCGCTATCGTAGATTATCGCTATTTCGCAAAATAAAACTGTCGTAATAAAACAAACTTTTTCGGTTTTTTATTATTCTCAACAGCTATTGAAAAAGCTCAAAAGCTCAACAGATATAATGAAGTGATTGCGACATTTTACGTTATAGAAAATGGTCGACAATCATTATTGGGGAGAGACACTATAAAACTCAATGTCCTTCGCATGGGCTTGAATGTCTACCGCATTGAAGAACCTACACCGTTCCCGGAGTGGAAAGGCGTCAAAGTAAAGCTGTGCATAGATCCCTAGATTAGATTGGTGAAACAGCCGGTAAGAAGAATTTCGGTAGCTTTAGAGGAGAAAGTTCATGCTAAGCTGGAGGAAGCTCTTAAACGTGACATAATCGAACCAGTTATGGGTCCAAGTTCATGGATGGAGACATTCGGCTATGCGTGGATATGCGTTTGGCAAATAGGGCAATTCAGCGAGAGAACTACCCTTACACATTTTTGAATCCTTTATGACAAAGTTAAAGGACGCAAAGTTCTTCTCCCGCCTTGATCTTAAGGATACCTATCACCAATTGGAATTGGAAGAGTCTAGTAGGAAGATTACAACGTTTATAAAGTCAATTGATATAAAAGATTGATGTTTGGGGTGAATTCGGCTCCTGTGATTTTTCAGCGCCGGCTGGAAGAACTGCTAGCAGCATTCCCGAATGCCATGAATAACATCGATGACGTGATAATTTTTGGTGCCAATGAACTCGAACATGACGAAACAGTAAAATCAGTTTGCAAAATGTTTAACGACACTAATGTTTTGTTAAACAAACAAAAGTGCACTTGGAAATCAAAAAGGCTAAAATTCTTGGGGCACATTTTGTCCGACTCGGGAATTGAAGTTGACCCCGAGATGATAGAGGTTATTAATTCATTTAGAGTCCCCAAGAATAAGGAAGAAACCCGCAGTTTTATCGGCTTCATTACCTATGTTGGAAAATTTATTCCTGATTTGGCCGAGAATACGGAACCCCTACGCCAATTATTACGTAAAGACAACAAATTTCAATGGGGCGATACCGAGGAAAAGGCTTTTCAAAAGTTAAAATGACATTTAGCACATGTTCCTAATCTTGCATATTTTAACCCAAAGAGCCGCACTCGCTTAATAGCGGACGCTAGTCCTGTAGCTCTTGGATCGGTCCTTCTGCAGTTTGATATGGATGGCGATCCGTTGATTATTTCATTTGCCAGCATTTGCCCTGTCTGAGGTTGAAAGGCGCTACTCTGGGCAGCAGAGAAATTCTATTATTACCTAGCTGGTCTACATTTCGAGCTGGTAACAGATAATAAACCCTTAGAGGCTATCAAACCGACATCGAAGCCTCCGGCTCGTATTGAGAGATGGTTACTACGCCTTCATACATACATACTTTACCTTCATACAACTTTAATGTAATCTATAAACCGGAAAGGAAAATATATCTGATGTATTGTCCCGACTTTGCCAATCATCGTTAAATCCAGCTACCAACAGAAAGGAGTATAGCATCTTGCGAGTATCATCATCATTATTCCCAAGTCAATGACCATTTCCGAGATCGCTATATCGTCATTGCGAGACCAAGAAGTTGTCGATGCTATACACAGACTAGAGAACGACTCCTGGGAACGGAAAACATCAACGAAATTATATCCATTTCGATTTGAATTGTCGAGGAAATCGCATTGTAATCCCAACAACTCTTCGCAAACGGCTACTTGAATTGGCATATGAAGCACACCTAGGAGAATGAGCCGTTGATCGACAGAGATGCGGAAGAATTTGTTAAAACGTGCAGAGACTGCCTCCTGTTATCCCAGTCAATAAGACCAGCCCCGATGGACACGAATCCATTTCCTACGGGACCGTGGATATGGGTTGCGTCAGATCTGTTGGGACCCCTGCCAAACAATGAATTCATCCTAGTTTTTATAGACTATTTTTCTCGCTATATGAAGTTTAAGTTTTTGCGGTCGATCTCATCGAGCAGTTTGATTGGAGTCATGAAAGAAATATTTTGTAGATTGGGCTATCCAAAATACTTACGTACCGACAATAGACGGCAATATATTAGCGATGAATTCTCAGAATATTTCAAGACATGCGGCATAGAACAAGTTAAAACCCAACTATACTGGCCCGAGGCTAATGTGGAGGTGGAAAATATGAATAAATCCTTAGTCAAACGGCTGAAAATTGCAGATTCCAGGCGACGTATCTGTCGCACCAGCGCCCGAGTTGGGTATTCTCCAAACCATTCCAGCATCTTTTCAGGAGGCCCTAGAAGACCAGCCGTCGGAAGCACCTGCTCAACACTCTCCTTCGAAGGTGAAACCCCTGAAGCTCCGTCTCATAAATAAAGGAGGGATGTGGGAACCTGTACCAAACAGCGACGCTACTGGAACAAGCAGCGACGTCACAGACGCGGGAGAGGGAGAGACGCGGTGATGAGTGGGCAGCGAGAGAGGGAGATTCAGTCAATTGTGAACCACAGGATTGATAAGTCGTATTACCGAAGAACGAATAAAACGGATCAATAACAGAAGCTCAGCGTGTATCAATTGTGTATTTTCGGGTCTTTAAAATCGCGAAACAAGCCTGTAAGCCTGTTTCGCGATTTTAAAGACGGTTTGTAGGTTGAATTCGTTTAGTGGTTTACGTGAAAGGGAGGTTAGGTCGGAAGTGTCATTGTTTCCGGGGGGGACAATGGAATTAGTGCTAACTTCGGCCGTCACACGGCTAACAGCGTCTGCTACCAGATCCTTTCTTGTATATGAGATTGAGTATATCTAACGTATTATTTGAATGTAACCGAAATTGTGTGGTTGATCCGTTATGTTAAGAAGGAGCAGCGAATAATGAAATTCACGGAAATTCACGTTCCGTTATTGAGTGGGCATAATTTGTGTGTGATTCAAATGAGAATGGCGCCTGTTGTTGTTGTTGGTAGAGTTTCGTGGAAACGAAGTAAGGATGATGAAATTATGGAAACAAGTTGAGGAATAGAAGGAAAAGCATCGATAGGGCGACGCTTGAGTGAATCAGTCTGGTTAGAACGATCGAAGGGACAACACGCAGGCGACTTGTTGTGCTGGACAATATGGACGCTGAAGTGAATGATGAGGAGCGCTCGGCTTCTCCGACATCAGAAGTGGGATCGGCCTACTCCCAAGACCTTATCGGAATCGCATTTAAAAGTTTCATGGAGTTGATTAAATCTATGCAGACTTCCAAAATGAGGACGCAACCCAGCATTTTAACACAGACACTGCAAGTGCAGATGCAGCTGCATGGCGCAAAACTGTCGATATAATTATGGGAGAAAATGTGTTTAAGGAAGCGCCTTGGTTATGGCACTAAGCAACTCATTACAAGGAGGAGCGTCCCAATGGTTATCCCAGATTTGCTACAGTTTAATTAAGTGGCCAGAATTCAGAGAATTATTTACAAAAGGATATGATAGTGTAGAGACGCCGGGCGCCACTTTGTTAAACATCCATAACGATGGCCCAAGAGTAAATGAGTGTTTGTCTGTATATGCCAGCAGGCAAATAACGATATTGCTTTCAAAGTGGAAAGAAATGAACAATGAAAAAATTGCTGTATCGGTCGTGCTCGCGGATGTAGCTCAAATAGACCACCGACTGCAGCGTATATTATTCACAACGAATATCCAGATACGAAGCGAATTGGAAAACAACTGCGTGCCTGTGCTTTTGGTAAACGCAATTACCAAAAGTTACCAGAATGCTAAAGCAAGGCAAGTTCCGTTATTGAGTGGGCATCATTTGTGTGTGTATTAAATGAGCATGGCGCCTGTTGTTGTTGTCGGTAGAGTTTCGTGGAAACGAAGTAAGGATGATGAAATAATGGAATGGAGTTGAGGAATAGAAGGAAAGCATCGAGAGGGCGACGCTTGAGTGAATTAGTGTGGTTTGTACGATCGAAGGGACAACACGCAGGCGACTTGCTGGCGACTTGGACAATATGGACGCTGAAGTGAATGATAAGTCGCGCTCGGCTTCTCCCACATATATTATCTCATAGTCGTATTCCAGTAATTGTAGTTTCCAAATAACTAGTTTTGAATAACAATCTTAAATTTCTGTCCGTATAAGTAGGGGCGAAAGTGTTTTGTTGCCCAGATAATGGCTAACATTTCTTTTTCTACGGTTGAATAGTTTATTTCCGTATCAGATAGCGTTCTGCTAGCGAAGGACACAGGCCTATCGTGGTAAAGCGTGCCTCGAGATAATACCTCCCCTATGGAGAAGTTACCAGCATCCGTGGTTTATATAAAGGGTTTGCTGAAGTCGGGGTATTGGAGGATCGGGTCGTTGCATAGCAGCGTTTTGCAAGTTTCAAAGGTTCTAATGTATTCCTCATCTATTTTGACTGTTGTTTTGCCTTTTGGTTGTTGTGTCAGAGGATTGGTGATCGCTGCGAAATTCCTTATGAATTTGTTATAATAACCGAGTAGTCCTAGAAATGACTTAATTTTTTTTAGGGTTTTGGCATAGGCAATGCCTTAATGGCAAGTAACTTTTGAGGGTTAGGTTTTATACCAGAATTGGTAACCGCGTGACCCAGATATTCGATATCTTTCCGGAAAAATTTAGATTTCTCCGGTTGGAGTTTTAGGTTAGCTTTGCTTAGTTTGTCAAATACCAGCTTTAGATCATTCACATGTTCCTGGAGTGATGACGAAAAGACTATGATGTCGTCGAGATAAATTAGGCAGCATTTACCGTAAAGGTCACTCTTTGGAAGGTTGCTGGGGCGTTGGTGAGGCCGAAAGGCATTCTTAAAAATTCGAAATGTCCGTCTAATGCCAAAAAGGCCTTCTTGCTAATGTCTTTGGTATCCATATCCACTTGATGGTACCCACTTGCTAAGTCTAGAGCTGTGAAATATTTTGCTCTACCTATCCTGTCTAAAATAGGTAAGCCCCAAGGGGAGTGGCTGTGCCTAATAATATCTTGGGCCAAAAGTTTTGTTAATTGTCTTCGTATCTCCTGTCTTTCTATGGGGCTATACCGGAATGGTTTTGAAAGGTACGGTAAATTCCTCCACCTTTATCTGGTCAGTCTGCAGTTAGGTAAGAATGTCGGTCTTGTCTTGGGGTATGTTGTCACTGACCTCAAAAATGGCATTTATTTTGATAAAATCGTTCTCGGTGTACTTCTCAACTTGTAATGCTGAGTAGAGACACAGTTTTTGTTTGTCTTGTTATTTATTGACCACTTCCATGAAACTAAGGTTGTTCTTAACCTGGTACAATCCTCCTGATATGAAGATGTCTTCTGAAATTTGTGTTGTTCCGCACCAAAAGGCGCTGTTAGCGATGCTAACGGGTAGTTTCAATATGTTCTTGAAAAATTCCTCTAGAACGTGGAGTTCTGAGGCTGTATTATTTGTTAGTAACGATTTTTGAATATTCACTATTGCCTTCACTCTTTGTAAGATCTCCATACCAATTAATCCATCGAATAATTGGTGGAATCTAAACAGAATTAGTTTGTAAGATGTATTATCTGAGAATTGTTTGACTAAGGGTACTCCGGTTTCTTGGTCGACTTCGTGCACGTTAAGTGCGGGTTTAATTGAAATTGGGTTTTTTAGGCTAATTCGGCCAGAGTTTAGGATTAAATCTGGGTTAATGAATGACATAGTCGCCCCTGTGTCTATTAGGAATTTTAGAGGGTATCCGGATTTTAGGTGGATTATAACATATGGCAAGGGGGACTCGGTCTCTCGTTTAATTAAAATAGAAGAAAATTTTAATCCTCATCTATATTATGCAGTTGAGTGTTAAGAGCAAATTCGTTTGAGGTCTGTTCTATATTGTTGATAGTACCCCTAGTCCTGTTGGAGTTTGAGGTATCATGTCTGTTGTGTTCGTAATTACGGTTAGTTTACATATTTGTTGGCATTATTGTACGTCATTTCTTTTGTATTGGTAGTTGTCTCTTAAATTCGGGGTGTATTGCTGGTACGTTCTCTTTCTATCGTAGTCTCTCTTGTTCTGTGACTATCGTTTTGGTTGCCCTGATATCTTCTCTAATATCTGTCAAATGGTCCGCTTTCTTGCTTTTTTTATTCTCTTGGAAATAAATGTCCCTTTTCTTGATAGCTTAGAAGGCTTCTTGGAGGTTGGTAGGTCTCATGGACCTTACCGCTAGTCCGAGTGGGCCTTTGATACCCCTTATGAACGTATTTAAACAGATGTCCGCGAAAAATTTTTTCTTTCTTTTAATAGATATTGGTTCGTATTTTTAAGTGTCGGTTAGTTTGAAAAAGGTCGTTCTAATTTCGCAGATTTTTTCGAATAAAGTTTGAATAGGAAGTTTATCATCAGCGAGGTTATGTAGTTCGAATAAGAGAGTTTGTTCGTCTCGCTTGTCGGAACAATGCAAAATTAATGAGTCCTTGATTTCATCCCAGTTAAGGCTTAGCCATGTCGTTGGTTATGTATCATCCGTTTGCCCCGACACTGTTTTCGCACGTCACACCGAACACGTTGTGGAGGCCGAAAAGAACCGCATCGAACTTGTTGTTCGGTGGCAACGAGCTCCCAGTGATGTGTGGGCGTATGGCCTGATGTCGAGTTTGTTGACATTTTTTGATTTTCTGTTTGCTTGTTTTTCTCTTCCTTTTTGTATACCTTCTTTTACATCACTACACGGCTTATCACAATACAAGACTTATTATGACTTTCAACCTGGTTGCAGATGTCCCTTGGTGTTGTATCCTGCGCCAGGATACCAGACTGCGCCAGTTACCAGTATCTCCTGAGGGTGGTGTACTTCCGCATGGTATTTTGCTTTAAACAATCGGCCTTTTCTCTTCTGTGTTCCAAACTGAACTGAATTTACTTTATTTCTCGAATAAGAGCTTAAGCTATGCTGTTGCGGCAGTTCCAGTTATTCATCCGAACTGTCGCAATTGACATCCTGTCCAATGCTGAGTCGGCATTGCAACAAAGTGTATTAATCACTTCGGCGATGAAATCCTTCTAGGAGTCTTGGCGGGTGGTACCGAATTGCGTATACACTGTATGGTCGAATAGGTAACTTGCGCGTTTCGATGTTTTCGCAGGAGATAACTCAAGCATACTGATCTGCTCGTTTTTCTAGCTGTCCCGCAATTACCTCGAACCCCACTCGGGGACAAGGTAGCGACGTATCGTCGTGCAGCAAGACAGGCGACGCATCGTTGTCGCCCCGCTCCAAGGGCAATGTAACGGTGAAGAGAAACAACCACAATGCAAAGACGCAAAACATAAAATGATGAAATAATTTGAGATAATGTGAAATATTTACACTCTAAGAAACCAGCAATCTTTATACTCCGACATATATATGTATGAAATTCAAATTTTTTCAAACTTTGGCATTCTCATTACCTGACGCTGTAATAGAAGATATCACCGATAAACAAATAGGCTTTTACAGGGTTTTTGTTGATAGGCTAAATGAATATTTCTCACCAAGCAAAATTCCAGTTTTGAGAGACATTTATTTGGCCCCACAGAAATGGGAAACAGAAATGCGATTTTGAGTTACTAAAGCAGAAATCGAATGGATTTGTCTAAAGGACAAAATAATTGACAGTTGGGCCGAAATAAATCTAAAGAAAAATCTAGAAAAATATTACACCCTTTCACATATGATAGATGGAAAGGATGCAATCTGAAACGATAAAGAAACCAGAAACCGAAGGAGTAAGGAAAATCTTAGCAGGGCATATGAATTCAAATAGATCCTTTAAATGTGGTAGATGTGGTCGGAAGCGCGAGAGAACTCAGGACCAATTTGACTATGCCAATCGTCAACGCAGCAAAGTGCGTTGGGTAGAGGTAAAAAGCGATCTGAAACCTGGAGGAAATTGTTTTAAGATCCACAGTGACGATGACTTATTAACTGTCAGGTTGGTGAGCTCGTAATTTCATTAGTAATCGATCAGTAGTTGTAGTAATCGATAATCAGGATCTCGATTCAATCTAATAACCCCAAAAGACTGGTCATGTCTTCAAGTGGAATAGGCAGAAGTATTTAATGTTCGACCAAATTCAACGAATAGTTTTAGAGGCTATACTTTACAAGAATTGCTGCACGTAATTGCGTTTTTGAAGCTCCCCATTAGGTTTGAATCCTGAGGTATTTGCTTCATTTGTTTTGTAATAAAAAACGAAACATTGGGAAAGGATACGGCACTCAAATTAAATGTCTTACGTTTGGGACTCGAATTAAAGAAAATTAAAAATGTCACGCCGCTTCCAAATTGGAAAGGCCAGCCATCAAACCGATTCAGCAACCAATAAGATGTATACCAGTTGCACTTGAGGACAAAGTAATCGCAAAATTGGAAGATGGAAATTGGACACCTAGGAGAATGAGCCGTTGATCGACAGAGATGCGGAAGAATTTGTTAAAACGTGCAGAGACTGCCTCCTGTTATCCCAGTCAATAAGACCAGCCCCGATGGACAGGAATCCATTTCCTACGGGACCGTGGATATGGGTTGCGTCAGATCTGTTGGGACCCCTGCCAAACAATGAATTCATCCTAGTTTTTATAGACTATTTTTCTCGCTATATGAAGTTTAAGTTTTTGCGGTCGATCTCATCGAGCAGTTTGATTGGAGTCATGAAAGAAATATTTTGTAGATTGGGCTATCCAAAATACTTACGTACCGACAATAGACGGCAATATATTAGCGATGAATTCTCAGAATATTTCAAGACATGCGGCATAGAACAAGTTAAAACCCAACTATACTGGCCCGAGGCTAATGTGGAGGTGGAAAATATGAATAAATCCTTATTCTGTCGCACCAGCGCCCGAGTTGGGTATTCTCCAAACCATTCCAGCATCTTTTCAGGAGGCCCTAGAAGACCAGCCGTCGGAAGCACCTGCTCAACACTCTCCTTCGAAGGTGAAACCCCTGAAGCTCCGTCTCATAAATAAAGGAGGGATGTGGGAACCTGTACCAAACAGCGACGCTACTGGAACAAGCAGCGACGTCACAGACGCGGGAGAGGGAGAGACGCGGTGATGAGTGGGCAGCGAGAGAGGGAGATTCAGTCAATTGTGAACCACAGGATTGATAAGTCGTATTACCGAAGAACGAATAAAACGGATCAATAACAGAAGCTCAGCGTGTATCAATTGTGTATTTTCGGGTCTTTAAAACAAACAAGCCTGTAAGCCTGTTTCGCGATTTTAAAGACGGTTTGTAGGTTGAATTCGTTTAGTGGTTTACGTGAAAGGGAGGTTAGGTCGGAAGTGTCATTGTTTCCGGGGGGGACAATGGAATTAGTGCTAACTTCGGCCGTCACACGGCTAACAGCGTCTGCTACCAGATCCTTTCTTGTATATGAGATTGAGTATATCTAACGTATTATTTGAATGTAACCGAAATTGTGTGGTTGATCCGTTATGTTAAGAAGGAGCAGCGAATAATGAAATTCACGGAAATTCACGTTCCGTTATTGAGTGGGCATAATTTGTGTGTGATTCAAATGAGAATGGCGCCTGTTGTTGTTGTTGGTAGAGTTTCGTGGAAACGAAGTAAGGATGATGAAATTATGGAAACAAGTTGAGGAATAGAAGGAAAAGCATCGATAGGGCGACGCTTGAGTGAATCAGTCTGGTTAGAACGATCGAAGGGACAACACGCAGGCGACTTGTTGTGCTGGACAATATGGACGCTGAAGTGAATGATGAGGAGCGATCGGCTTCTCCGACATCAGAAGTGGGATCGGCCTACTCCCAAGACCTTATCGGAATCGCATTTAAAAGTTTCATGGAGTTGATTAAATCTATGCAGACTTCCAAAATGAGGACGCAACCCAGCATTTTAACACAGACACTGCAAGTGCAGATGCAGCTGCATGGCGCAAAACTGTCGATATAATTATGGGAGAAAATGTGTTTAAGGAAGCGCCTTGGTTATGGCACTAAGCAACTCATTACAAGGAGGAGCGTCCCAATGGTTATCCCAGATTTGCTACAGTTTAATTAAGTGGCCAGAATTCAGAAAATTATTTACAAAAGGATATGATAGTGTAGAGACGCCGGGCGCCACTTTGTTAAACATCCATAACGATGGCCCAAGAGTAAATGAGTGTTTGTCTGTATATGCCAGCAGGCAAATAACGATATTGCTTTCGAAGTGGAAAGAAATGAGCAATGAAAAAATTGCTGTATCGGTCGTGCTCGCGGATGTAGCTCAAATAGACCACCGACTGCAGCGTATATTATTCACAACGAATATCCAGATACGAAGCGAATTGGAAAACAACTGCGTGCCTGTGCTTTTGGTAAACGCAATTACCAAAAGTTACCAGAATGCTAAAGCAAGGCAAGTTCCGTTATTGAGTGGGCATCATTTGTGTGTGTATTAAATGAGCATGGCGCCTGTTGTTGTTGTCGGTAGAGTTTCGTGGAAACGAAGTAAGGATGATGAAATAATGGAATGGAGTTGAGGAATAGAAGGAAAGCATCGAGAAGGCGACGCTTGAGTAAATTAGTGTGGTTTGTACGATCGAAGGGACAACACGCAGGCGACTTGCTGACGACTTGGACAATATGGACGCTGAAGTGAATGATAAGTCGCGCTCGGCTTCTCCCACATATATTATCTCATAGTCGTATTCCAGTAATTGTAGTTTCCAAAGAACTAGTTTTGAATAACAATCTTAAATTTCTGTCCGTATAAGTAGGGGCGAAAGTGTTTTGTTGCCCAGATAATGGCTAACATTTCTTTTTCTACGGTTGAATAGTTTATTTCCGTATCAGATAGCGTTCTGCTAGCGAAGGACACAGGCCTATCGTGGTAAAGCGTGCCTCGAGATAATACCTCCCCTATGGAGAAGTTACCAGCATCCGTGGTTTATATAAAGGGTTTGCTGAAGTCGGGGTATTGGAGGATCGGGTCGTTGCATAGCAGCGTTTTGCAAGTTTCAAAGGTTCTAATGTATTCCTCATCTATTTTGACTGTTGTTTTGCCTTTTGGTTGTTGTGTCAGAGGATTGGTGATCGCTGCGAAATTCCTTATGAATTTGTTATAATAACCGAGTAGTCCTAGAAATGACTTAATTTTTTTTAGGGTTTTGGCATAGGCAATGCCTTAATGGCAAGTAACTTTTGAGGGTTAGGTTTTATACCAGAATTGGTAACCGCGTGACCCAGATATTCGATATCTTTCCGGAAAAATTTAGATTTCTCCGGTTGGAGTTTTAGGTTAGCTTTGCTTAGTTTGTTAAATACCAGCTTTAGATCATTCACATGTTCCTGGAGTGATGACGAAAAGATGGAAAGATGACGAGATAAATTAGGCAACATTTACCGTAAAGGTCACTCTTTGGAAGGTTGCTGGGGCGTTGGTGAGGCCGAAAGGCATTCTTAAAAATTCGAAATGTCCGTCTAATGCCAAAAAGGCCTTCTTGCTAATGTCTTTGGTATCCATATCCACTTGATGGTACCCACTTGCTAAGTCTAGAGCTGTGAAATATTTTGCTCTACCTATCCTTTCTAAAATAGGTAAGCCCCAAGGGGAGTGGCTGTGCCTAATAATATCTTGGGCCAAAAGTTTTGTTAATTGTCTTCGTATCTCCTGTCTTTCTATGGGGCTATACCGGAATGGTTTTGAAAGGTACGGTAAATTCCTCCACCTTTATCTGGTCAGTCTGCAGTTAGGTAAGAATGTCGGTCTTGTCTTGGGGTATGTTGTCACTGACCTCAAAAATGGCATTTATTTTGATAAAATCGTTCTCGGTGTACTTCTCAACTTGTAATGCTGAGTAGAGACACAGTTTTTGTTTGTCTTGTTATTTATTGACCACTTCCATGAAACTAAGGTTGTTCTTAACCTGGTACAATCCTCCTGATATGAAGATGTCTTCTGAAATTTGTGTTGTTCCGCACCAAAAGGCGCCAATAGCGTTGCTAACGGGTAGTTTCAATATGTTATTGAAAATTCCTCTAAAACGTGGAGTTCTGAGGCTGTATTATTTGTTAGTAACGATTTTTGAATATTCACTATTGCCTTCACTCTTTGTAAGATCTCCATACCAATTAATCCATCGAATAATTGGTGGAATCTAAACAGAATTAGTTTGTAAGATGTATTATCTGAGAATTGTTTGACTAAGGGTACTCCGGTTTCTTGGTCGACTTCGTGCACGTTAAGTGCGGGTTTAATTGAAATTGGGTTTTTTAGGTCAATTCGGCCAGAGTTTAGGATTAAATCTGGGTTAATGAATGACATAGTCGCCCCTGTGTCTATTAGGAATTTTAGAGGGTATCCGGATTTTAGGTGGATTATAACATATGGCAAGGGGGACTCGGTCTCTCGTTTATTTAAAATAGAAGAAAATTTTAATCCTCATCTATATTATGCAGTTGAGTGTTAAGAGCAAATTCGTTTGAGGTCTGTTCTATATTGTTGATAGTACCCCTAGTCCTGTTGGAGTTTGAGGTATCATGTCTGTTGTGTTCGTAATTACGGTTAGTTTACATATTTGTTGGCATTATTGTACGTCATTTCTTTTGTATTGGTAGTTGTCTCTTAAATTCGGGGTGTATTGCTGGTACGTTCTCTTTCTATCGTAGTCTCTCTTGTTCTGTGACTATCGTTTTGGTTGCCCTGATATCTTCTCTAATATCTGTCAAATGGTCCGCTTTCTTGCTTTTTTTATTCTCTTGGAAATAAATGTCCCTTTTCTTGATAGCTTAGAAGGCTTCTTGGAGGTTGGTGGGTCTCATGGACCTTACCGCTAGTCCGAGTGGGCCTTTGATACCCCTTATGAACGTATTTAAACAGATGTCCGCGAAAAATTTTTTCTTTCTTTTAATAGATATTGGTTCGTATTTTTAAGTGTCGGTTAGTTTGAAAAAGGTCGTTCTAATTTCGCAGATTTTTTCGAATAAAGTTTGAATAGGAAGTTTAGCATCAGCGAGGTTATGTAGTTCGAATAAGAGAGTTTGTTCGTCTCGCTTGTCGGAACAATGCAAAATTAATGAGTCCTTGATTTCATCCCAGTTAAGGCTTAGCCATGTCGTTGGTTATGTATCATCCGTTTGCCCCGACACTGTTTTCGCACGTCACACCGAACACGTTGTGGAGGCCGAAAAGAACCGCATCGAACTTGTTGTTCGGTGGCAACGAGCTCCCAGTGATGTGTGGGCGTATGGCCTGATGTCGAGTTTGTTGACATTTTTTGATTTTCTGTTTGCTTGTTTTTCTCTTCCTTTTTGTATACCTTCTTTTACATCACTACACGGCTTATCACAATACAAGACTTATTATGACTTTCAACCTGGTTGCAGATGTCCCTTGGGGTTGTATCCTGCGCCAGGATACCAGACTGCGCCAGTTACCAGTATCTCCTGAGGGTGGTGTACTTCCGCATGGTATTTTGCTTTAAACAATCGGCCTTTTCTCTTCTGTGTTCCAAACTGAACTGAATTTACTTTATTTCTCGAATAAGAGCTTAAGCTATGCTGTTGCGGCAGTTCCAGTTATTCATCCGAACTGTCGCAATTGACATCCTGTCCAATGCTGAGTCGGCATTGCAACAAAGTGTATTAATCACTTCGGCGATGAAATCCTTCTAGGAGTCTTGGCGGGTGGTACCGAATTGCGTATACACTGTATGGTCGAAAAGGTAACTTGCGCGTTTCGATGTTTTCGCAGGAGATAACTCAAGCATACTGATCTGCTCGTTTTTCTAGCTGTCCCGCAATTACCTCGAACCCCACTCGGGGACAAGTTAGCGACGTATCGTCGTGCAGCAAGACAGGCGACGCATCGTTGTCGCCCCGCTCCAAGGGCAATGTAACGGTGAAGAGAAACAACCACAATGCAAAGACGCAAAACATAAAATGATGAAATAATTTGAGATAATGTGAAATATTTACACTCTAAGAAACCAGCAATCTTTATACTCCGACATATATATGTATGAAATTCAAATTTTTTCAAACTTTGGCATTCTCATTACCTGACGCTGTAATAGAAGATATCACCGATAAACAAATAGGCTTTTACAGGGTTTTTGTTGATAGGCTAAATGAATATTTCTCACCAAGCAAAATTCCAGTTTTGAGAGACATTTGTTTGGCCCCACAGAAATGGGAAACAGAAATGCGATTTTGAGTTACAAAAGCAGAAATCGAATGGATTTGTCTAAAGGACAAAATAATTGACAGTTGGGCCGAAATAAATCTAAAGAAAAATCTAGAAAAATATTACACCCTTTCACATATGATAGATGGAAAGGATGCAATCTGAAACGATAAAGAAACCAGAAACCGAAGGAGTAAGGAAAATCTTAGCAGGGCATATGAATTCAAATAGATCCTTTAAATGTGGTAGATGTGGTCGGAAGCGCGAGAGAACTCAGGACCAATTTGACTATGCCAATCGTCAACGCAGCAAAGTGCGTTGGGTAGAGGTAAAAAGCGATCTGAAACCTGGAGGAAATTGTTTTAAGATCCACAGTGACGATGACTTATTAACTGTCAGGTTGGTGAGCTCGTAATTTCATTAGTAATCGATCAGTAGTTGTAGTAATCGATAATCAGGATCTCGATTCAATCTAATAACCCCAAAAGACTGGTCATGTCTTCAAGTGGAATAGGCAGAAGTATTTAATGTTCGACCAAATTCAACGAATAGTTTTAGAGGCTATACTTTACAAGAATTGCTGCACGTAATTGCGTTTTTGAAGCTCCCCATTAGGTTTGAATCCTGAGGTATTTGCTTCATTTGTTTTGTAATAAAAAACGAAACATTGGGAAAGGATACGGCACTCAAATTAAATGTCTTACGTTTGGGACTCGAATTAAAGAAAATTAAAAATGTCACGCCGCTTCCAAATTGGAAAGGCCAGCCATCAAACCGATTCAGCAACCAATAAGATGTATACCAGTTGCACTTGAGGACAAAGTAATCGCAAAATTGGAAGATGGAAATTGGACACCTAGGAGAATGAGCCGTTGATCGACAGAGATGCGGAAGAATTTGTTAAAACGTGCAGAGACTGCCTCCTGTTATCCCAGTCAATAAGACCAGCACCGATGGACAGGAATCCATTTCCTACGGGACCGTGGATATGGGTTGCGTCAGATCTGTTGGGACCCCTGCCAAACAATGAATTCATCCTAGTTTTTATAGACTATTTTTCTCGCTATATGAAGTTTAAGTTTTTGCGGTCGATCTCATCGAGCAGTTTGATTGGAGTCATGAAAGAAATATTTTGTAGATTGGGCTATCCAAAATACTTACGTACCGACAATAGACGGCAATATATTAGCGATGAATTCTCAGAATATTTCAAGACATGCGGCATAGAACAAGTTAAAACCCAACTATACTGGCCCGAGGCTAATGTGGAGGTGGAAAATATGAATAAATCCTTAGTCAAACGGCTGAAAATTGCAGATTCCAGGCGACGTATCTGTCGCACCAGCGCCCGAGTTGGGTATTCTCCAAACCATTCCAGCATCTTTTCAGGAGGCCCTAGAAGACCAGCCGTCGGAAGCACCTGCTCAACACTCTCCTTCGAAGGTGAAACCCCTGAAGCTCCGTCTCATAAATAAAGGAGGGATGTGGGAACCTGTACCAAACAGCGACGCTACTGGAACAAGCAGCGACGTCACAGACGCGGGAGAGGGAGAGACGCGGTGATGAGTGGGCAGCGAGAGAGGGAGATTCAGTCAATTGTGAACCACAGGATTGATAAGTCGTATTACCGAAGAACGAATAAAACGGATCAATAACAGAAGCTCAGCGTGTATCAATTGTGTATTTTCGGGTCTTTAAAATCGCGAAACAAGCCTGTAAGCCTGTTTCGCGATTTTAAAGACGGTTTGTAGGTTGAATTCGTTTAGTGGTTTACGTGAAAGGGAGGTTAGGTCGGAAGTGTCATTGTTTCCGGGGGGGACAATGGAATTAGTGCTAACTTCGGCCGTCACACGGCTAACAGCGTCTGCTACCAGATCCTTTCTTGTATATGAGATTGAGTATATCTAACGTATTATTTGAATGTAACCGAAATTGTGTGGTTGATCCGTTATGTTAAGAAGGAGCAGCGAATAATGAAATTCACGGAAATTCACGTTCCGTTATTGAGTGGGCATAATTTGTGTGTGATTCAAATGAGAATGGCGCCTGTTGTTGTTGTTGGTAGAGTTTCGTGGAAACGAAGTAAGGATGATGAAATTATGGAAACAAGTTGAGGAATAGAAGGAAAAGCATCGATAGGGCGACGCTTGAGTGAATCAGTCTGGTTAGAACGATCGAAGGGACAACACGCAGGCGACTTGTTGTGCTGGACAATATGGACGCTGAAGTGAATGATGAGGAGCGCTCGGCTTCTCCGACATCAGAAGTGGGATCGGCCTACTCCCAAGACCTTATCGGAATCGCATTTAAAAGTTTCATGGAGTTGATTAAATCTATGCAGACTTCCAAAATGAGGACGCAACCCATCATTTTAACACAGACACTGCAAGTGCAGATGCAGCTGCATGGCGCAAAACTGTCGATATAATTATGGGAGAAAATGTGTTTAAGGAAGCGCCTTGGTTATGGCACTAAGCAACTCATTACAAGGAGGAGCGTCCCAATGGTTATCCCAGATTTGCTACAGTTTAATTAAGTGGCCAGAATTCAGAGAATTATTTACAAAAGGATATGATAGTGTAGAGACGCCGGGCGCCACTTTGTTAAACATCCATAACGATGGCCCAAGAGTAAATGAGTGTTCGTCTGTATATGCCAGCAGGCAAATAACGATATTGCTTTCGAAGTGGAAAGAAATGAGCAATGAAAAAATTGCTGTATCGGTCGTGCTCGCGGATGTAGCTCAAATAGACCACCGACTGCAGCGTATATTATTCACAACGAATATCCAGATACGAAGCGAATTGGAAAACAACTGCGTGCCTGTGCTTTTGGTAAACGCAATTACCAAAAGTTACCAGAATGCTAAAGCAAGGCAAGTTCCGTTATTGAGTGGGCATCATTTGTGTGTGTATTAAATGAGCATGGCGCCTGTTGTTGTTGTCGGTAGAGTTTCGTGGAAACGAAGTAAGGATGATGAAATAATGGAATGGAGTTGAGGAATAGAAGGAAAGCATCGAGAAGGCGACGCTTGAGTGAATTAGTGTGGTTTGTACGATCGAAGGGACAACACGCAGGCGACTTGCTGGCGACTTGGACAATATGGACGCTGAAGTGAATGATAAGTCGCGCTCGGCTTCTCCCACATATATTATCTCATAGTCGTATTCCAGTAATTGTAGTTTCCAAAGAACTAGTTTTGAATAAGAATCTTAAATTTCTGTCCGTATAAGTAGGGGCGAAAGTGTTTTGTTGCCCAGATAATGGCTAACATTTCTTTTTCTACGGTTGAATAGTTTATTTCCGTATCAGATAGCGTTCTGCTAGCGAAGGACACAGGCCTATCGTGGTAAAGCGTGCCTCGAGATAATACCTCCCCTATGGAGAAGTTACCAGCATCCGTGGTTTATATAAAGGGTTTGCTGAAGTCGGGGTATTGGAGGATCGGGTCGTTGCATAGCAGCGTTTTGCAAGTTTCAAAGGTTCTAATGTATTCCTCATCTATTTTGACTGTTGTTTTGCCTTTTGGTTGTTGTGTCAGAGGATTGGTGATCGCTGCGAAATTCCTTATGAATTTGTTATAATAACCGAGTAGTCCTAGAAATGACTTAATTTTTTTTAGGGTTTTGGCATAGGCAATGCCTTAATGGCAAGTAACTTTTGAGGGTTAGGTTTTATACCAGAATTGGTAACCGCGTGACCCAGATATTCGATATCTTTCCGGAAAAATTTAGATTTCTCCGGTTGGAGTTTTAGGTTAGCTTTGCTTAGTTTGTTAAATACCAGCTTTAGATCATTCACATGTTCCTGGAGTGATGACGAAAAGATGGAAAGATGACGAGATAAATTAGGCAACATTTACCGTAAAGGTCACTCTTTGGAAGGTTGCTGGGGCGTTGGTGAGGCCGAAAGGCATTCTTAAAAATTCGAAATGTCCGTCTAATGCCAAAAAGGCCTTCTTGCTAATGTCTTTGGTATCCATATCCACTTGATGGTACCCACTTGCTAAGTCTAGAGCTGTGAAATAGTGGCTGTGCCTAATAATATCTTGGGCCAAAAGTTTTGTTAATTGTCTTCGTATCTCCTGTCTTTCTATGGGGCTATACCGGAATGGTTTTGAAAGGTACGGTAAATTCCTCCACCTTTATCTGGTCAGTCTGCAGTTAGGTAAGAATGTCGGTCTTGTCTTGGGGTATGTTGTCACTGACCTCAAAAATGGCATTTATTTTGATAAAATCGTTCTCGGTGTACTTCTCAACTTGTAATGCTGAGTAGAGACACAGTTTTTGTTTGTCTTGTTATTTATTGACCACTTCCATGAAACTAAGGTTGTTCTTAACCTGGTACAATCCTCCTGATATGAAGATGTCTTCTGAAATTTGTGTTGTTCCGCACCAAAAGGCGCCGTTAGCGATGCTAACGGGTAGTTTCAATATGTTCTTGAAAAATTCCTCTAGAACGTGGAGTTCTGAGGCTGTATTATTTGTTAGTAACGATTTTTGAATATTCACTATTGCCTTCACTCTTTGTAAGATCTCCATACCAATTAATCCATCGAATAATTGGTGGAATCTAAACAGAATTAGTTTGTAAGATGTATTATCTGAGAATTGTTTGACTAAGGGTACTCCGGTTTCTTGGTCGACTTCGTGCACGTTAAGTGCGGGTTTAATTGAAATTGGGTTTTTTAGGTTAATTCGGCCAGAGTTTAGGATTAAATCTGGGTTAATGAATGACATAGTCGCCCCTGTGTCTATTCGGAATTTTAGAGGGTATCCGGATTTTAGGTGGATTATAACATATGGCATGGGGGACTCGGTCTCTCGTTTAATTAAAATAGAAGAAAATTTTAATCCTCATCTATATTATGCAGTTGAGTGTTAAGAGCAAATTCGTTTGAGGTCTGTTCTATATTGTTGATAGTACCCCTAGTCCTGTTGGAGTTTGAGGTATCATGTCTGTTGTGTTCGTAATTACGGTTAGTTTACATATTTGTTGGCATTATTGTACGTCATTTCTTTTGTATTGGTAGTTGTCTCTTAAATTCGGGGTGTATTGCTGGTACGTTCTCTTTCTATCGTAGTCTCTCTTGTTCTGTGACTATCGTTTTGGTTGCCCTGATATCTTCTCTAATATCTGTCAAATGGTCCGCTTTCTTGCTTTTTTTATTCTCTTGGAAATAAATGTCCCTTTTCTTGATAGCTTAGAAGGCTTCTTGGAGGTTGGTAGGTCTCATGGACCTTACCGCTAGTCCGAGTGGGCCTTTGATACCCCTTATGAACGTATTTAAACAGATGTCCGCGAAAAATTTTTTCTTTCTTTTAATAGATATTGGTTCGTATTTTTAAGTGTCGGTTAGTTTGAAAAAGGTCGTTCTAATTTCGCAGATTTTTTCGAATAAAGTTTGAATAGGAAGTTTAGCATCAGCGAGGTTATGTAGTTCGAATAAGAGAGTTTGTTCGTCTCGCTTGTCGGAACAATGCAAAATTAATGAGTCCTTGATTTCATCCCAGTTAAGGCTTAGCCATGTCGTTGGTTATGTATCATCCGTTTGCCCCGACACTGTTTTCGCACGTCACACCGAACACGTTGTGGAGGCCGAAAAGAACCGCATCGAACTTGTTGTTCGGTGGCAACGAGCTCCCAGTGATGTGTGGGCGTATGGCCTGATGTCGAGTTTGTTGACATTTTTTGATTTTCTGTTTGCTTGTTTTTCTCTTCCTTTTTGTATACCTTCTTTTACATCACTACACGGCTTATCACAATACAAGACTTATTATGACTTTCAACCTGGTTGCAGATGTCCCTTGGGGTTGTATCCTGCGCCAGGATACCAGACTGCGCCAGTTACCAGTATCTCCTGAGGGTGGTGTACTTCCGCATGGTATTTTGCTTTAAACAATCGGCCTTTTCTCTTCTGTGTTCCAAACTGAACTGAATTTACTTTATTTCTCGAATAAGAGCTTAAGCTATGCTGTTGCGGCAGTTCCAGTTATTCATCCGAACTGTCGCAATTGACATCCTGTCCAATGCTGAGTCGGCATTGCAACAAAGTGTATTAATCACTTCGGCGATGAAATCCTTCTAGGAGTCTTGGCGGGTGGTACCGAATTGCGTATACACTGTATGGTCGAATAGGTAACTTGCGCGTTTCGATGTTTTCGCAGGAGATAACTCAAGCATACTGATCTGCTCGTTTTTCTAGCTGTCCCGCAATTACCTCGAACCCCACTCGGGGACAAGGTAGCGACGTATCGTCGTGCAGCAAGACAGGCGACGCATCGTTGTCGCCCCGCTCCAAGGGCAATGTAACGGTGAAGAGAAACAACCACAATGCAAAGACGCAAAACATAAAATGATGAAATAATTTGAGATAATGTGAAATATTTACACTCTAAGAAACCAGCAATCTTTATACTCCGACATATATATGTATGAAATTCAAATTTTTTCAAACTTTGGCATTCTCATTACCTGACGCTGTAATAGAAGATATCACCGATAAACAAATAGGCTTTTACAGGGTTTTTGTTGATAGGCTAAATGAATATTTCTCACCAAGCAAAATTCCAGTTTTGAGAGACATTTGTTTGGCCCCACAGAAATGGGAAACAGAAATGCGATTTTGAGTTACTAAAGCAGAAATCGAATGGATTTGTCTAAAGGACAAAATAATTGACAGTTGGGCCGAAATAAATTTAAAGAAAAATCTAGAAAAATATTACACCCTTTCACATATGATAGATGCCTGTCAAGTCGATGGGGAAATTAATAAACAGTCGGAAAGGATGCAATCTGAAACGATAAAGAAACCAGAAACCGAAGGAGTAAGGAAAATCTCAGCAGGGCATATGAATTCAAATAGATCCTTTAAGTGTGGTAGATGTGGTCGGAAGTGCGAGAGAACTCAGGACCAATTTGACTATGCCAATCGTCAACGCAGCAAAGTGCGTTGGGTAGAGGTAAAAAGCGATCTGAAACCTGGAGGAAATTGTTTTAAGATCCACAGTGACGATGACTTATTAACTGTCAGGTTGGTGAGCTCGTAATTTCATTAGTAATCGATCAGTAGTAGTAGTAATCGATAATCAGGATCTCGATTCAATCTAATAACCCCAAAAGACTGGTCATGTCTTCAAGCGGAATAGGCAGAAGTATTTAATGTTCGACCAAATTCAACGAATAGTTTTAGAGGCTATACTTTACAAGAATTGCTGCACGTAATTGCGTTTTTGAAGCTCCCCATTAGGTTTGAATCCTGAGGTATTTGCTTCATTTGTTTTGTAATAAAAAACGAAACATTGGGAAAGGATACGGCACTCAAATTAAATGTCTTACGTTTGGGACTCGAATTAAAGAAAATTAAAAATGTCACGCCGCTTCCAAATTGGAAAGGCCAGCCCTAAAATAATCAATAGATGCAACCATCAAACCGATTCAGCAACCAATAAGATGTATACCAGTTGCACTTGAGGACAAAGTAATCGCAAAATTGGAAGATGCTGTGGGTCTTGACATTATTGAGCCATCAATAGGTCAATCACCTTTGATATCACCTATGGTCATAGTATTCTAAAAAAATGGCAACATTAGAATTTGCATAGACATGAGTCTTGCTAATAAGGCAATCTTAGGAGAGAACTATCCACTGTCTGTATTTGAGACATTTATGACGAGATTAAGGGGAGCAAAGCACTTCACACGATTCTTAAATTCTTGGGGCACATTTTATCAGACAAAGGCATTGAAATAGATCCGGAAAAGGTGAAAACGATTCTTTCATTCAGAGACCCCAAAAACAAGGAGGAAACCCGAAGTTTTTTAAGTCTGGATACATACGTTAGTAAATTCATTCCCGACCAGACCAATCGTACAGAACCCCTAACGAGATTGCTAAAAAGGGAAATCAAATTTAAGTGGGACGAGACAGAAACAAAGGCTTTTGAAGACCTAAAGCTAAATTTGGCGAAAGTTCCGAGCTCCGAGGGCGCCAGTCCAGTTGCGTAAGGAGCAGTACTTTTGCAATTCGATACCACCGGCGATCCAAAGATTCTCTCAGATCGAGAAAGAAAGTCTGGCTCTAGTGTGGGCAGTTGAAAAGTTCCATTTTTATTTAGCCGGACTAAAATTCGAATTGGTGACCGACCACAAGCCATTAGAAATCAACTTAAAGCCAACTTCAAAACTCCCAGCTCGAATTGAGCGATGGCTGTTACGCCTACAAGCTTTTAAAAACAAGGTCATCTACAAAGCGACTGGCAGATAACTGAATATAATGCATTTCAGGTTATTGAGTACACTGTCCCTACATTAATAACAATAAACCAAATATCTGCGGACTGATAACGGGAGACAATATATTAGTACGATTTTCGAACTATACTGTAACTCCAAAGACACTAGAATAACAAAATGCATACATTGGTTTGGCACTCTATGCAGCCACTTTTTTACTTTACATATTTGAGGAGTTTTGGGCAATTTCGTAGCTATATGAATGCGCGCTTATAAATAATATCAAATTGGAATATGGTATTACAAAAAAACCGAAACTGAAAAACAACTGAATCTAATCTGCATTTTAAATAAGAAAAATTGTTCATTTACATACATCATATTAAGTCAAATGACTTAATAAATAAGTATATTTAAATACTTATATATTTTAATAAATAATTAAAGCAAATGGAAATTATTATAACTACTGTAATTTAAAACATAAATTTTCCAAAAAGAAGACAGTACATTGAGAAATAAATATTTCGTAAAAATAATACGTTGTAGAAAATAAAAATTTAAAAATTAAAAAAATATGAAAACTGCTTAATTGCAAAAGTCATATCTTAAGTCACGCAGTGCGGACACAAGCCCTCATCAATCATTGCCTTATTAATTTTTCTAACATCGCAAGCTGAATACTCTAATGACAAATATTCTAATAAAAAGTCATTTTTGAAATTTTTGTCGTGATATTATGATTCGGCTATTACTATATCTAAGCTTTATTTAAATAATAATAACGTTGAGGCAATGCAAAACAAGAATTTTTCGCATGGTGCCAATTGATAAAAAATAATATAGATTTAAAGTCAACGAACTTCTAAGGTGAAGGGCATATTTTGTCAAATTTACAATGCATGAGCATACGTGTGCACACATACAGTTGTCTGCTATCACTGTATGCGTAGAAAAGAGCTGTTCGCTGTAGCGCTGTCCGCTCTTTTGCTCTCGAACAAAAATTCGAGAGAGCCTGGAGCCACCTCTAGAGCCCGCCGAAAAAATCGTGTGCCAAAAAATTGTATGGCGTTACGTATCTTGTTATTCTAGTGTCTTTGCTTATACGGTGTAGCAGTTGGGAACAAAAGAAAATTTAATAAAATACCTAAAATACTACAATTCCGGAAAAAATAAAATTTATTCCAATCGAAAACCTTCGCGGAAAATCTAAACCGATCTAGAACTCTATGCCAGAAAATCAACGTATGTTGTATTGCACTTCAGTTCAATTAATAGTATTGTTTATTTTGTGTAATAGACAATATATGCACTTATTCATACATACATGTTGGTTGCTTAAAAAAAATTGAATGTTAAAAGGAGTATTACGGAACAAATAAAACAGAATAATATAACTACATGGCTACATATCGCATTTTAATCAACATTTATGGAGTAAGCTTGAACATATGTTTAAAATCATCCTTTGAAACACCCAACTCTGTGTTGCTCCATTTCCTTGAGTTAGGATAATCGAATTCCCCCTGTGAATAATGTTTTAATATAATATATATATATATGTATATATATTAATTATTTTACCGTTATGTGGTCAGGTTCATGCCATAAGTGCCAGATTACCCACCACCACATAGCTCCACCAACAGTTACAGCACCAATTTTAGTTGCCTTTGAATGGGGAGGGGGGCCATTACGGTAAGATACCCTAAAATAGTAATGTAAGTTTAAAATGAAATATAATTGAATAGGTTTCCCAACTTACACATGACTTTTCCTTTGAATTATGTTACGACCTAAGATCGTACGAGGAAAACACCCGATTGAAGAACCCAATCTAAAAGCAAAGCTCATCGTCTGCTCGAAATTAGTTTAAAAAAAACCAAATAAAACTACTTTTATTAAACTTGTTATTTATTGACAAATAATTCAATGTTTTCGTGATATAAATGGATAGTGCTGTATTTCTACAAACTAAATACCCTGTCCATAATTGTAGCATGAATGAATAATAACGGGTTCCCAATAGTACATTTGTTTTTGACATTTAAGGGTGTTCCAGAACTTGTGTCAAACTGACTTTCCCACCAATGATTCGGTATATTCACCAAAAAACAAAATAACATTAAGAAAAAGAAAGACATAACATTAAGAAAAACTAATTCACATTAGTTTTCGGATACGCAGAGAAATAATGTGTGTGGAAGAGCGTTAGAAAATATTTGTGAACGCAAAGGAAAAAAAATATATGGTTTAAGAGAATTTGGTAGTACAAATAAAACCAATTTTGAGACAAATAAAGCTGACTTTAAGTCAGGGACAGTACCAGAGTACAAGCCGGAACAAAATATACTCACACGTATATGGGAAAATATATATGTCGAAGTATGCTCGTCTTCCATTAGAGCGTAGCGCGGTTTGATGTTTTCGCAGGCGATAACTCAAGCATACTGATCTGCTCGTTTTTCTAACTGCCCGCAATTACCTCGAACCACACTCAGGGACACACACGACGCATCGTCGTGCAGCTTGACAGGCGACGCATCCTTGTCGTCCCGATCCAACGATAATGTAACGGTGAAGAGAAACAACCACAATGCAAAGACGCAAAACATAAAATGATGAAATAATTCGAGAGATTGCGAAATATTTACATTCTAAAAAACCAGCAATCTTTATAATCCCACATATATAAGTTAACACGCGGCTGATGCCCCCAGCACTTGTCGTCGGCCATTGAGCCCTTCAGGAGCGTATGCAGAAACCGTGTACAACAAAGTTGCACTTCGGCAATACGGAATGCCAGAGTCAGCGGAATCGTCGCTGCAATATGAGACGGCCGCACATCGGGCCGTCGCATTACCGACGGAGGCTACTCGGCATTTACAACGTACTTATGCCGACCGTCCCTTGAGAATAAAACTGTTTCATTCTCACTACAACGAAGCAATAAAATTATTTAACCCAACCCAAACCTTCTGGAAGTTCTTATGGAACATTCCCTCAGGGCTGAACTGAATTTACTTTATTTCTCGAATAAGAGCTTAAGCTATGCTGTTGCGGCAGTTCCAGTTATTCATCCGAACTGTCGCAATTGACATCCTGTCCAATGCTGAGTCGGCATTGCAACAAAGTGTATTAATCACTTCGGCGATGAAATCCTTCTAGGAGTCTTGGCGGGTGGTACCGAATTGCGTATACACTGTATGGTCGAATAGGTAACTTGCGCGTTTCGATGTTTTCGCAGGAGATAACTCAAGCATACTGATCTGCTCGTTTTTCTAGCTGTCCCGCAATTACCTCGAACCCCACTCGGGGACAAGGTAGCGACGTATCGTCGTGCAGCAAGACAGGCGACGCATCGTTGTCGCCCCGCTCCAAGGGCAATGTAACGGTGAAGAGAAACAACCACAATGCAAAGACGCAAAACATAAAATGATGAAATAATTTGAGATAATGTGAAATATTTACACTCTAAGAAACCAGCAATCTTTATACTCCGACATATATATGTATGAAATTCAAATTTTTTCAAACTTTGGCATTCTCATTACCTGACGCTGTAATAGAAGATATCACCGATAAACAAATAGGCTTTTACAGGGTTTTTGTTGATAGGCTAAATGAATATTTCTCACCAAGCAAAATTCCAGTTTTGAGAGACATTTGTTTGGCCCCACAGAAATGGGAAACAGAAATGCGATTTTGAGTTACTAAAGCAGAAATCGAATGGATTTGTCTAAAGGACAAAATAATTGACAGTTGGGCCGAAATAAATTTAAAGAAAAATCTAGAAAAATATTACACCCTTTCACATATGATAGATGCCTGTCAAGTCGATGGGGAAATTAATAAACAGTCGGAAAGGATGCAATCTGAAACGATAAAGAAACCAGAAACCGAAGGAGTAAGGAAAATCTCAGCAGGGCATATGAATTCAAATAGATCCTTTAAGTGTGGTAGATGTGGTCGGAAGTGCGAGAGAACTCAGGACCAATTTGACTATGCCAATCGTCAACGCAGCAAAGTGCGTTGGGTAGAGGTAAAAAGCGATCTGAAACCTGGAGGAAATTGTTTTAAGATCCACAGTGACGATGACTTATTAACTGTCAGGTTGGTGAGCTCGTAATTTCATTAGTAATCGATCAGTAGTAGTAGTAATCGATAATCAGGATCTCGATTCAATCTAATAACCCCAAAAGACTGGTCATGTCTTCAAGCGGAATAGGCAGAAGTATTTAATGTTCGACCAAATTCAACGAATAGTTTTAGAGGCTATACTTTACAAGAATTGCTGCACGTAATTGCGTTTTTGAAGCTCCCCATTAGGTTTGAATCCTGAGGTATTTGCTTCATTTGTTTTGTAATAAAAAACGAAACATTGGGAAAGGATACGGCACTCAAATTAAATGTCTTACGTTTGGGACTCGAATTAAAGAAAATTAAAAATGTCACGCCGCTTCCAAATTGGAAAGGCCAGCCCTAAAATAATCAATAGATGCAACCATCAAACCGATTCAGCAACCAATAAGATGTATACCAGTTGCACTTGAGGACAAAGTAATCGCAAAATTGGAAGATGCTGTGGGTCTTGACATTATTGAGCCATCAATAGGTCAATCACCTTTGATATCACCTATGGTCATAGTATTCTAAAAAAATGGCAACATTAGAATTTGCATAGACATGAGTCTTGCTAATAAGGCAATCTTAGGAGAGAACTATCCACTGTCTGTATTTGAGACATTTATGACGAGATTAAGGGGAGCAAAGCACTTCACACGATTCTTAAATTCTTGGGGCACATTTTATCAGACAAAGGCATTGAAATAGATCCGGAAAAGGTGAAAACGATTCTTTCATTCAGAGACCCCAAAAACAAGGAGGAAACCCGAAGTTTTTTAAGTCTGGATACATACGTTAGTAAATTCATTCCCGACCAGACCAATCGTACAGAACCCCTAACGAGATTGCTAAAAAGGGAAATCAAATTTAAGTGGGACGAGACAGAAACAAAGGCTTTTGAAGACCTAAAGCTAAATTTGGCGAAAGTTCCGAGCTCCGAGGGCGCCAGTCCAGTTGCGTAAGGAGCAGTACTTTTGCAATTCGATACCACCGGCGATCCAAAGATTCTCTCAGATCGAGAAAGAAAGTCTGGCTCTAGTGTGGGCAGTTGAAAAGTTCCATTTTTATTTAGCCGGACTAAAATTCGAATTGGTGACCGACCACAAGCCATTAGAAATCAACTTAAAGCCAACTTCAAAACTCCCAGCTCGAATTGAGCGATGGCTGTTACGCCTACAAGCTTTTAAAAACAAGGTCATCTACAAAGCGACTGGCAGATAACTGAATATAATGCATTTCAGGTTATTGAGTACACTGTCCCTACATTAATAACAATAAACCAAATATCTGCGGACTGATAACGGGAGACAATATATTAGTACGATTTTCGAACTATACTGTAACTCCAAAGACACTAGAATAACAAAATGCATACATTGGTTTGGCACTCTATGCAGCCACTTTTTTACTTTACATATTTGAGGAGTTTTGGGCAATTTCGTAGCTATATGAATGCGCGCTTATAAATAATATCAAATTGGAATATGGTATTACAAAAAAACCGAAACTGAAAAACAACTGAATCTAATCTGCATTTTAAATAAGAAAAATTGTTCATTTACATACATCATATTAAGTCAAATGACTTAATAAATAAGTATATTTAAATACTTATATATTTTAATAAATAATTAAAGCAAATGGAAATTATTATAACTACTGTAATTTAAAACATAAATTTTCCAAAAAGAAGACAGTACATTGAGAAATAAATATTTCGTAAAAATAATACGTTGTAGAAAATAAAAATTTAAAAATTAAAAAAAATATGAAAACTGCTTAATTGCAAAAGTCATATCTTAAGTCACGCAGTGCGGACACAAGCCCTCATCAATCATTGCCTTATTAATTTTTCTAACATCGCAAGCTGAATACTCTAATGACAAATATTCTAATAAAAAGTCATTTTTGAAATTTTTGTCGTGATATTATGATTCGGCTATTACTATATCTAAGCTTTATTTAAATAATAATAACGTTGAGGCAATGCAAAACAAGAATTTTTCGCATGGTGCCAATTGATAAAAAATAATATAGATTTAAAGTCAACGAACTTCTAAGGTGAAGGGCATATTTTGTCAAATTTACAATGCATGAGCATATGTGTGCACACATACAGTTGTCTGCTATCACTGTATGCGTAGAAAAGAGCTGTTTGCTGTAGCGCTCTCCGCTCTTTCTCTCTCGAACAAAAACTCGAGAGAGCCTGGAGCCACCTCTAGAGCCACGGCCAAAAAATCGTGTGCCAAAAAATTGTATGGCGTTACGTATCTTGTTATTCTAGTGTCTTTGCTTATACGGTGTAGCAGTTGGGAACAAAAGAAAATTTAATAAAATACCTAAAATACTACAATTCCGGAAAAAATAAAATTTATTCCAATCGAAAACCTTCGCGGAAAATCTAAACCGATCTAGAACTCTATGCCAGAAAATCAACGTATGTTGTATTGCACTTCAGTTCAATTAATAGTATTGTTTATTTTGTGTAATAGACAATATATGCACTTATTCATACATACATGTTGGTTGCTTAAAAAAAATTGAATGTTAAAAGGAGTATTACGGAACAAATAAAACAGAATAATATAACTACATGGCTACATATCGCATTTTAATCAACATTTATGGAGTAAGCTTGAACATATGTTTAAAATCATCCTTTGAAACACCCAACTCTGTGTTGCTCCATTTCCTTGAGTTAGGATAATCGAATTCCCCCTGTGAATAATGTTTTAATATAATATATATATATATGTATATATATTAATTATTTTACCGTTATGTGGTCAGGTTCATGCCATAAGTGCCAGATTACCCACCACCACATAGCTCCACCAACAGTTACAGCACCAATTTTAGTTGCCTTTGAATGGGGAGGGGGGCCATTACGGTAAGATACCCTAAAATAGTAATGTAAGTTTAAAATGAAATATAATTGAATAGGTTTCCCAACTTACACATGACTTTTCCTTTGAATTATGTTACGACCTAAGATCGTACGAGGAAAACACCCGATTGAAGAACCCAATCTAAAAGCAAAGCTCATCGTCTGCTCGAAATTAGTTTAAAAAAAACCAAATAAAACTACTTTTATTAAACTTGTTATTTATTGACAAATAATTCAATGTTTTCGTGATATAAATGGATAGTGCTGTATTTCTACAAACTAAATACCCTGTCCATAATTGTAGCATGAATGAATAATAACGGGTTCCCAATAGTACATTTGTTTTTGACATTTAAGGGTGTTCCAGAACTTGTGTCAAACTGACTTTTTATATTACGAAATAAAGCCTTTCGATTTGAAGGATATCGATGAAACCGATCCCACCAATGATTCGGTATATTCACCAAAAAACAAAATAACATTAAGAAAAAGAAAGACATAACATTAAGAAAAACTAATTCACATTAGTTTTCGGATACGCAGAGAAATAATGTGTGTGGAAGAGCGTTAGAAAATATTTGTGAACGCAAAGGAAAAAAAATATATGGTTTAAGAGAATTTGGTAGTACAAATAAAACCAATTTTGAGACAAATAAAGCTGACTTTAAGTCAGGGACAGTACCAGAGTACAAGCCGGAACAAAATATACTCACACGTATATGGGAAAATATATATGTCGAAGTATGCTCGTCTTCCATTAGAGCGTAGCGCGGTTTGATGTTTTCGCAGGCGATAACTCAAGCATACTGATCTGCTCGTTTTTCTAACTGCCCGCAATTACCTCGAACCACACTCAGGGACAAGGTCGCGACGCATCGTCGTGCAGCTTGACAGGCGACGCATCCTTGTCGTCCCGATCCAACGATAATGTAACGGTGAAGAGAAACAACCACAATGCAAAGACGCAAAACATAAAATGATGAAATAATTCGAGAGATTGCGAAATATTTACATTCTAAAAAACCAGCAATCTTTATAATCCCACATATATAAGTTAACACGCGGCTGATGCCCCCAGCACTTGTCGTCGGCCATTGAGCCCTTCAGGAGCGTATGCAGAAACCGTGTACAACAAAGTTGCACTTCGGCAATACGGAATGCCAGAGTCAGCGGAATCGTCGCTGCAATATGAGACGGCCGCACATCGGGCCGTCGCATTACCGACGGAGGCTACTCGGCATTTACAACGTACTTATGCCGACCGTCCCTTGAGAATAAAACTGTTTCATTCTCACTACAACGAAGCAATAAAATTATTTAACCCAACCCAAACCTTCTGGAAGTTCTTATGGAACATTCCCTCAGGGCGTCCTTCGGCCTGCCTTAACAGGCGCCCGAACAGTGTGTTTTTTTTTTTTATTATTATATATATGCGGACCTACCGAACCGTAGATGGCATGCACGATTCATAACCCTCACAGTAGAGTTATGCCTACGTACTAAACAAAAACCTCCGCTCGTTCACATGTCCTTGTCAAGCTCACCGGGACTGCCAGTCAAGGTATTACATCGGGGAGCAGGGCGTTTTTTTGGTCCACCTCCTTGACTCTTCACTCTTCAGTCGCCTTTTACTACAAGCCGAGCGCACTGTGGTAGTATTCTCGCCCCGCCACCACACGGGGTACTCCTTATCCAACAATCCTGTTGGCCATCTCGTCCATACGTACGCTTCATCATAGTGACGATTATCTCGTGTGCCGCCTCCCATACGAATTTGTCCGCCATCATAGCAGCAAGCAGGCCTCTCGGGCTGAGAGGTGCCCCAGCGAGTGACTCCAGCTGGGTTTTCTCCGCGACGAACCTGCAGCTGTGCAGAAGTATGTGTTCTGCTGTTACCACTGCATCTGTGCAATAGAGGCACTGGGAATTATCCACTTTGTGAAACCTAAATAGGTACCCACGGAAGCATCCATGGTTCGTGAGGAACTGGGTCAAGTGGTAGTCCACCACTTTGTGCTCACACTCAACCCATCTAGTTAGGTCCGGAATAAGACCGTACGTCCAACGACCTCGTTGCGACCCTTGCCACCTGGTTTGCCAGGCTCCTCGGATCCATTCTTGGATTTCAGTCTGGGAAACCCCTTCTCGCGCTTCTCCCTTTATCTCCAGCTCGATGGGTACAACATCTGAGAGCGCATGCGCTGCGTCACTCGAGATGGTTCTGAAGCCTCTGATGAGTCTCAGAGCCATTGTGCGAGATACTGCACGCGCGCTATCCAAGAATGACATTTTACTGGTTACACAGCTCCATATAAAAGCAGCATAAAGCAGCGTTGCCTTTGTAACAGCACCAAGAAGTCTCCTAGCCGGAAATCTGGGTCCTCCCGCGTTGGGCATGATTCTTGCCAGAGCTGCAGTAGTCATTGCCGCTTTTCTACTGGCATAAATTGCTTGGTCCTTAAAGGAGAGCCTACGGTCTATTAGGACTCCCAGGTACTTCAGGGATCTTGAAGAGACTAAAGCATGCACCCTTAACTACGACCTGCATTATTCAACGGTCTTTCTGCTGCTCAAAAGGACCACTTCAGTCTTATGTGCAGCAATTCCTAGGCCGACTTTCTCTAGCCACTCCGTGATCATCATGATTGCCATATTGCTGTTGTCCTGTAGCTCCGGTATTGTCTTGGCGACCGCTGTAACCGCAACGTCGTCAGCGAAGCAGTGCAGCTCCAAGCCACTGGGCTTGCTGATGCTCATAATCCCATCATACATAATGTTCCACAAGATCGGTCCAATAACCAACCCTTGATAAACACCTGCGGGGACTTGGTGACTTCTTGGACCAGCTTCTGTTACATACGCGGTCCCTGAAATAGTTCCCAGTTATACTCCGTATGTATCCGGGTATTCCCATGCTGCGCATTGCTCCGAGGATGTTGGGCCATCTCGCTGTGTTGAATGAATTCTTAACATCGAGCGTAATGATAGCACAGTACTGCTGCCTAATCATCGGTCACCATCGAGTGCGTTCTTGGCTACATTTGTAACGGCTGTGAGAGCGTCGAGCCTACTTCTCCCCTTCCGGAAGCCACACTGCTGGCTTTGAAGGCCTGTGAGACTCTCGGCGATAAGCTCTATGCGCGCGTATAGTATGTGCTCAAAGAGTTTGCCCACAATGTTCAGCATACATACGGAGCTGTAGCTACCTCCTGCATTTGCAGGCCCCTTACCTTTCGGCAAAAGGACTAGCTTCATTCTTTTCCAACGCTTGTGGAAGACTCCGTCCAGAAGACACTGTTGTAACGTGTCCCTGAAGACCTCTGGTCTTGCCGTGGCAGCTGCTTTAACAATTGCACCCGGTATGTCATCAATGCCTGGAGCTTTGTTTGTCTTAATTCTCTTTGCAGCTTCGACGACTTCGCATGATGTGATACTCAGAAACTCGGATGCAGGTGGCTCTATTGCTGGTTGCCATAACGTGTCCTGTCTAGAGAACAGCTCCGAGACAATGCTAGCCAGGGCAACCGGATACTGTGGAGTTCCTGCACCGGCGCCTTTGATTTTTGTGCGTACTACTTTGTAGGCGAGGCCGCAAGGGTCTTTGTCTACGCTAGTAAGAAGATCCTTGAATGCATTCGCTTTTGCTGCAGCTATGCCGTTCTTGAAATCAGCTCCTTAGCTTTGTAAGCCTCGATGCATTATTCATGGTGCGGATGTCCTCTGGATCGCTGCGCTTGCCTCCTTGCCCTGATGCAATCCATCCGAAGCTCGTGTAAAGGAGCACTCCAACAGGGGGCTTGCATTTCGCATTCCTTTTTCTCGGCATTACTGCATCGCACGTTGCTTTGAGCGTATCCATTAGCACAGTCACCATGGTCTCCGCGTGTCCATTTGTGGTCTCCGTAAGTTCAATTGAACGAGATCAGGTTATGATCGCTCAGCGATATGTCTTCTAGCACCATCTAGTTCGCGTTCGCCACTAAGACTCTGCTGACAATGGTGACATCGATAAAAGACGAACCTCTGTCGTTACTTAACGTCGTTTGAGCCCGTCATTAAGCTGTGCGAGCTCTGGCAAGTTCATGGCTTCGATTAGCGCTCGTCCTCTTTGGTTTGAACAGTACAGTACGCGCACAGTACGCGCATTACACATTGCACATCACACATTGAGACCAAGTCTACATCGCCGTGAAGACGGACGTCTTAAATTAAGGCTGCGCGAAATACTCGAAGTTAATAAAGGGGAAAAGGCACAAAGGTCGGGGATAGACCAAAGGGCATACTCACCAGGATGAATGTCCAGATTAACATCCTGCTATCCGCATTCGAGACCCAACGGCACGTGACACGAGAGACAAAGGGCATAGATTCTGAACTCCCGGCCCATAACAACAGGGCGATAGAGCTGTATGAAGGTACTACTAGCGAGCAACGCTTGAAGATCAGTGCTACCCAGACGGAGGTACAAAAGCCTACCAAAAAGGCTCCTCACAATGCGCAGGTACCCAAGGTGCAAGTGCCCAAAGTCCAGAGTGAAGAAAAGGCGACATCTAGACCTAACGAGTTCTAGCTAGGCAGCTACGCATCTGTCGCCAAGAATGCTAGCACGGGTGCAGAGTAGACCAAGGTGAAGCCTATGCGCCTGCGTAAAAAACCTGAGGCACTGATCGTAAAAGACAGAGGCTTCGTACGCAGAAATGCGTCGGAAGATAAGATCGGACCCGAGCCTTTGCGAACTGGGCAGTTTAAGAGCGATCTGGAAGCGGCGCTCAATGACTTGACCTCTGTGCGCACGGCAGCGCAAAGAATAGCACTATCGTGCAGCGGACTGGACGAGGCTATGACAGCAGAGGAGCTCCACAGCTGCATGGTCCCCAATTCCAGGGCCTGCAGATAAATCCTGAAAATATCAGGGGCCTTCGCAGAATGCGGGATGGGACGCAGATAGCCTCAGTGCTGCTGAACGCGAACGATGTCCTTAAATAGGGCACCTTAATCGTTGGATGGTCAAGGCAAAGACACTAGAATAACAAAATGCGTAACGGCCATACAAATTTTTGTCACGCGTTTTTTTGGCCGTGGCTCTAGAGGTGGCTCCAGGCTCTCTCGAGTTTTTGTTCGAGAGAGAAAGAGCGGAGAGCGCTACAGCAAACAGCTCTTTTCTACGCATACAGTGATAGCAGACAACTGTATGTGTGCACACGTATGCTCATGCATTGTAAATTTGACAAAATATGCCCTTCACCTTAGAAGTTCGTTGACTTTAAATCTATATTATTTTTTATCAATTGGCACCATGCGAAAAATTCTTGTTTTGTCTTGCCTCAACGTTATTATTTTTTAAATAAAGCTTAGAAATAGTAATAGCCGAATCTATGTACATCACAAAATAAATTTCGAAAATGACTTTATATACTTGTCATTAGGATATTCAGCTTGCGTCGTGAGAAAAATTAATAAGGCAATGATTGTTGAGTGCTTATGTCCGCACTTCTTGCCTGACGATATGACTTTTGCAACGAACTGTTTTCATAATTTTTATTTATTTTATTAATTTTTATTTTCTACTACGTATTATTATTTTTTTTAAATTATTATTATGAAATATTATTATTTTTATTATTTATTAATAAAATTATTATTTTTTTATGAAATTAAAAAATAATTATTATTTTTATGAAATATTTATTTCTCAATGTAATGTCTTCTTTTTGTAAAATTTATGTTTCAAATTACAGTAGTTATAATAATTTCCTTTGTATTTGCTTTAATTATTTATTAAAATATATAAGTATTTAAATATACTTATTTATTAAGTCATTTGACTTAATATGATGTATGTAAATGAACAATTTTTCTTATTTAAAATGCAGATTAGATTCAGTTGTTTTTCAGTTTCGGTTTTTTTGTAATATTCCAATTTGATATTATTTAAAAGCGCGCATTCATATAGCTACGAAATTGCCCAAAACTCCCCAAATATGTAAAGTAAAAAAGTGGCTGCATAGAGTGCCAAACCAATGTATGCATTTTGTTATTCTAGTGTCTTTGGAGTTACAGTATAGTTCGAAAATCGTACTAATATATTGTCTCCCGTTATCAGTCCGCAGATATTTGGTTTATTGTTATTAATGTAGGGACAGTGTACTCAATAACCTGAAATGCATTATATTCAGTTATCTGCCAGTCGCTTTGTAGATGACCTTGTTTTTAAAAGCTTGTAGGCGTAACAGCCATCGCTCAATTCGAGCTGGGGGTTTTGAAGTTGGCTTTAAGTTGATTTCTAATGGCTTGTGGTCTGTCACCAATTCGAATTTTAGTCCGGCTAAATAAAAATGGAACTTTTCAACTGCCCACACTAGAGCCAGGCTTTCTTTCTCGATCTGAGAGAATCTTTGGATCGCCGGTGGTATCGAATTGCAAAAGTACTGCTCCTTACGCAACTGGACCGTCGTCCTCGGAGCTCGGAACTTTCGCCAAATTTAGCTTTAGGTCTTCAAAAGCCTTTGTTTCTGTCTCGTCCCACTTAAATTTGATTTCCCTTTTTAGCAATCTCGTTAGGGGTTCTGTACGATTGGTCTGGTCGGGAATGAATTTACTAACGTATGTATCCAGACTTAAAAAACTTCGGGTTTCCTCCTTGTTTTTGGGGTCTCTGAATGAAAGAATCGTTTTCACCTTTTCCGGATCTATTTCAATGCCTTTGTCTGATAAAATGTGCCCCAAGAATTTAAGAATCGTGTGAAGTGCTTTGCTCCCCTTAATCTCGTCATAAATGTCTCAAATACAGACAGTGGATAGTTCTCTCCTAAGATTGCCTTATTAGCAAGACTCATGTCTATGCAAATTCTAATGTTGCCATTTTTTTAGAATACTATGACCATAGGTGATATCAAAGGTGATTGACCTATTGATGGCTCAATAATGTCAAGACCCACAGCATCTTCCAATTTTGCGATTACTTTGTCCTCAAGTGCAACTGGTATACATCTTATTGGTTGCTGAATCGGTTTGATGGCTGGCCTTTCCAATTTGGAAGCGGCGTGACATTTTTAATTTTCTTTAATTCGAGTCCCAAACGTAAGACATTTAATTTGAGTGCCGTATCCTTTCCCAATGTTTCGTTTTTTATTACAAAACAAATGAAGCAAATACCTCAGGATTCAAACCTAATGGGGAGCTTCAAAAACGCAATTACGTGCAGCAATTCTTGTAAAGTATAGCCTCTAAAACTATTCGTTGAATTTGGTCGAACATTAAATACTTCTGCCTATTCCGCTTGAAGACATGACCAGTCTTTTGGGGTTATTAGATTGAATCGAGATCCTGATTATCGATTACTACTACTACTGATCGATTACTAATGAAATTACGAGCTCACCAACCTGACAGTTAATAAGTCATCGTCACTGTGGATCTTAAAACAATTTCCTCCAGGTTTCAGATCGCTTTTTACCTCTACCCAACGCACTTTGCTGCGTTGACGATTGGCATAGTCAAATTGGTCCTGAGTTCTCTCGCACTTCCGACCACATCTACCACACTTAAAGGATCTATTTGAATTCATATGCCCTGCTGAGATTTTCCTTACTCCTTCGGTTTCTGGTTTCTTTATCGTTTCAGATTGCATCCTTTCCGACTGTTTATTAATTTCCCCATCGACTTGACAGGCATCTATCATATGTGAAAGGGTGTAATATTTTTCTAGATTTTTCTTTAGATTTATTTCGGCCCAACTGTCAATTATTTTGTCCTTTAGACAAATCCATTCGATTTCTGCTTTAGTAACTCAAAATCGCATTTCTGTTTCCCATTTCTGTGGGGCCAAACAAATGTCTCTCAAAACTGGAATTTTGCTTGGTGAGAAATATTCATTTAGCCTATCAACAAAAACCCTGTAAAAGCCTATTTGTTTATCGGTGATATCTTCTATTACAGCGTCAGGTAATGAGAATGCCAAAGTTTGAAAAAATTTGAATTTCATACATATATATGTCGGAGTATAAAGATTGCTGGTTTCTTAGAGTGTAAATATTTCACATTATCTCAAATTATTTCATCATTTTATGTTTTGCGTCTTTGCATTGTGGTTGTTTCTCTTCACCGTTACATTGCCCTTGGAGCGGGGCGACAACGATGCGTCGCCTGTCTTGCTGCACGACGATACGTCGCTACCTTGTCGCCGAGTGGGGTTCGAGGTAATTGCGGGACAGCTAGAAAAACGAGCAGATCAGTATGCTTGAGTTATCTCCTGCGAAAACATCGAAACGCGCAAGTTACCTATTCGACCATACAGTGTATACGCAATTCGGTACCACCCGCCAAGACTCCTAGAAGGATTTCATCGCCGAAGTGATTAATACACTTTGTTGCAATGCCGACTCAGCATTGGACAGGATGTCAATTGCGACAGTTCGGATGAATAACTGGAACTGCCGCAACAGCATAGCTTAAGCTCTTATTCGAGAAATAAAGTAAATTCAGTTCAGTTTGGAACACAGAAGAGAAAAGGCCGATTGTTTAAAGCAAAATACCATGCGGAAGTACACCACCCTCAGGAGATACTGGTAACTGGCGCAGTCTGGTATCCTGGCGCAGGATACAACCCCAAGGGACATCTGCAACCAGGTTGAAAGTCATAATAAGTCTTGTATTGTGATAAGCCGTGTAGTGATGTAAAAGAAGGTATACAAAAAGGAAGAGAAAAACAAGCAAACAGAAAATCAAAAAATGTCAACAAACTCGACATCAGGCCATACGCCCACACATCACTGGGAGCTCGTTGCCACCGAACAACAAGTTCGATGCGGTTCTTTTCGGCCTCCACAACGTGTTCGGTGTGACGTGCGAAAACAGTGTCGGGGCAAACGGATGATACATAACCAACGACATGGCTAAGCCTTAACTGGGATGAAATCAAGGACTCATTAATTTTGCATTGTTCCGACAAGCGAGACGAACAAACTCTCTTATTCGAACTACATAACCTCGCTGATGCTAAACTTCCTATTCAAACTTTATTCGAAAAAATCTGCGAAATTAGAACGACCTTTTTCAAACTAACCGACACTTAAAAATACGAACCAATATCTATTAAAAGAAAGAAAAAATTTTTCGCGGACATCTGTTTAAATACGTTCATAAGGGGTATCAAAGGCCCACTCGGACTAGCGGTAAGGTCCATGAGACCTACCAACCTCCAAGAAGCCTTCTAAGCTATCAAAAAAAGGGACATTTATTTCCAAGAGAATAAAAAAAGCAAGAAAGCGGACCATTTGACAGATATTAGAGAAGATATCAGGGCAACCAAAACGATAGTCACAGAACAAGAGAGACTACGATAGAAAGAGAACGTACCAGCAATACACCCCGAATTTAAGAGACAACTACCAATACAAAAGAAATGACGTACAATAATGCCAACAAATATGTAAACTAACCGTAATTACGAACACAACAGACATGATACCTCAAACTCCAACAGGACTAGGGGTACTATCAACAATATAGAACAGACCTCAAACGAATTTGCTCTTAACACTCAACTGCATAATATAGATGAGGATTAAAATTTTCTTCTATTTTAATTAAACGAGAGACCGAGTCCCCCATGCCATATGTTATAATCCACCTAAAATCCGGATACCCTCTAAAATTCCGAATAGACACAGGGGCGACTATGTCATTCATTAACCCAGATTTAATCCTAAACTCTGGCCGAATTAACCTAAAAAACCCAATTTCAATTAAACCCGCACTTAACGTGCACGAAGTCGACCAAGAAACCGGAGTACCCTTAGTCAAACAATTCTCAGATAATACATCTTACAAACTAATTCTGTTTAGATTCCACCAATTATTCGATGGATTAATTGGTATGGAGATCTTACAAAGAGTGAAGGCAATAGTGAATATTCAAAAATCGTTACTAACAAATAATACAGCCTCAGAACTCCACGTTCTAGAGGATTTTTTCAAGAACATATTGAAACTACCCGTTAGCATCGCTAACGGCGCCTTTTGGTGCGGAACAACACAAATTTCAGAAGACATCTTCATATCAGGAGGATTGTACCAGGTTAAGAACAACCTTAGTTTCATGGAAGTGGTCAATAAATAACAAGACAAACAAAAACTGTGTCTCTACTCAGCATTACAAGTTGAGAAGTACACCGAGAACGATTTTATCAAAATAAATGCCATTTTTGAGGTCAGTGACAACATACCCCAAGACAAGACCGACATTCTTACCTAACTGCAGACTGACCAGATAAAGGTGGAGGAATTTACCGTACCTTTCAAAACCATTCCGGTATAGCCCCATAGAAAGACAGGAGATACGAAGACAATTAACAAAACATTTGGCCCAAGATATTATTAGGCACAGCCACTCCCCTTGGGGCTTACCTATTTTAGACAGGATAGGTAGAGCAAAATATTTCACAGCTCTAGACTTAGCAAGTGGGTACCATCAAGTGGATATGGATACCAAAGACATTAGCAAGAAGGCCTTTTTGTCATTATATTTATTTATTATTATTAATTAATATAGGACACCATTACAATTGTAATGGCCTCCCCGTGGTGTTCCCTGGGTACCGAATTTTACATATATTACAAATAATTAATTAACATAACATAATATAAACAAAATAAAAATGAAATATAAATATTGAAACGGTAGCTTATTCGAGCGGCGATTTTAACAAACGAATTTAAAAAACTTTAAAATTATAATAGTCAAGGAATTTTTATTTTATTTCATCATATTGCTACGAAATTGGCCACAACTCCAAATATGTAAATTCGTTGCTTCGATCAGAATTGATTTCGGCCGAAAATCGTCTTCTAGCACAACACGCACACATATATGCGTTCTCATCTCTTGTTTTTACTCACACAAGCAAGCAAATTCTATTTTTAGATTTCTTACGCTCTCAGCGTGAGCGAGCGGAAAGAGAGCAAAATTGGCCTTCACCAAAAAAGTGGCTGCATAGTGCCAAACGAATGTATGGCCGTTACGCATCTTGTTATTCTAGTGTCTTTGGTCTAGGTGTCTCATTACCCAGGACGTCCGACCCACGAGATGCTACAGGTGTCTGGGCTACGGTCATCGATCAGCAACCTGCAAGGACAGTGACAGAGCAGACTGCTGTCTTAGATGCAGTGAGCGTGGGCACAAAGCAAAGGGGTGCGTTGCAGCAGCAAAATGCCTGATCTGCAGCAGCGAGGTGGACAAAGACCACCCGACGGGTAGCTTTGCGTGCCCAAACTACAGAGCGAGCCTAAAAGAAGCCAAGAGCCACCTTAATGCACGCCCATATTAGCGTAGTAAAGCTCCATGCCAATCATTGCGCAGCAGCTTAGAGCCTTCTGGCCCAGACTGCGGTGGAGCGCAATGTAGACATAATGCTCCTAAGCGAACCCTACGTCACTGGTAGTGGACAAACATCCATGGTCCTAGACGAGTCAGGTAAAGCAGCTATTAAGTGTTGCAGCTCTCTCCACGTCCAGGAACTGGCTGCTTCACCTATGCGTGGTATCGCTCATGCGAAGATAAAAAACGTGCACATGTACAACTGCTATGCTCCGTCGAAGGCGCTCGTGGATTATGCGAGAGGGCGAAGCCCGAAGGTCATTGCCGGCGATTTTAATGCCTGGGCAGCGCAATGGGGCAGCAGGACATCCAACACCAGAGGCCAAGCTGTGATAGACGCCATGGAAATGCTGCACCTAATACTGCTGAACGACGGACGGAAGCCGTTAACAACGATAGGGGTACGTCCTCTATTGACGTTACCTCTGTCAGCAGAGGGCTAGTGGACAACAACAACTGGATGGTCCATGACGTCATAACGCTGAGCGACCACGCTCTGATCTCCTTCAGTCTCTCCCCGCAGTGCACGCCCAGGAGACGGCAGAGTAGAACAGCCGGGCAAGCATGGGACACCAGGAAGATCGATGAGGCCATGCTGGCCTATCAGATCAATTCCCTGGAAATCCCAAATGGGGACCCTGAGAGCATGGCGGCAGCTCTCATGAATATGCTGGGAAGAATTTGCGACGCAACCATGCCAAAGAAAAATAAGGTACAGCGCAAACCACCCGTCTACTGGTGGAGTGCCTCCCTAAGCCAACTACGGTCTAAGGGCTAGGAGAACGGCGCAACGAGCCAGAGGCAGTACCCACCACGCGGAGCTCTTTATAGCTTTCAGAAGGAAACGCATAGAGTTCAAGCACGGCATTGCAGCTGCCAAAGCGCGGTCGTATAAGGAGCTGCAGGATGGTGTAGACAGCGATAACTGGGGCCTCGCCTACAAGCTTGTTACCAACAAGCTAAGGAGGAGAGCGGTAACCCCATCCGACCCGGGGGTCCTGGCTAACATTGTAGGGGAGCTATTTCCAAGGCAGACCACACTATGGAGGCCAACAGAGGCAGCCCCTGCCCCAGATTTCACGTGCGTTACAGATCTAAAAGTCGTCGAGGCAGCCAAGCGCATCAAGCCCAATAAAGCCCCTGGACTAGATGGTATTCCTGCAGCTGTTATTAAAGCAGTGGCGCTGGGTAGACCTGACATCTTCAGGGCCACCTCCCAGCAATGTCTTCTGGACGGAATCTTTCCAACAAGGTGGAAAAGCCAGAAACTAGTCCTGTTGCCGAGGCATGGGACCAGCATAAAGGACATAGCTGGAAAACTGTTCGAACGTATTCTGTACACTCGAATAGAGGCGATCAACGGCCTAGGACTCCGCATAATGGCTTCCGGAAAGGAAAGAGCACACTGGACACTCTTTCGGCCGTTAGTTACATCGCCAAGACCGCTCTTTCTGGTGATAGATGTTTAGGGGGCAGGAAGGAATACTGCGCAATAGTAACCCTGGACGTAAGGAACGCTTTTAACACCGCCAGATGGCCCGTAATCCTCGCAGCCATGAACCGCATGGGGATCCCGGAGTACCTCAAGATAGCCGTTGGCAGCTACTTAAGTGACCGGGTCCTATGGTACGACACGGAAGATGGCATAAAAAGATACTGAGTTTCGGCAGGTGTTCCCCAATGATCGGTACTTGGATCAATCCTGTGCAACATTATGTACGATGGGATCTTGGGCATCAACAGGCCCGTACTACTTGAATTTATAGGATATTGGAGTGGACCGTTTTAGAAATGGAAAAGGCATAAAGGTCGTGGACAGACCAATAATCATCCGCTCACATCTCTGGTGCCTAAATAGAGGCTCTGGTGTCCGAGTAGAGACGGATTAACCTCCATCACCCTATCTAAATCCTGGTGCTCCACGTCCGCATGGGGATAATCGTTGCCGCTACTGTTTAATGGATAGTCCAACGGGGGGCAGTGCCCTCCACGGCGTCGACCCTTTTGGGAGAAAATCCCGGATGTCGAGGTCTCCGATGAGGGTTGCGGAAATAACGGTGCAGGGTGTGCCAGCGACGTCGGCAATACCCAATAATGGCAGTGCTACGGAGGTGGCTAGGTTGGCCTCGGCAGCATCCATAACGACAAGCCAGATAATCATTGATCTTATCAGAGTGCCGACGCAAAAAATAGCGTCGAAATCTCCACCTGGTTTGACCTGTCGGCATACCAAAACGTAGGCTTGCGGGGCATTCTGGACATGATGAGTGCCAGAATAAATATTACATTATCCGCATTTGAGACTCAGCGCCACGTCACTAAGGTAACCAAAGGCGCAATCACGGAGCACATTCAGAGTTGCCAACCAAGCCTACCAAAACGGATAACTCTAAGGTAAAGGAACCAAAGCCGGTCAGCTACGCGACTATTGCCAAGGACGCGAGTGCGAGGGAGGGGTGGGCTAAAGTAATGCCGAAGCGCTCGCGTAAGAAGCCGGAGGCAACCATCCTAAGAAGACTGGTGAAGTTTCGTACTCCGACATGCTCCGTACGCTGAAAGCCGATCCCAATCTAAGCGACTTTGGCAAACAGGTCAAAAAGATAAGAAGGACCCAACAGAGCTACTGCTCGAGATAGAGGGCAAAGCCTATGCCAGCGTTCCCGCATACAGAGGAGTGATAGAGGGAGCCCTCAAAGTAGTGGCTGCGGTACGAATGGGTGCACAGCGAAAGGCGCTAACATGCAGTGGAATGGACGAGGCAACAACAGCTGAGGAGCTCCACAGAAGTCTAACCTGCCAATTTCAAGGCATACTGGCTAAACCAGAGGATGCGGGATGTAACGCAGTCAGCGACAACGACGCGATCTCGGTTCCAAAACGTGGCTCGGTATCCGTAGGATGGTTCAAGAACCATGCGACAGGTGGATTCGCATGCCTCACCTACAAAGCCAATACTTTAAAAGGGGCTAAAAGCCGCCATAATGATGCTAAGTCAAATTAAAGTCATACAGATAAGCGTCAACCATTGCGCAGCCGCACAGAACCTTTTGAGTCAGACATCGAGCGCAATGTGTACCTAGCGCTACCTTCCTGGTGTGGGAAACTTAGGGGTGCTCCTTGATGAGATAGGTAATGTAGCTATCAAATGCCACTTGCATTCACTCCGTTTATTCCTTCCTTCCACGTAAGCCGGCTGACACATTTATTATTATTATTATTATTAAGTGGGTTTCTATGTGTCTGATCTATTGTACTACCCCTTCATGACTCAAAGATCCCCCTGAAGTCCAATGCACTGTACAAATGCCAGAATTTTATTAGGATTCAGGGCTGCAATTGTTTCACGTGGCACCACATACATGCCCAGGAGTCTGTTCCTCCTGATGGAAACCGCCATGCAGTCACATCCATCCAACAGAGGCAGCCCCTGCCCCAGATTTCACGTGCGTTACAGATCTAAAAGTCGTCGAGGCAGCCAAGCGCATCAAGCCCAATAAAGCCCCTGGACTAGATGGTATTCCTGCAGCTGTTATTAAAGCAGTGGCGCTGGGTAGACCTGACATCTTCAGGGCCACCTCCCAGCAATGTCTTCTGGACGGAATCTTTCCAACAAGGTGGAAAAGCCAGAAACTAGTCCTGTTGCCGAGGCATGGGACCAGCATAAAGGACATAGCTGGAAAACTGTTCGAACGTATTCTGTACACTCGAATAGAGGCGATCAACGGCCTAGGACTCCGCATAATGGCTTCCGGAAAGGAAAGAGCACACTGGACACTCTTTCGGCCGTTAGTTACATCGCCAAGACCGCTCTTTCTGGTGATAGATGTTTAGGGGGCAGGAAGGAATACTGCGCAATAGTAACCCTGGACGTAAGGAACGCTTTTAACACCGCCAGATGGCCCGTAATCCTCGCAGCCATGAACCGCATGGGGATCCCGGAGTACCTCAAGATAGCCGTTGGCAGCTACTTAAGTGACCGGGTCCTATGGTACGACACGGAAGATGGCATAAAAAGATACTGAGTTTCGGCAGGTGTTCCCCAATGATCGGTACTTGGATCAATCCTGTGCAACATTATGTACGATGGGATCTTGGGCATCAACAGGCCCGTACTACTTGAATTTATAGGATATTGGAGTGGACCGTTTTAGAAATGGAAAAGGCATAAAGGTCGTGGACAGACCAATAATCATCCGCTCACATCTCTGGTGCCTAAATAGAGGCTCTGGTGTCCGAGTAGAGACGGATTAACCTCCATCACCCTATCTAAATCCTGGTGCTCCACGTCCGCATGGGGATAATCGTTGCCGCTACTGTTTAATGGATAGTCCAACGGGGGGCAGTGCCCTCCACGGCGTCGACCCTTTTGGGAGAAGATCCCGGATGTCGAGGTCTCCGATGAGGGTTGCGGAAATAACGGTGCAGGGTGTGCCAGCGACGTCGGCAATACCCAATAATGGCAGTGCTACGGAGGTGGCTAGGTTGGCCTCGGCAGCATCCATAACGACAAGCCAGATAATCATTGATCTTATCAGAGTGCCGACGCAAAAAATAGCGTCGAAATCTCCACCTGGTTTGACCTGTCGGCATACCAAAACGTAGGCTTGCGGGGCATTCTGGACATGATGAGTGCCAGAATAAATATTACATTATCCGCATTTGAGACTCAGCGCCACGTCACTAAGGTAACCAAAGGCGCAATCACGGAGCACATTCAGAGTTGCCAACCAAGCCTACCAAAACGGATAACTCTAAGGTAAAGGAACCAAAGCCGGTCAGCTACGCGACTATTGCCAAGGACGCGAGTGCGAGGGAGGGGTGGGCTAAAGTAATGCAGAAGCGCTCGCGTAAGAAGCCGGAGGCAACCATCCTAAGAAGACTGGTGAAGCTTCGTACTCCGACATGCTCCGTACGCTGAAAGCCGATCCCAATCTAAGCGACTTTGGCAAACAGGTCAAAAAGATAAGAAGGACCCAACAGAGCTACTGCTCGAGATAGAGGGCAAAGCCTATGCCAGCGTTCCCGCATACAGAGGAGTGATAGAGGGAGCCCTCAAAGTAGTGGCTGCGGTACGAATGGGTGCACAGCGAAAGGCGCTAACATGCAGTGGAATGGACGAGGCAACAACAGCTGAGGAGCTCCACAGAAGTCTAACCTGCCAATTTCAAGGCATACTGGCTAAACCAGAGGATGCGGGATGGAACGCAGTCAGCGACAACGACGCGATCTCGGTTCCAAAACGTGGCTCGGTATCCGTAGGATGGTTCAAGAACCATGCGACAGGTGGCTTCGCATGCCTCACCTACAAAGCCAATACTTTAAAAGGGGCTAAAAGCCGCCATAATGATGCTAAGTCAAATTAAAGTCATACAGATAAGCGTCAACCATTGCGCAGCCGCACAGAACCTTTTGAGTCAGACATCGAGCGCAATGTGTACCTAGCGCTACCTTCCTGGTGTGGGAAACTTAGGGGTGCTCCTTGATGAGATAGGTAATGTAGCTATCAAATGCCACTTGCATTCACTCCGTTTATTCCTTCCTTCCACGTAAGCCGGCTGACACATTTATTATTATTATTATTATTAAGTGGGTTTCTATGTGTCTGATCTATTGTACTACCCCTTCATGACTCAAAGATCCCCCTGAAGTCCAATGCACTGTACAAATGCCAGAATTTTATTAGGATTCAGGGCTGCAATTGTTTCACGTGGCACCACATACATGCCCAGGAGTCTGTTCCTCCTGATGGAAACCGCCATGCAGTCACATATAATATGTGCAGAGATCTCCTCCTCCATGCAGCAGAAGCGACAGAGTTCACTGTCTGGAATGCCAATCTTATGCAAATGACTTCGAAGTCGGCAGTGCCCCGTAAGAAGGACAGTTAAAATGCGCACGGTGTTTTTCCCGTGTGTCATTAAGGTCATGAATCTTGTATGGTTATATTCACGGAGGAGAATCTTAGACTGCCTAAGTCCTGGTAGGTGCTCCAAAAGGACAGACGTTTTTCTTCCTCTATTGACTTAATAGCCCAGTACTCTGTGGTGACCAACAATACAGAATGGTTCGGGCCCAATTATAGGGTTCTCTGCCCCTTTCCTGGCTAGGTGGTCCGCTAGCTCATTTCCCGGGATGTTGTTGTGTCCCGGGACCCACCTTATTGTGGGCTTATTGACAGCTCCTAGTTTTTCTAGGGCTGTCCTCACTTCATCGCCTAGCTTAGATGTAATCTTAGCTTTGCTGAGGGCCTTTATGACTATCAGACAGTATAGCAATGTCCTTGCCACGATAGTTCCTTTGCAGATTAAACTCCGCACAGCGTCCAATAGCACAGACTACAGCTTGAAAAAAGCTGGTGTATCTGCCCATTGATTCGTGGTATTTCAACCTGGGGCCTACAACCCCCAGCCCAATTTTTATATGTGAAAGGTGCTCTTGTGCACTTATCAATTGTGTTATCGACATCAGTTTTGAAGCTATGTTTGGAGTCAAGGTTTATCCCAAGATAATTAACTTCTTTGCTGGCCTCTATGCGACATTCTGACAGGGTTATTGCCTTCATTCTCTGTAGCTTGTACCTATTTGTACCATAAAAGGAACAATAAAAGTTTTGCGAGGATTTAGGCTCTGGCCTACTTCCTTGCTCCATTCGCTGGTCATATTGAGGCCCAGTTGAATGATGTCGCAGAGTGTTTCCTCATATTTACCTCTGGCTATAATGACAATATCGTCAGCATAGCCTTGGCAAAGTATACCTCTGCGGGTCAGTCTGTCCAGCAACTCGTCTACCAGCAAGCTCCACAAGAGAGGCGAGAGGACACCCCCTTGTGGTAGATACTGTGGACGACTGTCCTCCTATAGTGGCCATGGCTCGCCTAGATGCCAGTAGTGATTTGATCCATCTGCTGGTTGTTGCATCTAGTCCTCTTCTTGCCAGGGATGCGTTGACAGCCTCATGGGAGGTATTGTCGAATAAGGCCTATATATCTAAGAATGCACATAACGCCACTCCCTTATGAATAAGTGAGTCCTCAATAAGGCTTTTCAGGTGATATAGGGCAGTATCAGTTGATCTGCCCGCCCTGTAGGCATGCTACGTCCGTTGGAGCGGATGCTCTACAAGCAGAGTGCTTCTAATGCTGACATCCACTAGCTTTTCCAACGTTATTAGAAAAAACGATGTCAAGCTGATGGGTCTGAACGAATTCGGATCAGTGATGTCTTTCTTTCCAGCTTTTGGAATGAAGACCACTTTTGCTATACTCCAGGCAGTAGGTATGTATAGAGACTGCTGATCAGTATTTTCCTGATCGGCACTGCGAGCTGATTTAGCGCTCATCTGGACCGGGAGATTTGTAGGGCTGGAATGTACCAATTGCCCATCTTAATCTCTCCGTTGTTATTATTGATTTTACTTGGACCCAATCAGTAGCACACGGTCTACTTTGTGCCGTTACCGGGGTATTCCCATCCGTTTGAAGCGTGCTTTCCGGCAAGCGAGTAGTAGCTCAAGTTTCTCTTTACTTCCTATAGTATTTACTATAGTATTTACTTCCTCCGTTCGTAGTGCCTGATTTGATTCTGGCACTCCTTTTGAAATTGCTCTGAGAAGTCTTGCGCCTTCACGTGTGTTTACTATTGCCTCACAGAAGGTTCTATAATTCCTTCGTTTGGCTTTCCTGATATCATGGTTATACATGGTCAGTTTATTCCGGTAGGAATCCCAGTTCCCTTCTCTTTTTGCTGTGGGCACGCCTCGTCACCTGCAAAGTATACCGATGCCACCACAGTCTTCTTGGCTGCTCCCACATCTTCTACCACGATCGGTACTGGTTATACCAGGGCTAGCCCAAGATGTTGTTTGGTGAACATCCTTGCCAGCGATGGCGCGATGGATGTTCACCTGAGCTATCCCTGTACTCCCGACCATTAAATGATCGGCTCCATCGTCGGCGTTGCTGATTTGGAGATACCCAGATCACCATCCGCCGGTATCGCTTCTTCCTTACTCAGGGTCTAATTCCATGCCCAGCTCCTGAGAGGATATCGGGGTCTGATTCCCCATCTCGATGATGGACGCATCAAGATCCTCATCATCCGCCAGATCCTCGCTGAATTCGAAGAACTTATTGGGCTTCTCCTTCTCCTTGGAGACTGGTGGATTTCGAGGAGTCTCGACATGTCTTGTGCCGGATTTGATCTCCTTGGCCTTCTTTAAACCACTAACTGAGATGTCTCCAAACCTGAAGCTCAGCTTGTGGTCACTAGAAATAATATTGGCGCATGAGCTTTCATCAATGCCAAGGCTAATTGCAGCCACTCAGCAGTGGTTGCGTTGCCCAGTCCAGGTGACCCACCCTGAAGTGGATTCCTCCAAACTTGATTGGAGAATCCCAACCGGAGAGGACTATCTCCTCCAGTAGTGCGTCCTCAAGCTGTGAGAAGTTCTCACTGCTGAGGCCGACTTTGAGGTACCCCTCTGGTACGACCGCAACTTTGATGGCCCCAGTTACGGCCGCATATGATGGCTTGCGTACCTCAGTTGCCTTTGCAGCCCTTGAGGTACTTAGGCCATCAAAGGAAGCAGTCAGTGGCCTGCTCTTCTCCACCTTCTGCCTCTTAGGCGTTTCCGTCGGAGGCGTCAGGGTAGAGTTTGCCCGCTTCAAAACAGAGTTGGGCTTTTGCTCTAGCGGCTACGGTGTCTTGGCCAGAGACAAAGCTTCTGCGGGTGACTTGCCCTGCTCAAGGTAACGAAGATACCACTTCGTTCTGGCCCTGCTGAGCCCCTTACGGTTAGGGTCATCCCGGGCTCCAGGCTGACTAAGTTGCGGTAATGGGTTTTTAGCCCGTCCCGCTTGGCCGGCTTGGACCACATTCGAGTGACTCGGTGTGGCTGCCCGATTCTTCCCTGCCGCAACTGGGCGTGCTTTTTTGGTGTTGCCACCGAAGTAGGCCGCTCTCCGTCAAGAAGACGGTTCTCGTAATGTCTTGCGACATTTCCCGCAGTCAAGGCCTGTGGTATATTAATGTTCTTTGGTATATTGTTCATAGTCCCTATGATTTACGGGGAAATAAACGGTCCACCTGGGCAGAGATCCGCAGTACCCGGGTAAGGCTAACTAGACCGGGCAGACGCCACTTGCCCGGACTCTCCGTTAGCGACTGGGCTAGTTGTTTCACGGCCCCCAGCCTGGAAATTTGTAAACGCCTTCTCGAGCAGATGTTATCTGCAGTACCAAACGCGATGAATGTAATCGATGACATAATCATCTTTGACGGGACTGACCTCGAAAGGAGATATCTTATACGAAAAGGGAATTGAAGTCGATCCCAAAAAAATGGAAGCATACGATCTCTCAGAGATTAAGAACAAAGAGGAAACACAGAGTTTTCTCTGTCTGGTAATCTACGTCGGAAAGTTTATCCCGGACCTTGCAAGTCATACAAATCCTCTAAGAGAGCTGCTAAAAACAGAAAACTAATTCACCTGTGGCTAAGCCGAGGAGAATGCTTTCAACAACATAAAGAATCTATTATCCAAGGTACCCAAGCTTTCATATTTCGACCCATAGTAACGATCACGGGTGATTGCGGATTCCAGGTCTGTTGCCCTCGGTGCCGTTTTCTTGCAATTCAAATCAGATGAACCATTGATAATTACCTTTACCAGAAAAGTCAGAGGTGGAGAAACGCTACTCTCAAACAGAAAAGGAAAGTCTTCACCTGGTTTGGGAGGTGGAGAGGTTTTACTATTACCTGACAGGTCTGTATTTCCAAGATCTTTGACAATCCCTCATATCGCTGAGTTTCCAAGAGGAATGAAGAGATTATAGACGTAATCAGTTGCCTTGAGAACGACTCTTGGAAGCCCGGTACATTGGCAAATTGCAAACACAAAAGCAAATTGACCACAATTATTGTTTACCGATTTTTCCACTCGTCGCCAATGTAACACATTTAATAGATTTCGGTTAGTCACCTTATTACCAATATTCCTTACAATAATTAGTAGTCTTACCGTTATTACAGAGTATTAATCTATCATGAGTAGAGGAGAGTACGGGCGAGTCGCGCTTTCCGGACGCGGACTGCCCCCAAAACATCCTAAGCCATCCTAAGGAAAGACGACGAAAGAGCAACGTTTCGCGGTAAACGGCGATCACCGGAGGAATCCGCTGGAAAATGCTCCAATAAAGCTGTTCTAATCTGAAACTCTGTCTTCTCCTTGGTCGAACGCACAAACTCCCTGAGCTAGCAGCTGCAACTCGTAGCGAGCAGAACCAAGAAAACAGTTCGTTACACAAATTATACCTACATTTTACTAACGGATTTGTTCAAGTTACGGGGCTTGGACTGTCACCCGCTCTCCGCTCCCTCTTACGCTCTCCGCTCCCGCTTTTCTTCGAGTGTTTTCTTTTCAGCAAATTTGGAAAATTCCAGGACCAGCAACCCCCAACAACCCATCATTTTTTGGTCCTTCGAGCCGGATCCCCTGGATTTTCAAGTTTGTCCACCAGCGACCAAATTATAAGATAAGTACGAAATTTCCATTCCTTTTAATTGCCGGTCTGCAGCAAAAGGTTCGAAAATCCAATTTCGTTCAATTTGCTGTAAGATTTATTGTCAAATCTAACGGATTTCTCCGACAAAAGGCAATTAAAGTAAAGTACTTATCCATTCTCACGGGCGCCGCCATATTACCCACCGTTCTCCTTTCACCCTCATTCGTGAAAATTTCTAAGTCCAAATTTCCGAATATATTTAAATATTCATCCAGTCCGAAAAGTGCAAAATTCCAAATGTGAAAAAGTGAAAATAATTTGTGCCAAGTTCAGTGAAAATTTCTAAGTCCAAAGCTCTGCCAAAAGTGGCAAAAATTCTGTTCTCGTTCCACTGTGTCCAACGCCAAATTCTTTTCGCAACACAATTTTTGCTTTAACTCCGCAGTCCACTTAATACAATTTGCTTTGCTATCGAAGAATACAACAACGAAACAAACAACACATACCCTCTGGCCATTCCAAGTAAAATATTAATTAAACATTTACCTGCCAGTTCCATATATTACATCAACATATATTACATCAACATATACTACATCCATATACATTGCATATATTACATCTACATATACTACATCCATATACAGTGCATATATTACATGTACATATATTATATCCACATATATTTCCGACATACATTGCGCATATTATCTGCATTCCTTTTAAACATATACCAAAGCTTAAATTGTTCCCCATAGGCAAATCCAAACCACAAATAAAATTTATTCCAAGGGCCGACGCGGAAAAGGCGTTTTGTTTTCCATCAATTTTTTCCGTAAATTTCCAAATTAATTTCTGAGCAATAAATTAAAAGCGTTTTTTCTCTTTTTTTTTAACAAATAACTTTTTCAATATTGATTAAATTATTTTTAAAATTTTTTTTTGAAAATTTTCAATAAATCATCCATAAATAAATAATACGACCGCCAAATACAAGTCGTTCACCCGACAAATATTTTTTCCTGTATTGCTTGGATATTAATTTGTGTTTGTTTTAGAAGTACGTACAACGCGGAGAAAAGACTCCAATTCCACCATTCCATTTTCTCCGTTTCCAGTTGTAAACAAAAAAATAAAATTTTCTTCGTTCTAATAAACATTTTATTTCACCGTGTTCCACATTTCAAGTGTTCCAACCGAAAATAAGGTGGACCTAATTACCATAAATCACAGGTCATTTATACAATTCGCTGTTCACTCCGTCCGAGTCATCTGTCCAATTACTCACCCATTTTCTCTTTCTCACCCATTACATCCTATACGGTCTTTTTCCGCTGCTTTATACCGTTCACGGCAGCAAGCTTAAATTTATTAAGTGCAGTCTGAGGAATCTGTCTACTTTTTCAAAAGTGTGACCGGGCTCCAAAACCGCTTCCCTTCCATTTCGTATTTCTTCCTTATGCCCATCGGGGACGATAAGAAGAAATTGTCCGCTGACAAACCCAGGTCTATTTTTTCACCACAAGGGCCCAAGAGTCCAAGAATCCCAAGCATTTCGGTGAAAACGCCTGCGCAGATTTCCGACGACTGTGCTACTCCATCCAAGGCCACAGTACAGCGCACAGCTAAAAATATGGCTGCTTCCGATCTAGCGCTAGCCAAATTCATTTCGGTTTCTGACCGCTTAAACAAATTAGAGGCTCAGATCAACACTCCGGAATCCGCAGCTCCAACAGTCACGATGCTTAGCGTCCGTCGCGACCAAGTCCGAACCCTATGGGACAAGGTTGAAAAGGAATTCGACCTCTGCTCAGAATGCTTTGTGTCAGCAGGCGAGGCTGCAGCAAGCAACATGCCTATTCTCAGGGGAAAACCTGATAGAGCGTTTCGAAAATAAACGATTGTTGGTAAACAGTCAATTGAAAATACTGTTTAATGTGCAGTCGATACCACAGGAACTGGGGCGGCCTTGAAGGTGCTGCAAAGTACAGTTCAAGGTTGCTTGACTGCTTTAGAACTGTCAGGCATCAACACTGCGAACTGGGACTGCCTGCTGGTACATCTGTGTTCATCCAAGCTCCCGAAGATAACTCTCTCCTTATGGGAGCAGTCGCTACATAAGAAAGCCGACATACCGACATGGGGAGAGCTGAACACCTTCCTCACAGAACGTCATCGAACCCTAGAGGCCATCGATGATGTGAGACCGTCCGTACCGAGTCAGTCGCATTCCAAAGCGATAAACTCAAGTGGGCCCTCTAGAAAATTAAATTCCTATGAGACGAAAGTGGCTCCAAAATTGAAAAGTTGCGACTTGTGCACCGACATCCTGCCTTCGGTGCTTCTGAGTGGAGCAAAAACCAACATCTGTGGCTCTCTCTTGGGGCAAGAGACCATTTTCGGCTGGGTATTAACTGGGCCAGTGTCAGCCTCAGCCCAAAGCAGAATTTCCTCTTTTTCGACACAGATCTTTTTTTGTCCAGTTCTTAAGAAACTAGCAGCGTCTAAAAAGAGATGAGGCCTTGAAAGCGAGATACGATTCGGTGATCCAGGAATATCTCGACTTAAAGCACATGCGACAAGTTCTTCCTACCCATGAGTGCAACGCTTATTATATGCCACATCACGCCGTCTTAAAACCGGAAAGCGTAACTACTAAACTCCGTGTAGTATTCAATGCCTCCAGCCCTTCATCGAATGGTACCAGTTTAAATGATATCCTTCATGCTGGCCCTGTCTTACAGTCCGACTTGACCATTCAAATTCTGAAGTGGCGCTATTTCCGATACGTGTTCAGCGCCGATATCGAAAAAATGTATCGGCAGATCTGGGTAGATCCGAAACACACTCCATTCCAGCGAAAACTTTTCCGTAACAATAGAGGGGAAATCAGAGATTTCGAATTGAAAACAGTAACCTTTGGAGTCAATTGCGCGCCTTTCCTGGCCATCCGAGTACTGCAGCAGCTAGCAGCTGACGTAGAACTCAGCCATCCAAAAGCTAGCAATGTCATTCGAAATTTCATGTATGTGGATGATGTTCTAGCCGGAGCGGACTCCACGGAAGAAGCAAGAGCATGGTGCAAGAGCTCCGAGACGCTCTGAATTCCGCCGGATTTCCATTGAGGAAATGGACCTCCAACCAAAAGGAAGTTTTAGCGGCCATTCAGAGAAACCATCTTTTAAATACTGATTTTCTCGAGATCGATGCAGAAAGTACTGCCAAGACCGTCGGTATTCGCTGGAAGGCAACCTCCGACGAATTCTTCTTCGTCCCGCCAGAGTTGGCTAACGAAACGTCCTTTACAAAACGCCAAGTCCTGTCCCAAATTGCCAAATTATTCGACCCTGCAGGCTGGTTAGCGCCGTTTATCGTTCGAGCTAAAATTTTCATGCAGGAGATTTGGCTGCAGGAGCTTGGGTGGGACGAAAACATTCCAAATGAGCTTATTTGGTTTTAGAGCAGATACGCATTCCACGCTGGCTATCGTTTCGTCCAGATTTCAAGGTCGAGCATCATGGCTTTTGCGATGCATCGCAAAAGGTTGATGGGGCGGCAATATATGACCGCGTAGAAGTGGGCAGCACCATTATGGTGCAACTCCTAACCGCGAAAACCCGGGTAGCACCAGTCAAAACGGTTTCGCTCCCAAGACTGGAGCTGTGCGGAGCGTTATTGCTTTCCGAAATGGCTGCAGCCATCATTCCGCAGATGCCTACGATTAACTCCGAACTTTACTGTTGGACGGACTCCACGATAGTGCTTGCATGGTTAAGCAAGCCAGCGTGCCAGTGGACCACATTTGTAGCCAATAGGGTGACGAAGATCGCCCAGGCCACAAAAACAGAGAATTGGTCTCATGTTCAATCTGAGCATAATCCAGCAGACCTGGCAAGTAGAGGAGTTTCCCTCCGAGATCTAGCCAATAGCCAGTTATGGTGGCACGGACCGACTTGGTTGCAAAATCCACGCAACCAATGGCCAACTCAGGTCGACAACGCTCCTGGAGAAGCGTGCTCTAAAAGTCCATCTCGCAAAAGCTCCTTCTGAAGAGTTGTTGGCACGTTTCTCCAAGCTAGAGAAAGCTCTAATGAACGGCATCCAGTGATTCTTCCGTATAACTGCCTGCTTTCTCGCCTCCTTGCGAATTTCACTCATCGAATAACTCTCCATGGTGGTAACCAGTTAATGGTGCGCCTCATCCGGTCGAAATACTGGATTCCGAGAATTGAGAACCTGATGAAAGCAGTAGTAAATTCGTGCAAAGTATGTGTGATCCACAAAAAGCGGTTGCAAAGCCAACTGATGTGTGTCCTGCCCAAAGAAAGAGCATCGTTCTCCCGACCATTCACGTATACTGGCATGGATTACGCCGGTCCGTTCGATATAAAGAACTATACGGGAAGAGCATGTCTTATTACAAAGGGGTATGTGTTAGTTTTTGTTTGTTTCTCCACCAAGGCCATCCATTTAGAGCCTACATCTGACTTAACGACCGAAAAGTTTCTTGCCGCTTTCTCTCGTTTTGTATCCAGAAGAGGGTTTCCACGTCAAGTCCAGTCAGACAATGGCAAAACCTTTGTTGGCGCTGCCACCCTGCTTTTCCGCGATTTCCTTCAAGCCGTAAAAGAGTCGGTGACGAATGCCTATATTCATCAAGAGATGCAATGGCAATTTATTCTTCCGGGGGCACCCCATATGGGAGGCCTTTGGGAAGCAGGCGTAAAAAGTTTTAAGACGCTATTTTACAAATGTACTGCCACACGAAAATACGCGTTCGAAGAGCTCTCCACGCTCTTGGCAAAAATAGAAGCGTGCCTTAACTCCAGGCCGCTCTCTCCTATGTCTGAGGATCCGACAGATTTGCTGGCTCTGACGCCAGGTCATTTCCTTGTCCATTCTTAATCGGTGGCAGCATTTGAAAGCTCTCCATCAGCAGTTCCGTGTGCGATGGATAGAAGAGTACCTCAAAGAACTCCACAAGCGCTCTAAATGGCAGGCCCCGTCCAAAAATCTCCGCATCGATGACATGGTCGTCATCAAGGACGACAACTTACCCTCTAATGAGTGGCGACTCGGCAGAATTGAGTCTGTTTTCCCAGGAGCCGACGGCAACGTCCGTGTAGTAAATATCCGTACTGCACGTGGAGTTGTTAAACGTCCAGTGGCAAAAGTGGTGCTTTTGCCGACGGAGTCTTCCGAATCTCCACAATAATAGGCGCTCCTCTCGTCCTTAGATGCAGTTCACTAGCACTAATCATACATTATTTTTCATTTCGTTTTCGATCTCCTTTCGATATTCGACTACGCGCAGAATGGCCCCTCGTCAACAAAACGCACGCAGTGCTCGTGCCGTGGAGAGCAGACGTACCCGAGGTATTCAATCCTACCGATGCCGAGTCTGCCGCGGTATCCATCCTCTTCGGAAGTGCGCGAGGTTCCTAAAGCTCAGCGCTGAAAAGCGTTTGCGAGCAGTCCTCATTAGCAAATACTGCGCCAATTGCCTCACTCACGAGCCTCGCCCTCGTCGCTGCTGCAACGCCACAGCGTGAACATCCTTCCGACAGCGCTGGTCAAGTTGGAAACCGGCACGAAGACCTTCGAGACCGCAGCACTTATCGATCCGTGCACCCCCATGAGCTGCATCGACGCTTCGTTGGCGTCAGCCTTTACGCTTCCGATGACCAATGTTGGCGACGAGAAGGTCTGCACGACGACGATTCGCTCCAGGATCGACGCGAACACTAAGCTGGAGGTCGTGCTCAAGATCGAGCCCAGTGTGCGGATCCGCACACCTGTCCGGGCATTGAGCGACACCGTTGTGTCCAAGTACCGGGACATCATGCTGGCTGATGACCAGTTCCATCGGCCTGCCACCGTCTCCATGGTCTTAGAAGCAGATGTTTATCCAAAGGTTATCCAATCCGGATTCCTGAACTTCGACGAGGGAATGCCGGTCGCTCAGAAAACTGTTTTTGGGTGGATCGTGTCCGGTGCCTGCAGCCTGCCGTAGGATGGCTGTGTTGCAACCCCAGTGATTGCAAGGGGTCGGAATGTTCAAGTTACGGGGTTTGGACTGTCACCCACTCTCCGCTCCCTCTTACGCTCTCCCGCTCTTCACCACAGAGTCTCCATTGAGTCTCCGCTGCGCTTCGGAGAGCCTAACTAATTAGAATAAGCACAAGTGTCAAAACTAACCACTCTGAATTAACATACGCCCGGTCGCGCCCGCGCAATTAAGAAAAGTCTAGTGTTCAAATTTGAATCAGCAAATTTGGAAAATTCCAGGACCAGCAACCCCCAAAAACCCATCAAGATTATTTATTAGAATTAAATGTAATAAAGTTTAAGTAATTTGGTTTTACAAAGAATCGGTCAAATAAATCACTTAGTAATAAAGTCTGGCCAATAATTTATGTAGTATTTTTGTGTTCTTCCATCAAACAATCTTTCAAGCCAATTGTCAAGACCGTTAAGTAAATGATCCTCCAAAAGAATATTTGGTTCTGACTCTGATTCTTCAAAGAAATCTCTTTTCAGAAACCTTCCAATTTCAGGATCCTCATTTGCGTCCAAAAGCTTTTGAGTATTCCTTAATGTCCTCTGCAATTAAACAAATATTAAAAAATGCAGTTACAAAAATTAAAATAGCGACAATCAAACTTTATTCTAAAATACTAAAATACTGCCTCATAAAAAACGCGATCAATATTTAAACAAATTAAAGAAATTTCTAAGTTTAGTATTTAAAAAATTCGTTGAAACACATCTTTTTTAATTTCCTATCCTAACAATATTTTATAAAGCTTTTTCTTTCTTTAACATTCGAAAATATCTAAAAATAATTTGAGGATAATAGATCATTATTAAATTTAAGTAAAAACACGAGAAAAAGCTTTAGTAGAGGGCCTTGACTATCACACACCGATAATCAGCTGAAAAGACTGCAAAGTAGGAGTCGGCGTGGTCTGATAAAGGTTTGACAAGCCGAAAGAAATTGGCAAGAAATAAAATTAGAACATACACACACTTTTGGAAAATGCTTTGATATTTTTTTACTTTCCTATTAGTCTACTAAGTTTCGTTCAATTTGCCAAAATACTGTTTACATAAACTTGACCTTATTGAGCTAGTGCTAGTGAAAGTTGCACCGAAAATTTTCGAAAATTTGCAGGAATATTTTTAGAAGACTTTTAAGTGGACAAAATGTTCTCGGCATATCGATGGAAATCGGAAAAACAAATAATATAATCCAAAAAATATTAAATCTTTTTTCAAAAGTGTGGGCGTGGCAGATGTGTGCGGTTTGTGGAAGTAGAAACAATTGAAAACAATCTTGTGCTGCTTCTATTTCTTTGGAAGCTGCATGCTTAATGTCAACATTCTATCTTTTATAGTTTCTGAGATCGAGGCGCTCATACGGACAGACGGACATGGTCATATCTACTCGGCTATTGATCAAGAAGCCGACCAATTCAATTAAAGTCAATAAATCACTTAATTGATCCCATACTGTAGCCATCTACGCAGTATGAGTTCTAAAAAACAATTTTTTAGCAACGGCACACAGCCGTTATTGTAAAGAAATATTAAGGCCTAACCGAAGCAGTTTTGCCTGCTCTCTCAAGAGTAATGCACTCCCGAAATACAATAAGCTCAAAACACTGACGCTTCTCCTCAATCTAACTAATGTACATTTGGTTTTTAGTCTTAAGATGAAATTTGAACAATAATGAATACAATCCAGCCCTATTTAAATTTTCTTTTATTTGACTAAACTTAGTTTACGGCGTTGGTTTTAGTCATTAAAAACGGTCCATTTAATAGACTAATAGACGGTCGTGATTGTGTTAATTCTATTGAATCGCAATCGAAAAACATAACGTTAGTTGGTCCTTATATTGGCCGCGTCATCGTCAATGCTAATTAAAACATAAGCAATAAATTTACTTCATAAAAATATTGGCAATTCAGAATATTTATCGTAACACCACGACGGTCAATATCGTGTTAAGTTTTAACAAAAACTTCTACGATACCGCGAAACCGTGTAACGCAGTGTGAAAAAATTCTGAATTTAATATCAGGCAGACGCTATATAATTTGGGAGAAGCTGTAAATGCAATTATTTACCTCAATACCCCACGAAAAAGCTATATAGCTCTTTTAAAAATTTAAACTTAAGAAAAACTAAAATTAAAAACATGAGAGAATGCTATATTCGAGTTTCTCGTCTATCAGATACCAGTTACTCAACTAGTGTCAATGCGAATTGCGAAAATTCTTCATTTTTCTGGGATAGATATTGGGGAATAAAATGAAAAAAGCGCAGCGGATTTTTCTCTAAAATCTGAATCTCAACCTTCTAGCTGTTATAAATACTGAGATCTCGGCGTTCATACGTACTCGGTTATTGATCCTGATCAAGAGTATATATACTGCCTGCTGTTATATACTTTTCAACGGATCTAGCATACCCTAAAACTCTACGAATAACGGATATATAATAATAAGAAAATAAGGGGAAAAAATTAAAATGATAAGAATATAATAATTATAATAAGTACAAATAAATTAATTTGTTTGAAAACAATAACAAGAACATCAGCAAAATGACAATGGTTCCACCCCTGTCGGATAGCAACATGATCCAAGTTGCCTACCAGATTCGCAATGTGGAAAAATTCCACGGTTATCCGGGCAAGCGATACACCTCTGAGAGCCAAGTCGGCTATATACTAGCCGTTTATGTTACCGGAGATGAACGCCAACAGCAAATTATGTTTAGGCATATTGAATGCAGAATCAGCGGAGACGTTGGAGCCAAAAACATGACCACCTGGCCCCAGCTTAGACGACAAATGGTACTCAACTACAAACCACAGTTTTTAAACCCCACGTTTTTTTAGGGAGTTTCGGAAGACCCCGTTCCTAGGCAGTGTACGAACAAATAAACCACACAAATACACCTATCCAAAAACAAAATCTTTGATAAGCCACAAAAGGCATTTGATCAAAATTATAACCAGACTAATAATAACATCAGAAAATCTCCAATGTGAACAGCCAAAATATTTTAAGCATATAAATATAAGGCACTAGAATAACAAGATGCGTAACGGCCATACGTTTTTGCACTATGCAGCCACTTTTTTCAGTGACGGCCAAAATTGCCCTCTTTCCGTCCGCTCGCTTACGCTGAGAGCGTAAGAAATCTAAAAATAGAATTTGCTTTGTTGTGTGAGTAAAAAAAATAGACGAGAACTTGTATATGTGTGTGTGCGTACTTTTGCTAGAAGACTATTTTCGTGCCGAAATCAATTCTGATCGCAAATAGGAATTTACATATTTGGAGTTCTGGCCAATTTCGTAGCAATATGATAAAATAAAAAAATAATTAAAAATTCACGCCTTGTCTCTTGGTACTGCCCCTACTTAAAGTCAGCTTTATTTTTCTTAAATTGGGTGCTATTTGTACTACCAAATTCTCGTATTACATGTTTTTTTTCCTTTGCGATTACGAATATTTTCTAACCCTCTTCCAAACACATTATTTCTCTGCGTATCCGAATATCTTCTTACGCTCTTTTCAAATTTGGTGCTCGTTGGTACTTCCAAATTCTCTTAATCCATCTTCTAACGCTCTTTATACACATTGGTGAGTCAACACATGTACTAATTGATGATTAAGACTCTCTTCAATTCAATTATAAACAAAAAAGCACCCCATACTGTATGCCATCTGCGCATTATGCGTTCTATTAAACAATTGTTTGGCAACGGCACTTTGCCCTTCTTGTAAACGAATCCTAAAGCTTAAGCACCCAAGAGCAATGCTCCCCCGAAATACAATAATCTGAGAGCACTGAGGCTGCTCCCCAACTTTTTTTTTTTTTCCCACGGTCCCACGGCCACACCTCCTGCCCAACCGACCGAGGGGCGCTGCCGTGTATCGTACGGCGCGATTCGCGAGAAGAAACGAGGAAATGAACATAAAGTAAAACAACTCTAATAAATATTAGTGTTAGTAGGATCTAATTATGTAATAAAAAAGTTAAAATTGATTACTTTCAGAGCGGCAGAGAGTAAAGGTTACAGATAATAGGATAAAGTCTATTATAGTCAGAACATAAAACTCTGTAAGGGTCATGCAACTCATAATTAGATCTACAATGATTTAAGATAAGGGGTATATAGTTTCTAGTGACTCTACTTGGAACCGAGAAGTTAAGCCGACTAATCAAGTCGGGACTCTCAACATCCCCACGAATAAGCTTACACATAAAGACTTTTCCAAGCATAGTTCTACGGTTAGCTAGGGATGGTAAATTAATTAAAAGTAGTCTACTGGAATAAGAAGCTAATATACGGTTTGCATCCCAATTTAGGCGTCTAAAAGTCTAAAGTCTAAAAGTTAAAAGTTTTTTTTGGCCCGATTCAATGCGGTCCGAGTTGACTACGTATTGTGGACTCCACACAGGTGATCCATACTCAAGAATCGGACGGACTAACGAAATAAATAAGGTTTTAGTCATGTAAGGATCATAAAATTCCTTAGACCACCTTTTTATAAAACCAAGCACACCCCTGGCTTTATTGACTATAGTCGAAATATGGTAAGAAAATTTTAGTTTAGGGTTCAGAAGAACACCAAGATCATCAACCCGTGTTATTCTGCCCAAAGGGCACCCACTTAGAGTGTAAGTCGTGCGTATTGGGTTGACACGACAAAAGGTCATAACTTTACGATTGGAGCCATTTAAGTTTAATACTCCATATTTGAAAGCTGTCTAGATCGGATTATAAGTCTAAGTGGCGCGAAATGTCCTTGTGCTGGAGGCATAATTTAACATCGTCTGCGTACATAAGTACACGCGAATGTTTTATTGCTAAGGGGAGGTCGTTAATGAATAAGGTAAAAATAAGCGGACCAAGGTGGCTCCCTTGTGGGACACCGAATGTGATTCTGAGAATACAAGATAGAGAATTTTTAAAGAGGACTTTTTGCGTCCTGCCATTCAGGTAGCTTGAATTCCAATTTAGAAGATCAACAGGGAAACCTAGATCAAGTTTCCTTACTAGAAGGTCATGATTAACAGAGTCAAATGCTTTACTAAAGTCAGTGTAGATGACATCTGTTTGAAGATTATTTTTGAAACCCTGTATTAGGAAAGAAGTTAGCTCTAAGAGGTTAGTGGTTGTTGATCTGCGTTTCATAAAACCGTGCTGACACGGTGACATGATTGATCTAAAAAATATGCTGCAAATGAGGAGTGATAACATTTTCAAAAAGTTTTGGGATAGCCGACAATTTGGAGATTCCTTTGTAATTGCTTGCATCCAGTTTGCTACCTTTTTTATGAAGAGGAATCACAAAGGACTCCTTAAGTATATGAGGCAACTGTGAAGATTCCAGAGATAAGGTAAATAGTTTCAGTAGAGTCTTGCACAAGGCACAGAATCTGAGCACACAGCCAGGATTCCATCGGGACCTGGCGAATAGACAGGTTTAACACGCTGGAGATCGTTAAGCAGTGAGCTTTTGTTTATAGAGGGGCAGAATATTAGATTCTTAGATACCGCATAAGAGTATGGCTGTTCGGAATGAGGTATAGTTGAATATGTTGTTTGAAAAAACTTGGCGAATAGATCGGATATTGCCTGATCCGATGTTTCCGTAGAGTTTTTAAAAAATAAAGAGGAAGGTTAAGAACTTGTTTTTCGCTGCGTTAACGAAATTACAAAATTGTTTTGGATCCTGTGCAAACTGGAACTTAGAACGATTTAAATAATTCCTGTAGCACTGACCATAAAGCACGGTAAAGTTTAACCGAGCGCTTACATACTATGAAAGGACAGACTGAGAACCGGTATTTTTAAATTTTGTGTAAAGTCTGGACTTTACATTTCTTAGGTGTGTCAACTCTTTCTTAAGCCAAGGAGGTTTAGAGATTGACGGATAGTACATCGGAACACAAGAGTCAAAAAATGATTTAATTGCGTTATAAAACATATTAATCGCATCCGCCATTATGTTGCAGGAGTAAAGATCGGACCAATTAAAGCCAGCTATAAAATTGTTTAGCCTCCGAAAATTTGCCTTGCGAAAACAGGGAATTCGCTTTGTTGACTTCTCTGAATTTACTTTTAATACCGTACCTAAGTCGATTTCCACCTCGAAAGTAGGATGATATGGATCGTCAGGTTGAGTAAGAGGTGCTACCCTGGACAGAAACACACTTTCTGGAATTGTTACAAGACATAGATCCAACAGTCGACCAAGAGAGTTTCGAATATAATTAACTTGTGCCAACGATAAGTCGAGCAAGTCGTCAATAAATTCATGTTGTGCTAAAGGGAGAAGGATATTCGAATTTTCTTCTGGGGACCACGTTGTGCCAGGTATATTAAAATCACCTAGAACTACCAATTGGTCCCTGTTAGACAGTTTATTTAAGATGGATTGGATAGCGGACAGATGATTCTGATATTCTGAGAATTCAGAAGACGGTGGCAAATACGAGCACGTAATGTAAACTGATCTGTCGGAAAATGACAGCTTTACGCATAAGAATTCAGAGTTACGGGACTCGTCAAAAAGTAACTCATTCCGAAGCGAGGGTAGATCTAACCGCAATTAAGACTCCACCTCCACGTCTGGAGGGACGGTCAAACCTATATATAGTGCACATACCTGGGAAGACTTCGGAGTTAAGTATCTCCGGCTTTAACCAAGTCTCTGTGAGCACTATAATATGGGATGCAAATGAAAGACTATCACAATACAATTTGATTAATTTGCTACGCAAGCCTCTAACATTTTGATAGGAGATAGTAAGTTTTGCAGTTAGTTTTTTGAAGAGGAGGAAGATGAAGAGGCGGATGTTGCAGTGGTCTGGCCACGTGAGGGAAGTTTTATTCCCACCGGCACCTTTTTCTTATTTTTGATCTTAGCTTCGAACTCTTTTACCACCATACTATCCGGCCAAAAACCACCCGAACATATGGTCGAAAAGAGCTCGTTTGGGACAGTTATCTTGAAAGATGATATGTCCCTAGCGTAAGAGAAGTTAAATTTTTCCACTTTTATATTATCGGCTTTTGTTTTGTCTTGTATATAAGACAATACATCCGACGATGTTTGATCAGGGGAAAGCCGAGAAACAAAAATTAGTTTCTTTAGTGGAACCACCCCGAGGGGTTTTGGCCCTGCAGATTGTATTTCTGAAGTGCCAACTTGTGCCGGTAGTCCGGACTCAATGTTCCCTTGTGGTGGTAAACTAATCGAGACAGGTGGAATCACTGGTTGAGAAACCAGTGCAGACAATTCAGAATTTTTAGCAATCACAGGGTGGGATCCATCCACAACTGATTGATCGAATTGCTCCGAATCTTTTTTAGCTGCCGATCTTAGCAGCATATGTGGATTTGCTGCGATTGACAGCTGATCAGTTGTGGAGTCCTGTAACGTAATAAACGTAACTCTAAATACCCTTCTTCTGCCTTTTACATAATTTTCAACGAATCTAGTCTACCCTATTATTCTACGCGGAACGGGTATACAAGAAAGAATGCTGTAGTCGAGGGTTCGTCCATTCTCAGATACCAGTTACTCAGGTGGTGGAAAAGCGAACTCGTAATTTCATCATTTTTCAGGGATATCGATGGATGTTGGGGAATAAAATGAGAAAGTTTTTTGGCATATCGATTGAAATCTACAAGGCTAATAAAAGTATGAAAAAAGATCATCATCTTTTTTTTCAAAAGCGTGGGCGTGGCATTTTTGGGCGGCTCGTAGGCGTAAGAGTGGGCGTAACAAGAAGTTTTTTGCCAAATCGATAGAAAGTTACAAAAATCCAAAAATATTAGAGCAATATTTTAAAAGTGTGAGCGTGGCAGTTTTGTGCAGAATGTGGGCGGTAGAGTGCGCACGGCAGCATCAGAAAGCGAAGGGGTCTAGGTCTTTGAAATCTATATCCTTAATCTCAAATTTATAACTCCTGTAGTTCTTGAGATCGTTGTGTTTTTATGGAGAGCCGGACATGGACAGATCGTGACCTGATTAAATTGATATATTCTTTATAGGGTTGGAAACATTTCCTTCTGTTACACACGTTTTAGGGAATTTAGTATACCCTTTTGGGTGTTTAAGAACTAGAAAAACAGACCAGTAGAATATGGTGTAAACTAAGATTAAGCAATAAGCCATCAAATATAGCCTTAGTTTAAAGGACATTGAGTGCTACATTACCAGAAGTGCTACGTTGATTTTATATGCTTTTTGAACTCCCTTTAAATTTAACCAAGTTTGAATTTAAAGATTAATTTTATTTTCTTGTTATACTAGATAAAGTAATTTACAAAACTAGACTAACTTAAATAGTACAGCGCTGGCTGCAGGGCTTATGGCTTTGGTGGCTTACAATTGTATTATATCTTCATCTAGAATTGAATATTTGGCTTAATCGTAAGTTAAGTTTTTTACCAATTTTGTTGTTATTCTTTTGTATGTTATCGGGGTCGCGGTTGCTGAGGTTTAGAGGGTTAGTGTTGTTAACCATGACTTATTTGGTTTGTAGGAGGGACGGATATGAGTTTAGTATATGGCTTTTTGAAATTACTGCAGTGTATAATGTTTTTTTTTTGTTTTATCGTAAGTTCAGCTTTAAGATGTCCTTTAATGACTGTGCTATTTATGTTTGGAGTAAAGATACTCGTAGTAGCCTATTTCTTGCTGATCCGTTTCCATTCATTCCTACATGTCCAGGAATCCACATTATTTTAATTTTAGGGGCATGTTGAGTTATTAGTGATCAAATTCAGTTTAGGTAAATATTTGAATTTTGAATTGAGTCTATTAATCATAGCGACTCGGAACAGACTGGTTCTGTGGTTTAAAATGATATTTGTGTGTTCGAACAGTTTTTGTCATGATTCTGAGATGATTCTTGATTTTGTGGCTTGTAATTATGAAGTTTGGCTATTTTTAGGCTAAGTTTAATTGTATGATCTATTTGGTGGTGGTTTCTTTTAAGATTTTTACGCTGTACAAACTTTTAAATTGGTGTGATTTTGGAAAAGGTTAGGTTTTGAGATAGTTTGTCTGTATTATTTCTATTTGGTTCATAGAGTAAGATATTAATTGGAGTAGAGGCTCCAAGGGCTAGACGGATTGCCGAGTTGTATGGTGTTTTTAATTAGCTTATAATGGTTTCGGGAGCATTGCCGTATAGAATCAGACTATATTTTAAATTTGCTATGACCGTTTCCTTCACGAGATTAATTAGTCTATATGTGTTGCTATTCAATTTAAGACTGTATAGGGATTAGTATTACGGATATGGGTGAGCTTTGGGGAATTCCATTCAATAGGAGTAATGTGTAAAATATATGCGGACGGGCAATTGCTTTCCTATTAATAAAAAGTTTTTTTATGTTGTGGATTATTTTTGGTATTGTTTTTTATTACTGCAGTTATGGGATTGCGGAGTGCACACCTACTCGATCGAAGGCTCTTGAAAAATCAAGAGTAAATTGATATGACAATCCAACATTTATACAAAAGGGAAAGGAATCCTGGGAACAAACTTTGAAATAAACTAAGTCTATCGCATGCAACCAAATGTTGTAATCTTCTTTACTGCTGCCATAATCCAGCATGTTATGGGCCCAGGACGCACGAAAAAATACAAAACGCATAAAAAGAGAAAGGGGGACGAAACAGTTATTTCTTGTGTACAGCGCAGTAACGAGTAAATTAGACAATGAGTTCTGTGGGAACCAGCAGCACGATGCTGAGCGAAGATCGATGGCCAACTCTCTCTATCTCTCGCGCTCGCGCTTTCGCTCTATGACTTTACTCTCTTGTTATACATAATTACTTCTTAGTTTAGTTTAGTTTTGACTTTGGCGATGGAAGCAAGCACACTGAAGTGAATAATAAATAAGTTGATAATCCGAATCGTGTGTTGTTTACTAAAGAACGGGTTGTTACATGTTCCGAAGTTCAAGAAGATGGATGATTCCAACTATGATACATGGAGCGTGCTGATGCGTAGGGTGTCATGTGTCATGACTTTTGGGTCTCAGCGTCCGTCAGGCCAGAGGATGAAGCCGGTCCGCCATTCAAGACGTGGAAAAGTCAAAAGGACAAGGCTATGCCTGGCTGTTTTTGCTCGTAAGTGCATTGCAAATTATATTTATCAATGATTGAATAACTGCAAAAGATATGTGGAGAGATCTAGAAAGCTACATCGACAAACGGGTACCGTACGCAAAATTACATTGTTTAAGCAGCTGTTAAACAAATGTCTAACAGAGGGAGAAAATGTTCAGATGCATGTGATGGAGTTTTCAGCTATAGTGAACACGCTATCTGAAATATTAATCTTACTGCAGGAGGAGCTGATTGTCATAATGTTATTGCAATTCTAGCAGGTTCCTACGAAAAATTTGTTGTTGCATTGCAGGCGCGGTAGCGATAAAAAATAGAGTTCTCAGGCCTTTGCGGCATATTCGGTAAGCAAAAAGGGTAGAAAGAACGAGAATAAAAAAACGACAGAGCGTCGTGATTTCATTTTTTAAATGCGGTGAACAAGGCCACTTAGCAGGATTGCACACAAAAAAAAAAAGAAACAGCGAATATCCAAATAACGGTGCCAAAACTGCAGGCAAAAGCGATGAATATGACAAAAAAAAAATAACCGTTCATTAGTTGGATTATTGTCAGGCCCAATGTTAAGCGACAAATTTTGGTGTATCGTGAGTGGCGCAACATCGCACATGTATGCGTGTATATAACCAATACAACGAGAGCATTGACTTAGCGGGAAAAATATACATGCAATATGGCCGCGGTACAGTGGGTCATTTGGGCATTTGGCCTGTATTTTTTACAAAAATTAATAACTCCTAAACCTCCGGAGATATTTGGATGAATTTTTTTTATGTGTTACACATGCCTCCAGGAACATTTTGGAAACGTGGGCGTGTCCCCAACTCCGCCCCAATTTTTTTTTTTGTATATTATATTTCTAAAATTAATTTTTAGTTTCAGTATTGTATAAAAATTCATAATCGCCTTCCTCTTCACAATCAGCAGAGTCTGAAGAATCGATATCAGGTTCAAATTCGCAGACTAACATTTTAATGACTTCTGGTTGAAGAGATAGTCGCTTATGTTTTCGAACGCGCCTCTTTAAATTTATTGATGATATTATGGGATCCGAAGCATACATTGCTCTGTGAAAGACATCTGCGAAACTACTAATGGTTTTTGCCTTGGCTGGGTTCAACAAAAGAATTTTAAGTATGGCTGCAAGATCCAGCAGTCTGCGCTGCAGCTAGCAGCTAGCATTGCAGCTTGAACCAAAAGACGTTCGTTGTGATTCTGCGTCTTCCGTCCCTCAAACTCTTTAAATAATATAACGTTTTCGGGCGTCCAGCTAATTTGCTTTCAATTTTATTTTTCTCTTTTACCTCAGGACTAGGTGTTCTTCTAAACACTTTGAATAAAATTTCGAAAATTGATTTATTTTTCGATTGCATTTTCTCCAATTTCGCCAAAAATTGGCTAAAGTGTAAATAGCGTTTTCCTTTTGACGAACAACCTTTTGCTTGCGCAACACTTCCAGCAGGGCAGCATTTGCAATCGAGATATAGCTCCCTAAAAAATGAAATTTCTCAAAAAACCGCAAAAAACACACATAGAGACTACCTGGTATGAGTTATGAATTGAACACACTACAACATGGATATAAACACTTACTGAACAAATTTTATCAAATTGTTGTAGCCCTCAAAGTTGAAATTTTTTTTTAAACAACACATGTTGACACCAATTGCTAAATGTACAAATTGTTCGAAATAAGCGCACACAATAAACAATATATTAACAGCAACACATAATAAAAACCTAAAGATTGATTATCCATTTAAAATTACACTCTTCTTCGTCTTCTTTTTAAATTTTTACACTTTGAAAGTTAAGCTAAATTTTGCGCGCAATGCAGTCACGTGGTTAGTCATGTATATTTATTAGCAATTATTTTAAATTGCTTTTCTCTGTGAATTTTTGCCCGGGAGTTGCTGAGTGTTGTGATAAAAATGGCATCATAATATTAAAAGTAAAAAAGGTTGATGGCTTGTTTCTGTACGAAACAAAGATCATGGAAAAGTTATACATCAGCAGGACATGTCCAGATTTATTTAAATGGCATGACCGGTATGGTCATTTAAATGTGAATGGTTTGCGGGAATTAAAGAATATAGAAATGTTACGAGGTTTGACATTTGATTCCACAGAGAAACTTTTGGATTGCATTGGATGCATGAAAAATAAATGTCATGTGCAGCCATTTGGGATATCGCAAACGAGAGCTGGTGAGCTCCTGGAGTTAGTGCATAGTGATGTCTGCGGACCCATGAATAGAGTATTAAACAGAGGCCATAAATACTTTATCACATACTTTACCAAATACTTTATGACCATGATTTGAGCCGTTATGTGCATGTGTATTTTATGAAGCATAGACGGAGAGCGGCAGGATATTTAAATAGCATGTGGCTAATGTTATATTATTATATATGTTATATATTATATATGTTCGATGAGACAGAGCAACTGGTAGTAGATCAAAATCATCAATACACCATGCAAAATCATGATGGATCACAGTAGTCAAGATGATACTGAAGTGGATGAGGCGTGAGTTACGGGTGCCTCCGTTGGATCGGGGGTCCTCCTTTCTCTACTCTTAGTTAGTTGCTGCCCAGGCACTTTAAATAAATCAACTGCTCGGTTTGGTGTCAAGATCAAGAATGATGAAAGCTTTATTCTTAATGTATACGCACGGGCAAGCAGCAGTGCTTTTGATCCCGTTAGTTCTAGATAGCGAGTCTAGACGAGGACGTCGCGATTACGCAGTGTGTATGTGTGTGTGTAGGTTCATGTTAATTTCAACGTCGAGAGCGTCGCCACCACGCAGTATGTGTGAATATGTGTGTGTGTGTGTGTGTTCATGCCGATTTCATCATCGGGTGCAACAGAGTTTCAGGTAGCGGGGGACGAGGCTATGCTGGCATGGTAGCTCGTGATCAATATATATATATACAGCGTTGGCACTTTGCTGATGTCGCCTACCGGGCGGGCTTCATAGGCGGAGGTGGTTGTTGAGGGGGGTTAATGCTGGGCATGGTAACTCCTCCCCCCCTAGTGTGGAGAGATGGCCATAACGAAGGGATAGCCGACTCGACAACGTGAGGTGTGTGGGTGGGTTGCTGGGTAAAAATCGTTTTCTGCCTTTTACAGGTTCGGAGACAGATCACAAGTATTAGTACTATGCTCAATGCAAGGTACGTAGCGGTAAAGTATTGTTGAGTTATGTAGTCCATTTTCCCGGTTGTTGCCAATGCCTCCAGGTGCAGTTTTTCGAGTGATGTTGTTGCTGTTGGTGGATTGTTCTACTTGCTCCCTAATTTGAGGAAGGCTGCCTCCACTTCTAAGTCCAAGTCTTCTTTTACTTTGGGTATTAAACGGAATTCTCTTTGGCATGTAGGTGTTTTTGATTTGTGTAGTCTGTGTGTTGTACTTAAAAATATGGTATATGTGTTATTGTGCTTATATACTTTTGTATACGTGTACCTATATGTTGTGTATATGTTTAGTGTAATAATGTTTTAGCTTAAATAATAAGGTGTAATTAAGTAATTGTAATCTTATATATAGATAATCTTAAAATGTAGTGTGTATTTATAATATGAATCCGTTTGTTTCTTTCTAAGTAAGTGTTGGCTCCAATGTTTGACTGTAATATATTATGTACATTAGTAAGTATAAAAAATGTATATTCAGTTTGTATAAGTAAATGAACACATGGCAGTAACACAATCCGAAGTAGTAAGTTGAGTGTATTTGTAATTTGACAAATGTTTCTCAATTGGGAACATTCGCGAACAAGTATATGGCTTTTAAGGAAAGGTTCAACCTGACACACATAGTGATTTTATTACTGATTTATTGTTTAATTTCTTTCAATGTTGTGGTCCCGGTGCCTTTTCAGCGATTGATGTACACATATTCGGCCACAACATTGAACTAGATTTATTTGTTTTGCTTATTTATGTATGGTCCCGGTGTCTCATCAGCGATTGATGTACACATATTTGGCCATAGCACTGAATGATGTTAACTTTTTATGTATGTGATCCCGGTGCCCTTTCAGCGATTGATGTGCACATATTCGGTCACTTTGAATGTAAAGACTTTTTTTTTATGTGTGATCCCGGTGCCCTTTCAGCGATTGATGTGCACATATTCGGTCACAATAGTTTGTAATTATACTGTATGTCACTGTTGAACTTGTTTGTGTGAAGTTTTTTTCTTTTCTTCTCTTTTTTTGAGAACCATATATTTACACTTGGCTCCTCAAACTTGTGTTTTTTTTTTTCTGCCACTTGTTCACTTACTTACCCGTTTACAGAAGTGGAACGAAGAACGTGAAAGGCGTTGTTAATCCTTTTAGTTCTAGTCCGGCTGCGCCAGTTACGGGTGCCTCCGTTGGATCGGGGGTCCTCCTTTCTCTACTCTTAGTTAGTTGCTGCCCAGGCACTTTAAATAAATCAACTGCTCGGTTTGGTGTCAAGATCAAGAATGATGAAAGCTTTATTCTTAATGTATACGCACGGGCAAGCAGCAGTGCTTTTGATCCCGTTAGTTCTAGATAGCGAGTCTAGACGAGGACGTCGGGATTACGCAGTGTGTATGTGTGTGTGTAGGTTCATGTTAATTTCAACGTCGAGAGCGTCGCCACCACGCAGTATGTGTGAATATGTGTGTGTGTGTGTGTTCATGCCGATTTCATCATCGGGTGCAACAGAGTTTCAGGTAGCGGGGGACGAGGCTATGCTGGCATGGTAGCTCGTGATCAATATATATATATACAGCGTTGGCACTTTGCTGATGTCGCCTACCGGGCGGGCTTCATAGGCGGAGGTGGTTGTTGAGGGGGGTTAATGCTGGGCATGGTAACTCGTGCGACGGCGACCAATAGCAGAGTGAAGCGACGAAACGAGAACCAGGCAGACGAAGATTGTTAGAACGGGACTGCGGGGACGGCCAAAAAAGCGGTATAATCTTCTAAATGCGATGTTCAACGGTGGTCAAGGCATAAGGTAAAGCATAAGGTTGAGATTAAGCATTCAGATTCTAGACACATAGACGAAGCGCAAGTTTGTTGACCCATGCAGCCACGCCAACTCTAAAGCCCACAAAAGTATTTTAATATTTGTCATATTTTTATTATTCATAAAAATGTCTATCCTTTTTGCCACACCCACAAATTACACAAAACTGTGGCATTTCCATAACAGTTCAAACGTCTATATGTGTTGTGAATTAAATTTATGTTATTGTTATGAAATTTAAATATTGAATTTTAAATTTTAATTGACTGTTCGTGTTATATTATTGATCAATAAAGATTGATTGAGTTGCAATTTATATTCTATTATGTGCATTTCGTTCCACTTTTGTGCATCATCGGGACTCTGTCGCTTCATTTAAACTGGAATTCGCTGCGTTAGCTTCACAGCCCTCTGGAGCTTGTTGTTGTTGCACCACTCCACTTTGCTACCCGATACCGGCGCATGCATTGCTGTGGCAATTTTTTGCCTTTTATATATCTCTTTCACTTTGCTGTGGCAGTTTTTGTCTTTGTATATTTGTTTGCTTTAGTGGGCCCGCTCCCCGCAGGCCCTTCGTCTTATTGTTAGTTAGCTGGGCAGCGGCTCTGCTCACCGAGTCTTCATCCAGTGCCTTCAAAGCGGCTACTCAGCCCCGGCGACCCCCTCGCCGTACTGTTTGGGTGCAGTATTCCCATACACAGCCCCCCGAAAAATTTCGAAAAGTACACCAACGACTCAGAGTCCAAAAGCGACGGCACTAGCGACTCAGAGCGACGACTCGACAGAAAACTCTGTACGTAAAAGTATCCCAGCTAACGCATTTATTTCATATAAAATGTCTCTCGAAACAGAACAGATTAAAACTATCATAAGGGCGTTACAACAACAAACCCCAGAAAGTCAATACAACGCTGTTTCTGTTTATAGAGGTACATTGTAAGCACTCTTCTTGACAATTACCAAGAAAGTGGTGCTTAATTCGCAATCGTATTAGTATCCCAGTGCCTCCATGGGCCTTGACATCCGGGTGATTTGTAAAGTTTTTATATTAATTTATTTATTAAGGCATACGGGGAAGTCTTGAAGCCCCTTTGTGTCCTTCTTATCTATTAATTCAGCCCATTTGGGCTCGCCGGCTAACTATAGTTAGCTTTTTCAAAATTTACAGTAATTTCTACAATTACATAACAATCACATATAACAAATAGGATTTATGATAAGCGTCAGCTTCTGCGGACCCTTGTCAAAGGAGATCGGGTAATGAGATCCCTCGGTTGCCTTCTATTGAGCCTCCTTGGTGGGCGAGATCTGTTTAGAGCGCTGGCCAGTCGATTTCTGTGGCGCTCCAGCCTGTCATGTTATCTGCTCGAGTGCTTGTTTATTTCGTCAAATACCGTTGCTAATTTCAGGTCTCTGTGCAAAGTGGTGTTTCGAACAAACCACTCGCAGCCGGTGATGAGTCTTGCTACCTTATTTTGAATAGCCTGGATTCTTTTGATTTGGCTATCGCATGCCAAGCCCCAGATCTGGCACCCATACTTCCAGTTTGGTGCTAAGATCTGTTTGTAAATTGTCAGCTTGTCGCTATCCAGCGACAATTTACTGCGCGAACAAAGTAGCCAGTAGTGCTTCGCCACCTTAGCACGTAGGCGCGTTCTGATGTCGGTCACATGCTTGGAAAATGTGAGTCTTCGATCCAGAAGCACTCCAAGGTACTTTGCTGCGTTCGGCTGTGGTACGAGGGCTTCCTTGATGTAGACGGGCGGTGGCGTTCTCCGCTTTAAAGAAAAGCAGACGTTGTTGGATTTAGTGCTATTGATGCCAATGTTCCAACGTCTTGCCCATTCCGAGAACCGGTATGCAAAGTCCTGGATACCATCGGCTGCGTCGTGCTCGCATCGGGACCTGTAGGTGACGCACACGTCATCGGCAAATGTGGCCAGCATAGATTTCCTGTAAAGGCTTACATCCGGCTGCGGCATGTCGTAGCTATACAGGCAGTAGAGCAGGGGGCCGAGGACACTACCTTGTGGAACACCAGCTGCCACGTTGTGCTCGGTGGAAATTGCTGAATGAAAGCGCACAGCGAACCTCCTTCCTTCCAGGTACGATTTTAGCAACCCACAATATGGAGCAGGCAGCGTCTGCTTGATTTTTAGTTGAAGTCCAATGTGCCACACTCGATCAAACGCTTCTCGAATGTCCAAGAAGAGGCTGTTACAATATTCCTTACTGTCGTAGGCAGTCAGAATTTGCTCGACGACTCGATGGAGCTGCTCGACAGTACAGTGGCCAGCACGAAAACCGAACTGCCGCTCAGGGGTAATCCCCTGGGCTTCCATAATCCTTACAATCCGGACAGCAATCAGTCTCTCAAATACCTTCGAAATTGAAGGGAGGAGACTGATCGGCCGGTAGGAGGCGGGCTCCCTTTCCGGCTTGCCAGGTTTGTGGATCATGGAGATTATCCCGAGCTTCCACTGATAAGGGAAGTATTGCAACCTCACAATAGCGTTGAAAACCAACGTTATGTAGAGGATCGCTTGTCTGGGCAGGGCCTTCAATGTGGCGTTGCAGATGACGTCATGTCCTGGTGCTTTGTTGTTACTCTGGCGCACAATGATTTCGGATACCTCGCAGGGTTCAAACGGCGTGATTGGTATATCCATTTGAAGCGCTTGGTTCAGCTGGTCCTGAGTTTCTTCAACCTGTTGCAGGCTGGCAAGCTTGAATGGTTGAAATCGCTCGGCGAGGTGCGCAGCGAATACCTCCGCTTGTCCTAAGTCGGTCCGACACCATGTCCCGTTGCTATCGACTAGAGGCGCCTTCCTCGTGCAACGCATTTTGATTGCGCGCGTGGCCTTCCACAGAGAATGCGTCGCTTCGCTTTCGACTCCAGTATTGGCAAGCCTTTCGTCGAACAATGCGGCTTTGTGCAGCACCAACGCGCATCGGAGCTTACTCAGCGCTCGATTCCATTCCGTTTTGTCCAACGGGTGACGAGACCTCATCCACCTAGTGCGTAAGCGCCTCTTCTCAGCTATAAGCATCAGGATCTCCCTGGGTATTGGGATTCGATCTGCCGCGGGCTGCCGAGATATTCTGCGAGTTGCCAATCTAGCTGCTGCCTTGATATTGTTGGTGAGCAGTTCGATAGCATCATCAACGTCCTGTCCAGAGTTTAAGGCAGTGTTGAGGGGCAGTGTGGACTCCAGTTGCGATTGGAATACCTCCATGTTAGTACGCTTAGTGATAAGCCGCTCCATCTTAGGGTAGGATATTGCCCCCGCGTCCAGCGTTATTACCAGAGGCAGGTGGTCGGAGCTAAGCTCAACAACCGCACTAATGTTAGCGTGGATGCCCAGCACACCCTTTGTCAGTGCAAAATCGATGTACCCTGGTGAGCCTCTACTGCCGTACGGGTATCTTGTTGGTCCTCCAGTTGCTAGCGAGTCCACCTCCGAATTTAGGACGAGATTCGCTAATGCAATGCCTCTTTGGTTGCTCCTACCCGCACCCCAGAGCCAGTGGGACGCGTTCCAATCGCGTGCAACAATGAACTTCGTCTGGTACTCTTCCAAAATGTCCTTAAACTCGTCCGTAGTCCATGCAAATCTCGGTGGGCAGTAGACCGCTCCAAAGCTTATAGACCCAAGTGCCGTTTCAATAACCGCCGGCGCAAGTTGCACCGTGGCAGTGGCTATTGGTGTTAGCGGAAAGTGGGCAAGGCTAGATTTAATTAAGACAGCTGCTCCGCCTTTGGCGTTGCCACCTCTCGGATCATTGGCAGTGTAGGCTACAAATCCGAATAGCTTAGGCGTCTCTGCCCCCTTGCAGTGTGTCTCGCTGAGCAGTAATACATCGATTTCGTGACGTCCCACGAAGCACCTTACTTCAGGCAACTTCGTGGATACGCCGTCGGCGTTCCACACTAGGATGTGCAGCGGCATCATTGTGGCGCTTGAAGCGCTTGGAGAGCAGTGTGAAGATTGATAATCTGCCCCTGCTGCTGTGACTGTTGTTGCTGTTGCTTCATCATCATCATCATTAATTCCATCTGCTTCTCTTGAATCGAGCGCAGAGAATTAATGTTTTCATTAAGCGTCTGCAGGATAGCTTCAATGCTGCTGCTAGCATCCGTCGAGCGCTGAAGTGTACCCCTAGACGCCCTTGTCTGGCTGCGGCTCCTTTGACGACTGGGACTTCCATCATTGGGCTGTTGCTGTTGCTTCTGTTGTTGGCTCAGTGGTTGCTTGTGGTGAACGGACCCTCTAGCCACATCTGCATAAGATATTCCGCCTCGAGAAGAGGGGATCTCCTTAGCTCCAGCTAAGCCCCGTGAAGGTGGCCGCTCGCTTACTTCTGTACTTCCAGCCACTCCACTTCTGGGTCTGGATCGCTGCAGGAACGCTTGTAGCTTGCTGCAACCTTTATAGTTTGCAGGATGCTGACCGCCACAGTTGTAGCAAGTGCACAGCTCGATGCGTGGCCTAGTACAGTCCTTGGCTGGGTTGTTCGCCAGCACATTTCACACAAATGTGGGCCTTACGGCAGTATTTGGCTGTGTGGCCAAACTGCTGACAACGATGGCACTGGACAATAGCATTACGCTTGCGGAGTGGCTCAATAAGTGCCTTTACCGCCTGGATCTCCTTATTGTTTGCCGCAGCAGCAATATTTAGGAAGAACATGTTGACTGGCGACGCTTTTGAGGTACCTGTTTCGTTTCGCCTAAGCGGTGTGTGTATATCAAGAACCTTGTGCCCGATCTTTTTCAGCTCATCCTTGATTTGGTGATGTTGCGTACTATGGTGCAGGCCTTTCACGCATACCCTGTAAGGCCTGTCCTCTTTAAGCTGGTAGCAGTGGAACTCGTACTCTTCGATCTCGAGTCAGTTCACTATGGTGCGAAATGTATTAGCGTCAGCCGCGTAAAGCCTTAGGACACCGCTTATTGACGCCCTAGCCTCAACCTTTTCTAGGTCTACTATGCTTTCGATGCTCTGCATCATCAGGCATACGTCGTCCACTCCCTCCATTACTATAGGATGTGGTTTGGACTGCGCCTTTTTGACTGAGCTAGTGGTACCAGCGGAGGCTGCATCCCGCTTAGCGGGAGCAATTGCAGCTTGATGACTGGTACTGGGCTGGTCATACAGATCGCCAATTTCATTGGCTACTTGTTTGTCGGCTGTGAGATGCGCAAGTAAACCAAATCGGTTTGAATTGCCGCCATATCTAGGTTCTGTACTCGAAGGGTTTTCCCCATGTGTGCCGATGCTTGATTTCGATTTTTTCCTTTCAGTCTCCGGAGAAGCACGAGATTTTCGCTTTATTTTTTGAAAGCGCTGCGGGGCAGCACATTGGGGGCTCGAGAGAAAAGCAGTATCCAATGGTTCATCAGCCGCAGCGGTTTCATTTAAATAGTTCATATTGAAGTGTGCACGAAATCACCAGGGTTCTAGCCAAAACTTGAACCCTGGGATAGAAAAGCTTTAAGCTCGCAAACAGCTGTTTGTGCGATCGCGTGGCAGCTGGGCAACGCTGCAGCGGAGCCGCAGTTTGAGTAACTTAACTTTGTATTTTTGAATGAAAATGTTTTCGTTTCACTATTATTTCACTGTTAGTGACTTGGGGGGTCACTATTTTCGATATGTATTCTGGTCTTGTCCATAAGTTTATTACCGCGAAAACTAATTTCACTTTAACCACTATGTCAGGTGCGTATTGTTAGACACGAACCTTTTTCTCATCTTGATTTGTAAAGTAAAATTTATATGCTGGTATTTGGAAGTTGTACTTTTCGGTAAGGTGAGTCTCTGAGAGTAACATAATGTTTGTTTAGGCGACTCTTGAGTTCGACTTTAAAGAGTGGCTGCGGCTCTTTGTTCCTGTTGAGAATGTTTATCACCGTTTTGGCGTTGAAGTTCTTCTCCTTTAGTGCCGCGATAATTTCGGATGCTGTCACTGATGACTCTATTCCTTTAATGACAACCTGCAATCATTTGGCACTTTTCAGCTGGTAGGTATAGTAACTCTTCCCAGCTTCGTCCAGGTACTTCGTCACTGATAGGTGGCTAGACTCATCCTCAGTCTGCACTTTAGTTTCTTGTATGTTACCCATAGTAAGAGGGATAACATGGTACTTGTTTTCTCCGATAATTGCAGCTAGTTTGTTAATTTGATATTGTCTCACGTATATATATCTTTATATCTTTATAAATCTACTGCTCTTTATCTTCTACTCTTTATCTTCTACTGCCCCTGCTCCTGCACGTCGCAGTCCTGCACTTGAGTCATTGGAGTCGTTGTCGCGATTTATTTTCGGCTGATTACCAGCCTGCTTGTGTCGTGGGCTTAGTTTTCGCTTTATTTGGATGTAGCGATCCAACCCTGTTTAACAAAGTTATTTGTTTTGTTTTGGTTTTTGTCCGCTTCCGCTTTCAAGAGTCGGTGTGAGTGCTCTTGCTCTCGTTGTTGTTGGTACAGCGGAATTGTACACCGCTGTCGGTTTTGAGCATAGAATTGATGTTGGTGCTGTTGCAGTTGTTGTTGCTAAAGCTACAGTTGCAGTAGATATCGTGATTGCTGTACTGGTAGCTAAAGAACTTGACACCGTTTGGAATGGGGAGAGCTTGAGAGAGACGCTCTCAGTGCTTTCGGGTTCATTTCGTGCAGTCATAAGCATTGGTGATCAAAACCGCGATCGTTTGCATTCTACAGGTGCTAGGTCATTGACCGGGTGGATGAATTAGCACTCGCGGGCGTCAGACACGACGGTGAAGTATGCATTGAAGTATGCAAAGATAGTCGGCGCTCGTCTTGCTCTTTTTGCCGCTGAGCGCGCAATTCGCGTTGGCTCATTTTAGAACGATCGATTTGTTCGTTGTCTATTTGTTTTTTAGTTTTACTTTATTATTCGACACACAGAAAATTTTATAGTATAGCAATTTAACATTGCCAATAGCGTCTATTTCGCTTTCGATTTATTTATTTATTTTATGTTATTAACTATTTACTTCACTAAATCAAGTAATTTTATACGGAGCTCGATGAAAACACGTCAATCTAAAATCTAAATCAAGAGAAAATGCTTTAGTTGAGTACCCGACTATTAGATACCCGTTACTCAGCTAGTGTGAATGCGAAAGCGAAATTTCATAATTTTTCTGGGATATCGATAGATATTGTGGATTAGAGTGGGCTGGTCAAATAGTTTTTTGGCACATCGATAAAAATGTACACGACTAATTATATAATAATATTATGAAAAAATATCCAACAATTTTTAAAATATGTTGGCGTGGCAGTTTTGGGCGGTTAGGCGTGACAAAAAGTTTTTCGGCACTTCGATAAAAATTTAGAAAGTTTATAAGAACATGAAAAAATAATAAAATATTTTGCAAATGTGTGGGTGTGGCAGTTTAGGTCGGTTTTTGGGCGTTAGAGTGAGCGTGGCAACATGGGTCAACAAACTTGCGCTTCGTCTATATCTCTAGAATCTGTATGCTGAATGTCATGACATGGCCAGATCGACTGGATATGGTCGGAAACGCTTCGTTCTGCCAGTTACATACTTTTCAACGAATCTAGTATACCCCTTTACTCTAAGAGTATCGGGTATAATTAAACATATTTTTCACATGCATCTCACCAAGCATAATCTTAATAACCAAAAAAAACGCATTTAATATACAACAAACACCCTCACCAATGATATTGATTTTAATGAAATTTAAGGTAATTATTACCTCAGAAATCATATAGATCATAGACGCAAAAACGCATAATTAAGATTCGAATTAAGAAAAGTCTAAAAGAAGCATTCAAGTCATCCATCCAACCCACTACCCCTCATACAAAATGTGGTACAATATAATACGTTTCTGCGGACTTAACCCAGTGAAACACATTCATGACATCTTAAGCCAAGAAAATAATGATTCATATTAGCCAAGCACGACATTTCTAACGCGCAGCCAGTAAACAAGGAGTACGGGAATAAGAACACGTAGTTAGCCGTTAGAGAAGCGGACGCGAATAATCAGTCAGTGTACACGCTTACTGCAAGCCGCAGTAACTGCAAGTACTGGCTCAGCCGAACAAGGAGGCGATCCACACGGAGAGGAGCCGGCGTGGTAAGAACGGACATTGGTCTTTGGTAGGCAATGATGGTTCTGGGAAGAGCGTTGGCCGAACATAACGGACGATACACCCTGCCCCATAACATCCTAAGCGACTAGGCGGGACAACGAAGGAATGGTACTTAGGATGGTCTGGTGGCAAGGCCGCAAGGTGTATCGTCCGTTTGGTCAAGCTTAAGTTCTTCCAAGAGGCACATTCGCCGACCAAGGACTCCACTGTCCCTTTTGACAACGCCAGGCGCTTGTCGTCTCTGCCAACGGACCCCGTGCAGACTTGAATAATACCTAGTATGTTATGGTGGTGGGGCCACAAGCTGTATCGTCCGTGAGGTTGAACCAAAGATCTTTACAGAAACACCTATGCGAACTAAAGACTGGTTTCCCCACTGGCAGTGATTTTTTTTTTTTTTTTTTTTTTTTTTTAACGCACGGGTCCCACGGCCACACCTCCCGCCCAACCGACCGAGGGGCGCTGCCGTGTATCGTACGGCTCGATTCGCGAGAAAATATAGACGCGATATAAAAAATAGAATAGGAACGAGGAAATGAATATAATGTTAAATAATAAATAAATATTAGTGTTAGTAGGATCTAATTATGTAATAGAAAAGATAATATCCATTGCTTTAATAGCGGCAGAGAGTCAAGATTACAGATAATAGGATAAAGTCTATTATAGTCAGAACATAAAACTCTGTAAGGGTCATGCAACTCATAATTAGATCTACAATGATTTAAGATAAGGGGTATATAGTTTCTAGTGACTCTACTTGGAACCGAGAAGTTAAGCCGACTAATCAAGTCGGGACTCTCAACATCCCCACGAATAAGCTTACAAATAAAGACTGTTCCAAGCATAGTTCTACGGTTAGCTAGGGATGGTAAATTAATTAAAAGTAGTCTACTGGAATAAGGAGGTAATATATGGTTTGCATCCCAATTTAGGCGCCGCAAGGCAAAAAGTAAGAACTTTTTTTGGACCGATTCAATGCGGTCCGAGTGGACTGCGTATTGTGGACTCCAAACAGGTGATCCGTACTCGAGAATCGGACGGACTAACGAAATAAATAAGGTTTTAGTCAAGTAAGGGTCTTCAAATTCCTTAGACCACCTTTTTATAAAACCAAGCACACCCCTGGCCTTATTGACAATAGATGAAATATGGTCAGAAAATTTTAGTTTTGGGTCCAGAAGAACACCAAGATCATCAACTCGTGTTATTCTGTCCAGAGGGCACCCACTTAGAGTGTAAGTCGTGCGTATTGGGTTGGCACGACAAAAGGTCATAACTTTACACTTGGAGCCATTTAAGTCTAATATGTTATCACGGCACCATATTTGAAATCGGTCTAAATCGGATTGTAAGTCCAAATGGCAAGAAGTGTCCTTGTACTGGAGGCATAATTTAACATCGTCTGCGTACATAAGTACACGCGAATGTTTTATTATTAAGGGGAGGTCGTTAATGAATAAGGTAAAAAGAAGCGGACCAAGATGGCTCCCTTGTGGGACACCGGATGTGACTCGGAGAATAGAAGATAACGAATTTTTAAAGAGAACTTGTTGTGTCCTGCCATTCAGATAGCTAGAAATCCAATTTAGAAGATCAACAGGGAAACCTATAAGATCTAGTTTTTTTATTAGAAGGTAATGATTAACAGAGTCAAATGCTTTACTGAAATCAGTGTAGATGACATCTGTTTGAAGATTATTTTTGAAACCCTCTATTACGAAAGAAGTTAGCTCCAAGAGGTTAGTGGTTGTAGATCTGCGTTTCATAAAACCGTGTTGACACGGTGATATGATTGATCTACAAAGGTGCTGCAAATCAGGAGTGATCACATTTTCAAACAGATTAGGGATAGGGATCACAAAGGAGTCCTTCCATATATGAGGGAATTGTGAAGATTCCAAAGATAAGGTAAACAGTTTCAGTAGAGGCTTGCACAAGGCTTCCGCACAGAATCTGAGCACACAGCCAGGGATTCCATCGGGACCTGGCGAATAGACCGGTTTAACAAGCTGAAGATCGTTAAGCAGTGAGCTTTCGTTTATAGTGGGGCAAAATATTAGATTCGACTTAGATACCGCATAAGAGTATGGCTGTTCGGAATGTGGTAAAGTTGAATATGTTGTTTGAAAAAACTTGGCGAATAGATCGGCTATTGCCTGATCCGATGTAACCATAGTGTTTTCAAAAAATAGCGAGGAAGGGTGAGAACCTCAACCTCGAACTGCTTTTCCTGATGCTCACTGACTGATCCTTCACTGTTCTTAAAATACCTGTTTACGTTTTTTATATGGAGATTGAATATGTACATATATACTGTATACTATATATAATATATCACTTACACTCGAATGGTCGAAAAAACTTTATTTAAAATTCAAATTAAAAACAAAAGGATATCAAAGTTAAATTTATAAAATTAATTTGACTTGAAATTAAAAAATATTCTCGAAAATGCCTATAAAAAAAAGAGCACAATCATAAAATTATTCACCTAAATTTTCCCCGTCCATCAGTCTAATTAAAATCATTAATATTGCTCTATTGTAACAATAGAGTACCTCATTACTCATTACAATCAAACACCTTACACCTTACTCTACCTTAATAGTAACAAGAGAGAATGGTATATTCGAGTTCCCTGACTATCAGATAGCCTTTACTGAGCTAGAAGATATGCGAACGAGAATTTTTATCATCTTCTGGGATATCGATAGATATTTGTGAATAAAATAAGACAAAATTTAAACATATTTTAAAACTGTGGGCGTGACCGTTTTGCACGGTTTGTGAGCGTTAGAGTGAGCGTTTTTTGGCATATCGATAGAAATCTACAAATCTTATACAAAAATCAAATTAAAACATTTTTAGAAGTGTGGGCGTGGCAGTATTGGGCTGGGGTAGGAAGTGTTAAATAGTTTGCTTAAATATCGGCGCCTACTGCACTTGAAAAATCAATGTTTCTGTGATGCACTGACAAATCGCAAGCTTCTAAGTCCTTTGAGATGACTACGTACAAATTTAATCCGCTATTAGCCTACAAAGGCATGTTTTTTTTTAAATTGCTTGCTAAAAAATAAAAACCTCATGCCCTATTCATTATACCCTATGTATAAAATAAGTGAAGTTCAATTCTAGAGTCGGCAAAACAAAACAAGCACCCCAGCACCGACACAGCACGGCAATGAGAAATTCCTATTATTCCCTGTATTAAAATACATGGGAGTAAAATAATAATAATACTAAATCATGTAAATCGCCCGATTTTTATAGCAAATAGGCAAAGCTGTATTAAACCATTTAAGAAGCTCCATATTTCCTATAAAAGAGTGTTTCACGTTTTAAACTATAATATTGTTAATACCCGGCACCGACCGTATCATAAAAGCAATCTGGAATTTGGTCTTAAATTATGAACTTAATCTGCTTATGTATATGGAAGTGTTATTGTAAATACTGACCTTAACTAAATATAAAAGCTATCAGCAACTTTTGTTTAAATTATAAATTGAACCTTCCTTGTATATGGAGCTTTTTAACTTAGTATCGTATGTATGTTAGCTGATATTCCAAACTAACGATTTCTTAATGTCTTTTAAACTGGTTAGTTTCCCGGCTTATTATCGCGTAAAAGATGTTATTCAAGCTTTTAAAAACTTACCTTTGTTCCCAAAGCAGACTCTGGGTGCTTTGCATGATACATACAAAAATATTTCCGGTGGCCATTGAGTGCCAGAACAGTACCAACGCAATTTCGGGGATTGACTTGCAAATGTCGATTTTTACTTAAGGATAAACGAAGAATTTCCGAAAACCACGGCAATCCTTTTTCAATTACCATATGCCCGAACAATAATGTTTTGGACTTCCTGTATGGCCAAACTGCCTTGTGAAAGTACGGAATAAGTTTATGCCGACTTTGACAATCATTGATAAGAAGTAAGGTTCTGAATCCGGGCTTAAGTAGGCGAACCATCCCATTATATTTTTCAGCTCTCAGTTCATATAATTTTAGTTCCGGAATAAAATTGATGTGGCGCTGATCTAAAATTGAGAATATGAGTTTTGTGTAAGAGCTCAGAAAAACTTGTAAAATAATCAGCCTTTATGACAGGTGGTTACTCAAAGGAGCACCAGCAGTTCCAAAAAAGGCTGTACTATTGCTGAAATAACCAGCATTACATTAACTACAATACAGATTAGTAAACTGCAACCAATGAGACTTCTCAAAATTTCAGAGCAAATTTATCAACACTACGACAAAGAAGGAACACAGTAACCCAATATTCAAGACAAGTTAATAATTTGAAAAAACAAAAAACAAAACAACATGCTATATTCGAGTTCCCCGACTATTAATACCCGTTACTCAGCTAGTGGAAATGTGATCTCGATATTGGTGAATAAAATAAGAAGAAATAAGAAAAAAGTTAAAATTGTTCAAAAATGTGGGCGTGGCAGTTTTGTGCGGTTTTTGTTTGTAAGGGTAGGCTTTCCAAAAGTTTTTTGGCAGATCGATAGATATTTACAAGACTAATAAAAATATCAAAAAAAAAATCACAACATTTCGCAAAAGTGTGGGCGTGGCAAAAAATTTACAAAACTTAACAATAATCAAGAGAGAATGCTTTAGTCGTGTTCCCCGTCTATCAGATACCCGTTTCTCAGCTGGTGTGAATGCGAAGAGGACACTTCATTATTTTTCTGGCGCATTGATAGATATTAGGGATTTAAATGAGAAAAAAATTAAAAATTGTGCCAACGTGTGGGCGTGACCGGTTTTACGGCTTTTGGGCGTTAAAGTGGGCGTGTAAAAAAGTGTTTTTGCAAATTAATAGAAATGTACAAGACTACTAAAATTATTATTATCTTTCGTGAACCTCCATAGTGAACAGACGTGTTTTCATCGAGCTCCGTATAAAATCACTTGATTTAGTGAAGTAAATAGTTAATAACATAAAATAAATAAATAAATCGAAAGCGAAAGAGACGCTATTGGCAATGTTAAATTGCTATACTATAAAATTTTCTGTGTGTCGAATAATAAAGTAAAACTAAAAAACAAATAGACAACGAACAAATCGATCGTTCTAAAATGAGCCAACGCGAATTGCGCGCTCAGCGGCAAAAAGAGCAAGACGAGCGCCGACTATCTTTGCATACTTCAATGCATACTTCACCGTCGTGTCTGACGCCCGCGAGTGCTAATTCATCCACCCGGTCAATGACCTAGCACCTGCAGAATGCAAACGATCGCGGTTTTGATCACCAATGCTTATGACTGCACAAAGCTCTCCCCATTCCAAACGGTGTCAAGTTCTTTAGCTACCAGTACAGCAATCACGATATCTACTGCAACTGTAGCTTTAGCAACAACAACTGCAACAGCACCAACATCAATTCTATGCTCAAAACCGACAGCGGTGTACAATTCCGCTGTACCAACAACAACGAGAGCAAGAGCACTCACACCGACTCTTGAAAGCGGAATCGGACAAAAACCAAAACAAAACAAATAACTTTGTTAAACAGGGTTGGATCGCTACATCCAAATAAAGCGAAAGCTAAGCCCACGACACAAGTAGGCTGGTAATCAGCCAAAAATAAATCGCGACAACGACTCCAATGACTCAAGATCAAAAAGGTTTGCACTATTGGATGACTACGAAGTGCAGGAGCAGGGGCAGAAGAAGATAAAGCCGCCACCAATATATATACGTGAGAAAACATCAAGTGCGCTGGTTAACAAACTAGCTGCAATTATCGGAGAAAACAAGTACCATGTTATCCCTCTTACTATGGGTAACATACAAGAAACTAAAGTGCAGACTGAGGATGAGTCTAGCCACCTATCAGTGACGAAGTACCTGGACGAAGCTGGGAAGAGTTACTATACCTACCAGCTGAAAAGTGCCAAATGATTGCACTAAAGGAGAAGAACTTCAACGCCAAAACGGTGATAAACATTATCAACAGGAACAAAGAGCCGCAGCCACTCTTTAAAGTCGAACTGGAGCCATCGAGTCAGAAAAACAACAAAAATGAAGTACATCCTATATATAAGCTACAGTATTTACTGCACCGAAGAATAAACGTAGAAGAGCCACACAAGCGCAGGCAACCTGTGCCGTGCACCAACTGTCAAGAATATGGCCACACCAAAGCGTACTGCACCATAAAATCCATCTGCGTCGTTTGCAGCGATGCACACAGTACTGTAAGCTGTCCTAAAGATAAAAACGACAGTTCAATTAAGTTATGCAGAAACTGTGGCGAAAAACACACAGCCAACTGGCGAGGATGCATTTTTTACTAGGAACTCAAGAGTCTCCTAAACAAACGTTATGTTACTCTCAGAGACTCACCTTACTGAAAAGTACAACTTCCAAATACCAGGATATAAATTTTACTTTACAAATCACCCGGATGGAAAGGCCAATGGAGGCACTGGGATACTAATACGATTGCGAATTAAGCACCACATTCTTGGTAATTGGCAAGAAGACTGCTTACAATGTACCTCTATAAACCTCCAATGCCATAACGGTGCTCTCACTCTGGCAGCTATCTATTGCCCACCTCGCTCCACAATCTGAGGAAAAATTCACAACACTTTTTGACTCGTTTGGTGAAAGGCAGCTGGCGATTGGAATACCAAGTACATGTACTGGGGATTTCAGATAGCGAACCCTAAAGGAAAACAGCTGTACAACGCAATCATCAAACCGCATCACAAACTTAACTATGTTTCCCCGGGAGCGCCTACTTCTGGCCAGAAGATCCCATGAAGCTTCCAGATTTGATTGACTTTGCCATCACAAAAAGGATATCCCAATCAATGATTACAGCTGCGGCAATTCCAATTCTCTTTCATCTTTTGTTCCACTTACAACAAATCAAGCGACCGTGTAGGCTTACAAGCAATAGGACCAAATGGGCGAGGTACCAAAAATATGTTTGTTCCCATACCGGCTTTTCTAGCCTTCTGGAAACCGAGCAAGACATTGATCAGTTTGCTGGTGATATAGAATCAATACTTGTCGCAGCAGCAAAAGCGTCAACCCCAGAAGACAACCATGTATGTAGTATAAAGTTTAACAAGACAAGTAGAGATATTAAGCTGCTTGTGCTTGAAAAACGACGACGTCGAAGGGAGTGGCAGGAGCACAGATCAGCTAACGCAAAGAGTAAATTAAAAGCAGCTTCTCGCAGACTTACCAAAGAAAGAAGAAGCGGACGCACAACTAAGGTACATCGAGAATCTCACTCGCACAGGCACAAAGAACTCGTTGTGGAAAGACCACATGAACCTACAGGCACCAACAGAAACGGTTGGAAACTGGTCTCGCAGTGGCACGGACAGAGCAAGAGTCTTCGCTGATCATCTTAAAAAAGTATTTCAACCAAATACAGCCACTAACTCATTTACTGTCCCGCCTTTAACTGCATCTGACTTAGCATCACAAGATCCTGTAGAAATTCGGGCCGCCATGCCAGTAGGTATCACAAGGGGATCAACGCGCCACCAACGGTGGTACGCGCCGTAATTATGACACACTACTGGAAGTGCAACTCCACGCGAGGGCGGCTGGAAACAGGCTCTTAGCTAGGTCATGTCGCTGCTAAGAGTGCTGGCTTATCGTAGTTGGGCTGGAGTTGGTAACTCTAAAAAATTTCCACACCTCCGGGCCGGGCTAAGGTGTCATTCGACCCGTGCCGAGAGTCTGCCAGGCTGGGAAGCCCGTGAAACAACTAGCCCAGTCGCTAACGCAGAGTCCGGGCAAGTGGCGTCCGCCCGGTCTTGTTAGCCTTACCCGGGTACTGCGGATCTCTGCCCGGGTGGACCGTTTATTTCACTGCAACTTGTGGATACTATAAACAATAGACCAAAAAACAATAAAATACCTTAACTCCCCTTGACGGAGAGCGGCCTACTTCGGTGGTAACACCAAAAAATGCTCCTAAACGGAGTGTGCCAACGGCACAAGCACGCCCAGTTTCGGGAGCGAGAATCGAGCCGCAGAAGCTTTGTCTGTGGCCAAGACACCGCAGCCGCTAGAGCAAAGGCCCAACTCTGCTTCGAAGAGGGCAAACTCTACCCTGACGCCTCCGACGGAAACGCCTAAGAGGCAGAAGGTAGAGAAGAGCAGGGCACTGACTGCTCCCTTCGATGGCACAAGTACCTCAAGGGCTGCAAAGGCAACTGAGGTACGCAAGCCATTATATGCGGCCGTAATTGGGGCCATTAAAGTTGCGGTCTTACCAGAGGGGTACCCCAAAGTCGTCCTCAGCAGTGAGAACCTCTCACAGCTCGAGGACGCACTACTGGAGGAGATAGTCCTCTCAAGTTTGGAGGAATCCACTTCATGGTGGGTCGCCTGATAGTGGACTGCCGAGTCGCTGCAATTAGCAGTCCCCAGCCTCAGTAAGTGGAGCGGTGTCTCCCTGGAGGTAAAGATGAGCGACGACTTGCTATACTCACACATCATCACCATCTTCTGCCCCAGGACAGGGGACAAAACAACAAAGTGGATCATGGAATTGAAAAGGATGATTTATAAGGAAACAGCATGCCTTGGACACTGAGAACTGGCGTCTCATATCAAGGAAGAATGAGGGTGGTGGCTAGCTCCTCAGCCTTTGCATTGATGACAACTCATGCGCCAAGATTATCTCTAGTGACCACAAGCTGAGCTTCAGGTTTGGAGACATCTCAGTTTGAACCACAAACAAAAAAGAAGGCCAAAGCGATCAAATCCGGCACGAGACAGGTCGAGACTCCTCGAAATCTACCAGTCTCCGCGGAGAAGGAGAAGCCCAATAAGCTCTCCGAATCCAGGGAGAATCTGGCGTATGATGAGGATCTTGATGCGACCATCATCGAGATGGGGGTCAGACCCCGTTATCCTCTCAGGAGCTAGGCATGGAACTAGACCTGCTGAGTAAGGAAGAATCGATACCGGTGGATGGTGATCTGGGTATCTCCAGATCAGCAACGCCGACGATGGAGCCGATCATCTAATGGTCGGACGTACAGGGATAGCTCAGGTGAACATCCATCGCGCCAATGCGGCCTCGGCTGTGCTGGCAAGGATGTTCACCAAACAACATCTTGGGCTAGCCCTGGTACAGGAACCCTGGTATAACCAGGGAATAAAAGGACTGCACGTGAAGAACGCCAAGGTAATTTGGGATCAACGGGCCTCTAGCCCTAGAGCCTGTATCCTGGCATGTAGAAGTATTAATTATTATATACTTATAGAATTTCTCACGCGGGACTGTGTACCAATCGTGGTAGAAGATGGGGGAGCAGCCAAGATGACTGTGGTGGCATCGGCATAGTTTGCTGGTGACGAGGCGTGCCCACCGCCCGAAATCACTGCACTGGTTGGTTGTGATGCAAATACACATCACGTGATATGGGGCAGCAACGAGGTAAACCAAAGAGGTGAGTCACTCTTAGAATTTATCTTGAATAACAATCTAGAAATCCTAAATGTCGGCAATGTTTCGACATTTGTTACTAGGGTAAAAGGTTCTGGATATTACACTTTCCAGCAGATCAGTGGCTTCGCATATAAGCATCTGGCACGTATGTCCTGAGGAGTCAATGTCAGATCACAGAATTATCCGTTTTAACATAGGGCTAAATCTAGAATGTAGCGAGCGTAGGCTCAATCCCAGGAATACGAACTGGGAAGGGTTCAATGCCTCCTTACTGCGAGATCCAGTTACTAGGGTAGTCGGGAAACTCCGTACCACTTTAGAAGTGGAGTCCGCCGTAGAAGATATTAACTCGTGTCTTACTAACGCGTTTAGAGAAAACTGCTCCCTTGGTCGAGCCAAGAGGGAAAAAGATGCTCCATGGTGGAACGACCAATTGGAGAAGTTACGGAAAGCGACAAGGCGTCTCTTTAACAAAGCAAAAAGAGAAGGGAACTGGGATGCCTACCGGAATAAACTGACCATGTATAACCATGAGATCAGGAAAGCCAAACAAAGGAATTATAGAACCTTCTATGAGGCAATAGTAAACACATGTGAAGGCGCAAGACTTCACAGAGCAATCTCCAAAGGAATGCCAGAATCAAATCAGACACTACTTACGGAGGATAACTCCTATACTATAGGAAGTAAGGAGAAACTTGAGCTACTACTGGCTTTCTGGGAAGCACGCTTCAAACAGATGGGAATACACAGGTAACGGCACAAAGTAGACCGTGTGCTACTGATTGGGCCAAAGCAAAATCAATAGTAACAACGGAGAGATTAAGATGGGCAATTGGTACATTCCAGCCCTACAAATCTCCTGGTCCAGATAGCATTCAGGCAATCCTGCTACAACGAGCGCTAAATCAGCTCGCAGTGCCGATCAGGAAAATACTGATCAGTAGCCTAGCTTTAGGACACATACCTACTGCCTGGAGTATAGCAAAAGTGGTCTTCATTCCAAAAGCTGGAAAGTAAGACATCACTGATCCGAAGTCGTTCAGAACCATCAGCTTGACATCGTTTTTGCTAAAAACGTTGGAAAAGCTAGTGGATGTCAGCATTAAAAGCACTCTGCTTGTAGAGCATCCGCTCCAACGGACGCAGCATGCCTACAGGGCGGGCAGATCCACTGATACTGCCCTATATCACCTGAAAAGCCTTATTGAGGATTCACCTTCTTATAAGGAAGTGGCGCTATGTGCCTTCTTAGACATACAGGGTGCATTCGACAATACCTCTCATGAGGCGGTCAACGCATCCCTGGCAAGAAGAGGACTAGATGCAACAACCAGCAGATGGATCAAATCACTACTGGCATCTAGGCGAGCCATGGCCTCTATAGGAAGACAGTCGTCCACAGTATCTACCACAAGGGGATGCCCCCAAGGGGGTGTCCTTTCGCCTCTCTTGTGGTGCTTGCTGGTAGACGAGTTGCTGGACAGACTGACCCGCTGATGATATTGTCATTATAGCCAGAGGTAAATATGAGGAAACACTCCGCGATATCATTCAACTGGGCCTCAATATGACCAGCGAATGGAGCAGGGAAGTAGGCCAGAGCCTTAATCTTCGCATAACTATTATTGTTCTTTTCACAAATAGGGACAAACTACAGAGAATGAAGGCAATAACCTTGTCAGATTGTCGCATAGAGGCCAGCAAAGAAGTTAAGTATCTTGGGATAACCCTCGAATCCAAACTTCGCTTCAAAACTCATGTCGATCACACAATTGATAAGTGCACCAGAGCACGAATTTACATATTTGGAGTTGTGGCCAATTTCGTAGCAATATGATGAACTAAAATAATAATTAAAAATTCACGCACTGACTATTATAATTTTAAAGTTTTTTAAATTCTTGAATTGTGTATATGTAATTATGTGTAATACCACGGGGAGGCCATAACAATGTTAATGGGGTCCTATATTTATTAGGCCTGCGAGTCGACTTGAAATATTTTAATGTTTAACATTAAAACATTTCCATGTTCCCCAATTAAGTTATTTTTCTAACTATTTTTTTTTTATATTTTGCGTCCATTTTTCAGTCGCTAATTATTTAAATATCGCTCATTTTTTTATTTATGAGATAGAATGCTGAGCATAGATTGCTTTTTTTGTCTATCAGCTATCATCACAATCCACTTGCAATGCTTAAACAGTAAAACTTTTATAAAATAGACAAAAAAAAACTGAGTATAATGCGCATTTTAAATAATAAAAATGGTTCATTTACATACATCATATTAAGTCAAATGACTTAATAAGTATACTAAATAATTATAGCAAATACAAAGGAAATTATTATAACTACTGTAATTTGAAACATAAATTTTCCAAAAAGAAGACATATTGAGAAATAAATATTTCATAAAAATTAATAAAATAAATAAAAAAAATGTAAAACTGTTTAATGCTAAAGTCATATCTGGAGGCACGAAGTGCGGACACAAGCACTCAACAATAACTGCCTTATTAATTTTTCTCACGTCGCAAGGTGAATACACTAATGGCAAGTATTCTAATATAAAGTCATTTTCGAAATTTAGTTTGTGATGTACATAGATTCGGCTATTACTATTTTTAATCTTTATTTAAATAATAATAACGTTAAGGCAATGCAAAATAAATAATTTATTAGCTATTTTTATGATTTTTATGAATGAGGTCATCGATTTAAGCGATTTTTAATAAATGTATTTTATTTAAGTTGGCTACAGCGAAATTCGGCATCGATGCGCATATGCATGGGTTACGAAAGCGAATGTAAAAGAAGACATTGTTGCAGAGCGGACGGAATAACCCTAAGACCCGGCGCCAGTGCAAGAGAGAGAGAGATGCTGCCGCAACTTCTCTGCATAGATAACGAACGAATTTATTGCACATCTGAGGTAGAGCTTAATGTGCTCCAAAGTGTGCATGTGTGCAATTAACAAATGTAGAAATAAATTATAAGCAGCTGAGAGACCCGACATCATCAAAGTCAAATTTCCGATTCATGTTCCAATTACATACACCCACATATCACTACAATTAAAGACAACAATATATTAATCCCAAGAGATACAAGCAGGTATCTACGTATGCTGCGAAAACTTTATCGAATTCGCAGAATTTCTAAGTCGAAATGATCGATACGAAAATAGTTTAGTTCCCAACTAACAAAATTATACAAAAGTAAATTACCGAAAAAATAGCCGAACCTTTACAGTCCCCTTTTACTAGTTCCGAAAAAACACTTCCAGTCTCAGAGAAAAAGAAATAGGGTTAATTGGCATTGTAAGATTAATAAAGAGTATTACCTTAATTTTATATAAATTTCCCCTACCCAGAATTGATGATTTGTGGAACAACTGGGAGCTAAATATTTTTTATGTCTCGACTTAACGTCATTCTCGACAAGCAACAGTTCGTTTTAGACGAATTTTTTCCAAATAATAATGCCTAGGAATTCCCGGGACTAGAACCTTCGCAAGCATTCGCTTACCAGGACAGTTTAATAAGCAGAGGTTTTTATCAAATGCAGGGACTACAACCTACAAACATGTTCACATGAACATGAAGCATGTTCATTTTTAATGCATAAAGCCACATTTTAGGCACATACAACGGCTTCTTGTCACATGACAAGACAATGCGAATCGTCGATAGCTGATTGTAAATGCTGAGGCGGGCAAGAATAAGTTTTTTTTTCGAAAGGAATACGGGGAATTCCTACTCCCCCTTTGTGACATTGTCAGCTATTAATTCAGCCCATTTCGCCGCCAAATAATATAATAATATAACAATATAAGCAGCTGGTGGTGTTTTTCGCTTAAGAGTGCAGCGTTGATCGACTTGCCCCAATTTTCCAGCGCCTGACCCATACCGAGAATCTTGTTGCACAGTCTTGAATGACTTCAGCAGCGTCAAACTCTCTTTGGGACATCGAATTATGTCGGTCCAATGGAGATGCCATCAAAGAGCTACAATCACATCCTTGTCGTAGTGGAAATAGCACCAGTGTCGAACAAGTCGTATATTCCAGTCAAGTATTGTCTGATCGAGGTATTGATTTTACATTGTTGGCGTTCATGGAGTATTGTGAGTTAAGCAACATCCATGCGGATCTTGGACCGGCTGCAATTAATTAAACGACTTGATGCAGGAGCAGTATAAGAGCTGGCTAAAGAAAGAGATCGACAAACACCCCGAGAGGGCATCAAAAGGATACAGGACGAAAACAGATATGCTCTTGATCTTAAAATGAAACAAGAGCGGCTCTATCAACTTAATGATTTATTAGCGATAAAACGAACACAACACGGAGAAGAATCATGCTAAGAATCATGGACGGTGCAAAGTTGATCGCATAGGAGACACAAAAGCCTAATTTAAAACACCTACCGTCATATTCTTGTGCGTGGATATGCGTAGTTTTGTAGGGTTTACAGTAACAAGAACAAGAGAGCTAAAAAGAACTTTGTAAACCCCAATATAGACACCCTTTTTATGACAACCTAAAAAACATCAAGTGCTCCAACTTATGATGCTGTGGATTGCTAATGACTTCTAAATTCGTAGCTTGACGCAGGATTGACTGACCTCTACGATGAGAAGCAACAGCGAAGCAAAAAAAAAAACGTATTTGATATTCGTCACTCCTTTAGTGACGCCTTGACTGCGACATTTGATTTTCTCAAAAGCAGATGAAAAATCCTGAAATGAAACCACACGGTCCGCCAGCTACTCGTCCTTTTGTGTTCGCTCCAGGGATGTGGATCCCGACAACAGGGGTGACGCCAGAAGCTTAAGATAGGATTCAGGATCCCTTCTTCATTTCCCTCCAGGCTGTTCCTTAACGACCATTGGCTGAACAGTTACTCCATGGGGCCTGTACCACAACGGGACTCGCCCTTTATGTATTCGCCCTTAAAAATTCACAACTGTATGCGTTAGCCGTTAACTGTGCTCGCGGCGGTTTACCCTCCCTGTCCAGCTCTCGCTCTGCGATTTGGCCTGTGGGTGTGAACCGCTCGTTGTGTCGATACCGCGTATCGTAGTCCCCATTTTTCCACATGCTCCAGGATACAAATCACCGCCGATCCTTCGACTGCCTTGTGTCCTACACCTTGGGTTTCCAGAAACTTCTCCGATCACACTGGTGCGCCCGATTTTGCGCAACCTTTTCATATTCTAAGTTTGAAGATTTCCTTAACTTTTTCCATGTTTGTGTATCTCTGCCCGTCCCGGTGACTGTTTATCAAATAACAGGCTCAGCATCCTTATCTCTCTCCCCTGCGTGATGCACGATTGGGAGTGAGTATCAACTTCGTGACAATCGTTACTCGTCGTAAATCGTTTACTTCCAGGTGCAACTCCGTCCAGTTCCTTGATCGATCCCTGTGAACTGCTCGATCATTGCTTTTCTCTCCTGTTGGCCCTTTCCATCGGGTTCTCTTGTGGGGTGTATCTAGCCCTGAACTGGTTTTGAATGTCCCGCTCGTAAATTGTCCTACCTGTATACGGAGTGTCTCTGTTGTTACCTGTTGTTTTTTGAAAATCGGTCCACCAGAACCAACAACATCGAATACCCGTGCTTCCTTCAGATAGGTGTTTCTGCGGCTCATGTTTAGATTTCTACGTTTTTGTTCGATCCACGTGCATCTCTGGTTGTCAATTTTTCGTTGTACTTATCATGCGACGTGTTTCTGGGAGTGCGTCCGCCAAGACGCTGGCTCTTGTTTTGCCGAATTTTGAGATCCTTCCAAACGGGCTCTTGATGCTATTCAGCCACTTCAGGGCCATTTGATTTGTTAGCCCTCCCGGTATGGTCACTGTTTCCTGATTGCCAACACTATTTCTGAACACTCCTCCTCCGTTGCAGAATAGTTATTTTTAGATATTACACGCTGGACTTGAGCGGAATAGAATATAATAGCACCGAGCCCGTTTTCGCTGGAGTCCGTCTGCAACACAAACGTCTTTGCGATGCTTGGTGCTCCAGAATCGGAATGCCGACCAACGTCACAGCTGCCGGATAATGGTGCGGACTTTGAACGAGCGTAAAGAGGAAGCTTCGAGAACTAACACGATATTTTTGGACCTCTGACCCGAGGGGGCCGTGCTCAAAAGGGTAATCGCGGCCTATATAAATAGACGGTGCAGGCGCACATTAAAGCATTCAATAAGAAATCCGTCAGTAATAACACTCGGTACCGCGAAAGCCAACTGACAAATCACATCCAGAGCAAAACTGAAAGGAACGTGACAGAATCGGCCATAACACGCGTGTGCTTCCGGATGTTTGCAAAGGTAGTTCCAGTTGGTCCGAACGGACGACGCAGCTTAGGGTACCGCCAACATAATATAGTAGGTCGAGACGCGGGAAATGACACCGCAGAAAAGACGGCGAGGGCCGTGGAACTCCACATCGAGTGATTCTTTAATAAAAAAAAACGTAAATATGAAACACTGTCTTTTTCTTGGTCGGGCAATTACACAAATCATAAATGTGGTGGGACTAACAAAGAAAACTCTCTAATCTAGCCGATGCAACTCGTAGCGAGGAAAACCAAGAAAAACAGCTCCGTACATTTGGCACACAACTAGATTTTCTTAAGCCAGCAAGAGCTGGTCGCAAGAGCACCTCGGGTACACATGAGCAGGAAAAGGAGTTCAAGCCAGGAGATGCAGGGAAAAGAGGGAAACAACGGGATCGCGCCCTCGGCCAGTCAAACGGAACAGAGTCCGATGGCGTGCACAGTCAGCGAATAAGAAGCCAGTAAGTGAGAAAGCCCACAGTTATTGAATATTGAATAAGAGGTCCGATAGTCAGAACGCGCCTACAGTCGGAAGAAAATAGGTCAGTTGGTGAGAACAGTGAAAGATCAGCCAGTGTGCATCAGGAACGGTAGTATGAGGTTGATCACTGCAAGTGAAGGAGCAGTGAAACGCGAATAACAACTCAGCGAAGATACGGGAAAGGACAAGGATCTTGAGTGGTCAGAAGGAGTCATCGTCTGATGTCCTCTGACAGGATCGCTCCTAACAGATCTGCGCTTCTAGGTGCTTGCAAAGGTGGTTTTGGGAAGATGTTAGGTCCAACATAACGGACAATACACCTTGCGGTAACGGCACTATAATATCCTAGGTGTAGGTCCACGGTCAGAAGCGATTGTGCAGTCAGTGGATGGTGTCCTGCGATAGCGGTTCTAATAAACGTACTTTTCCGGTTGTTGAAAAATGTGGTTTGTTAATGACAAGATATTGTAGAGCACTTGGTTGGTGTCCTGTAACGTGAGCGCTCATATCCGGGTGTGTTGTGACATTGGTTCTGACATAGCTTTGGTTTGACATAATGGACGAGGCGCCTTGAAGCCCCACTAGCATACCATCCTAGGTCTTGTGCAAGCCTGCACGGTGAGAAAAGAGGACGCGGAAACGATGCCACACAGCCGACGGCGCAATGTGCAATCACATAGAACATGATTTAAGTGGGGCACACACACAACTCGCAAACGTCGTTAACGTCCTTACAAAATGAAACGACAATATATATGACCTTTTTATTTGTTAGAACGAGATTTTTCAACGATGAGCATATTGCAACTTCTCTGCATATATATCGAAAGATTATCGCACATCTGAGCTCCGAAGAGCTTTATTGTGCCTGCACAATTGGCAACAAGTAAATAGGTTTAGGAACTGCTGGTCGCTGCGAGAACTGACAACAGCATCATTAAGGGGTAGCAGACACAGCTTATTCGCTGCTCCCTTCGACAATCCTCTTGCTGATCTTAGTACAGCATCTCGGGTGACTCCATCTCGTCCAGGTATCAGCTTAACGACTCTCGGTAATGCACAATGCAGGCGTACCAAAAAATGCGCTGGTGTTAAAACATCAAAATCGGTAAGGTTTTCTGAAATGGACACTACCGGAAGAATTAAGATATTTGGCAATGAAGGGTTCTCAGCTCATCGAAGTTCAGAATGTTAAGCTTGGCCGTCTACACTGCAGTCTCCCAAAGCCCACCAAAGTGAGGAAAAGAGAAATAAAACGCCTCACGAATTCCTATGCCTGGCAAAAATCTAAAAACTGCTTCCTACAACTGTAGGAAAATCTTTGATGAGCATCAAATATATTGTCTAGCGTGCAAAAACGGTCCACAGTCGGTGCCAGTGATTTCAATCGCAAAAAATCTACAAAGACGATCCTGTTGCAGATTGTGGATGTCAAAAGTACCGCAAGACAGCAGTCTTCAAGTCAAGAGAGAGCACACAAAAACAACACCAAATAGCACTGCAAACAACGCTCGAAAGAGAGCAAGCAAAACACAAGGATGTAAAAGAAAAAGATTTAGTTCATTTGTTTAATAAAGTGCACAAATCAAAGGAGATTTACTCGCAAAGCGAACGGATTTTTAATAATTTAATTATTAATTTCATTTTTTTATAAACACAATAGAATTATAAAAGAAATGATTAAAAAACTCCGCTCGTTTTAAAAATTATAATTATAAATTCGAACGCAATCTTGTTATTAGTCTGGTGAATTTCTATCGATTTGTCAAAAAAAAACTAGGCAATAGCATTCTCCCTTATTTTCAGTAGAGTATACAATAAGAAAACCTTAATACTTACCTTGGATATCGATAAGTTGGCCATGCGCCTTAAGATTTTCCTCTTCAACTCTAACAAAGTAAATTAATACATATCCGACAGTAAACATAAATGCAATAGTTCCTAAAAGAGAAAAAACCGCCAAAATGTGCTCGTCTTCAATATTATCTGATAGGTAATCGACCACATATAAGAACTGAGAAATCCATTTAGTTAAAATTCCCTGTGAATGCTCGTTAAATAAGTTCTGAAAGATATAATGGATTGTTGATTCGAATAATGTTAGAATATAATACTATGTACCTCTACAATCGCTTCGTAACATAACGCTTCCGAATTTTTTAATAACTTTTTCACTGCATTAGAAATTTGGCCTTTAGTTGAATTTATCAAGTGTTCCGGTGAACTGTTGCCATTCTGTTTCGCAACGTAGACCCAGTCATACTTTATACGTTTTTTATCTCGGCGCCAAATAATGACAATTTGTATAAGACTGTCCTTAAACGATCCTTTGGAAATTGCTTTAATAAAATCCGGTTGACTTTCCTGAAACGCAAAATATATTAATTTATTTACAAAAATTTTAAATGCATTTTCGCAAACCGATGAAAATTTTATATATATAAGAAAAATTATTAAAAAATAAAAATAATGCAGTATATATATATACACATAGGGTTACACACTAGCTGTATATACTTTTCAACGAATCTTGTATACCCTTTTACTCTACGAGTATCTGGTATAAATAGGAACGATGTCTAAACAACTCTGTTCTTACTAGGCAACGCTCTCATGCACCTAGATTCAGGTGCAAACAACTCTCTCTGTTACTAGGCAACGCTCTCATGCACCTAGATTTGTGGAGAGTTTTAAGACTCTTTCAATCGTTATCACAGTAGCGATGGTTATGAAAAAAGACAAAGAAAGAAATACACATAGCATGAGATTATAAAGCGGATCTCATACTCTGTAAACTTCACCTTTCAGCAAAAAAATTGTAACTTACAAGAAACTAATAGGAAGATCTTTTTGGTGATAAAATTTAATTTTAATCTTAAGAAAATAATAGGTTTCTCCGGTATCGACCGTATGTTAAATTAACCGAGTCTTTACCAGCCTATCTCGCTCGCGAGGGAAATAAGTCAGTCACCGATCATAATTTTCTTTGTTGCGCAGCCGCTAGCTGAAGTTGGCCTGGCCCACGTCCTAAGATTCTAATTTGATTCTGTTGACTTGAAAACTTAATGATATTTTGAATGTCATCCAAAAATCTTGATTAATTGTTTCCACAACAAGAAACTGAAAATTGGTTTTAAGTCCGTCATATTCGATGGGTAGCGATACAATGCATGATTATTATGCTTGCTTATCCTCATAATCAGTGTTAGCGTCATCTTCATACATAACTTCTTAAACCAGATCGCTCACATTAGATCGGCGTGTTTCCTTCTTTATCCGTGCGCATATTTTTGCACGACACGATCCCATGGAAGAGCTAAAGCAACCACGACTCAAATGATCGTTTCCAGGCCTGAGTCTTTATACTAGTTTTGCATATATGTGTTAATTTGCTTAAGAATGTGTAGTCATAAACTTTTACGATCCTAATCGTAGGATCATCATAGCATACTTTGTGGGATTTTTGAGAAATATACATCACATCGATCTGCGAATCTAAAGATAATTAGTTTATGTCGTCTAATATAATTCCCAGCTATGCCGGGGGCTGTTGGTGGCCACACTGTAATCCGTTGAGCTTCCCCTAGACGTGAGGGGATCTCTTGTAAGCTGGGGTAGGATAAAGAATTTTTATTTATGTTGAGTGCAACTTTCCTCTTTTAACTACTTGTGGTCTGGTGGAGTAACAGTAAAAAAATAGGATTTAAGGATGTTAATCGGAGTTGACGAGCTTTCGCTCTTTATTCTCAACAATATAAAATGAAACTGAATTAAAAGTATTTCTAAAAGCTCACAAAGACTCGCAGTAGTTGGATTGCATTTCTTCGTACTCCAATGAATCGTAAACAGGTAATGCCGATACAGATCAATGCACAACAAATCGCTGCTTTGATAAATATCATCCGATGTGAATGGTTAGAATCAATCTCTTTCCCGAATTCCTTACTCAACTCCAAGTTACGTACACTAAGCTGGCGAAGAGCAGGCTCAGAATATCTCTGTCGCTACCCCTGGAGCTCGGTAGGTCGCTTTGATACGACTCGCAATGTGCTATCACGCCTGCTTAAATTCCTCAACTTTGCCTCCACACTTTGCCGCCATATTATCGATTATTCGCAGCATAACTCCTTTGCAAGAGACTGGGAACCTTTTCAGAAAATAATTTTATTTTGGGGAATTATACACCAGCGTCTCATATAAATGGCCGTTGTCAATTTGGGTATTTTTATGTGTTTGCAGAATTTAATTTTTAGATTTTGTTAATTGGTTGATTCGAATTTGTACTTAATTATAAATTATACCCGTTACTCGTAGAGTAAAAGGGTATACTAGATTCGTTGAAAAGTATGTAATAGGCAGAAGGAAGCGTTTCTGACTATATAAGTTATATATAATCTTGATCAGGATCAATAGCCTAGTCGATTTAGCCATGTCCGTCTGTACGTCTCTTCGTGTGATCGACGAGATCTCAGGAACTAGAAAAGCTAGGTTGAGATTCAGCATACAGATTCTAGAGACTAAGACGCAGCGCAAATTTGCTGGCCGATGTTTCCACGCCCATTCTAACGCCCACAAGCCGTACAAAACAAAACAGAACGTGCTCTGGTGCTTTGCATAGTTTACTTCCGCATCATAGGCAGTTATCCGACTCATCGTGTCCAAAGCGTTTCAGGTAGCTGCGAAAGCAGACGTTCCCACTGAACAGCTCTGTTAAATGGAACGCCATTTCGCCATGCTTTCGTTCTATCCACGGCCTGAGGTTGGGAATCAGTTGCTGAGTCAAGCGACCATTACGCACGTTGCTTCACATGTGCTTCTGTTCGTGTTGACCTCTTCACGTTGAAGGAGAGACCTCTACCGTGAGTTTGGTTTAGTGACGGTATTCCTGCGAAGGGGCTGCAGATCGTAGTGCCGACAGTCTATGAGTAGAAGTTAGTCCCCGAGCGGAGCTCTCTATTTGAAGCGCTTTTGACCACACCGTGACGGCATATAGCATGGTCGCCCGGGTGACGCTCGTCAGCAGTCGTCTGCTCACTTGTTTTAGAACTCTTGTGTTCAACATTATAGATGATTAGGACCGATTGACTCCTGCTGCTTTCGAGCTAGCGTAGGCAAAGTGTTCTCGGAACAAAAGCCTGGTGTCTATCAGGACTCCCAAGTACTTAATTGCACGAAAGGAGGCCACCGAGGATCTGCCAACTTCGACAGTGGGCGGCCCCACTACCTTCGTGGAGCTCATCAGTACAGCCTCCGTTAAAGGTGTTCCTGATGTCTAGTGTGACCATGAGGCAGTACTCCTTACTTCAATCTGGTGCCTACGATTGATTGGGCAGCTACTTCATCCACTCCGTTGATACATCCACGGTGGATCGCGCTTCCCTGAAGCCTTACTGGGCACGTGAAAGGTCTCCTGCGTCTGATATAGCCCTCTCTAACCGAAAGCACACCAGTTTCTTTAGGAGCACGTTAGTTCTATCGATAAGGCATATCGGCCGGAAAGATGAAAGCTCCTATGGTGGCTTCCCTGGTGTTGGGAGGAGCAACAGCTTTTGTATCTTCCAGCAATTTGGGAAGAAGCCTTCAGTCAGGCACTACGTGAACGCCTTCGCAAAAGAGTCTGGCTGAAGGGAGACAGCTAGCCAAAGCGCCATCCTCTCCTCTCCTTGCTGCTGACCGTGGCGTCAGCCTCGACGTGGTCCACTGTGGCTGGGTCGGCGGGACGTAACCCATCCATCAATGGAAGCAGATGCCCCGCTACACTTCGGCGCTTCGCTGGGTCAAGGAGCGTGGGAGTCCTCGTATATGTCTTCTTGACCACCACCTTGTAGGCACTCCCCCATGGATCGTTGTCAGCAGTGTCGCATAGGTCGAGGAAGCATATCCGTTTGCTATCCTGTATCGCTAGCTTGAGTGCTTTCCTGCTGCTGCTTAATGGTTACTGCCCTTGTAGCCATCGCTGAGTCTCCACCTCGTGTGCCTAAACAACGAGCCGCTAGTGATGGTGAGGCCCACCACAGAGACCAGTCGGGCACGCATGAGTCAGGCTGGGAGGTCTTTACCCGCTTTGCTGGTTGGGCTCTGTAAGGGGGGCGAGTTCACTTCTAATGGCCTCTTGGGTCTGCCATTCTGGGTGCCGTTCTGGTATAGGGTCCTTCGGATCTTGAACCTTTTACCGAACACCAAGCGTTCTTGATCAGGACCAATAACCAAGTCGATCTGGCCATGTCCGTATGAAAAAAACAGAACATAGACCATCAAAAATAAATTTTGTAATAACTCAAGAGAACTTTATGTCATCGAATTGTATGCTATTGACAATGATCAATATATATCCTGTATGACGTCTACTTATAAATCAAAAAAAATTATTAAACAACCCTAACTAGAATATTTAATGACATGGGAAACCCACAGAAAATTAATGCAGACAAAACTCTGGGCTTATGAGCAAACTCTTTGAAAGTTCGGCTGAATAATGAAGGAATACAAATTGATATCACCACGAAAAAAACATGAATAGCAGATGTAGAACGCCTTCACAAAACATGACTCGCAGATGTAGAACGCCTTCACAAAACAATAAATGAAAAAATACGAATTATCAATAGTGAAGATAATAGAGAAAATAGGGATAAATAATAGAAACAATCTTTTTTTCGCACGGGTCCCACGGCCACACCTCCCGCCCAACCGACCGAGGGGCGCTGCCGTGCATCGTACGGCTCGACTCGCGAGAAGATAGACGCGTTATAAAAAAGAGAACAGAGACGAGGAAATGAACACAAAGTAATAAATAATGTAAATAAATAATAACATAACTCTAATAAATATAAGTGTTAGTAGGATCCAATTACGTAATAAAAAAGTTAAAATTGATTGCTTTAAGAGCGGCAGAGAGTTAAGATTACAGATAATAGGACAGAGTCTATTATTGTCAGAACATAATACTCTGTAAGGGTCATGCAACTCATAGTTAGATTTTAATGATTTAAGATAAGGGGTATATAGTTTCTAGTGAATCTACTTGGAACCAAAAAGTTAAGCCGACTAATCAAGTCTGGACTCTCAACATCCCACGAATAAGCTTACAAATAAAGACTGTTCCAAGCATAGTTCTACGGTTAGCTAGGGATGGTAAATTAATTAAAAGTAGTCTACTGGAATAAAGAGGTAATACATGGTTTGCTTCCCAATTTAAGCGCCGCAAGGCAAAAAGTAAAAAGTTTTTTTGGACCGATTCAATGCGGTCCGAGTTGACTGCGTATTGTGGAATCCAAACAGGTGATCCGCCTTACTGACAATAATCGAAATAGAGTCAGAAAATTTTAGTTTAGGGTTCAGAAGAACAACAAGATCATCAAGATTATTCTGTCCACTTAGAGTGTAAGTCGTGCGTATTGGGTTGACACGGCCAAAGGTCATAACTTTACACTTTGAGCCATTTAAGTTTAATATGTTATCACGGCACCATATTTGAAAGCTGTCTAGATCGGATTGTAAGTCCAAGTAGCGCGAAATGTCCTTGTGCATAATTTAACATCGTCTGTGTACGAATGTTTTCTTGCTAAGGGGAGGTCGTTAATAAATAAGGTAAAAAGAAGCGGACCAAGGTGGCTCCCTTGTGGGACACCGGATGTGACTCGGAGAATACAAGACAGAAAATTTTTAAAGAGGACTTTTTGCGTCCTGCCATTCAGATAGCTTGAAATCCAATTTGGAAGATCAATAGGGAAACCTAATAGATAAAGTTTCCTTACTAGAAGGTAATGATTAACAGAGTCAAATGATTTACTAAAGTCAGTGTAGATGACATCTGTTTGAAGATTATTTTTGAAACCCTCTATGCCGAAAGAAGTTAGCTCCAAGAGGTTAGTGGTTGTTAATCTGCGTTTCATAAAACCGTGCTGATACGGTGACATGATTGATCTAAAAAATATGCTGTAAATGAGGAGTGATAACATTTTCAAAAAGTTTTGGGATAGCCGACAATTTGGAGATTCCTTTGTAATTGCTTGCATCCAGTGTGCTACCTTTTATATGAAGAGGAATCACAAAGGACTCCTTAAATATATGAGGCAACTGTGAAGATTCCAGAGATAAGGTAAACAGTTTCAGTAGAGGCTTGCACAAGGCTTCCGCACAGATTTATACACATACAACTATAAAATTAAACATAATACAACCGGACAGATATCAGCTTATATTTTATTTTACGCAGGCACGCCTATCTATAACTGTATCTACAAAGCGCAGATGATAAAAGAATATAAAATTAAAAAACTTAACGAGAACAGACAAAATTATGAAATTGATACAAATATAGACAAGCTCCCATAGAACACTAAAAATCTAAAAATCCCTATAGGAAAACAGGCAGAATTAAACAAATAGATTAATAGGCCAAAATGTAACACATTACGAAGCAAATTAAAAAAAAAATTATTAATAATAGGAAATATATACAGCCGACCGTCACCACCCAGTCATTGGGTGACTTTAATGATGACACAAACTACAGCAGGATAAATCGAAATAAACTCTATCGAAAACAATCAAGGATACATTTTATTTGAATTAGGGACAGTATAACTTCCTACTACTTTTATGCACCACTGACTCACAATCAACATAACACAAATTGAAGAAACATGTAACAATCTTATTAAAGAAAGTCAGGAACTTAAAACAAGAGAGAATGCTATATTCGGGTTTCCCGACTATCAGATACCAGTTACTTAGCTAGTATGAATGCGAACGCGAAATTTCATCATTCTTCTGGGACATCGATAGATATTGGGGAATAAAATAATAAATAATTTTTTAAATTTTTAAAAGTGCTGGCTTGGCCGTTTTTGGTATACAGATTAAAATTGACAAGACCAACAAGAAGAAAAATCAAAAGTGTGGGCGTGGCAGACATTTTTTTGGCAAATCGATAGAAATTTACAAGTCTAATAAAATGCGTGACAAAAAGTTAAATGGCGTATTGATAGAACAAATTTAAAGACTAACAAAAATAAAAACAAAATAAGAAAATAAACAAGAGAGAATGCTATAGTCGAGTTCCCCGACTAGCAGATACTCGTTTCTCAGCTAGTAAGAATGCAAACCCGAAATTTCATCATATTTCTGGGATATCGATAAATATTGGGAAATTAAATGAAAAAAAGTGCTTTACAATGTTCAAATTGGGCGTGATAGAAATTGGCAAGACAAACAATAAAATGCAGAAAAATCTAACATTTTTCAAAAGTGTGGGCGTAGCAGTTTTGAGCGGTGGGTCAACATGCGTCTAGTTTTGTGCTGTTTGTTGGTATTAGTGTCTTGCGCTCGGTTTATGTCTATATCTCTGAAATCTTCATGCTTAATCACAACTTTCTAGATTTTTAGCTTCTAACATCGAGGCGTTCATACAGACAGACAGACCTGACCAGATCGACCGGTCTAGTTATACTTATTAAGAATATATGGGATTAATATGGTAGGATAAGCTTCTTCTTCAATTAATGTTACCATTAGTGTCCCTCAAGGTAGCCATTTGACACCTCTATTACTTGGCTTGTTAAAATATGACCAGATTCAAGCGTTCTAAACATATTCCGGAAGCAGTTCAGTTCAATAGGACAGTGAAATCAATTATTGCGCAGCTCACGGAAAAAGAGTAAACACGGTGGGACTAATTAATGTTAGACAATTATTCAATGAACCGATATGAGTACCAACTACAGCCACTCCCACAAAGGGGCCTACCTTAATGAGAAGCCATGGAGGACTTCTTAACGCGCACGGTTACCGAACTTAGAGGACCGGTCGGGATCACTCCTATGGCTCGGATACGGGTGGAGGGACCGACCAAATGCCGTATTAGTCGCCTTTTACGACAAGCACTGCAAGCTGTGGCAGACTGCAGTCTAGGAGTTTCTCCTGCAAATGCTTTTTTTTTTTTAATTCGTTTATTAAACATAATTAAGATTAACTATTTAACAATGGTGAGGAGTAAGGAGAGCAAATCCAGGACCCCCCGCGGTTTGGCTGTGAAGCATTGCTTCGCAAAGACGATCAGGATTTGCTCACTTGTGGACCCTCCTGGCTCTCTCGGCTCTTCTGAGCTCGGTGATTATCGCTGCGGCGAAGCTGTTGACCGCTTGCCATTCCGCCTCCCCCTGCAGCATGAATGGGACTAGGTTATCCGCATTCAGTCTGCTGCCAAGTACGGTTTCCAGAGAGCTCCGTTCCCTTGCGTATTTATCGCACGAGAAGAGAACGTGCTCAGCTGTTTCGCTCCGTCCACTTCTGCTGCGAAAGCAATCAGCCCGCTGATCAGCTGCGTTAGGTGGAACGTTATTTCGCCATGCTTCCGTTCTAACCACGGCTTGAGGTTGGGAATCAGCTGCTTTGTTTTTCTGCGCTAACAGGTCTAGAGGCGATATTCCTGCGATCACCAATGCTGCCGCGTTGGACACTGTTCTGAAGGCGCAGCAGATACGTAGTGCCGACAGACTGTGGGTAGCATTTAGGCCCTGGGCGTAGCTTTCGGTTCCAAGCGCTTTTTCCCACACCGGAACGGCTTATAGCATGGTCGCTCGGGTGACGCTCGCCAGCAGCCGTCTGCTCGCCTATCTTGGGCCTCGGGTGTTCAACATAATGGTTAATAGCGCCCGATTTACTCCTGCTGCTTTCGAGCTAGCAGCTACGTGTTCGCGGAACGAAAGCCTGGTGTCTATCATGACTCCCAGGTACTTAATTGCCCGAGAGGAGGACACCGTGGTACTGCCTACTTCGAAAGTGGCCGTCTCTACTGCCTTCCTGGAGCTAATCAGCAAAGCCTCCGTCATCTCCGTCGCCAGCTCAAGCCCCATTGAGCTGAGCCAATGTTCAATGGCCCTGATGTTTTGGTTACACTTCTCCTCAGTCTTGCTGAAATGCTTGTCAACAACGAGCAAGGCCACGTCGTCCGCAAAAGCTACGATCTCGCTCCTCCCGACCAGCGGTAGGCGAAGTATCCGTCATACATGGTGTTCCACAGAAGCGGGACGAGAACCAAGCCTTGCGGGACTCCACCGGTGACCTGCCTAAAGACTCATTCCGTCGACTCGCACAGTAGGACCCGATCAGAAAAGTAGCTGCGGATGATACTGACTAGGTAGGCTGGGACGCTGAAGCCAATTAGTGCTTCTAGGATTCGGTCCCAACTCGCGGTGTTGAAGGCGTTTCTGATGTCTAGTGTGACCATGAGGCAGTACTCTTTGCTACCCCCTTCCATCTGGTGACCTCGATTGCTTGGGCCGCTACTTCGACCGCGCTCTCTTAAAGCCAAACTGGGACCGTGAGAGGTCACCCGCGTCGGCGATAGCCCTCTCTAGACGAATGCACACCAGTTTCTCCAGGAGCTTGCCAGTTCCATCGATGAGGCATTTCATTCAGCAGTTTTGCGTCGGTTTCGACGAGGTCCCCTGTGGCTGGGTAGGCGGGGCGTAACCCATCCATCAAAGGAAACAGATGTTCCGCTACACTGCGGAGCATCACTGGGTCCAGTAGCTTGGGAGTCCTTGTGTAAGCCTTCTTGACCACCACCTTGTACGGCCTCTAGCATCCGCTGCCAGTCTATCCAGTGCCCGATTGATTGCGATTAAGTTAAGGAGCTAGGTATACGCTGTACACGCACCATCTGCCTACCCTAGCCCTAACAAATCCAATGTCCAAAAGAATATCGGTAAATTGTTGGGCTTCTCTGATGCACCTCCAGATCGGTGCTTTCTTGGTGCGGTCGAAAGCCCAGTCTGGGCTAGCCGGCGTCCGGTAAGGCAAGCTAAGTAGCGCAAGCTCCACTAGCAAGTCTTGGGCTGCCGTGCAGTGATTCAGGTTTAGCTGAATTAGACGCATCATTGCAGTGCCTTTGGTGCTCCTTTGCCCGCCAATGGGCACTTCCGGGTGCCTCTTTGGTGGTTGGTCGCTTGGCTTCCTCAGCCTTGTGCGCAGCTTTAGTTAGAGCTCCTTCAATCTGGCGAATGAGTTTTTCATTACCAGGTTAATGCCCCTCACCCCGTTATGGTTGACCTTTGTCAGAAGGTCGTCCAGGATTTCTCCCATTTCCTCGATTTCTAGCTGGGGGGTCTTTACCCACTGTGCCAGTTGAGCTCTGGTAGGGGGGGATGTCGCTTCCAATGGACTCTTGGGGGTGCCATAGCTCGGGTTTTGGGGTGAGGTTCTTAGGACCTTTGACACCAAGCTTTCTTCGTCGTTAATGTGTGCACTTGTTGCATTGCTTAGTCCAACGGCCAAGTGCGCCGCCGTTGGGACGGGTTTGGGAGGAATGTTGGGTAGGGCCTCCAGAATTTGTGCCCTAGCCTCGGGATTAGCCGAGGATGGATTTTCACATGTGTGGCTGTCACCTGGAGTAATCATGGCACCATGAGTTCAGCATATATGGCCCGCTTGGCTCCCCAGTCAGCTCGAAGTACACGCGCTAATGCTCCAACGACCATTCGCAGTCGAAGAGATTCGACATGGCTCATCAAGCCTAAGCCTCGCTGACTGTGATGCCAAGATACCTGGGGCTGCGGACATGTGAATACAGTCAAACCAATCGAAAAAAATCACGCAAAACTTAGATTCTTAGAATAGATTTTAAAATATTTTTAAAAGTTAGCGGGCTGTATTAATAGGTCCTGATTCAAGCCTATTTTCACAATGGAGAATTGCTGCTGTTTTAAAATTACGAACTAAATTGTGTAAGATTATATTACTGTGTTTGATCTCAGGATAAAGAATTCTTCAAAAATAGACGAAATAGTTAAACTACAAATTCAAACAAGCACCGTAAATCATGGTTACTGAGCGTTAGATATAAACTCAAGGGATATGAAATTAAATTTTAAAACAAATCAATTGTATTATGAGCAATGTTTGCGTGTATTGTAGTCAACTAAATCATAATTAATATTTATGCTTTTATAGTAGTGCGATCGGCACTAATTTTAAAAATCAATACAAGTAAATAGTTTGAATTTGTAATACTATTATTGGCTCATTTCTGAATTTTTAAAATATTAAAAAAATTAACACAATTTTAAAATGAAGGTACTTTGTAAATTTTAAACTTACCTTGAATATATAGGCGAATCGAACTTTTTCTGAACTGTAGCCAACATTTAAAGCAATATCTCTTAGAGCGACGGTTTCAATGTCTTTTTTTTTATTATTCTCTGTAATAAGAATAACACACAGACGCTTTCTTTGTCGGTTCCATTCGGTTGGGCACACACCTATAAGAAAATGTAAAAACAATTGGCGAGAAAACAATATTACATAATTATAATGACATGAAAAGCTGACTTTTCTAAATTAACAAAAAAAGGTGTTTGGTTATAAAGCCCGCAGCCAGCAGCAGCTCATCATAAATTTGAGTGATTTTATTTTTATTTTTTATTTTGCATTCCCCTTTATGCTATGTTCCTCTCTCTCAATAGAGAGAGAGCACAGCTATTTTAATCTTTATTCTGTAAAACTGGCCTATTTGCCTTCTGCATTGCAAGTTCAGTTACAAATTAAGTGTTGATCGCTGTGATCCGGTGCAAATAAGCTCGCCCCCGGTTTCAGTTTCATCTTTGCCTACCGCCAAATTCGTGTTGTTTTGCACAGCCAAAAAGAATAGACTTTGTGCATAAACACACACACATCATTGCTATTGTGTGTGCAGTTTGGTTGCCGGTGCAAATACAGTGTAATTTAATATTGACCGGTTCCAGTCCAGTGCTTGAATTATTAAAATAAATTAAAATGTCAAACAACGACAGTCATTTTACCAGCTGACAAAATAACATTTTTAAAGCGCAAGGAAAATTTCATATTTGTCGAGGCTATGAAAATTGCTGCAGGATTAACCACCGATTCGGTGGTTAATGATGATGGTCTGCATTTAAAGCTGGATTTAATTAACCAAACAGAGGCTTCGTTCAACTTGGATCACGATTCCCCGGACGAACTGGAACTGAATCAAATGGCAAGCGAATTGCGTGACCAGTTCAAAGACATTTTCTTTGAAATGCGGTATGTTGTAAAAACGGAACTGAGTAAACGCAAAGTGCGAGAGATAGCTTGTTCAATTATGCGTCAAGATCCAGGAACTGAGTGGTCTTCGGGTTCTCTATTTTGAAGACCGAATGTGCCTGAGGCTACCAACCTTTAGTTGAATTTATACAAAAAAATACGAAAAATACCCAATGCTGGCTGACATAGTGAAGCCAGATTTAGATCAGATGAATGTGTGGTAAATATTAATCTCAAACTTCAGCGTTCGTTGCCAATATCGCAGCTTTGGTAGCTCCCACTATCATGGACAACTTGACCAACCTAACTGTAAATTCTGAAGACTGGAAAATACCAACTAATCTTCGCTTGGCCGATCCCCAATTCTTCAGACCCCAAAAAATTGACTTGCTGATAGGCGCTAATATTTTCTTTGTTCTACTGTGTGTTTTTGTTTTTGGATGGAATATCACTGGTGGTGGCTCAAACCCTAACAAGGCTTCATCATTGACCGTTCAATCAAATGCGCCTCAAATGCCTGATGAGGGCATCCGTCTGGAGGAACTGGTGCGCAAATTTTGGGATACAGAAACCATTGCTGAATCAGTCTCTAAGGGCACAAAGGAAGAACTCGACTGCTAGGCCCACTTCATGTCTACATTTTCTAGGCTTCCATCTCGAGAATATTTAGTTCTACTTCCTGCAAAGCGCAGATCGTGTTGGGAGAGTCCTATCGACAAGCCTATCGCCGTTTTTTAAATCTGGAAAACAAACTTGGAACTATTCACGAGTACTTATCTTTAAATCATATGTCTCTGGTACCAATTGACTCTCAGAAACTATGCAAATTTTAATTGCCGCATCACTGCGTTTTAAAGGAAGACAGCACAACAACTAAGCTCCGTGTTGTCTTTGATGGCTCTGCAAAAACTTATTCTGGATACTCTTTAAACGAAATACTAATAGCAGGCCCCACTTTGCAGCCCAAACTGTTTCACACTTTGTTACAGTTTCCCCTGTTGCTTTAACTGGTGACATCTGCAAGATGTACCGATGTGTACGGGTCAAGGAACCGGACAGCTACTTAAAATGCATTTTGTGGCGTGACACACCCCAGGAAAAAGTACAAGTATTTAAGCTTAATACCGTCACCTACGAAACAAAGCCAGCTTCATTTCTGTCTGTCAAAGCCATACAGCAGCTAGCAGAAGAAGAAAGAACGTCGTTTCCAATTGGCGCTAAATTTCTTTTGCCAGTTTTTATTTCGATGACCTTATCACAGAAGGTAACTCAACCGAAGAAGGCTTGGAGATTTAAATTAAGAAAATGGTGCTCAAATGATCTTGGTACTTTGAAGCAGATTCCCGATTCAGAAAAGGATTCCTTTCTCAAATTTGATGATGGCAGCGACATTACCAAAACTCTTGGTATCGCCTGGGATTCAATTTCGGATATTCTGCTCTCCTCCACATCGCCCATGAAAGCAGTTCTAAAATCCAGCAAGCGCTCGGTCCTGTCTGCAATTGCTCGCTCTTACGACCCTCTTGGTCTTATCTGCCCCGCCATAACGAAGGGCAAAATCCTGCTGCAGCGAATCTGGAGAGAAAAACTTGACTGGGACGAAAGATTACCTTCGGCGCTTCATTCTGCTGGGCTAAAGTTGTCTGCTGATATCTGTCTCACGCAGAAGTTGCAGTTTCCTCGTCTTGCACTGGTACCAATAGCGTGGTCGAAATCCATGGATTCAGTGATGCCAGCATTGACGCATATGGAGGGTGCACCTACATAGTCTTCATGTCTCAAAGTCAACGAGTAGCCCACCTTTTCTGCGCTAAATCTTGTGTGGCCCCACTGAGGGTCTTCAGGTTTTCAAATTGGATTATGCGCGGCAGTATTACTGACTCGACTAATGCGGGAGTCCTGCAGCTTGACTTATTTTCATGCCCTGTTTATTGCTGGTCAGACTCTGCTGTGATGCTGTCCTGGATTCGAGATGAGTATTCACGCTTTCAAACTTTTATTTCTAATCGCATCTCTTTAGTCCAGGAGCTGTCAAATGCCATAGAATGGCATTATGTTCCTACAGCGTGCAATCCAGCGGACAAACTTTCCAGAGGGGCACTTCCTAGTGAGCTGATCGACTATCTTCAAGAAGACAAACACGACCCCTGCCGACATCGACATCCCAACCAGTTGTAAATTTGTCAACTCCTGGCAAAAATTGAAGCATGTTTTTGGATATGGTCCTCGGAGGTAATCGCATTGCACCTTACAGCAAATTTTCGTTTAAAAAGATAAGATTGAAGCAGCTTGTGTGTATTTGGTGTAAGGAGTGTTTTTATTTTATACATAAGGCCATCCAACACCAATCGGTCGAGTGCTTGGGCGACTTCGAGGAATACGGCTGCGCAATATTTCTTGTGCTCAGAAGGAGTTCTGATCTCTGTTATTATTCTGTTTACTTGTTCAATTGTTCCATGATTTTGACGAAATCCAAATTGATGCGATGGAGGAACTGTGTTACGAGTTTGCAGGTGTACTTGATGAGTATTGATGATGAGTAATTTTTTAAAGCGGTTAGAGATGCATGAAAGTAGACTTATTGTCCATCGGAGACGTGCAGCGCGTTTGTTGGTGGGTTCGGCTGAACACCTTTTGTAGATGAGCAGCAAATACATATGCCTTATCTACGTCACTACGGACCCATTTCACAGTGTAATCCGGAATAGGAATCTCTGCTTCCATGGGCATACTTAGGCAAAGACTTTTCCGTCTCATTCTTATGAGCTTTCGTTAGGGCGCGTGTTGCCGTCTTCAGCCGTTGCTTTGTGGCTGGTGATCTGTGGGTTTGCCAGTATTTTTTCTAGCACTTAGTTCTCGATTTGCATGTTCGTAGTCCCATATCTGAAGTGTTGCTTCAAAGTCATTTGATGTGTTGCAGCACTAGCAGCTTTTGTTATTATCGACTCAAATGTTTTTACAGAACTTTCAATATCTGAATTTGTGTCTAGCATAGGATTGAGTTCTAAGTGTGTGCTTGCATATTTTTTATACTAACCAGTTTGTGGCTGATGTTGTAAGATGACGCGGCCTTTCTTTAATTTCTGGCTTCCGAAAAATGTTGAAGAGTGGATCTTCAAGTGTTACAGCGTTAAGAAGCACTAAAGGAATTTTTCTTACGATCTCAAAGTCAATAAGATCTGGTAGTTTTCGGAGGTCTGTAGGCCAGTTAATGGGTTTCCCAGGTGATAGAAAGTTCAACCTATTTATCGGATTGATAATTGCAGTATAAAGCTGTTTACCTTTGGGATTTACTAAAGGGATCCCCAGTGAGTATGATTGGCGTCGTAGTCGGCCACAAGAAAAAATTGATTCCCAAGGGTGCAAAAGAATTCCATAAATTGATTCTCAGTAATTGAGGAACGGGGCGGACAGTAGACGGCGGCCAGAGTTATAGTACCACCACTAGAATGGACCACCACAGATGTAGCATGTAGGTAGTTTTTCTCAAAACGATCAAGGAAGTTATGTTTAATGCGACTACTGATCAAGATGCCGGTTCCTCCATGTGCTTTTCAATCGGGGTGATTCGTGGCGTAGAACACGTAGCCATTTATTCGAAAATTGTACTTGCTGGTTAGATGGGTCTCTGAGAGCATCATAATATCATAACTTGAACCTAGCGAGATCAAGTTTGTGGCGGGAGACGCCATACGCATTCCATAAACATAAACGAAGGGAGGACATTTATTTTGAATGTTGAGATGCAAGTACTTATACTAAGGCACGCGTAAGATCCTGCATTGTTGTTCTCATGAACGACATAAATTCCGTCATCGTTGCTTGGAATGATAACATCAGTTTTTCGATGGCACTTGTGGTTTGTTGCAGGTCTGGCACGGCTCGAGGTTGCGGCGCTTTTTAGAACTCTGTTGTGGAAGCAGGACCTTCCTGCTCAAGTTTCTTAGCCGGGCAAGGGCCAGATTCATGCAGATCCTCGCAGGCGACGCAAACGGAAGACAGAGTCTCGGCAGTTGGAGCATTGTATTGGACCATTTACACCTTTGTGGTTCTTCTACAGAAATTTTACGGAGTAATAAGAATTGGAGATTGTAAATTTGGTGCACTTCATTACTTTTTAGTGTTTGGCTAGTTGAGTCTAGATGGACCTAGAAGAGCACTCGTTTGCACTCGCCGAATGCCTAATGACTGATGACTAGACTTTATTAAGATCTGTTTGGACCTGTTTATGGTACTCTTAAAACTGTCTTAAACTTACATTTAGAAGTCTAACCAAAGCTATGGATACGCGGAAGCGTAGCAGCAGAACGCTGACCATGCGCCTCGTGCGTATGAGATCGCTAAGCCAAAAGTGTAGGTGCTCATTCATACAGAAAATTACATTTTTCCATTATCGTGCTATCAAGGATCTGTAGCAAACGTAGACGACGATCCCAGGGATCTGCTGCATGGTAGTAAGGATAAAACTGAAAGCCGCTAAAGAAGAAGGAAGTGTAAGCGAGTGCCAGGGGAAATCCAGGGCTGCTATCTCTAAAACGTAACTTAAGTACACCCGGTGCCTAATATTTAGCCCAAAATGAACTTGAGGCCTTTAAAAGTGGAAAACCAAAATTTTGAGGGAAATACGGAAAACTGGCCTGCATTTGTGAGGGTCGACATTGCTTTTAAGAACATTTTAAAGATCGGAAGTCTTTTTTTTTTGTTATATGTATAAGTGTAAAAAAAAAGAAAAAAATGGAATAAGCGAGAAGAGTAAAGAAATATCGGAAGTGGCGCAGCAGTGTCTCCGCGTTATTTATTTTTTTTTTTTTTTTTGTGTTTGCAAAAGTCTTAAAGTACACAAGAAAATCATCGGTGGATTCCCAAAAGTGGGTAAGTGAAGATATTGACTGATTCATTTAATAAGAAGAATGTATGAAACAAGGAAGTGAAATTAAATACACCTATTCGCGGTCCTGGTCCAGCGGTGCGGAAGGCGCTGTAATATCTTATCGCCTAAGTATTAGTGGAATCAATATTTTTTTCAATGCAATGCAATTTATGGATTGAGAGCGCTTATTTCTTTGTTTCTTTTTGTTCCGTTTAATTTTTGGCTGCCGGCCGTGCACACGCACATATGGTGATCTATGTCCAAAAGCTATGTATATTTTTTTTTTTTATTAATTCTTGAGCCAAGATTGTCACTCAACTCTAAAATGAATTCATCTAAGTTAATTATTGGTTTTATGGGGATTAACTTTAAGTATGCATTAGGCGCGGGTAGCTGGTTATATATTATTCGAGTGGGAATTGAAAACTGAAAATTGCAAGATTATTAGCGATCCGAATTTTGTTAAGTTTCGATTAGCATGTATAATAGCTGTAAAAAATATAAAATATAAATATATTTATAAAAATTTTAATATATTTTTATAATGTTTTGAAAATCTAACTCGCTTGGCTCTGACTAGGATGTATTCCCCGTGAGCCGCTGTTAGCGACCAAACAGGGCCATTCAACTCTTTGTAATTTTTGGTAAAGAATGGCCACGGAAGGGCGGGCATTACACGATCCTCCACCACATCTGAGGATCGAGCGAAAGCATGTTGGGGAAAAGTATCTTTCTGCCCGTTGTCTGGGTCGTGGATGGCGATTTGCCACACTGATGATGAATGAAAGAAATTGGGCTGAGATTCCAGGACAAGACCACCACCCCATATAACCGACAAGGAGCAGCTGGACTTTCGCTCGTGCGTCCTGGAATATCTCATAACACCACCCTAGCCGTATGAATATTTACAGAAATAATTATAATCATTCTTAATTATCTGGCGCCCAACATGGTGGCCAAAATCGTAATTATCAGCTGTGGAAACTCACACTGGAAGGCAAAAACACACAGTTCAAATATTTTTACTTCGCATGGTATTCAGCAGTATGTGTTTACATTCTAGCCAACGTTATCCAAAACATTTAGTACATTTTTTGTGTTATTCTCGCTCGAACCCTATATCAGTTTAATAGGATCGATATATATTTCATTTTGCAAAAATAGGTTGCAATTGCTGATTTTGATTCTAAGCTTGGCAATCACGTTTAGCAACAATTGCACGTTTTTTTTCGTATATGCTTTTATTCAAAGAAATATAAAAAAAATCTCGCTAACCACAGATTTGCAGGGAAGAAACCTATGTCAGAAAGCAAATTATCACATGAATAATTTCAATTTTTTACATTCTTATTTTTTGATTGAGCGAATGAATGCTTGTGTCTCTTTATTATAAGTTTCATATAAACCTCAATATAAGCTTCATACATCAAAGCGAACGGTCGTGTTTTTTTTTATTTTTATTTTTGTATTTGTCAAACCAGCCGAGGTTTTTAATCATTTTCTTTTCGTATCATATATTGTAAATATAATTATTAAAAATCCGTTCGCTTCGCGAGTGATTCTGTGTGATTTGTGCAGTATTTTAAACAAATATGCAAAGTCTTTTGAATTTTTCGTCTTTGTGTTTTGTTTACTCTCCCTTTTGTGCGTTGTTCGTAGTGCTGTTTGGTGTCGTATTTTGCAAGCACATAAACTGCACTTCTTTCGCTCCCCCACACAAAATCTAAAATTTCTGAGTGTGCAGACTGCTATCGTGAGGTTCTTTTAACAGCTCGCTTGAAAGTTTTGATCTTGTGTTATCGTGCACAGTGGTCTGATTTTAGACAAATATGGATATCTATGTTGTCTGCTTTTATAAAAATTGCCAGGTTATAAAATCGGAGCAGTCAAAAATGATTTATTGGCTATGTGATAGAATGCTGGTTTTAATGGCCGAACAATTTATGACCTAGCAATGGATTAAAATCTAAATTACTGATTACTGATGAAATCGTTTATGCGCCAAACAAAAGGTGGCTTGAAAGAACTGATCAACAGTTTTGGTGTAGTTAGAGATAGTTTTCGTCGAGCGGATGATCTTCATTCCGCGCTTAATTCATAGTTTAATGGCCTTAATCTATTAGATGAATCTCCAAAGCGCAAAATAGCCGCTTGTGGTAGGCTGCATAAGCTCCCGCAACCACGGGCAAACGATCAACAGGACTTCACAACTGATCAGCTGTCAATGGCAGCAAGTCCGCATATGTTTTTAAGATCGGCAGCTAAAAAAGATTCGGAGCAATCTGATCAACCCGCTGTGGATTGCGCCCACCCTAAAGATTCCGAATTGTCTGCACTGGTCTCTCAACCAGTGATTCTACCTGTCCCGATTAGTTTACCACCACAAGGGAACATTGAGTGCGGACTACCGACACAAGTTGGCACTTCAGAAATACAATTTGCAGGGCCAAAACCCCTCGCGGGGGTTCCTCTGAAGAAACCAATTTTCGTTTCTTGGCTTTCCCCTGATCAAACATCATCTGATGTATTGTCTTATATACAAGACAAAACAAAAGCCGATAATATAAAAGTGGAAAAATTTAACTTCTCTTACGCTAGGGACATATCATCTTTCAAGATAACTGTCCCAAACGAGCTCTTTTCGACCATATGTTCGGGTGATTTTTGGCCGGATAGTATGGTGGTAAAAGAGTTCGAAGCTAAGATCAAAAATAAGAAAAAGGTGCCCGTGGGAATTAAACTTCCCTCACGTGGCCAGACCACTGCAAAATCCGCCTCTTCATCTTCCTCCTCTTCAAAAAACTAACTGCAAAACTTACTATCTCCTATCAAAATGTTAGAGGCTTGCGTATTGTGATAGTCTTTCATTTGCATCCCATATTATAGTGCTCACAGAGACTTGGTTAAAGCCGGAGATACTTAACTCCGAAGTCTTCCCAGGTATGTACACAATATATAGGTATGACCGTCCCTCCAGAGGTGGGGAGATGGAGTCTTAATTGCGGTTAGATCTACCCTCGCTTCGGAATGAGTTACTTTTTGACGAGTCCCGTAACTCTGGATTCTTATGCGTAAAGCCGACAGAACAGTTTATATTACGTGCTCGTATATTCCACCATCTTCTGAATTAGAGTTTTAGAATCATCTGTCCGCTATCCAATCCATCGTAAATAAACTGTCTGACAGTTACCAATTGGTAGTTCTAGGTGATTTTAATATACCTGGGGACCACCCAGAAGCAGAATCGAATATTCTTCTTCCTTTAGCACAACATGAATTTATTGACGGTTTGCTTGACTTGACTCTCTTGGTCGACTGTTGGATCAATGTCTTGTAACAAAGTGTGTTTCTTTCCAGGGTAGCACTTCTTACTCAACCTGAAGATCCATATAATCCTACTTTCGAGGTGGCAATCGACATAGGCACGTTTAACACCGTAATTTCAGAGAAATCAACAAGCGAATTCACTGTTTTCGCAAGGTAAATATTCGGAGGCTAAACAATTGTATTGCTGGATTTAATTGGTCGGATCTTTACTCCTGCAACATAATGACTTATGCCATTAATATGTTTTATACCACAATTAAATCATTTTTTGACTCTTGTGTTCCGATGTACTATCCGTCAATCTCTAAACCTCCTTGGTTTAATAAAGAGTTGTAAAGTCCAGACTTTATACAAAATTTACAAATACCGGTTCTCAGTCTATTCTTTCTAAATACGTAAGCGCTCGGTTAAACTTTGTAAGTTCCAGTTTGCACAGGATCCGAAACAGTTTTATAATTTCGTTAACACTAAGCGAAAAAAAAGTTCTTACTCTTTTTAAAAACACTACGGTAACATCGGATCAGGCAATAGCCGATCTACACGTCAAGTTTTCTCAAACATCATATTCCACTTTACCTCATTCCGAACATACTCTTATGCGGTATCTAAGTCGAATCTAATATTCTGCCCCACTATAAACGAAAGCTCACTGCTTAACGATCTCCAGCGTGTTAAACCGGTCTATTCGCCAGGTCCCGATGGAATCCTGGCTGTGTGCCCAGATTCTGTGCGGAAGCCTTGTGCAAGCCCCTACTGAAACTGTTTACTATATATCTGGAATCTTTACAGTTCCCTCATGTATGGAAGGAGTCCTTTGTGATTCCTCTTCATTAAAAGGGTAGCAAACTGGATGCAAGCAATTACAAAGGAATCTCCTTTTTTGAAAATGTTATCACTCCTCATTTAGAGCATATTTTTTAGATCAATCATGTCACCGTATCAGCACGGTTTTATGAAACGCAGATTAACAACCACTAACCTCTTGGAGCTAACTTCTTTCGGCATAGAGGGTTTCAAAAATAATCTTCAAACAGATGTCATCTACACTGATTTTAGTAAAGCATTTGACTCTGTTAATCATTACCTTCTAATAAAAAAACTTGATCTTATAGGTTTCCCTGTTGATCTTCCAAATTGGATTTTAAGCTATCTGAATGGCAGGACACAACAAGTTCTCTTTAAAAATTCGTTATCTTCTATTCTCCGAGTCACATCCGGTGTCCCACAAGGGAGCCACCTTGGTCCGCTTATTTTTACCTGATTCATTAACGACCTCCCCTTAGCAATAAAACATTCGCGTGTACTTATGTACGCAGACGATGTTAAATTATGCCTCCAGCACAAGGACATTTCGCGCTACTTGGACTTACAATCCGATCTAGACAGCTTTCAAATACGGTGCCGTGATAACATATTAAACTTAAATGGCTCAAAGTGAAAAGTTATGACCTTTTGTCGTGTCAACCCAATACGCACGACTTACACTCTAAGTGGACAGAATAATCTTGATGATCTTGGTGTTCTTCTGAACCCTAAACTAAAATTTTCTGACCATATTTCGATTATTGTCTCTTATCTTCTCGCGAATCGAGCCGTACGATACCCGGCAGCGCCCCTCGGTCGGTTGGGCGGGAGGTGTGGCCGTGGAACCCGTGCGAAAAAAATAAGAAAAATAAAAAATAAAAAAATTATCGTTATATCTATTTTGAAAGTATTCATTTTATTTAATAATCGCTTTGGACTCCATCGCTCAACTGATCTCCTTGTAAAAAAAAATGTGCTAGAGTTAGCCATTAAATTTTATAATTTATATATATGTATATATATATATATATATATGTATATATATATATATATGTATATATATATATATATGTATATATATATATATAAATTATATATATATATAATTTCATTAATTTTTTGGGATTACTTAGCGTTTACATTTAGAAATTTTAGTACCTTGAGGAAGAGGAAGAACAGCGAGAAAAGGTCACAAAGTGCCGTCCCGTGACTTTCAAAACGAAATGTAGGCATGAGTTCCACAAATCATGTATCACAACTCACTCTAGATCACACCGACAGTGTCCAGTCTGTGGGGTCGCATGTTTCCAGCTCCAGTGAGACAGCAAGCCAAATGCAAATTCACCAGCACCGGGAGGAAAACAGTCCAAAAGTCGTATCGAACAAGATGTAGAAAATCCGTTCAATCAGGCGGTACATGGAATGAATAACGAATAACCAAACCGAACACCCGAACGTGAATTAGACAGAGCGAGGAAAGCCAAGCAGCCGAAACTCCGTTGGGTTCTCGGTGAATTCAAGACTAACTCCTCTAAGTCTAGGCTCTGATTTGATTAATAGACCGGATAAAGTCATATACTAAACAGTTGTTAAATTCGTTTTAATGGCAGCACTGAAGGCATAAGTGTGGACAATTATATTTATCGCGTGGAAGCGTTGACTCATCAAACCTTAGAAGGGAATTTTGTCGTTTTGTGTGGAAATGCCAGTCTGCTGTTTGACGACAAGTCTAGAGAGTTTTACTGGCCGTTTCACAAAACTTCTTCAGACTTACCCACCGTAGCTTCTTTGTCTGGCTCTGAGGAAGCAGTTCAGAGACACCAGAACATTGGGGAAGCGATACATGATAGAAAGCAGAGACAGAAGGAATGTTTCGATTTTACGTCTCCCGGATGTATAAATTAGAGATGTCGCTGTCGGAAAAATCAACAGTCGAGCCCGAGATCCGTCACAAGCTCTTAAATGTGCAGATACAGTCGGTCGATCAACTAAGGGGAATTTGCAGGGAAGCGTAAAATCTCTTGCTATGGTTGTGGCAAACGAAATACCTACAAGCCATCTTGTGTAAGATGTCAAAAAAAATCGAAGATGAACACACAGTCTCGTCAGCCGGTCGACGAATCCAGAGACACATCCAACTCGAAGCTGTTCCCAACCCAACATCTGTAAGTTTAGTCAATCCCAATAATAAAAACTACTATATGGCTTTGAAAACAATCAGCACAATTCGACATAAGGCGAAGGACAAGCGTCCATACGCTGAAGTGCGTGTCTTAGATCGGATAGTAATGGGACTATTAGATACAAGAGCGGCTGCAAGTGTCATAGGGGGAATCTAGCGCAGTAAATAATAAAGAGTTGAATTCAGTTCAAGCGAGGGTTGTCTTCGGAAAGCACTGCGGATGATTTTTATTTAGGTATTAATTTTTGGTCTAAGTTTAATTTGCTGACGCCGGACATGCAAATTTCCAAAATAACTACTTTAACTCACTATCATTCTACACAGCAAAAAGACTAGTCACAAAAAGTAATACAAGAATTTCCTTCATTTTCCGTTTTTGGCCTGGGAAAGACTTTTATTCTATACCACATAATTGATATTGGAGATGCTAAGCCGGTAAAGCAGTGGTATTTCCCAGTGCCCCCAGCTGTGAAAAAGCTTCTATATGCTTAGATTGATCGTATGCTTACGCTTGAGGTAATTGAAGAATCCGATAGCTCTTGGTCTTCACGAGTATTCTTAGTGCAAAAACCGCGGAAAATTCGGCTCTGTTTGGATAGCAGAAAGGTGAATGCTGTCACCAGAAAAGATGCGTATCCTCTCCCGCAGTTAGATGGGATTCTAGGTCTCCTCCTAAAAGCTATGTTTATTTCTAGCCTCGATCTGAAAGATGCATATTGGCAGATACCCCTCGACCCAGACTCGAGGGATAAGACGCCGTTTACCATACCTGGAAAGCCGCTTTAATATAAAGTGATGCCTTTCGGTCTGACAAATGCTTCGCAAACGCTTGATGAACAAGGTCATACCAGCGTAACTGCAAAACGAAGTGTTCGTTTATCTAGACGACCTACTGGTTGTTTCCGATAGCTTCGTAGCACATCTGAAAGTTCTGAGAGTAGTTGCAGGTCATGTTAAGCAGGTCTGACGCTTAACGTAGAAAAATGTAAATTTTGTATGCGTTCGGTGAAATATTTAGGGCACATTGTCGGGGAGGGTTTATTGCACAGATCCGAAAAAATATCTCCGATGACCGATTTTCCGTTACCAAATACGTTGAAAAGTCTTCGGAGATTCTTAGGAATGGTTGACTGGTATCGCAAGTTTATTAATAACTGACTAACTTATTAAAGCAAAGAGAGAAGTTTGTTACGACTACTGAAGGAAAGCTAGCATTTGAGACGCTGAAGGAGGTGTTATGTTCAGCGCCTGTTCTTCGTAGTCCGGATTTCGGAAAGCCATTTTTTGTGCAGTGTGACGCTAGCAAAACTGGAATCGGAGGAGTTTTGGTTCAAAAAACAACTGAAGGAGATGAATACCCTATAGCATTCGTATCTAAGAAACTCAACAAAGCTCAAAGGAATTACTAAGTCACGGAGCAGGAATGTCTAGCAGTGATCGTCTGCATCAATCGGCTTAGGGCTTAAGTGGAAGGCCACTAATTCACGGTTATAACGGATCACGCTTCCTTAAAGTGGTTAATGATGCAGACCGACTTACACTCTCGTTTAGTAAGATGGACTCTAAAGCTACAAGGACTTAACTTCAATATTAAGCACCGCAGCGGCAAGCGGAATGTTGTGCCAGACGTTTTATCTCGGGTAAATGTGGAGATTGTAGCAGCGCTGATAGTCGATTTTGATTCGTCAGAGTTCAGGTCCGACCTGTACAAGAAAATTGTAGAGCGGGTGAAGGCAAACAATAGCATGTTGCCAGACAATAAATTAGTTGACGGCCTTGTATATAGGAGAATGGATAATGTCACCGGTGATTCTTTGCATGATCAGTTTGTCTGGAAATTGTGGATCCCCGAGGGCTTAATCCAGAACATCCAATGGCTTCACACGGGGGAATACACAAGACTTTAGAACAAGTTCGAAGATATTATTATTGGCCAGGTTTGGTAAAACACGTTAAATCCTATGTTCTAGCTTGCGACACATGTAAAATGACCGCCTGTTGGTGTGCAACCGAAGTCAGAAAGGTTCTTCCAAAGAATATATATAGACTTTTTGGGTCCTTATCCGATTTCGAAATTTATTGTTCCAAGTTCGTTTTTCACAAGGCCGATATAGTCATAAAGTATTTTAAACAGAAGTTGTTCCATACGTTCGGTGGGCCAGAAACGGATGTGTCGGATAACGGTTATCAATTCAACTCCGAATCGTTCCAGAAATTCCTTTGGGATTACAAAGTGTGTCGCAACATTAAGGCGGTATAGCCACCGCAGTCAAATGCTTCTGGGAGGGTAAATTGGTCGGTATTGGCGGCTATCCGGTCTTACGTCAGGCCAGATCAGAAAAACTGGGACGAATAGCTGAGTAGTATTTGCTGTGCGTTGAGATCCGAGTGCATTCCAGTTTGGGAACTACTCCATATTATATGGTGTTCGGACAGCACTTTGTGTTCTCCGGATCTACATATAAATTGTTAAGAGCTTAGGATTGATTCAAGATCGGTCCATGGAGGATTCCTTGGAGTTAGTGCGGAATAAGGTGTCTAAATATGTGTTTAGACTTGATAAGTGGGCAAACTATAAATATGTTCTATTTATGGGCTCCAGTAAACATGTCACAGGACAGCATAAGTGGCAACTACAGATAAGTACGATTGCAGCGGCCTATTGCCGAAGTGTCAAGAGATATGACTACGCGGGAGGTGATTAGCGCGGTCATAGGCCTCAGACATAGATTTAAGAATAAAACTCAGCTGCATTTACCAACGCAGACTGCGGCGTCTTACAAGCGCTGCATTATATAATTAAATGATAAGAACCTATGTAAGAATGAATAAAAGGCGAAGCCCTCGCATCAGGCAGTCAGTTAGATTCAAACACCCGAATTGAACTCATAAAGCGTACGCACAAGTTTATAGTGTGAACAAAGGCCATGGAAGTAATGAAAAAGCTAAATGATAAGAATGAGCGAGCTGCTTTACAACCTCCGATCCAGAGTAATATCTTATGATGGGGGCCAGGAAGTGTTTCGTAAGAATTACAGCCAGAGTAATTTCCAGGCCGGGTATAACTCCAAATTGGGTCCGGAAAAAGGTTGGGAAGTCTTACTACGATTTAGGGGATATACAGGTCGATTCGTTGAAGATACCACGCCAAAAACATGGGGTAGTCTGGCACACATTCTGATCTTGTAGAGTGTGCTGTTTTTAGCGTTTGTGGCAGCTAGTGTTGGCAGCGTCAAATAGGGACTCGGACTGAAAGAGGCACCAGAGTTAATTGTCAGTTCCAGGAGAATGGCGGTGCCTATTAGAGAGAGAGATGGGTTCGGCCGGAATCCGAATGCCAACACAGTTTTCATCCATTGCTGACGGTACGACGAAGCGAAGTTCAAGTTATCGAGTCGTTTGGAGTGCAGCATTGGATCGCCAGCTGATGATATAAGAACGGCGGCTATTTTGTTTGCCACAGGGCAGGGGTCCTTGAGGCCTGTAAAAGTGGAAAACCCAAATTTTGAGGAAAATACGGAAACTGGCATGTATTTGTGAATGTCGACATTGGTTTTATGACCATTTTAAAGTTCGGAAGAAATAGCGATCGAACCGCCAGTCTCCCAAGTTTAGATATTCCTGTTTCCCGCTGGCGTTCTAAGTTTCCAAACGGTTCGGGTAGGGAACACGGCAATCGAACTGATTAGTTCCCGGAGTCTGTCCCAAAGCGATATTTTGCGGCATTGTAAAAATCGTTGCTCGATATAGCTACCCTTTACATATTTATATTTATGTTAATAATTAATTATATGTAATATATGTAATAATCGGTACCCAGAGAACACCACGGGGAGGCCTTGCAATTGTAATTGGGTCCTATATTTATATGACCTTCGAGTTTATTTTTCACTACTTATCGCAATTACTATTTGCGCTTACCGTACTTCCCGTACTTTACTACTGCAAAAAATTGTCAAAATACTTAGGAAATTATTATATATACTGTAATTTAAAACATACATTTTCCAAAGTAATGACTTCTCTTTGGAAACATTGTTCTCAATATTTCATAGAAATAATACGTTGAAGAAAATAAAAATCTATAAAATAAATATAAATATCAAAACTGTTTCTTGCAAAAGACATATCTTAAGGCACGAAGTGCGGATACAAGCACTCAACAATCATTGCCTTATTAATTTTTCACACGTCGCATGCTGAATACTCTAATGACAAATATTATAATATAAAGTCATTTTTGAAATTTATTTTGTGATATTATGTATTATATAAAATTGTCGGCTGTCACTGTCTGCATAGAAAAGAGCTGTTCGCATTAGAGCTCTCCGCTCTTTCGATATTGAACAAAAATTCAATAGAGCCTGGAGCCACTTCTAGAGACACGCCGAAAAAATTGTGTGCAAAAAAATCATATGACGTTACGCATCTTTGTTCCGACAGTGTCTTCTGGACGGAGTCGTCCTCAAGCGTTGAAAAAGGGCAAAGCTAGTCCTTCTGCAGAAAGGCAAAAAACCTACAAATGCAGCAGGCAGTTACAATTTTTTCTGGACATTGTAGTCAAAGTTTTTTAGCGCATATTGTACGTGCGTATAAAGCTAATCGCCAAAAGTCGCACAGGCCTTCAAAGCTAGCAGTGTGGCTTCGGGATGGGAAAAAGCGGGCTCTCCGCTCTCACATCGGCAGTAAGGAGTATTGTGTCATCATCATTTAACCCAGCGATAACAATGCGCAACATGGGCATCCGTGGATACGTAGGGAGTGTGATTGGAAACTACTTCAGGGACCGCGTGTTATGGTATGTAACAGAATGCAGTCTAAAAAGTCACGAAGTCTGCAAATTCTACGAAGTGATTCAGCCATTTACCTCGGAGGTCATATAGACAGAAGAAAACGCATTTGCAGCAGAAAGCCAGCAGGTTTCACTGGCTTATCAACTCACGATCTCCACTAAGTTTGGACTACAAGGTGCTGTTATACAACACAGTTTTACAACCAATATGGTCATATGGATGCCAACTATGGCGCAATAAATGCAACAGTAACATTGAAATAATACTACGAGCACACACCAATAACTAGTGCGAACGAACATCCACCAGGACCTACGGATTCCAGTTGTAAAAACTGAAACTGTCGAGCAAAAGGCAAATTACCTAAAGCGACTTGCAACGCATCCCAATCCATTGGCCAAATCACTTATAGAGGTGAATAATCACACAAGCCTCCAACGTAACGATATACCTGCCCAGATGCCAAGACCTAGGGCCATTTAGTATAACTTTATAATTAGGTGAGTGGATTAAGATTTGTAAACTTATTGTTAGTCTCTATACACCAAAAGAGGATTCAATAAATAAATAAATAACCCCAGCAAAAAAAAAAAAATGACTCCTATAAATATGAAAAAAAATCAAAACACTTCATAAGTGGGCGTTAGAGTGGGTGTGGCGAAAAGTTTTGACAGTTAATCGGTGGGGTGGTAACTCAGGGGTATGGTCCAGGGTCGTCATAAATATTTGTTTGGGTCTGGAAGAGAAAGCCGACCCGGTCCCAGAGTAGAATTCGGGGTCGAGTATCAGACTTATTTATTTAGTCTGCGCAGCGTGTGTGGATTGGGATTGGGTTAACCGTGGCCTGGGAAGTCGGTGAGGTCCGCCGCGCGAGTGTAATTCCTGCCTAAATAGGGAACCCGTTAGGGTCAACGACGATAGAGAGTTTACTTGAGAGACCGTTGAAGGTCCGCTTCGGGAGTGATTACGTGCGAATCCGTTTAATGTCGCCCACACCGGAAAGGGAGATTGTTTGGTAGGCCGTTAAAGGTCGTCCACAAGAGAGAGATTACGTTTCAAATCTCTTTAAGGTCACCCATACGGAATAGAGACTACGTGTGAAACCACTCTAAGGTTGACCACACGGAAGAGAGACTAAGTGTGAAACGCTTTTAAGGTCGCCCACACGGAATGGAGATTACGTGTAAGACCATTTTAAATTCGACCACACGGGAGATATACGCATTGGAAAACCGTTGAAGATCCACCACAAGCGAGAGAGAGAGAGAGATCCGGGGGTCAGAGCCGATTTATTATCAGAAATTAATCTACTGATCGGGTGACTCTGCTGCTGACTACTTGATGTGTGCTACCTCATCCGATCGCGGTCGGCTGCGGACTAATACCCTGCAATCGCTCGCTTTATATAGGTCCCGGCGGGGCTTAATGTGCACGTCGTCAGCGTGGCAATTGCCTGCTTTAGAGTGGCCAACCTGTTGGGTCCAGTGTGAAAAGTTCAAAAATTTAAATTTGAATTGCTTCTTTTAATTACTTAATCTTTCTTCTTTCTTGATTATATCTTTGTTCCAATCTCTTATTTGTGTATACGATTAATTGTACTCCATTATAAAATACGACAAAATATAAAAATTTTTATTAAAAGTGTGCATGGCAGTTTGTGGGCGTTAGAGTTTGCGGAGCAAAAAGTGTTTTGGCAACTCGATAGAAATAAAAAGGCTAGTAAAAATATAAAAAATTTTAAACATTTTTCAAAAGTGGCATTTTGGGCGGTTTTAAGGCGTGGCAAAAAAAATGTTTTGGAAATCCACAAAAAATTAAAAGACAAACAAATATGTGAAAATATATAAACACGTTATTCAAAAGTGTGGGCGTGGCAGTTTTGTGCGGTTTGTGGGTGTTAGAGTGGGCGTGGCAACATGGGTCAAAAATGGGTCTTTGTCTCTAGAATCTGTATGCTAAATCTCAACCTTATAGCTTTTATAGTTCCTGAGAAATCAACGTTCATACGGACAGACGGACATGGGTAGATCGACTCGGCTATTGATCTAAATGTTTCCTTCTGTCTGTTACATACTTTGAAACGAATCTAGTATACTCTTTTACTCTGCGACTAGAGGGTATAAAAATAAGAAAAACTTATTTAATTAAACTTCCCTCACGTGGCCACCGCACTGCACCATCGGACTCTTCATTTTTTAATTATTTTTGAACTTAGCTTTCCATGTGTTTTACAAGAAAAGAAAGAATTCGAATGAAACTGCGTATAAATTATTTCTTCCTAATGTAGTGGCGAAAGTAGACGATTGAATATAAAAAGAAAAATCTAACCGAATTTACTTGCGACCCACTCTCACACTCTTTTTTTATTTTTCTCTTCAATAATTCCTTATGATAATAAGAATAATAATAGTAATTCATGGAACAAGATTATAGAGAAGAAAACTGCACTGGAAATTAAGGGAGAATTTAACCGATTTACCCCTTTAATTATATTTTTCTTGAATAACGTTATAAACGTTATAAACTTTTTTCTGAATTCGCAACCAAAAACAAAGAAAAAAACAAAAAAACCGTTTGCCTTAGATTCCTACTTACTTTAGTTCGTATTTATTTATGAACTTATTTACATTATTATGTACTTATTTTTAACTATAAATATTTTTATTAATTATTAATCAACCATGAATACAGAAGATATGAGTTCCTAAAAACTTAAATACTGACTCGGCTGATGTTTGTCCGGACGTAGGGTACCAAAGGGGCCACTTTAAAATAAAAGGTAAAATAATATTCAATGCATTAGCCAAGAAGTTATAAAACCTAATAGTTGAACAGTAATTGAGGTACACGCAGACAAATGCATAACATCCATATAGTAGAACAACAGTTTCCAATATGGTATGATGGGAAATTCAATAGCAAATTATATTGCTCGATTGATTTTTAATTAAACGAAACCATTTAATTTTCCAACTTATGTTAAATTAAATTTAACTCAGGTGAAAAATCAACATCACTTCAATTTAAAACAAGACAAGAATGCTATTTTCAAGTTCCCCGACTATCAGATACCCGTTACTCAGCTAGTGTGAATGCGAACTCGAAATTTGATAATTTTTCAGGGATATCAAAAGATATTAAGGAATTAAATGAGAATAAATTTAAAAAGTGATTAAGAGTAGCTAGGCGTCTTTCGGGCGTTAGAGTAAGCGATTCAAAAATTGTTTTGGTAAATCGATATAAATTTACAAGACTAATAATATTATTGAAAAAATACACAAAAGTTTTTAAAATGTAGGCATGTCTGTTTTGGCCGGTTTTAGGTCTTTAGAGTGGGAGTGACAAATAGTTTTTTTGCAAATCGATAGATATTTACATGACTAATAAAAGTGTGAAAAATCATCAAACACATTTTTTAAAATTGTGGGCGTGACAGTTTTGTGTGGTGTCGTTAGGGCGTGTAACATGGGTCAAAAAACTTTTGCTTCGTCTTTGTCTCTAGAATCTGTATGCTGAATCTCAACCTTCTAGCTTTTATAGTTCTTGAGATATTTATTTATACGGACGGGCAGATCGACTCGGCTATTGATCCCGATCAAGAATATATACATATACTTTATATAGTCGGAAACGCTTCCTTCTGCCTGTTACATACTTGTCAAGGATACTTTATTAGTATCGGGTATACAAATCTTTATTTTCAAGAACACCGACCATTTTATTTTAGGTCTCAAGCTAAACTCAACTTATTGATCGACTATATTTATTAAGGATAGATTGATTGGCGTTTAATTGATAATTAGGCAATGGAGTTTAGTCTATTGGTGGGTGATTTTTTTTTTTTGGGGTTTTCAGTTACATCCTGTTGACAGTATTCCACTCAGCCTTGCTTTGCGTTTATTTCATTGTATGACAGTTGTAAGTGCGTAGTAAGTAGGAGTGTAGGCATATGCTTAAGTCTAAGCTAAGTGTAAGCGACTTATGGATGTGTCACTATATATACATATGTCGTATACAGAAATACCCCTGACGAAAAAATTAAATTTTGAAAATTAGCATCTATATATACCTATTAAAATTATAAATATATTTTTTGCCTTTATACCTTCATATTTACATGTGTTATTATTTTATTTTTTGTAAAACAAAGAAGCATTTGCCCACCTGTGCTCGTTATGACTACATGAATTGAAATTGATTGAATTGTCTGCTACCGATATAGTTATTTGTGTATTTACAGAAAGCCCCGACGATCTTGAGTAAAACGCTTGATAAGAACAAGCATCTATCAAAATTATCGCTGTTAATTTTGAAAAGTCACTATAGGCCCATAAAACTCTATCCCCAGGCTATCGATAAGTGCCCCTTGCCTGGGGTCAATTCAGGAGTACGTTGTCCGAGCTCCATCTGAGAAGAGCTCCTAGGGACTGGAAAGTCGAAAATGTCTGGAGGTTCTCAGCAGGATTATAATCGAGACTTAAGAGTAAACACTAAACACTCATTAACTGGGAGAAGAGAAGCAGTTAATTATTTCCAGATCGTCAAAACATTTGGTGATCATGGTTGGGTGCGTTTCGACTGAACTCAAGTTACATTTAACGGCTACCCTGGAGTGTCAGAAGCTGTAGGATGTATTTTAGCGACGTTGAATAAGAGAATACCTTTCAAGTCCTTCAATGCGTTCAATGTGTCTTGCCTCATTTAAGCCAATTAAAAAGAGAGATCAAAAACGGAGATCTGGAAGAGAGGCATGGAACTGTATATAGCACTCGCCACATCACTGTGCACTGGGAGATGCCGAACGGATCCCTCTGGATGAAACGAACGGATTCCCTCTGGAACACAAATCCAGCGCAGTGATGTTTTTTACTTTGCCAATTGTGTTACACAAGATTTTAGGTAAAGATTTTTATTAAATTAGAGCAAGAATACAAATTTATATTGAACTTGCTAAAAATGTTTAATATTACTTACTTTCCATAATGTTCTGTGATGATATTCGAGGTAATGCCAAGAATTGATTAGTAGCCACAATATTCAGCATAATTTGAGTCGGTATTTCTTGCATACAAATACTTGCTGTAAAGGTCGTCGTATCCTCGTTAAATAAAATAAGTGTATCTAGGCTTGTATTGACCTTAAACCGAGTTATTATATTACTTGACTCCCTACTAATCGTATTCACAAATCTGGAAAAATAAAATAAAATTGTTGTTTATTTCGTTTTTATATATAGGAACTTGAAGATTGTTTCGAAAAGACATAAGTAAAGCGAAACATTAGGTTTTTTTAAAAACTTAATAGTGTGATGAAATACAAAAACAGATCAACAAAGTCGGTTTGCTTTGATATTAAAAGTATCAACATGTCCAATTCTTTGTTGTTTTTCTGCACTTTGCCAATAATAAGCTGGCTCCCAAACAGTGCCGGTACGCGTACGATACTGCTAAAGCCTTTAGCTTCGCGGCTAGCTTTTACATTTGCTACAACATAAAACAACAGAAAAACCAAAAAAAAAAATTTTCGATTGTTCAATTCAACAGATTTGCCTGTCGGTAGACTTCAAGGACTGAAGTTAGGGGCACAGACCAACTCACAACTCTGTACGCATCACGGGATCCCTAAAAGTCATTGAAGCAAAAAAGATGAAATCCGGATCGTCGGTGGTAAGAGCAACATCTTTTAAATATAGTATAGGATATAATAATATAATTATTCTTAATAATTATTTTAATGGCAATAAACATACATACGTTTGTAATTTTAACTATTATATCATAACATTATTATTATTATTGATTATTCTAAATACATTGTTTTGCAGATGTCTGCCTTTCCTCTCAAGGGTATAAATAATAAAATTAAATCAACACGTCTACTAATTTATACACTTGTAGTTAAATGAATCTGGGACTTTCTAAAGGTGCGTGTTTCGAAATAATTGCACTTTCGACTGGGTCAACACAAAAAGAAAAAAAAAAGAGAATGAGAATGAATGTCGAGAAGAGAATGCTATAGTCGAGTTCCCCAACTATCAGATACCCGTTACTCAGCTTCTAGAAATGTTAACTCGAAATTTCATAATTTCATTAATGATGAATGAAAAAAAATTTAAAAATGTCTAAAAGCGTGGGCGTGACTGTTCTGTGACCTTCATTTACCCATTATCTAAGTAGATTTTTTAAGAAACTAAAGCGTTAATAAACCAATATTTTCATTAGGTTATGATAATATGAAATTATAATTTGTTTAAACATTTATTTATGTATCTTACCCAAATGCCACTCGGTCGTAAAATTCAAAGGCAGTTAGAAGGTATCGTAACCTAGTTAAACTTCGAGGCTCAAAAATCAAAGCTCTTGCTCTGTTGTCCATCCATCCTCCCAGAAATTCATTGAAATTGTCATGTTCGATGCGTTTGAAAACATTAAATGGTATTTTTTTGCGTATAAATTCTGTAATAAAAATTTTAATTTCATTGAAAAAATTTAAAAACGTAATATAATAAAGTGCGGTACGTAAAATCAATAAATCTTGGATAAAGATTTAAAAATAAATATCAGATATAATATTATATATAATATTTTTTATATTCTAAAATATAATTATAGTATTGATGTTTCCATTGCATAATATTTATACCTGGTACTCGTACAGTAAGGTATACTATATTCATTGAAAAGTTTGTCGGTAAATATTAATTTCCACGCCCACTCTAACACTTATAATCCAAAACTTTCACTCCCAAAATATTCCCCAGATAACCGAACCATCAATAAATAAAATAAAAAAATAAAATAAAATTTAAAAGTGATACACACATTTTTTATCACAAAACCGGGCACTTTCCTCTTTTTTCTTTTACATTTTTTTGGTTTAAGAAGGCATAGTTGTAACTTAAACGTGGGTCTACTCTAATGATGAGAGGACTGTTCGGTCGCCAGCTAATGCGGCTGGCAAGGTACTCTTTTAGAAGAGATAATTCTCAGGAGGCGACGTTCTCGATATCCTAAAGAAGCCATTCCGCGAGGGAAGCCCAAGGGGCAAGCAAAAGGACAAGAGGATGACTGATGAAGGAATACCTGGCTTTAAGATCAAGATACAAAAAATTTTAAGATGGGCGGCAAAACATTCTAAGCCCTCTGACAATACGGCCAATGTGATCAACACCGTGAAAGTAATCGAAGACGAGATCCTAGGCAATATTAATTACATTGCAGTGTTGGTAGAATTAAAATTAGTGAAGACCTACAAGCGGTCAGTGACAGTCACCATACCTTGAAAAGGATTCTGTCCAGTATCCCTCAGTCTCAATAATATACACCGTGGAGGGAGAAGCAATTAAAGCTCGCAAAGCAAGCAAACAAAATATTTACAAATAGTGAATTAATTCAAATGCCAACAAAACAAAAATAACAACAATACTTTCTCTTATAACGTCTGTCTCCATATCTTCGCTATTTAAAAGGCCTATGATATTCAATATGCCATCAATTCCTTGTTATCCAGCTATCAGCCAATTATTTGTTTTCCCTGCTAGCTCCCCTTTACAAATAAATCTCTTAAGTTTGGAGGTCAGCTGATAGAGTGATTTTATCTGTTTTGAGAACCGTGGGACAAACTGAGTGAAATACGATGTCAAACCTATGAACTGTTTTTGCTGCGTTACAGAGGTTCCTGACGATAAAACAGATAAAGCCTCAATATTATAAGGATTCGGTTTTGAGGTAAAATCCAAGAAGAAAAGCGCGCTTCCTTACATTAAAAGTAAAACCTGCCTCTGACAAAAAATTTAACCCCGTGTTTAACCTCTCATATGCTTTATCTTTTGTGTTCGCAACTGTCTATATAGACTACTGGATAGAAACAGGCAAAGTTCCTCAAAGCTCGCATTATGGCTCGTTGACAAATAGAGGAAGCGTTCTTTAGGCCAAGTAGCATTGCCAGAAATTCATACTGACCCTCTGGATTCACAAATGCGGTCCTTTCGATAAAAGTAGGGTTATTAGGGTAAAATGCGCTGGCCATATCTAAAGTAAAAAAATATTTTCCACATCGCAAGCGAACTATCTGATCTGAAAAGAATGGTAGTGGGTACTTATCAGAAATTGTATGTGCATTCACGAAAATCGATACACACTCTGTCGCTGCCATCCATTTTGACTAATAACATAAGGCTTGCAAATGCCATTTGGTCTACTTTTTCTCTGAATAATTTGTATAGATATGGCAGAGCACCCATATGCTGAAACCTCATAAGAACACCACGACACTCACTGACGAGATAGAACGGCAGGGAATGCCAACAGCTCAACATTACGATCATGTTGGAGAGGCACTGCGCTGGAAACCATTTGCTCGCTGAAAACATCGGATGGCAACAGTGCTATAGCATTCCATTTGTTACAAAACAGATTAGCTAATCGTCGTTTAGTATTCTAGTCACACATTACTGAGATTCTGTTCCGTTTCAATGCCGTGAACTGTCGTATAAATTGAGCGCTCATATTCGTGCGTTAAATTGAACGGGCTCAACGAGAACCTACAAGTTCAGATACCTGGGAAAGAAGGGCGACACGCATCTGCACCAGTGGCGAAATTCCATAAGAAACTGCAAAAGATTACGACTGTGTCTGAAAAGAGACTTAAACCGAAGCTTAAACCAAAAGTTAAACCAAGGTTTAAGCCAAATCAACAAAAGGAGGAGACCGCATCTTGGAGTGGGGCCAAGAATAAACATTGACACAGTGGAAAATGATGCAAAGCACTTTGATCCCAAGTCCGTTGACGACGATATTGTAAGCTTGCAATAAATAATGAATTACGCGAGTGTATCGAGTACAGACTCGAACATCAAATGTAACGAGTACAGACTCGAACGTCACTTTATTGTGTCTGGGAAACAAAAGTTAAGATTGGTAGTGGATTACAATAATCTCAATGGGGTAACTGTCAATAAAAAATGCCCATGTGGATGGACGCATGTTGGATGGGCACAAAAGCATGAGAAAAAACAACAGTAAGAGTATGGAAGTAGACATAGTGGAAAATCCCTTATTTGAGAAGACTGAGTGGAAAACGCTAAAGCCAAAAGTACTTCCAGTTCAAATAATGCGTCACCGGGACCTAAACGGCTAAGAAGATCTATGAGGTTAAGGACAATTACAAGGACGCAGGAATAAAAACATCAAATCGATTTGCCACACTGCTTGTTGAGAGCGGCAAAGAGAGAATAGATTAATCCCCAAACCTCCTCGAATTATAATTCCTTTGGTGAAGAACATTGCCCTGATGCTTGATGATGTCCGTCAAGTAGTCGCAGCTGAAAGCTTCTCATACAAGGCCACTGGATGAGGGTGTGTTCGAAGCATGCCAAAAGATAGTTCGACCAAAGAACGGCGTAACGATGCGTAACGGCCATACATTGGTTTGGCACTATGCAGCCACTTTTTTGGTGACGGCCAAAATTGCTCTCTGTCCGCTCGCTTACGATGAAAGCGTAGGAAATCTAAAAATAAAATTTGCTTGCTGAGTGAGTAAAAACAATAGACGAGAACGTGTATACGTGTGCGTAATTGTGCTAGAACCACTTTTCGGGCCGAAATCAATTCTGATCGAAGAAACAAATTTTCATATTTGGAGTTTTGGCCAATTTCGTAGCAATAGGATATGACTATTATAATTTTAAAGTTTTTTAAATTCGTTTGTTAAAATCGCCGCTCAAATTAGCTACCGTTTACATACACATTTATGTTTATGTTGATAAATAATTATGTACGTTACAACGTTACTTACGTTACTATATAACATTGATTTTTTACATAAAACCATAATGAGAAAGCACTACTTTCATTTGTGCACTTAATGCATTGCTCAACAATACATTTTTTTATACACATTTGTGTTTTATTATTTTTAAATATATTTCAAAAACTTTAATATGCATTTTACAAATATTAAAAAAAAGAACAGATGGTGCCTTTAGTTTCCCGAAGAAATTTAAGTAATATAATTTATAAAATAAATAAAAATATGAAAAGTGTTTATTGTAAAAGTTATATCCTGAGGCACGAAGTGCGGACACGAGCACTAAACAATCATTGCCTTATTTACTTTTCACACGTCGCAAGCTAATGACAAATATTCTAATATAAAGTAATTTTTGAAATTTATGTTGGTATATTATGTACATATATTCGGGTATTACTATTTCTAAGCTATATTTAAATAATAATAACGTTAAGGCAATGCAAAAATAATATAGATTTAAAGTCTAAGAACTTCTAAGGTGAAGGCCATATTTTGTCAAATTTACAATGCATGAGCACACGTGTGCACACATACAGTTGTTTGCTATCACTGTATGCGTAGAAAAGAGCTGTTCGCAGTAGAGCTCTCCGCTCTTTCGATATTGAACAAAAATTCAATAGAGCCTGGAGCCACTTCTAGAGCCACGCCGAAAAAATCGTGTGCCAAAAAATCGTATGGCGTTACGCATTTTGTTATTTTAGTGTCTTTGGTTCGACCTACCGCAAAATAGTGGATGACATGAACAAGCACCAAATGGATTTCCGCACGTTCCACCTTAAAAAGAATCGTGTTTTCCGCGTTGTAATTAAGGACACTTTATGTAACTAAGCTCTTTTCAATGCAGCTGCGTTCATAACGGAGGAATTAAAAGTTCTCGGACACACTGTACGAGACTTAAAGAATGCGGTATTTGCCAGAATTGCCAGTATCTAGGGTGTGATCACTGTAGACGAGCCCAAGTAGTTTGATGACTTGATTCAGTGCTACCGATGCCAGGTATTCGGACATACGACGAGGTATTGCAGCTTGCAACATGAACATGCCTCTGCAGAGTGTAAAAAAGCCAAAGACGCTCCTGCTACTTGTGGCAACTGTCGGGAGGCGCACACAGCGTCATACCAAGGCCGTCGAGTTTACATTGAAGCCAAAAAGAGGGCTTTCTCACAGCCAAAAGTGAAGCCAAAAATACCTCCTCGGCAAGTATTCCACCCACAAAATGCATCGTACATGCCAGCTACGCAGACGTAGCCAGGGGTGCGTGTGCCCAGCAGAAGCCACACAACTACAGCCACAAGTTCAATCAACATGAACCTAGTGTTTAGGAGACAGAGATGAGGAAAAGGCTGATGAAGCGCATGGAACAGATGACGAGCACCATGTTCGACCAATTCAAGGAAATGATGATAGCAATGTTCTTCTGCAGAGCACCCAATGTCTAACGGCTTGTCGAGGAACAAGCCCGAAGTGAAGAACCAGTGTGCAGCTGGACTGGTTTCAAAGTGCCAGGACTCACTTGTTGACGGAGTAAGGCAAAATTTGTATTGCAGCAGCATACTTGCCGCAAGGGTATACAATAAGCTATCCCGATCTGTCCTAGCAGTTATACAACTTGGCGCCCAAGCTTATTTTAGGCGGAGAACGCACCTACTGGCCTACTGACCCCACAAGGATTCCTGATCTTTTGAACTTTGCCGTAAACAAAGGTATTGACTCTACCAAGATTTCCACCTCTGCCTGCTACAACCCGTGCTCGAATCAAAGCATGGTCAAGATCCTCTTATATCCTCTTATAAAGTTCGTACATAATGACCACATCTGCAGTGAAGCAGCTTATAAGGGGCAACACAAATATCAGCAGTCACAAAAGCTGGCTGGAAGGACAAGTAGATCCTCAGCCGGCAAGCAAAACACACACCACGATGATCCACTTGGTAGCGAAAATTGCAAAACCAGCAAATCATATTGCATGCAGAGATCACTACCTCTGGTCAATAGATTTAGCTACCATTGTAAAAGAGAGGAGAAGACTGAATGTCTGGCAGATCAGCAGAAGACGGAGAGACCTCAACAAAATGCTAATAGATTAGATTTATTTAATTAGTGAATATAAATATTAACAATAATTCTAAAATAAACTTTAATAATATTCGCAATTTTTTAAATTCTATACCTAGGTTACATAACCGTTCTATTGTAGTATGCACACATATCGATTAACCACTGTATTCATAATACACAATGTAATATGTGTGCCTATAGCACCCCTCCTCCAGCACCGTCGCTCGGCGACAATATATGTATAAATTATAAGTCGTCACAATATTTGGGTATTTATAATTACAAGGCGTAAGCCTCGGAGTATGATTAAAAACTAACTTAAGAATTCAGTCCCGGTTCAACTCCAGGCCTCTGGTCCGCAGCAGAACTGCTGGCAGAAGGCCAGGTCAGCACTTCTGCGTCAGCCCGATCACTCGCTCCGCGAGTGCTCCGTGCGGGCTCGGGGAATTGCACCTGGAGTACGCGATCAGCAGTTTGTTTAGTGCGCGTGCAGACCACCGGATATGGCCCGCAATTCAGCAGTTTCACTCCGTGAGAACTGCTTGTGTTAACTTCTCCGCCTTTTAAGAGGTCGCCGTCCCGGTGACCCACTTGCTCCACATCACTGTTGTCTCCTGGCTTTGTGTGGCCCCTGGTCTTTAGGTGGTGGTAGCTCAACCAAATGGTGGAGCACAATAGGAAGCCAGCAAGTATGGCGAGGGAATTGCTGAGGAGGGACCCCAAGGTGAGTTTCTCTCTAAGAGTCCCGATGTGGTGAAGGTTCCTCAGACTTAGTTCGTGGAGGAGTGGAAGGCTTAACCTATTCTGATGAGCCGTGACGTTTACAACGGCGATGACCGACACAGCAGGTTTTTTATCTGAATTCCCTAGCTGATTAATGTACCAAGTCCCATTGAGGGCTACCTTTTCGGTGTAGGTAGGTACCCGACACTTTCTGCTCTTTCCCTTGGTTGTCGGTTATGGTCACGTTGGCATCATTCACAATGAGAGTGCCGTGATCTACAATGGTCACCGGATCCAGGTGGCCGGGAAGTGTAGAACAGTGTGCAAAGGCCCCGGAGATTATCTGCTGAGCGCAAGTGCCATTCTGCAGTTCTTTGCAGAAAGTGGCGCCGACCGTCGTCTTGCAGTTCCCGATGTTGATGTTCCGGGATCTGCATTCAGCCACCAGATTTCCGTCGTCGAAGTTCAAGATCTTGTTGTTGTGCTGGACCGGGAAGATTGTAATTTTCTTACATTTAATCTTAGGGTTAGGGAATTTAATTAAAAAGTGTAAAATTTCTGTGTTTTGGAATACGCTTATGCTAGATACTTCTAGTAGCTCTATTAGACTAATGTCAATAGGCTGTTTGTCTCTGAATTCGCCAATATCGGTTTCGTCTAAAATTGATGGACTTACAATGTTCAGTTTTGCTAGGGTTAAGCCCATATGAATATTTTCTAAATCTGTAATAACAATTCTATTTTTAGCTAAAATGATCTCCAGTAAGTGTGTTTCTTTATTTGTTTCAGTTTTAGAAATTTGATTCATTGTTGTTGCAAGTTCATTCAATCGTGTTTGGAATTTGATATTTAATTCTGTTTGGCTTTCCTCTGTTCTTATTAACTGCTCTTGATTGAATTTTATTTCTTCCCAATCGTTAAAGTCGGGGGTACCGGCAATGACCTTCAGTGCCGTTCCGATCAAATTTAAACTCCTAGCAGTCCTATGGTGGAATCTTAGAGTGGCTACTAATTTGCGAATGTGTGTCAAGTCCGTCATAATTACTGGTGTCCGGTGGTCGTCTGTAAATGTCCTTGTCATTGTCTCTGTCTGATCGGCGTAGTCCTCGTACGTTGTTATGTTTGTCGAGTGTTGCAAGTATCCGTACGATTCCCAGATGACGATTTCATTGTCCTCTATTGGGATGTAGTCTGCGTTCGTATAGTCGTTAAGTCGTACCGTCGCGTCTGTCTTAACAGCTATTAGTATAAGAATTAGAGTGGGATACCGTAACCTAAAAAGATATAAAAAGATTGGAAACGGGGTAAGGACTCTTGCGAAGATGTTTATCGTAGATTGTCCTTGTGGACCACCCTCCCCTTTATTAAGACCGTGGTTCCAAGGTCTGCCTCTATGGTTTCTTCTGAACATAGTGGGGAAAGCTTGTTCCCTAATCGTTTGTTGGTTTTTAAGAACACCTTTTCGCCAACCTGATAGTCCTTGTAGGTTCTATTTTTATTTACTTGATCAAGGGTCTTTTCCTGTGCTTGTTTAATTTTTCTGCTGATTTTTCCTTCGAATACCGCAGACTTCGAGTGGATAATTTCTATCGGTTTTTCATTAGTTACTGAGTGAATTGAATTGTTGTACTTGTTGGTTGCCAACAGAATCAATTCGGTTGTGTCATTTAGGCCAGTTTCCAGCTTTAAGCATCTGGCTATTTCTGCCAGGGTACTGTGAAACCTTTCTACCTGACCGTTTGAGGTGCTGTGCAGAGGAGGGGCGTTGGAAATGGTGATATTAAAATGATTTAGCAACATTGTCTTAATGGTCTCGGAATTTAAGGATCTTTCGTTATCGCAGTAAATGGTTCTTATTTTTGGAAAGAAATTTATTATGTGTAATAGGGGAGATTTTACGTCCACAATAGCCCTCGATGCGACGGTTTGCACTGTGGCAAATTTCGAAAATTTATCAATGCACGTAAGAAAAAGGGTTCCATCTGTTGTAAAGATGTCGATGTGGAGGATTTCCCCCACATAGGAAGGTATAGGTGTTTCTGCTACCGCTTGTTTGGATGGATGACGATTGTATTTAGCCATTGAGCAGGTCTTGCAGTTCAAAGTGGTTTCTGTTGCTAACCGTAGCATCTTAGGAAAAAAATAGTCCCTCAAGATTTGTTTTACGTTTTCTTGTGCTGCTCGGTGAGCTCTGTTGTGCTCTGTTATAACAATTTCTCTCTGCTCAGTTGCATCCGTTATGTCCTGCACAAAGCTTTTCGCATGCTTGAAGGTGGTGCTTGGGAACAATTCAACTAATCGGTGCTGGATAAATGCCAAGATCGGTAGGGAGCAATGTATTGCGTTAACTACTTCAGCATTTACCACGTCTTGTAATGCATTAAGAAGATTTTCTCGTTTAGAAATCCTTATTATGTGTCTCACCTTGCTTTTAAACAAGATGAATGTGTCTACCGAAAAACTGTTTCCTTCTTCGATTATTATTTGATTTCTGAAACAGTTTACCGGGTTTTCCATTATGTCAATAGTGTAAGTTAGCGACTGTTCGCTGTGTATCGTTGCTACATCCGACTGTTCGTCATTTAGAACGTTTATCTTTTGGCGAGACAGCGCGTCTGCAACAAGATTTTCTTTGCCTGGTTTGTAGACCAATTTGGCGCCGTGATCATCGATAATTCCCTTCCAGCGTTTTAGTTTCGCGTTATGGTTTTTATCCGAGATGGCAAAGGTAAGTGGTTGGTGATCGGTGAAGATCCGCAACCCTTTTACACCGTATAAGTAGTTTCGGAGGTTTTTCAGTGTCCAAACTATGGCGAGGAGCTCTCGCTCGTTGGTTGCATAATTTTTTTCACTATCTCTAAGGGCGCGTGATATCATTGTGATCGGGCGGCCGTCTTGAGATAGTACCGCTCCTAGACCAAAACCTGACGCATCCGTTGTCAAATCAAATGGTCTCTTAAAGTCTGGGTATGAAAGCAGTACGTCTTCCGATGCCAAGATTTCTCTCAACCTGTTGAACGTTTCCTTCTGTTCTTTGATCATATCGATGTCGATTTTCCTTGACTGATATTTGCTTGCTTTTCCATTTTCTCCCTTTAGGATATTCGTTAAAGGCCTTGCGATTGTCGCAAAGTCTTTTATAAAGCACCTATAGTAGCTTGCTAGCCCCAGAAATGATCTGAGTTCGAAAAGCGTTTTAGGTAAAGGGAATTCTTTTATGGCTTTGACCTTTTCAGGTGAGGTTCGTAGACCCCCTTGCGACACTATGAACCCCAAGTATTCAACGCTCTTTTTAAAGAACTTTGATTTCTCTTGGGATACTCTCATGCCTGCCTCCAAGAGTTTTCTTAAAACCCAATCCACGTCCTTAACGTGGTCTTCCTTTGTTTTGGAGAATATTATGACGTCATCGACGTACACGTAGCATATTTTTGAAATTCCATCTCTTAGGACGTCGTCAATGGCCCTTTGGAAAATGCTTGGGGCATTTTTAAGCCCAAATGGTAATCTACAAAATTCGTACTTGCCGTTGTTTATTGAAAATGCCGTCTTTTCTCTGTCTTTTTCTGCCAGCTCTATCTGGTGAAAGCCTGACTTAAGATCAAGTGTCGTAAAAAATTTTGACTCTCCCATATTTGACAGTATTGTCGAAATTGTTGGGATAGGGTATTTATCGTCAACCGTTCTCTGGTTTAGTTTCCTAAAATCGATAACTAGTCGCTTCTTTTTTACCCCATTTTGGTCTGTTCCCTTTTTATCTACAACCCAGGTCGGGTTGTTGTAGGGAGATTCGGATGGCCTTATTACGCCGTCCGCTAGAAGTTGTTTAACCTCCGCATTGACGAATTCGGTCACACCCATGGGATGCGGGTATGATTTTGAGTATACCGGCTCCCCATCTGTTTTAATTGTGGCGATAGTATTTATATTGAATGGTAATGCCTCGTCTGGGTCAGCGAAGGCTTTGTGATTTTTAACTATCATTTTATCGAACGAGTTTTTAATAGCAAGAGGAACGTCTCCATCGTCGATTTTAATGAAGTTAACGTTTTCCGCCCTAGCAAACTGGATCTTTTCAGTTCCGTTACTAGTATTTAAAACATTTCCAGTAAAATCAAGTTTCGCATTTACTTGTTTAAGTAAGTCGAGACCAATAATACCGTCAAAGTCTTTAAGATTGTTCAGAATAAAGAAGGGTGTCTTTACGTTAAACACCGAAACCATACATTTTTTATTGATTTTGGTAAAGCCATGAATTGACTTTACAGTAAAGGGTTTTTCCGCTGCCACGACGCCTTTCAGCCCCGGGAGTGGAGTAATATAATTTTTTGAGGTGCCTGTATCTAGTAATAGTTTTATTTCTCCTCCTGCCACCGTACGTGTAATGTAAGGGAGCAGGGACTTTACCCTAAAAAATTGCAGGAGTCCTCTGCATCCAGCTCGTCCTGTATTTCTATGGCGCTTGCCTGAGCAACGGTTCATAATCTTCTTCGTCGGTGTTTTCTTCCGGCATGAAGTTGATTTTTTGCTGAGACCGTGCCGACCGCCCTCTTTGCCATGTTGTGGTTTGTTTGGACCGGAAGGAAGGGTCAACTTCCATTGGCTCTGGCGCCGGTTGGCTTTGGCCACTACCTGCACTGTTGTGTGGGCCTTGCTTAAAGGAACCGCTTTGATGGTTTGTTCCCTTTAGAGTTCTAACAAAATGAGGGTTCTTTTTAATCGCCCCCGAATTTTTGTTGGGTTCTCCGTATGACTGAGAACTTTTCCAACCTGTTTGTTTCTGGTTGTTTGGCCTATAGGCTCTTTCCTCGTTATGTCGGGCGAACGTGGCCGCGAAAATACTTCTGTCGTTACTTGACTCAGCTTCTTGAGCTAACGCCAATGCTGATGGCAAGTCCCGCGGTTGTGCCGGAAAAACGGCAATTTTTAATGATTTCTTTAAGCCAGATATGAACGCGTGTAAAGCGTCATCCCTGTGTTGCTCATTAAGGACGGCCGCTGCGGCTGCGTCGTGTGTCATTATTGTTTTGTTTGTAAGAAGCGTTAGCTTCCGTTCTATCTCATCATAGTATTTGAGTAGGGGTAACTCTCCCTGCCTTGACAAACTTAATTCTTGTTTTATTACGTGTGCCGGAGTTTTGTCCGCATACGTGAAGTCTAAGCGCGCTATTATGGCGTGAAAATTAAATACCGTGTTAAATGAGGCTAATACAGCAGACGCTGGGCCTCTTACTTTATTTTTTAGGATTCCGACGGCCTGATAATGTCGGCTGCTACCTTCGTAAGGCGCAAATATTTTGTAGGCTGCAGTGGCGGCCTGTCTCCAGGAAACATAATTTTCCTGCTTGCCGTCAAATTCTGGAACAGACTTGACCATATCAAGGGGCTCACTACACTCAATGTTTGGATTCAATTCGATTTCTTGGAATGTCTGGATTTTCGGTTTTTTATTTTTAAGTAAACTTAACTCCCCCATAATCGCGGTCAGTTTTGCTTCGAATAGTTCTTCCTGCCTTTGAAGTGCGCAGGCTATGGCAGCCTCCATATTCGCAATTTGTTCCGCCTGCATTTCTGTTGCCCTACTGTTTGACGAAATTTCAATTCTATTTATTTCTGGCACTTTTCTATGTAAAAGTTCTAGGACTTCTTCGTCTGAGGAAATGTTCCCAGTATCCCTATACATGAGACAGTTCTTTATGTAAAAAATTTTGCGCGTGTTATAGAACTAAATCAAGAGTTTGTAGAATATTAATTATACGTATTTGTTGTATTTCTTAGCAAGAGTTGAATATCAAATTAATTTGTGGTTCGCTAAAATTTCAACTCCACAACTTGCTGGATATCATTTAGTTGGTTGGTGTATTTTTTTTACTATTCTTTATTTAAATTTTCTAACACATGAGACCGTATTTATTAGCGAACTTTTGAACAAAAAGCCTACTCACATGTTAATAAATTAATTTTATTGTCGAGGTGTTTTGCCGACGGCTTTCCTTCGCCACCAGTTGCTGCTGCTGTCGTCGCTGCCGATGACGCTTCTGCCTCTCTATTTGGTTAAGAATTTTCCGCTTGGTGAAAGTTGGGACCTTTTCCTCTCGGGTGGTTTTTTTTTTTGATTCGATCTGTCCAATTTATTGAATTTTTTGTGATTTTAGTTTTTTCACTTTTTATCTTTTCACTTCGGGTGATTGTTTTTTTTTTTTTTTTTTCTCGCGAATTCCGTCTCGCGTGAGTCCGATTTCTTCGTTGGGCGACAATTATAAGTCGTTTGTTTAGTTTGGTTATATTTATTTACCACTCTCCCGTTAGGGCGAGGGTCACAATATTTGGGTATTTATAATTACAAGGCGTAAGCCTCGGAGTATGATTAAAAACTAACTTAAGAATTCAGTCCCGGTTCAACTCCAGGCCTCTGGTCCGCAGCAGAACTGCTGGCAGAAGGCCAGGTCAGCACTTCTGCGTCAGCCCGATCACTCGCTCCGCGAGTGCTCCGTGCGGGCTCGGGGCAATTGCACCTGGAGTACGCGATCAGCAGTTTGTTTAGTGCGCGTGCAGACCACCGGATATGGCCTGCAATTCAGCAGTTTCACTCCGTGAGAACTGCTTGTGTTAACTTATATATGTAGGAAACGCATATAAGCGTCGCTGCGCTGCAGGCTATGCCGGCAGCGCTGCTCCTCGACTTAGGCTAAGAAACCATTGTATGTAGATCGCCAAGAGATTGACGAATTAACTTCGAACGGAGCGGGACCTTCCCTGCTCCGCCAAATTAAATAATATCAACATTATCAATATCATCAACATTAAACAAATCTTTTCTACGTGGGGCGTAACTACGCTGGGATTTAATTACATGGCGACCGTGACAGGACACGTATAAGCTGTAGCAGAAGGAAAAGGAAAAAGGAAGCCGCTTGTGATAAATTCCAACTTACATCAGCAAGCACTGGACGTGAGAAGATCAGCACGCCCGGCATTCGACGCTCCGCAAAAGGAAAAAAAAAACACTTTTGACCATGCAACAATTTCAACAAACAACTGAAGCTGCGGAGAAACAATGATCTGAGTGAGTAGAGTGTGAGTGTGATGGGTAAAAACAGGGGCGGAGTTCGAAACAAAGCTAAAAAGAGAATAGCGCACCTAAAGTGGCTATTATATACGAATACCCCACCGCCAGTATGGTCGAAAGCTCAAAAACTACAAGCCGAGCTAGACCACTATGTCAAATATCTTAATGAAACAAACCCAACCACACCCGCTCACTCAGTAAACGAAATAAAATCTTTATCAAATGATAATAAAATTCAACCTACGCAGCCAAAAAGCCTGCCGGAATTAAAGAAAAGCTGCGGCTGCGAGGGACCACTGTTCACACCACACTGTGAATATACGTGCAGGCGTTGCAAGACCGGCACACAACCCCAATAAGAGGACATTATCATCAACGTGGTGAGCAGCCCGCTCACTACGTCATCGAGGGCGTGTCAGCGTGCCAACACCGGCGACGCCCAGCTGACACAGGATAACGTGGTGTGCAGCCCGCCCACTACGTCAACGCGGGAAGAGTATTCACACTGTGGTGCGCTATCCGCACACTACAACAACGGTGGATCTCCAACAACAAATGACAAGAGGGAACCGACAGCGCTTCAAAGAGCGCAAAATTTTTTTTTAATAGCACTGTGTGCAAAATTTTTTTTCTGATTGCACTGCGATGCATATTTTTTTTAATAATTATAAAAACCAATTGTAACATTGAGCGGAACCTTTTCTGCCCGATGAGAAGTTCGACCTGTAAAGCCAAACGAAAATTTAGGTAGGAAACCTGTAAATTCATACGGATGAATTAATTTTAAATTTCTCACCGCCGCAAGGCGTCTTAACAAAAAATAGATATTTTAAAATTTAAAAAAAAAAAAACAAAATCAATAAATAAAAAATAAGTAAATGTCATTAGACAACTCTATAAGCAAATTTTACCCAGACCCAATATATTCAGAAAATACTGTATTAGGAGAAAAACTCTTTTCAAAAATGGGTCTAGTAGATGTTAAGTCAGTGGACTCCACTGCCAATGTAATCAACAAGGTCGAAGTTGTTCCTTTAAACCTGGATTACATAATAATTTGTTTAATTATTATAACAATAATTATGTTAATAAATACAGGTTATAAAATATACAAAATGCATAGTAAATGCCTTAAGAAAAGATATGTAAGCAGAGCTAATGACTTGGACAGGGTTTGATAGCTGAAAGGAAATAAATAAAGCAAAAAAAAAGAAACAAATTTAACCCAAGTAAGCAAGAATAAAACTGCCATGTCAAAAGCTTCAAAAAGGAAAGAAAAAAAAACCAAGCCTAGCTATGAACATATAAATAAATATGAAAATATAAAATATAATTAAATAAATCTTTTTATTAAATTTATTAAATAAATCTTTTTATTAACACCCCAGTTCCTAACTTGATGGATTGGCTAAATATAATAGCTAAAATCAAGAAACTGCGAGAAGACTTTGATAGATCGTTTAAGTGCCTCAATAAGAGTACACCAATAAGTAACGATACAAAGATAAAACATTTAGAGACACTATTAGGAAAATATAACGAGGTTCGTGTCATAATACTTGACCACAATACGAAATTTTCTTCGTTACAACAGACACAAGTAAAAGATATAATATCTCGATTAAAAGAGAACATATTATATGTGTCACAAAGGCACAAGTTACAAGTACTTGTTCCAAACACACTAAATTTCCCAGCTGAACTATTACTAGACGTAATTGCTGAGGAAAGAAATAAGCCAATAGAAAGTAAAATAGTAAACAAGATGGCACAATCAGTAGTAGATTTCCTAAAAACAGCCTCGTCTCTATTATTTGAGTACGACGGCAAAGCAGAAAACCTACAGAGTTTCAAAGACGCTCTGAACTTGTTAGATTCGATAAAAGGAGAACATGAGACTTTAGCAGTCAATGTCATTAAGACCAAATTAAAAGGTCATGCTAGGAATCTCATTCACGGAAAATACTATACAGGAAATTAAAGATAAACTCTCGCGAACAGTAAAGGGGGAATCTGTTGAGGTACTCTCTGCAAAATTACTAAATCTGCAGCAAAAGAACAAAACAGCCAACCTTTACACGCAAGAGGTGGAGCAGTTAACAAAAGCTCTAGAAGGTGCTTATATTAGTGATGGTTTGAAACCAGAACTTGCAAACAAATATAGCACGACACAAGCCGTCAAAGCAATGACGAGGAACTGCTCGATTGATAAAGTAAAGGTTATCATGCATGCAGGCACGTTCAACAGCATGAACGATGCCATATCTAAATTTATAGACAGTTGCACAGAAGCAACTGGACATTCCAACGCTGTTCTGTTCTACCAGAATCAGACTCAGCGCGGTACATACCGCGGTCGTTATAACACAAGGGGCCGCCCTTATTACAGAGGCGGTCATCGTTATAACAATACCAATAATAATAATAATAGAGGAAACTTTAGAGGCCGTGGCAACTCGAACCGAGGCCAAAACAACAATAATCAGGGATATGTAAGAGTAGCCCAAAATAACTCGGGAAACTCCGAACACCCTTTAGCTGCCCATCAATAAATAGATACAAGGTTCACACAATTAATCTTAGCCAAAACATATTTGTTAATTTTGTCAATGTAGAAACAAATAAAAAACTTGTCTTTTTAATAGACACAGGTGCAGATATTTCTCTTCTAAAAGAAAATTCTGATATCTTTAATGATATCCAAGGCAACAATAAAATTAATATTCAAGGAATAGGACAAGAATTAATTCAATCCAAAGGATTAACTTCAATTGAGATACAGACAGGTAATTACATAATTCCACACGATTTTCATATAGTAGATTCACATTTCTTAATCCCATGTGATGGAATATTAGGAATTGATTTCATAAAGAAATTCAATTGTCAATTAGATTTTAATCAAATAGAAGATTGGCTCAAGATGAGACCAACTAATTTGAATTTCCCAATATACGTTCCAATAACATACAGCTCTGGTAATAACTCAATACTTCTACCAGCAAGATCCCAAGTTGTCCGAAAAATACAACTATCGTCAAATGAAGATAGTGTTTTAATAAAAAACCAGGAAATTCAAAAAGGCATTTATGTTGAAAACACAGTTGCAACAACCAAAAATGCATTTGTCCGATTGCTTTATACTTTATAATAATTCCGCAGTTGTGCGATTCTTCAATACGATTTAATTTTCTTTTTATTATTTACCTAAAAAGATATAACGGAATCTGCCAAAACGAGTCCTTAAAATCCAAGCTACTCGTTTATACGCTTTTGGCAACAGACTAAGGAAACCATCAATCCGCTTGTTTCCATCCGCTTTCGAAATATTATTAAAGACAACGAATTGTAATTTTATTTCCAGAATTTCCAATACAGCTCATCGCCGCCCCTGTATCCAACAGTCCTTAAACTTCTCTGTATAAAATCTTGACCATTGTGAATGGACGCTGGTTCCGCCAGAATTGCGCAGTGCGTTTAAATCTTCCAAAATCTTTTAAACCTTCTTGTGTTTCGCGATTTGTTTATATTTCAAGAATTGTTAAGGGAGGAAGGATTTATGCTAATGTTTCTACTAACACTAACTCTTTGATGCCATCTCACTGCGGAGAAATCCCCACAATTATTGGATGCACCTTCGCCTGACACAATGGCTTTTAAGTGTTGCGGTCGCCGCAACCATACCCACCTTTCGAAAAGCCGTGCAGTCGTGAAATCTGTGACCTTCCTTTCTGCAACTCCAGCATACCAAGGGTATGGCATCTACTGCACCATCATCTACCTCAAAAAACTCGGATTCACTTTCATTATCCTGATAGTCTAGCAATTCTGAAAAAGGTCCTCAAACGGCGTACCCTTCTTATATATTTGGTCCCACTTAACCTCTTCAAGGAAACTTTTCGCGCAACCTTAAAATTGATTCCGTAGGAATATTTAAAATTTCGTCTCTTATTTCAGGCCGCAAATTTCTTCTTAATATTTCTATCAAAAATTTTTCATCCAATTTTTCAGTCCAGAACTGCAGCTAGCGCGATGCCTTGTATCTCTTCTCGCCCACTCGTCTGGTCTTGGCTTGTGCTCTCCATTACAATACAAAATCGCAAGCCTAACTTGCTGCGCAGTGTCATGAGTAATAACTCCTTCTGGTCTATTAATCAGTTAACCGTGGCAAGCAGTATTGCACTTTGGAAAACTTATCTTGCTCGCTAAATGAGTTTGAATGCACTTCCCATGGAAACGGTGTCCGCACTTTGTCTTAAAAAAATCTGATTCGGAAATATGAGTTCTACATAGAGCACACCACTGTAATGATTCAGACCCCTCTTCGATTTCCTGTGTTCTAGTCCCATTATAATAGGACCTTTTAAGCTGTTTTAACCCAATGATGTAATCCGAAACAGCAGTTTCTCCGCTCTGATTACAGCGCTATTCTACGCTACTTCCTCTAAATTCACATCGTTGTAGCCGCAAATAAAACGAAACCAAAAATATAAAAATAACTGTATAAAGCCAAGCGAACAACTTTCTCTCTTGCGTAAATACACGAAAAATATATCTTCTAAACATTTAACTCCATGCTTCACAAAGAGTTATTCCACCAATTGCTATATTATTATTTAGGAGAGACATAGAAAGAAGAAAAATGGAAATTGAAGACGCAACACACACCAATTGCTTTATTATTATTTGAGAGAAACATAGAAAGAAGAAAAAGGGAAATTGAAGACGCAACACTCAGCGTAGCTTTAATACTACGGCAAGCGCGGACAACCATGTGGTCTGACTAGGGAAACACCATGATTGTAAATCAAGGCATTCTGCCTTCATTCATCGCTACCGATTTATTGCTTCTCTATAAAACCCAGGCTTTTGTAATCAGCAACATCTCGCTCTGTACTACTGCAGTCTCTTCAAGTTGGATCTAGATAACATCCTTCAAAGGAATACTATATCATTTTTTAATAAATTGTAGAAGCTTTCAATACTTTATTCGTCGTTAGATACAAACATTTTAAAACATTAGGTACTACATTCCAAGGCAAAGGAATGGTTGATCAGCATGATTGAGAAATGGAGAAAGGTGATGAATGAAAAGGAAGTATAGGAGTTGCATAACTTTTTATTTTTTTGTGTACCTCTACGATACGGGCGCCTCATTATTCATGTTGTTATTTGTTCTTAAGTTTTCTTGGCAATACCTTCGAGGACCCACGTTGGTCGCCATTATTTTTAAGATATTATTTATGATTATTCCTGTAACGAACAACGTTAAGCTGGTAGTATGCCCTGGGTCCTTGTAATTGTACTTAATCTCATAGATCTTCTTAGCCGTTTAGGTCCCGGTGACGCATTAGGGAGGCTTATTTGAACTGGAAGTACTTTTGGTTTTAGCGTTTTCCACTCAGTCTTCTCAAATAAGGGATTTTCCACTATGTCTACCTCCATACTCCTACTGTTGTTTTTTCTCATGCTTTTGTGCCCATCCAACATGCGTCCATCCACATGGGCATTTTTTATTGACAGTTACCCCATTGAGATTATTGTAATCCACTACCAATCTTAACTTTTGTTTCCCAGACACAATAAAGTGACGTTCGAGTCTGTACTCGTTACATTTGATGTTCGAGTCTGTACTCGATACACTCGCGTAATTCATTATTTATTGCAAGCTTACAATATCGTCGTCAACGGACTTGGGATCAAAGTGCTTTGCATCATTTTCCACTGTGTCAATGTTTATTCTTGGCCCCACTCCAAGATGCGGTCTCCTCCTTTTGTTGATTTGGCTTAAACCTTGGTTTAACTTTTGGTTTAAGCTTCGGTTTAAGTCTCTTTCCAGACACAGTCGTAATCTTTTGCAGTTTCTTATGGAATTTCGCCACTGGTGCAGATGCGGTGTCGCCCTTCTTTCCCAGGTATCTGAACTTGTAGCGCTCAATTTATACGACAGTTCACGGCATTGAAACGGAACAGAATCTCAGTAATGTGTGACTAGAATGCTGGAATGCTATAGCACTGTTGCCATCCGATGTTTTCAGCGAGCAAATGGTTTCCAGCGCAGTGCCTCTTCAACATGATCGTAATGTTGAGCTGTTGGTATTCCCTGCCGCTAAACCCGCACGTATTTTAATTCGGCTCTATCTCGTCAGTGACTGTCGTGGTGTTCATCTGGGGTTGCTCCATATGCTCATTCATATTTCTATAAATTAAAATTTGATACGTGCTCACTCGACACTAGAGGTAGTTATGCAAAAGGATTGTAGGAAAGATAGGAAGTTTCTCTTAGTGCACACCCGAAGATGTCAGTGGGGGTAATAATTGTCCACCCTTCCATGACTAACGCGATTCCAAAATTTTTCTGCATTGGCCCGTTTTATACAATTGGTCTACGGAAGTTCTCGGGTCATCAGGGAGTTAAAAATTTGTGTTTCTACTCAAAAATAATTGGATTTTATCCAATAATTGTAAATAATAATAGTAATAGCTTAATAAACTTTAATATTCGCATTTTTTTAAATTCTACACCAAGCTTACATAACCTTTCTAACTCTATTAATGATGGTGCACTTGTGCGATTCTTTAAAACGATTTCATTTTTATTATTATTAATACATAAGATACACATTAGGGAATTCAAAAGTAGGACTTTATATGTAAAACATTTTAATTTAGTATATTCCACTTCATTAGGATTATTTAATGCTTAGGTTTTTATTTCAAATACAAACAGCAAAATGCGCATATGTGTAAATTTAGATCAAACGTTTGGTTAGATATTGAACTGCCAGACAGCTAATAAATTGGTTATTCTCGGCTCACCTGGTAAAATCCACTGATAAAAGCGCTTCCATAGCTCGGTGGTTAAGCTTAAACATATAGCCAAAAATAATCGCATTCGTCACCTTATCGGCTTACTCATTCGTTCGTACGTAAAATAAAGTAGCTGCACATTTTAATGTTTCACTGATTCTTATACTTCGTGCATTGTGTTTACTCTATTCTCATCCATTCAATTCGATTCCATTGCTTCCATACTATTCTATTCTTCTGCTGATTCTATTCCATTTTATTCCTTTATGTATTTACGTTACACACCTATGTTTCTTAGATACATTACTTTCATTTGTGCACTTAATGCATTGCTCAACAATAAATTTTTGTATACACATTTGTTTTTTATTATTTTTAAATTTATTTCAAAAAATTTAATGTGTATATTACAAATATTAAAAAAAGATCACATGGTGACTTTAGTTTCCCGAAGTCCGAGTCTATTAAGTAATAAAATTTATAAAATAAATAAAAATATTAAAAATGTTTTGTAACGAACTGATTTTCTTTATGTCGCCCGCTACTGATTGCAGCGGCTAGCTCAGAGAGTTTGTGCATTCGTCCCACCAAATTTATGATTTGTGTGATTGCCCGACCAAGGAAAAGCAATAGGTTCTTGATATAGTCGTTTATTATGCTATTTCTAATATAAGAAATAATTCTTCTAGAGAATTATGGAGATCTCGCTACTCCTGCGGCGCTCCTGTTGCAACGCCTTGCCTCCGTGGTACCGCTGGCTCCCTGACGTGGACGACGAGTCGGTCCGGTCGGGACTAGGATGTTATGGGGCACGGGTGTATCGTCCCGGGTGAGGCAACGCTCGTCCTGGAACCACCTGTACCGACCACTGACTCCACTGTCCACCTCGAACCCGCTACGTCGCAGTCGCCTCCTCTGGCAGAACCCCCGCCGGTCGGTCTGGGTTTAGGATGTTATGGGGACAGGGTGTATCGTCCCGGGTGAGGCAACGCTCATCCTGGAACCACCTGTACCGACCACCGACTCCACTGACCCTTACGGACACGTCGGGTTCTTTGCCTTAGCTTCCGAAGGTCCTTCCGCCGGCCGGAACGGATCTAGGATGTTATGGTGCAAGGTGTATCGTCCTTGGCGAGGCAACGCCCGTCCTAGGACCACCTGTGCTAGCCACTTACTCCAACGATCCTTACGACACGTCAGATCCTTCTCCTTCGCTCCCGGAATCTCCACTTGCTTGTGGCGATTCGTCCTTCTGAGTCCTTCGGGCCTCTTGCCGCCCGATGCTTGCAGTGCTCCTTTTCTTCGCGTTCACCCTCGTGTTCACACTTCCGATACCTTCAATTGACACTCCGACACTCGGCCACCTTCCGCCCGCGATCTCTCTGTCTCCTTCACTGTTCGCATTCGTGCTCGCGCCTACCCTTTATAGGCCGCAGGGATCCCGTTATTTCCCTTTTTGCGCACGGCCCGCTTGGGTACAAGGTCCACGTATTGTGCCGTTGATTCACGGTGCGTCCTCTTTGCTCACGCACCGTTACCGTTTAACCGGCCTGCCCTTGACTCGCTGGGGTCCAAGGTCCACAGCGGAACCGTTATATCTCTTGTTCTTTCCGCTTTGCCCTTCGTCGCGGCTGTTGCTAGGCCGCTCCCCTACACGAGATTTGTGGGGAGTTTTACGACTCCTCACAGTTTATTGTAAAACTTATATCTTGAGGCTCGAAATGCGGACACAAGCACTCAACAATCATTGCCTTATTTTCTTTTCACACGTCGCAAGCTAATGACAAATAATCTAATATAAAGTAATTTTTGAAATTTATGTTGGTATATTATGTACACAGATTCGGGTATTACTATTTCTAAGCTATATTTCTTAAGCTATATCAAACCACTTGGTGGCAGACTCGGTTGTGGCCATTTCGTCTGAAAGCGATACCGATTCAGTGACTACCATCCATAGCGCGCTTAATGACGCGTCATTTGGTCCCACACGTTGAGTCGCCAATCAATATCTTTAGGAATCAATTAGAGTTCGACCCAACGCAGAAAGAATACACTTGCGAACATCCTCATTATTCAAAATTCGAGTAACGCAGAGATTAGTGGTAGACTTGTCAGCGGTAGAGAAGCATCATAGGGGTCCTAAAGAGGGGCACCTACAGCTTTTGGAAAAGCTGTAGTTTCCCGAGAATGTCAAGTATAAAACGCAACCAACTGTCTTCTTGCGAGTGTTGCAAAATCTACAAATACGAGAGACACCCAAACAACCAAGCACTACAAACGACTGCCGTTCCAAACAATCCGTGCGAGATACTCCACATTGACATATTTACACTGGAAAAGAAAATATACCTGAGTTGTATAGACATTGTAAGTCCTCACATGCTAAGTGCGAGGTTTGGTTTTACTTGTTAATTGCGCTGTTATGTTACTATTACTGCATTGTATGGATTCATCGCTTCTAAATAAATAAATAAAAAGTTATATAGACAAATTCACGAAATTTGCAAAGCTTTTTCCTTTGGAGTCAAAATCTTCGGTTCATTTGCGTGAAAAATTCGTAGAAGTTATACACTACTTCACTGTGCCAAGAATGATAGTGTCTGATAACGAGAGGGGACTCTTGTGTCCTACGGTTTTAAACTTCCTGCGCACGTTGGAAATAGAGCTTTACAATAGAGCCAACACAAAAAAGCGAGGTAAACGGTCAGATCGAAAGATAAAAGGAAGATGTAGGAGGGCTAAGCTAACGAAAACAGATCTTGTCGAACTTACATTCAAATAAAACTAGGCAGGAAACCGTTAGTTATGATCACGGGGACAGGTAGTATGTGGCCAATAAGCAAACCAAGACAAAATAAAAGCCACTATTTAAGGTCAGTGTCAGTGTCAAAACTAAATAAATAAAAAAAAAACACAAAGAAACGCTACACAAATAATAATAAGAAAACCAGCACGACAAAACACCTTTCATTTTCAAACAAAAAACATAAAAAATTACATATTACTATTAAATCAAACAAAAAAAATATGTACACTCTAATAGTTAGTCAGGGTGAAACTATGAGTTAAGAGTAGCAATAGTAATAAACAATAACACATAAAATCTCTATTTTTCGTAAGCCCCATTGGTAACACGACAGTCTGTCAGGAGAAGGAAATGCTCCAGCTAAATGAAGAGGTTGTTGAAAGGCGACCATGCAACATGCTCATACCAAAGAAGCACTCAGCGACTGGTGGAAACGGGGGAACTGGGGAAATGCTTTTTTTTAACCTTCTTCAATGGAACCTTGAAATCCACCTCAAGAAACTGGTCGGCTCGTTAACATCCAATACGACAATGAGTTTGTTTCGATCGGTGGTCGGAACTGTCTTGATGGGGGAGGAGTTAACACGCGGCTGATGCCCCCCAGCACTTGTCGTCGGTCATTGAGCCCTAAGGGGGTCATCATCCAGACCTAGTCCCACGATCGAACCCTTCAGCAGCGTATGCAGAAAACTTGTACAACAAAGTTGCACTTCGGCAATACGGAATGCCGCAGTCAGCGAAATCGTTGCTGCGTTTACAACGAAGTTATGCGACCACAGCTTGTACAGCCGAATATTGTTTGAATAAAACTATTTCATTCTCACTACAACGAAATAATAAAGTTATTTAACCCAACCCAAACCTTCTGGAAGTTCTAATGGAACTTTCTCTCAGGGAGTCTTTCGGATTGCCTTAACTTATATATATATATTTTTTTATTATTATTATTTTATCTGTATTTTTGTTTAGGAAGGAACTAAAAGGAAATTTAAACTTGTTTTTTTTTTTTTTGTGTATGTATGCATTTACATTTGTATGTATGTAAATTTTGTTTTTTTTTTAACGAATCATGAATAAAATATTTTAAGCCTATCCTTGCTTCCTCTATACTTTCTATATTATAGGGTCCCGTATATTTAGCATCTACAGCTGTGTATATAAAATTGCAGTGCGAGGGAAACTAATTATTAGAATTATAATTTATGACTTACTTCATTTCTTAATAATACTTAATCTTCTACTGATATTTCTATATTTCTATTTTATTGGTTCTAAGGAAATTTTTGGTAAATTGTTAGTTCTACCAAATTCTAATTAGTATGGACAATAATTATATGCCATAGAAGGGGTCGCGTTAAAGCAGTATACAAAGTATCGAGGCCAAATGTCCCAATCACTTTTGTCAACCGATAGATAGGATTGTATATTCATTAAGAGTTCTATCGCTTCTTTCAACTACTCCAACAGTCTGGTGATGGTGTGCAGTTGATGTGTTATTTTTATTTTTAAGTATTTGCATATATCAGATGTTAATGAATTCTTATATTCTTTTCCCATGTCCGTAATGAACGTCTTCATTACACCGTACTTCAGGACAAAAGATTTAAATATCGCTTTGGCTACGGTATTTACATTTTTGTTTGGTATTGGTATAGCAGCTAAGTATTTTGTCAGTCTCATATGAGAGTGACTGCATATTCATTACCATTTTCCGCTTTTGGTAGTGAGCCAATTGTATCAACCCTATCAAATGCCTGTTACGGTTATCGTTTATGGTGTTTTGGCATGATGGCATGATATTTCTCCAGTAATAATATCTTTGCACCTTGGCCAAGGTTTTTGCAATGCCTTTTTGTATAAGTTAACACAAGCAGTTCTCACGTAGTGAAACTGCTGAATTGCAGGCCATATCCGGTGGTCTGCACGCGCACTAAACAAACTGCTGATCGCGTACTCCAGGTGTAATTGCCCGGAGCCCGCACGGAGCACTCGCGGAGCGAGTGATCGGCCTGACGCAGAAGTGCTGACCTGGCCTTCTGCCAGCAGTTCTGCTGCGGACCAGAGGCCTGGAGTTGAACCGGGACCGAATTCTTAAGTTAGTTTTTAATCATACTCCGAGGCTTACGCCTTGCAATTATAAATACCCAAATATTGTGACCCTCGCCCTAACGGGAGAGTGGTAAATATATATAACTAAAATAAACCTACGACTTATAATTTATAGGATCATCATGTAGTGTAGACAGTATAGCATATTTTTCTATTTTGGTCACCGGGTAGCGCGAGAATACTCAATACGTTAATTTTTTTATTGCCCATATTTAAAGGTATCTATTGAAATATTTTCCAAGATATTTTCCGACGATGCCATTTTAACTTGGTTAATTTCGTTTATACCGGCCTGCTTTTCAAGCCTTTGGAAAAACTGATCTAAATCGAGAATTACATTAATCTACAAATCACCAATTTTTTAACGTGCAATGGTTATCTTTTCATGTTTGAGGAAATACATATATCGTATTTTTCACATGCAGTCATTTTTAATTACTCTTAATACGTTGGGCTTTGAACCTCTTAATGATTGCTTTGGCAATTATATTTTTTCACATTGTTCTCCTGCGTATAAATTTTGTCTACTTTGAAATCTTGTAGTGACTTTAAGTATTTTTTCGCTTCATATTTTTTATCTCGTCTATACATATCCGTGATAATACGTGGGCAACGTGGTTTCTTTCTCCTTGACTTATTCTACCGTATATTCATATTCTTCCGAGTCCAATCGCATTTGCATGAGTTAAATAAACAAACAAATAAGCTAACCATTGTACTGTGGATACATGTACATACATGCTGTGCATGAGTCAAATGTATTTCATCCAAGAGAAATTTTTAAACTCATAAATGAGCACATTAATCCAAAGAAATCTCTCGGCTGCGACCTCATAACTCTAAAAATGATCATTTAACTGCCTTATTGCGACATTTGCTACTTAACCCAGCTATTCAACGCCATAAATAGAGTTGGTTACTTCCCAGATAGATGGAAAAATCAATCATCAGAATGATTCAAAAACCCGGATAAAATCCAACATCTGCTTCGTCGTATAGATCCATATGCTTACTCTCAAAGCTTTTCAAAAAATACCTTCTGACCCGACTCAACCCGTCCTTAAAGCTCACAACAAATTACCAGCACATCACATTTGGTTTTCGCGAAAATCATGGAACTATACAACAGGTTAATGGAATAAAAATGTAGGAGTGTGTCCCGTTCGCACGACCTTAATCCCACAGTACGCAGGATCCGTACATTGTGCTTAAAACTAAGTTTGTGTATGTACAATATTTAGTGATTAGTTATTGTGGCTTCATGCTTCAAACAGAAATAAGAACTGAATTCGAGAACAGGAAATACTGCACAGCTGTTTTTATGGATGTATTCCAAGCATTCGACAGAGTTTGTCTAGACTTATGCACAAGCTCAAGCTAAAACTATCCAAATACACGCACAAACTAATCAGTCATACCTTTACGGAAGGAAGTTTTTAGAAGGCGAGCAGGTGTCCCCAAAGCAAGCGTTCTTGGGCCAACTCTCTATCTCTTATACACAGCTGAGTTACTAACAAGCAGAAGTCTGACGACATCCACCTTTGCCTATGACATCGTCATTCTTAGCCGTTCCATATGCCCGATCCAAGCATTAGCGCAACTAGAGCTCTTTACCGGGTAACCGTGGTATGTTGAAAACAAAAACATTCAACGAGACTTAAACATCCCTCCAGTCAAAAATACAATAGCCAAAATCAAGAGGAAATACTAGGACAAGCTTACATTGCACCCCAACCACCTAGCGAGATTTCTTACACATCTCAACAGTAGATCCCGGAAGAACAGTTTAAAATAAATTGTTGACAAAATAGACTAGTATAAAGATTTTAAAACTTTTAAATTGTTCTCATATTATAAGAAAATATAAAATAAATAACCGAACAGTATAACTAAAAAAAAAAGATGCATCGAGTGAGGGAGCCCAGTCGAACGGCGAACGAAGCAAGGCGTTGCAGCGGAAACCAGTCACCAATTTCATCCCGAATTAAATCGGAGTCCAACACTTCAAGCTTCAGTAACAAAGGAGGTTCGTCTGGATTAATGGAACTTAAAATTCGACGGAACCAGTTGCAGGAAGACTGTCGAAAATTTTCTATTCCGTGTGGGAAGGTTGCAAGAAGTATATGGAATAAGTCAGCAACAGGCCGTCTTCTGGTCGGCGCAGCTAGCAAATGGTATTGGCTAATAGAGAATCAAGCGAAGGATTTTGATTTTATTCGCTCACTAGAGAAATGCAGCGAGCTTTTTACACGACTGGAAGTGACTTGATGAAGGCCAAAGTGTTGATGGACAGGAAAGAAAGGTATAACGAATCTTTCAGCGACGATGTCTCGGACATGCACATTTTGCAATTGTAAATTAAAGCAAAACATCGCTTATGATGAGTTTGCAGAACTACTAAAGGATAACACGAACTCTCAAATGGGCGGTTTACTGCTAACGTCACCAATAAGATCCCCTGGCCAAGCTAAAAGAGGGCTCAGAGTAGGCAGATTGTTGAAAAATAATGGAAAACCGATGCAAAGTAGTCCCGTCAATGAAATCCAACGCTCAGAAAGGCAATACTACTATTGCCGATGGTGTTCGGTGGATGAATTCCAGTGCAAGCCTGGAGACAGCCGTGAGTCTATCGGAACTTCCTGAAACCCTTTGCACTACATGATTTGCTATGTATACGGGATCGGATTTATCGGGATGGATGTATATATACCGCCAGCCCCCTGAAAATAAAAACCCATGCATGTCCCTATTCTATGAGGTCTGTCGTTTTTGTCGTAGACCTGGGAAATTAAATATAACTAGACATCCGCACTAACAACAATATATATACGCACATCCCAGCAGTAGAGAGAGAGTTTTTCACGAGTAGGGCGAAAAATGCAGTTATTATTAGTGAAATTGATTACGTTGTTCTTTTACAAAGTCTGTCAACCGTAACGCGTATCCACGTCGATCACATCGAGCTACCTTCTGAGTAAGATCACAAGACTCTGATAAATTTTTAAAATTAAAAATTATTGAAAAATGTGGCGTGGCAGTTTTTGCGCGGTTTTCGCAAAAATCTTTTTTTGCAAATCGATGGAGAATTACAAGACTAACAAAAATGTGAAAAATATTAACACTTTTTTCAAAAGGGTGGGCGTGGCAGTTTTGTGGGCGTGACTACATGGGTCAACAAACTTGCGCTGCGTATATGTCTCTAGAATCTGTATGCTGAATTTCAACTTTCTAGCGTCCCTGAGATCTCGACGTTCATACGGACAGACGGACATGCGGACAGACGGACATGGCTAGATCGATTTGGCTATTGATTCTGATCAAGAATATTATTATTATATAGTCGGAAACGCTTCCTTCTGCCCGTTAAATACTTTTAACGAATCCAGTGTACTCTTTTACTCTACATTACTTATTATATTACATCTTATTATGTCTTACGTCTTATTATACATAAGAAAAATCAAGATAGGCTGCAAAGAGTCTAAGGCTTCCGAAAATACGGCCAATGTAATCAAAACCGTGGAAGTGATCGAACACAAGGTCGAGATCCTAGGCGTGCAGCATACCCTTAAAAAAAAAATACCCTTACCCAGTATTAAAATTAGAGAAAAGTTACAATTGGGCAGTGCAGCGGCTTCGTGGCTACCACCATACACTGAAAAGATTCTGCCTAGTATCCCGCAGTCTTGATAATCTACGTCGTGGAAGGCGAAACTCGCTTAGGTAATATAAAAAGTGCAGTGACAATAAAAAACAGCATATTAAACCCCAGCAAAAATAGTGAAGCAAAGCAAATCTTAACAAAACAAAAATAACAACAATAACTTCTCCATACAATGCATGACTCCAGTAATTTGAAAACGTGGGACGTGGGAAAACCTTGACACTTATATATGAGAATAATTCTAGTGTGTACTTTTTTATGTGTATTACGTTTTTGGTATAATCTACAATTTGTCGGTGATCGTATAATTCCAACAACATGTCTAGTAACACCTAGGATCCAACGCGTCGAGATCTCATCGCCCAGGATTAAGGTGGGGTAAGTTTGTTGGAACGCAGTTCCCATGTTTTCTTCATATTTCATCTATACATATATTCTCTTTCCAATCTTGTTTATCTTTTTTAAGATCAATATATTTTTGTAAACCAAAGGGTAGAAGATATTTATATGTTAAGCCTCTTCCAGGCAGTGCATTTCTTTGATAACAATCAAAGGGTTAATGAATAATACTTTTTTAACAAATAAAGATAACTTTTTAGCGGCGATAATCAGCATTGTTTTTGATGCAGACAAGCGCCAGAGAGACGTTTGTAAGCGTAAATAGCCAACATATTTTGTTGACATGTGCACCGTTTCCCGCTAGTTAATTAGATACTCGCAACTAAGCCTAATTTTTGTCAACTTGTTTAGCTTTTGTATACTAGCCGTTAAATCTTATATTACCCATGTCACTAGCCAACAATATATTTTAAATTAAGATATGAAAAACGAAAAACGTAAAGCTGGTCGTCGTACTAGGCTAAAGCCTAGTAAGTTTCTTTGGCCGACGCTGCCGACGTACTAGGCCAAGCAGCCACGTCATTTGTGAGGCTCGAGTCCGGCGAAATATGAAAATTGTTGTGGAATCCGAACGCATAAGTCACGCTACCACGGCTAGTGGATTCCGAACATATCGCTCAAACATTCTGATTTTTCGACGACTGGCAGGACGGGTTTTTGGACATACACTCTATTTGGTGGCATACAGTATGGGGATCAATTAAGTGCTTTATTGTTTATAATTGAATTGGCCGGTTTGGGTGGCGTAAATACGTCACTATATATATCTTCACACAACGCAGAGCATTTAAAATAACTGTTTAAATAAATAAGCCCCAATACCTCTCTTTTTTGCCCACGTGACTAGTAACCTCGCGTTCTGGTTATCTTCCTGCCTTGCCTTAAAAACTTGGCGCAGCGGGTCTTCAGAATGATGATCTGAAGGGCATACTCACCAGGATGAATGGCCAGATTAACATCCTGCTACCCGCATTCGAGACTCAACGGCACGTGACACGAGAGACAAAGGGCATAGATTTTGAACTCAGCCCTTAACAACAGGGCGATAGAGCTGTACGAAGGTAATACTAGCGTGCACCGCTTGAAGGGCAGTGCTACCCAGACGGAAATACAAAAGCCTACCAGAAAGGCTCCTCACAATGCGCAGGTACCCAAGGTGCAAGTGCCCAAAGTCCAGGCGCCCAAGCCAAGGAACCGTACGTCGGGTGGCAACGGTGAAGAAAGGGCGACATCCAGACCTAACGAGTCCAAGCCCAATAAAGCCCCTGGACGAGATTGTATTCCTGGAGCTGTTATTAAAGCAGTGGCGTTGGGTAGACCTGACATTTTCAGGGCCACCTTCCAGCAATGTCTTCTGGACGGAATCTTCCCAACAAGGTGGAAAAGCCAGAAAATAATCATGTTGCCGAAAGTCATGGGACCAGCATATAGGACATAGCTGGAAAACTGTTCGAACGTATTCTGTACCATCCTCAACGGCCTAGGAAGTCGGCAATATGGCTACCGGAAGGGAAAAAGTACCCGACGCTCTCTCTCTTTCCTGGTGATAGATGGCTAAGAGGCAGAAAGGAATACTGCGCAAATCGACGTAAGGAACGCCTTTAAAGCCACTAGATGACCCGTAATCCTCGAAGCCATTAACAATATGGGAATCACGGAGTACCTGAGGATAGGAACGGTTCCCCTTTCGGTACCAAACGGAAGCTGGCCCAAAAAGATACTGAGTTCCTGCAGATGTTCCCCAAGAAGCTGAACTTGGACCAATCCTGCAAAACATCTTGTACGATGGGATCCACGATTCAAGCTCCCATCCCCTGGCTCGAGAAAGCCGGAGTAGCAATAGCGGCGCAAAAGACCGAGGTGGAGATTATGCTGGTCTCATTCAATGGGACACACGTGGGGTCACAATAGCCCCTAAGGTACCTGGGTGTTATAAAAGACCACAGACTATCGTTCAAGCTCCACGCGAGTTATGCCAGCAAGGCAGCAATCACAGCCTCTTCATTGGCTAGACTAATGCCCAACGTCGGTGGACCAAAATATCCTGCCAGGAAACTGCTGGTGGCGGTTGCAATTAGACCCCTCTTGGAGCTCCTATTACCCTCACTAGGTAATAGAGAGGATAGCTTTTGTTCTATGTCTTAATTTCTTGAAAAATAACGTCCGTATCTGAGCAAATATTGGTACGGGAAGTTAGCCTCGCATGATGGCGGATTAGATGATTTATGGATTGTTCCCCGTTGAGTATATTTAGTTCTATACGTTAGCTGTTCACTAACGTCCATAATTTAATTTTTTTTTTCATTTGTCCTGTACAGTTTAATAGGTTTTCCACTATAACGCCCACAAACCCCTCTAAACTAAACACCCCACACTATTGAACATTTTCTTTCATCTTATTATTATTTGTTTCCCAATTTCGTCCTATAGTCCAGAAAATGTTTAAATTTTTTTATTCGCACTTCCACTAGCTGAGTTACGGGTATCTGATAGTCGAAATTCTTGATTATAGCTTTCTAATGTAAACATTTTTGTAGCAACGCATATGTTGTAGAAAACTACAAATGCAATTTTGATTAATTGATTATTTTTTTTAAAACAACAATTATTTACATATATCATATCATATGTCGTATACTGATAATATAATATATTTTACCTTATTTTTGTAACACGAAAGAACCGAATATTTTTTAAAGTGATTATAGCTAAATCGAACTTACCAACAACTTTTTGTGGGGTAAAGCTATGATCGCGATATACGAAATACTGATTGTCTAAAATCAGAACCAGTTGTGGCACTTCTCGGGCGCCACATTTTCGAAAAACGGACTCTTCATGCACTGCATTAACCGTTGCGAAGTTAATACCTTAAAAAGTAATAAACAGTGAGATGACACTTTCAAAATGAATAAATACCTATTGGCTGAAGTAGTTCAACAATTTTTTTGAAGGCATCAACAATTCGAGTGCATTTAAAACACCAATCATTGTAAAACATGACAACGTGCACTTTTTTTGCATTTTTTGATAAAATAATTTTCTCAAAGTAATTTGTTGTTATTGATAACTTCTGATAAAATGCAATATCTTGCTTTATATTGAACCGTTGTCCGAAATCATCATCATTCTGATTTAATGTAAATCGATTATATTCACTATAATCATGTTTCTTCTGAAAGTACTGTGAGTTAATATCCGATACTCCATACCGGTCAAAAATCCGTCGTCGATCCATGTCAGCTAGAATTTCATAAGCTTGTTTAATTTGTATAAACTTTTCGGCACCGTAATCATTTTTAACTTTATCTGGATGCCTGTAATACATTAGAAAAAATAAGACATAATTATAATATAATTGGGTATACATAGATCTCCTATGCTAAAAAGTAACTTTTTCCTATCGGATGTTTAAGTGAAACATCTCTCTCTATCTACCTCTGTCCATTTTCGTCTGGAAATACAGGAACTACAAAATTGTAAAAGTTAAGATTAGGCATGCAGATTCTATACCCAAATACGCATGTTTGTTTCTTGAGGTTTTGAACCCAAAGCTGCCAAAACCACATTTTTGGAAAACGTTAACAAAACATAAATCTATAACATTATCAAAACATAAAAAAGACTTTCACAAAATGCACAAAAAGTGTTAAATTAATTTAAATGTCACATAAATGTATAATCAATAGAAAAAATATTAAAAAAAATAATAAATTTAAGTTAATACATTCAACTTTCAAAATCATTTTAAATTTTACAATTTGAACAATAATAACAGGAGATTCACTGTTTTAAAGTTTGCAATTGTCTGCTGTAAAATGCTCATCTTACAATTTATTTATTAATCCTCTTGTTTGTATTAGCTATAATATTCATATTTAAAAACAATAGAGAATGCTATAGTCGAGTTCCCCGACTATCAGTCACCCGTTCCTCAGCTTGTGTGAATGCGAACGCGAAATTTCATCATTTTTCGGGGATATCGATATACTGATAGATAAAATGAGAAAAAATGTAAAAAAAAAATTTTGGCGTGACCAGTTCGGCGGCTTTAGAGCGTTAGAGTGGGCGTAGCAAAAAGTTTTTAAACAAGTCGGGAAATTTATGCGACTAATAAAATTAAAAAGTAAAGTGGGAGTTTAGTGCGGTTTATGGGAGTTAAAGTGGGAGTGGCAACATGGGTCAACAAACTTGCGCTGCGTCTTCGTCTCAAGAATCTGTATGCTGATTCTCAACCTTCTAGCTTTTCTAGCTTCAGAGATCGAGACGATCATACGGACAGACGGGCATGGCCAGATCGACTCAGCTATTGATCCTGAACAAGAATATAAATACTTTATATATTCGGAAACGCCTCCTTCTGCCTGTTACATACTTTTTAAGAATCTAGTACCCTTTTACTCTACGACTAACGGGTATAAAACTTATATACTTTTTTCTTATTATTATTATATTATATTATATTCTTTATAGGGTCGATTATAACGAATTCTATTATCTAATACATAATTTTTACCGAATCCACTATGCATTACGAAAATGGTTTTTAATAAATACAATTATGTATTTGATATAATTGCTAGGTTGCTAGAAGCTATCAGAAAAATATACAGAAATAAAATAACATTTTACAAATCATATATGTCTTACACAGAATTGACTTATACAGAAATTAGGGAATGAAAAATATATCAATCAATCCCAACAATATTAAGCACACATTCTTTCAACAGATATTACTAAAGAAAATAAATCAAGATGATCGTTAAGCGCCTCCAAGCTAGAAATAAAGGAAGCAGATCGGCAAGATCTATCCATCGATAAAGTATTAAAATTTTTTAAGCTACCAGTAGAAGAAAAGACAATAAAAACATGACACATAACTTAGCCACCAGTAGGGCTAATATAATAGCAGTTAAATAAGTGGACCTTACAAAGGGAACATATGAAAATATTTTTGTCAGGAAAGTCAGAAAATCAAAAATAGTAGGGACGGCCCACAGGATGAGAAAATGCAATACAATCCAATATTGGTAATCCGCAAGCAGTGACACTTCTTAAAATTTCAAAGCAAAGTTATCAACACTACAACAAAGAGGGAAAACAGTAACCCAATTTTCAAGATAAGTTCATAGTTTGAAAAAACAAAACAAGAGAGAATGCTATATTCAGCTAGTGGAAAAGTGATCTCGAAATTTTATAATTTTTCTGCGATATCGATAGATATTGGTGAATAAAATAAAAAAAAATTTAAAAATTATTCAAATGTGTGGGGGGTTTTTGTGTATAAGGGTGGGCTTGGCACTTGGCGAAATTTCATCATTTTTCTGCGACATTGACAGATATTGGGGGCTAAAAAGAGAAAAAATTTAAATATTGTGACAAAGTGTGGGCGTGACCGGTTTGACGGCTTTAGGGCGTTAAAGTGGGCGTGTATTTTGGTAAATCGATAGAAATGTACAAGACTACAAATTTTATGAAAAAATATCGAAACATGATTCAAAAATGTGGGCGTGGGAGTTTTGGACGTTAGCGTGGGCGATACAAATATTTGTTATGCAAATCGGTATAATTTACAAGACTAATAAAATTATGAAATAATATCGAAAAGTATACGGACATAAGGACAGTCTGACAGAAAAAAATGCCAAGATCGAATCGGCTATTTATCCTGATCAAGAATATATACACTTTATATAGCCTTACCTTATATTCTTACACAATATAATAGACTATTATCAATTGAGATTCATTCAGATTAATATAATATTCCACACAACTTGAATATACTAAAACAGTATTTCCCAATACAATGTGCAAATATTACGCAATCACTTTATTAAAACAGACCCACCTGTTGAGGTAAATAGTATTTTTATTAGCTATTTTTATGATTTTTGTGAATGAGGTCATCGATTTAAGCGATTTTTAATAAATGTATTTTATTTATGTTGGCTACAGCGAAATTCGGCATCGATGCGCATATGTTACGAAAGCGAATGTAAAAGAAGACATTGTTGCAGAGCGGACGGAATAACCCTAAGACCCGGCGCCAGTGCAAGAGAGAGAGAGATGCTGCCGCAACTTCTCTGCATAGATAACGAACGAATTTATTGCACATCTGAGGTGGAGCTTAATGTGCTCCAAAGTGTGCATGTGTGCAATTAACAAATGTAGAAATAAATTATAAGCAGCTGAGAGACCCGACATCATCAAAGTCAAATTTCCGATTCATGTTCCAATTACATACACCCACATATCACTACAATTAAAGACAACAATATATTAATCCCAAGAGATACAAGCAGGTATGTACGTATGCTGCGAAAACTTTATCGAATTCGCAGAATTTCTAAGTCGAAATGATCGATACGAAAATAGTTTAGTTCCCAACTAACAAAATTATACAGAAGTAAATTACCGAAAAAATAGCCGAACCATCAGAAATGGAATTTTACAGTCCCCTTTTACTAGTTCAGAAAAAAACACTTCCAGTCTCAGAGAAAAAGAATAGAAAAGAATGAAATTTAGATAAATTTCCCCTACCCAGAATTGATGATATTTGTGGATTAACTGGGATTTTTTATGTCTCGACATAAGGTCATTCCCGACAAGCAACGGTTCATATTGTTCATAGTACCTAAGTCTTTACAAAGAATAATAACTATGTCATTCTTGGGACTAGAGCCTCTGATGCATTCCTCTTTAAGGACGATTTAATAATTATATGTTGTTCCGAATAGCATGTTTATTAAATGCATGAAATACAACGTACAAGCCCTAAGCATGTTAATTTGTAATGCATAAAGTCACATTTTAGGCAGAGACAATGGATTCTTGCCACGTGGCCAGTTATATCTGTATATAAAAAATGCGGACCATACTCTAAAAGTATATAAAATCTTGATCAGGAGTCCATCTGACCAACTCCGTCTATACGGACATTTCAGCTTTACCTGCATGGTAGACAGGTATAAAGCTGCAAGGAGAGCTGGACCATCACCAACAAGCATTTTAAGCTGGTTAGAGAAGCTAATAGTGTCATATAGGACTCAAAGACCGACAGCACTACAAAGAGTACGGAAAGAAGATTCAATGAGAATTTTCGTTACAAGATATAATTATAGATATATAATAGTGAGCAGGACCACTAATGCCAAAATTAGGAAAAAAAATGCACGTGAAAATTAAACTTCCCTCACGTGACCAGACGACTGCACAATCCCACTCTTCCCCTTTCCACCATTGACTCTCTCTGAATTGTATTCTGAGAGCCTTTTCTATGAATTTCATAACATTGCGTTTAAAGATACTTCGAATGAGCTGCATATGCGAGGAGACACCGATGCGGAGGACCGTCGACCAAACTTTTCAAAAACTTCCGATGGAAGGGGGAGTTTTAAAACTCCCCACAAATCAGGGTGCAGGAGAGCTGCATAGCGAAGATGGCTGGAATGCGAGAGGAGTCAATGGCAGACTCAAAGGCAGTGTCAAATGGTGGTAAATAGTGGATCTTGGCCTCCGGCACAGCGGTGAGACTGTGAACTAACAGTACCGCGCTGGGCCTGAGACTCGAGCAAAGGGCACACAGGTATTATTTTTTATACCACAATTAGAGAATTTTTACCTCTTGTATTCCGATGTACTCTCCGCCTGTCTCTTTGTTAAAAGTTGACACACCATTCGGTGTGTCGTAATAACCGTAAGATTATCACCTTTTCTCGTGTCAACCCAATAACAGGGACTTACACTCTAAGAGGGTTGATGATCTTGGTATTTATCTGGACCCTAAACTTGAATTATCAGACCATATTTCGACTATTGTCAATAAGGCCAGGGGTTTCCTTGGTTTTATACACAGGGGATCAAAGCAATTTTATGATCCTTTCCTTTCGCTAGTCCGTACGATTTATAAGTATCACCAGTTACTTGCTGGGAAATTTAGATTTTCATTGTCGTGCGAAAAGTACGATTACACACTGAGGTGAACAAAATTAAAAAATTACAGCTTGGCAGGCCAAAGTTATTCAAAGCGGACAGAAAAGGCTAGTTTTCTAGTTTGTCCCACAAGACATGGTTAGAGAGTGAGAAAATAGAATATCAGCTTAAAACAACAAAAACCTGGTGGAGCGGACATAGAAAAACTACAACAGACTACAAGAGATACGAAAATACAAGATTCAGAACAGACCCGGACGTGGCCTTGTGTTTCTTGATTTCTTTGAACTGTCTTCTTCAAACTTCAGTTATTGACTGAATGGAATTTCACAATTACGCTAACACAATAAATTCTTATTCACACTAAATTTGTATCGCTCTAACAAATTGTTGAACTGAGGCTGCGCAATTTGTTGAGCTTGTGGATCGTGTGTAAGAGAAAGCACAAGTAGGCAATGGGTACATGAGAATGATGGTTATACATATTTCAATTTCATATTCTTCATAAGTGATGACATAACAATAATGAATCAGTAGTAATGGTACTTAACGACTAACAAAATCAATAATAACATATAGCAAAAGGAGACTATATCCTGGTTAATCTAACAGGATTCCTTTTTTTAAGTGTCCAAACTAGTGACAGGGTATTTCTTAAACACTCTAAATAGCCATAGACACAGAATTCCCAAACACTCATGCTATACCGTATTAAGAAAAACAGGCCATATTATTAACTCGTTTACACATTAGCGGTGGAATACCTTATTAAAGTACATCAATACTCTTTTCTAATTGGATTCCACCAACTCATCTGGTATGCTTTTAGCATCTTCGTTCACATTGGACCAATGTATCTCTAGTGTCTCTATCAACGCATTTATTCTCATTGCAATCCACCAATGAATCCCTAGCGTCTCTCTCAACATCTTTTATTTCCCACTGTTCATAAATAAACCCGCCAGTGTTACTGTTTAGTTTGATTTATTGGTTAATTTCAGACACTTAATATTAATTAGTTCGACACCGATGCGTACGTTTCTCGCAGATCAAAAATGTGACTAACTTAAGCTTTGGCTGTACTCACGTCATACGATTAAACTAGCATAAGACGTAAACAAGTTACAGTTAGAAGGGCGTTAGAAGTTTGGAAAAGTACTGGGCAAGCTCGCGGACAATTACAGCGGTGCGATGCTTACATTGATTCCGCTGATAAGCTCCGCTGAAGCTACAGACAAATGATAATGTAAACAAAGATAAAGGGTGACTTGTTCGCGTATACAGGGTGTCTCGTTCCCAAACATACCGGCCCCCCTGAACGGTTGTTCAGCAGAGAGGCAGTACAGCGATTTTGGCAATTGGGCGTTTGTATAATCCGTGAGCAGTCTTCACTGTAACGACTCGGACCTTGTTGTCGATTCCTGCGTGCACTGCGGTGATGCGGCCAAGAATCCATTTAGAGGGCGGTAGATTGGGCTCCTTGAGTACTACCAGTGTGTCGATCTTCAGATTCTCGGTTTCCAGATGCCACTTTGTCCGCTCATGAAGAGATGTCAGGTATTCCATATGCCACCTTTTCTAAAAGCCTTGAACCATGGCTTGCAGCTGATTCCACCTCTCCAGTCGATTGACTTGTATATCCAGACGACAGGGTTCAGGCAATGCAGTATACGGAGATCCAGTCAAAAAATGAGCAGGCGTCAGTGGATCCAAAGAATTATCCCCAGTTGGGCACAGCGGGCGTGAATTCAGGATAGCTTCAATTTGGGTCAGGACAGTAGAGAGCTCCTCAAACGTTAAAGCCTTTGATCCAAGTATCCGTTTCATATGGAGTTTAATTGAGCGAATTCCAGCTTCCCACATCCCTCCGAAATGGGGAGCAGACGGGGGTATAAAGTACCAGAATTCCCTTCATTGGCAAAGAATCCTGCTAGTTCCTCATCTTTGGCTTGTTGAATGGCCAGACGTCTCATGTCATCCAAAGTTGGCTTGCCTCCATGAAATGTAGTTTCATTGTCCGAATACAGGTCAGTAGGCTTCGCTCGGCGGGCAATGAATCGTTGAAAGGCTGCGATGAAAGCCTGTGTAATTAGCTCACTAACAACCTCGATGTGAAGTGCCTTTGTAGTGAGGCACACGAAAATAGAAAACCATGCCTTTCCGATGCGTGGAGTTCTTCCCTTTGATTCCTTGATTGCGATCGGTCCAGCGTAGTCCAGCCCTGTGTGTTGAAAGGAATTCGAGGAATTGGTAGCTCTCCCATGATCTGGTTGCTTGTGCCCTTTCGTTGAAGAAAACAGGATTTGCATTGGAATACTGCCTTTCTGACGAGATTGCGGGCTCCCAGAATCCAGTACTGCTGACGAAGATTGGTGAACGTTGCATCAACTTCAGTGTGCAGATAGGAGACATGAAAATGTCGAACCAGAAGTCCAGCTAGTGGTGTATCTTTAGGTATCAGAATCGGGTGCTTGGCGTTGTAGTTGAGTGTAGATTGCTCGATTCTCCCACCGACTCGCATTACTCCATAATCATCCAGAAACGGAGAAAACCGGATAAGATGCGATTTAGCGTTAAGCTGGCGTCGATTCTCTAGCTGCGCATATTCTCTGACAAAGGATTTTTGTTGCACATGTCGAATAAGTCGGCGCTGTGCGTCCAGCAACTCTTCAGACGTAAGGAATGGTGCCGAATTCCTATGATGGGATCGAAGAGTGTGAATAAAGCGATGACAGTAGCTAGATACCCTTATAAGACGCGTCCAGGTTGAGAATTTGTGGATGAGTAACTCGTGTATACTTTCATCAGGAAAGTTATGTAGAGTCGTGGGCTTTATGGCTCGTTCTTCGGTGTTGACATCGAAACTTGAAGATACGCTGAACTTGCTTGTAGAAGGTGGCCACTCAGAGGTGGGTGGGGCCAGCCAGGACGGACCTTTCCACCACAGTCGATGCTCCAGAAGCTTTGACGGATGAAGTCCTCGGGAAGCACAATCTGCAGAATTGTCTTCCGTGCGAACATGGTTCCAGCAGCTACGGGGAAAGTCGCTCAATATCTCAGAAGTTCGGTTGCAGACGTAGGGGTTCCACCGTCGAGGGGGAGCTGAAAGCCAGTGTAGCACAATTTCTGAATCTGTCCAGCAACTCGTGCTGAAAAGAGGAATTGTTAGTTATGTTTTGACAATAGAAAGCAATCGAGATAGAAGTAACGCAGCGTTTAGCTCCAAACGTGGAATTGATATGGGCTTGATCGGGGCCACCCGTGTTTTGGCGGCAACCAGAGTTACTTGAAAGCTGCATCCAACTGCAACTCGAGCGTAAACTACCGCACCGTAGGTGTGCGAGGATGCGTCGGCGAATCCGTGTAGTTGAACATCTCGAAATGGTGACGCAATATACCGTGGTACTTGGCATTGCGTAAGTGCTGGCAAATCCTCTACTAAGGCTCTCCAGCGCGTACGTAGACCTTCAGGAATGGGGTCGTCCCACTGCAGGACACTTGTCCAGCTTTCTTGGAAGATTAGCTTGAGTAGAACTGTGACCGGCGCTACCAGTCCAAGCGGATCTTAAATTCGTGATAGCTGAGACAAGAGTTCTCTTTTCGTCGGAGAAATGGTCGCATCGCATCCCTTTAGGTTGAGATACAGAACGTCCTTCCCAGGGTTCCATTGGATACCAAGAACTTTGACAGGTGAATCCGCAGCTGATTTGTTGAGGAGCTGGACAGGTTCAAAACATCTATCTTCAGCTGGTAATGATTTCAGAAGACGCCAACTATTTGAACTCCATTTGCGTAGCTTGAATTTTCCCTTATCCAAGAGGGCTATAAGCTCGTCCTTGAGAATCATAAGCTCCTCGAATGTGTTGGCGCCTGTAGGGATATCGTCCACATAGGCATCGTGCAGAAGAGCGTGAGCTGCTGCAGGGTATTCATGGCCATGATCGTCGGCAAGTTGCTTTAGAACTCGAAAAGCCAGAAATGGTGACGGTGCCAATCCGTAGGTTACCGTCAGCAGGCCGGAAGCGTAGACAAACGCCAAGAAGATCGCGTTGAATCGGTGGACCAATATGTAGTCTGTCATTGAGCGATACTCCAGAACTGTCCTTTCCTGATCCATCAAAAACTACACTACATTTGGTAGTCAGACTGTCCAGTTTGATGACAGTGTGGTGCGGCAAATAGAAGCAGTTGTCTGGGGACTCCTCATCCTGAGCCGAGGTCAATTGTTCCATATGTCCACGTTGCAAGTAGTCGTCCAGGAAAGCTTCGTACTGCTGCTTCAATTCTGGATACCGACGAATTTTGCGTTCCAGCGAGAAGCGATTGATGGCCTGTGGCAAGGTCGAATCAATAGGCGGTGCCATCCCCTTGAAGGGATACTCGACGACGTACACCCCGTTCGTCGAGCGCTTGTGTGTGGCAGCAAAATGACGCTCTGTGGGATCGCTGGCGTCCAGGAGAGCCTGGTTAGGCTGAATGCTGTCCATCTCCATGAATGAACGAACCATCGTGTCTAGGTCCACGTGATGAGTAACCGCAGAAGTAGTGTGATCATCGAATGCAGAGTAAGAGCCTGAGAATCCAACCAAATACAGTATTGAGAGCGATAGGAAAGTCGTTACCAAAGTGTTTCCGATCTCCTGTGTATAGAGACCAAAGTTGATCCGATCCAACAATGACATCGATTGCTCCAGGTGTGCAGAACGTTGGGTCTGCCAAAGGAAGCTCGCAGATTTGCCTCCACGTAGAGGATGAGGTGTCAATAACTTGGGCAGGAAGTGATGACGTCAGCGAGTTGAGAATGAACGAGACCAATTCGACAGTTTGGCTCGAATGACGAGAGCGCAGCTTGATATGTGCGCGTCCTCGGGTAACGCCCGCGCTATTGGCGGCGAGACCGAGAATAGAAATCCGTGCGTGCGTTCGACGCACGCCTATTCGCTGAACAAATGATTCCGATGCCAAGGTTATTGTAGATCCAGTGTCCAGGAGCAGCCTGCAGGTTGTAGTGCTTCCCCAGGCGTCGATGACGTCAGCAAGGATGGTTGGCAACGGAGTCTGAGAACCAGCCGCCGGAATATTCTCCAGAGTATGATGCGTAAAGTTGTTTTCCGCGGGAGTCTCGTTTCCCAAGCGATGACCTTCTCGAGCTAGCGGTTGATTGTGGCCAATTGTAAATCCCGCATGTGAGACTGCTGGTCGATCGCGGCTGTCAACACTTGCTGTGTCAATGTTGTTGCCATTTTGAATTGGCTGCGACGAGCCATGAACCAAAGTATGATGCTTGCGGCGGCAGATCCGACAAGTATGCCTCGATGTACAGTTGCCCATCATATGAGCCGGGCTGAGGCAATTGAAACAGAGCTTTCTTGATTTGAGGAAGTCTCGGCGAGATGCAATGTCGAGTGCGATGAATTGAGGACACTTAAACAGTTGGTGATTCTGCTGGCACGATGTGCACTTCGGCTCTTCCCGTCTTGGATGCGTGTCTGCGTGGTGCGTGGTAGCTGCGCGTCGAGCTTGGGTTGATCGAGTTAATTTAAAAGCCTCCCACGTATCGCAGCGTGATGTGAGAAATTTCAAGAATCGGTTGATGGTCACACCTTTTTCCTCGGATTCTGCGCACTGAGCCCAGGCTTGGCGGGTATCGCTATCTAGTTTTGAAAGTAAAATGAAAATTAGCCAGGGATCCCTCTCTTCGCAATTAAGAGCTCGTAGACCACGAATAACTTCGTCTGCACCATCGGCAATTTTCCGCACTGTGCCGATATTTTAATTTATAGCACTCGGAAGGCTCATGAAACTGTTTAAGAACGATCGAATAATTAGCGATTGTTTGTTATATCGCTGTTCCAGCCGATCCCATGCTTCCCGATAGTTGTAATTAGTAACTGGAATATGTTTAACTAATGCAAGCGCGTCTCCGTCAAGGTACGATTTTAAATAATGAAATCGTTGGCAATCCGTCAGGCTCGAATTGTAAGCAATCGATCCAATAAACATGTCCGAAAAATGTTTCCAGTCCTCATAATTTCCAGAAAAAGTCGGAAGTTTAATTCGCTCGAACTGAAAATCGACATGACTTCTCTGGGATGTGTCTGCGGCTTGAACTGTGGCATCAATACTGTTTGAGGTGACATCCCGTCGCAACTCCTCCAAAGTATTGCTGAGAATAGCGTGTGTAGCATAATGTTTGTCCTCATATGCGTCAAAATCCTCGTCAGGGTTCTCCCAATCGGCTTCCGATTTAAATGCATACAGCTCTTCGGAGAGCCGTACGAACCGCAAATAATTTTTTTTTTTGCGCCAGGCGGACAACTATTATTTGCACTGAATGAATGTCATCAACAAATTTTAAGGCATTATTATGCGCACGAGTAATTTGGCTTTTGCAGAAGCCCCGTTGTTGAATCACACTCCGCATGGTGGTCGAAAGAAGGGAACGATTCTATACGATGTAGGAATCTATAGATCATCGTTTGCCAAAAGGCCAATAATCAAAATCAAATACCCGAAAGAAACGCAGTTCCGGTGATCCGGCTCGAAGGACCAATTTTTATGTTCATAAATAAACCCGCCAGTGTTACTGTTTAGTTTGTTTTATTGGTTAATTTCAGACACTTAATATTAATTAGTTCGACACCGATGCGTACGTTTTCTCGCAGATCAAAAATGTGACTAACTTAAGCTTTGGCTGTACTCACGCCATACGATTAAACTAGCATAAGAAGTAAACAAGTTACAGTTAGAAGAGAGTTAGAAGTTTGGAAAAGTACTGGGCAAGCTCGCGGACAATTACAGCGGTGCGATGCTTACATTGATTCCGCTGATAAGCTCCGCTGAAGCTGCAGACAAATGATAATGTAAACAAAGATAAAGGGTGACTTATTCGCGTATACAGGGTGTCTCGTTCCCAAACACCCACATATAGTTCTCTGGGAATTTCTTATTTCGGCATACTTCTTATGAACTCAGGCGAGTACTTAAAAGTTCGTTTATTTGCTATAGATTTCAAAATATATCGATCTCCTTCTAGTATCTGTGTCACCAGAAATTGACCTTCTAACTTTTGATTCAACGTTGTTTGATGTATTTCCCAATTTTTAAGCAAAACATAATCGACTAAATTTAGTTTTTTTATTGTCAAATCGTTCTTTTGCATATAAAAGATTCCTCGTCATATTTTTTTTCGCCATTTTTTTACATAACTAATATCAACTATGGCCGCCACGCCAGTAGGTATCACAAGGGGATGGTACGCGCCGTAATTGTGACACACTACTGGAAGTGCAACTACACTCTCCATGCGAGGGCAGCTGGAAACAGGCTCTTAGTTAGGTCATGTCTCTGCTAAGAGTGCTCAAAAATTTCCACACCTCCGGGCCGGAATAAGGTGTCATTCGACCCGTGCCGAAAGTCTGCAAGGCTGGGGGGCCGTAAAACAACTAGCCCAGTCGCTAACGGATCTAGTTAGCCTTACCCGGGTACTGCGGATCTCTGCCCGGGTGGACCGTTTATTTCTCCGTAACTCATAGGGACTATGAACAATAGACCAAAAAACATTAAAATACCGCAGGCCTTGACTGCGGCAAATGTCGCAAGACAATTCGAGGACCGTCTCCTTGACGGAGAGCGGCCTACTTCGGTGGTAACACCAAAAAAGCACGCCCAGTTGCGGGAGGGAAGAATCGGCCACACCGAGTCACTCGAATGTGGTCCAAGCCGGCCCAGCGGGACGGGCTAAAAACCCATTACCGCAACTTGGTCAGCCTGGGGCCCGGGATGACCCTAACCGTAAGGGGCTCAGCAGGGCCAGAACGAAGTGGTATCTTCGTTACCTTCAGCAGGGCAAGTCACCCGCAGAAGCTTTGTCTCTGGCCAAGACACCGTAGCCGCTAGAGCAAAAGCCCAACTCTGCTTTGAAGCGGGCAAACTCTACCCTGACGCCTCCGACGGAAACGCCTAAGAGGCAGAAGGTGGAGAAGAGCAGGCCACTGACTGCTTCCTTCGATGGCCCAAGTACCTCAAGGGCTGCAAAGGCAACTGAGGTACGCAAGCCATCATATGCGGCCGTAACTGGGGCCATCAAAGTTGCGGTCGTACCAGAGGGGTACCCCAAAGTCGTCCTTAGCAGTGAGAACCTCTCACAGCTCGAGGACGCACTACTGGAGGAGATAGTCCTTTTTGGTTGGGATTCTCCAATCAAGTTTGCCACACTGCTGAGTGGCTGCAATTAGCCTTGGCATTGATGAAAGCTCATGCGCCAAGATTATTTCTAGTGACCACAAGCTGAGTTTCAGGTTTGGAGACATCTCAGTTAGTGGTTTAAAGAAGGCCAAAGAGATCAAATCCGGCACAAGACAGGTCGAGACTCCTCGAAGTCCACCAGTCTCCGCGGAGAAGGAGAAGCCGAATAAGCTCTCCGAATCCAGCGAGGATCTGGCGGATGATGAGGATCTTGATGCGTCCATCATCGAGATGGGGAATCAGACTTCGATATCCTCTCAGGAGCTGGGCATGGAACTAGACCTGCTGAGTAAGGAAGAAGCGATAACGGCGGATGGTGATCTGGGTATCTCCAAATCAGCAACGCCGACGATGGAGCCGATCATTTAATGGTCGGGAGTACAGGGATAGCTCAGGTGAACATCCATCGCGCCAAGGCAGCCTCGGCCGTGCTGGCAAGGATGTTCACCAAACAACATCTTGGGCTAGCCCTGGTATAACCAGTACCGATCGTGGTAGAAGATGTGGGAGCAGCCAAGAAGACTGTGGTGGCATCGGTATACTTTGCAGGTGACGAGGCGTGCCCACCGCCCGAAATCACTGCACTGGCAGAATACTGCAAGAGGACACACTCACCCATCATCATCGGATGTGATGCAAATGCACATCACGTGATGAAATGGAAATCCTAAATGTCGGCAATGTTCCGACATTTGTTACCAGGGTAAGATCCGAAGTTCTGGACATTACACTTACCAGCAGATCAGTGGCTTCGCATATAAGCGACTGGCACGTATCTTCTGAGGATTCAATGTCAGATCACAGAATTATTCGTTTTAACATAGGGCTAAGTCTAGAATGTAGCGAGCGTAGGCGCAATCCCAGGAATACGAACTGGGAAGGGTTCAATGCCTCCTTACTGCGGAATCCAGCTTCTGGGGTAACCGGGAAACTCAGTACCACTCTAGAACTGGAGGCCGCCGTGGAAGATATTAACTCGTGTCTTACTAACGCGTTTAGAGAAAACTGCTCCCTTGGTCGATCCAAGAGGGAAAAAGATGCTCCATGGTGGAACGACCAATTGGAGAAGTTACGGAAAGCGACCAGGCGTCTCTTTAACAAAGCAAAAAGAGAAGGGAAGTGGGGAATAAACTGACTATGTATAAACATGAGATCAGGAAAGCCAAACGAAGGAACTATAGAACCTTCTGTAAGGCAATAGTAAACACATGTGAAGGCGCAAGACTTCACAGAGCAATCTCCAAAGGAGTGCCAGAATCAAATCAGGCACTACGAACGGAGGATAACTCCTATACTATAGGAAGTAAGGAGAAACTTGAGCTACTACTCGCTCAAGTATTAAAAACAGTTGGACAACCCTGGGGAAAGTACACCCTATGAAACCACAAACAATAAAGTGGTATACAGACGGATCCCTCCCTCACTGTGCTATTGGACGCTGTGCGGAGTTTAATCTACAAAGGAACTATCATGGCAAGGACATTGCTATACTGTCTGATAGTCAAGCAGCCATAAAGGCACTCAGCAAAGCTAAGATAACATCTAAGCTAGTAAATGAAGTGAGGACCGCCCTAGACAAACTGGGAGCAGTCAACAAACTCACAATAAGGTGGGTCCCGGGACACAACAATATCCCGGGAAATGAGCTAGCGGACAACCTAGCCAGGAAAGGGGCAGAGAACCCTCTAATTGGGCCCGAACCATTCTAAAGCCATTTTAACTGGCCTTCTTACGGAGCACTGCCGACTTCGCAGTCATTTGCATAAGATTGGCATTGCAGACAGTGAACTCTGTCGCTTCTGTTGCATGGAGGAGGAGAGCTCTGCACATATTATATGTGACTGCACGGCGCTTTCCATCAGGAGGAACAGACTCCTGGACATGTATGTAGTCCCACGGGAAACAATTGCAGCCCTGAACCCCAATAAAATTCTGGCTTTTATACAGTGCATTGGGCTTCAGGGAGATCTTTGAGTCATGAAGGGGTAGTACAATAGATCCTACTGGGTCGCAGTACACATAGAAACCCACTTAATAATAATAATAATAATCAACCATATTATTTTTTTCAACTATAGGTAACATATTAAGAGGCCTTAATTCCTTTCCAATTAAAAATTCTACAATTAACAGCTATTTGTATTTCGCGTAAAGCGTCTCTGACTACTTTCAAAAGCAGTTAGCATACGCGTTAACAAACTTATAACCCGTTTATTAAATCGAACTCTATTTTTTGCATATAACGGAATTCGCTGAAATTCGATCCAGTGAAAGATCTAGCCTGATCTGCAATGATTCAAGCAGGAACACCAAATATTAATATTGCTGACTTTACCGCGTCTATACAGCTTTAGCAATTAATATTAATGGTGTGGCGTAAATAAGCACGCCTACTTGAACAATGATATATTCTTTTTCGTATTTTTTGCCACTCAGTTTACCGGTAATATCGAAATATATAAATTAGTAACTTCCCTGATGGAGGCTCGTTCAGTTTGCAAGTTATACAATTGTCAAAGAATTTACGAACATGTTACGTCATATATTCGAACCAATAAAATTCATACATTTTGTCCAAGATGTACATAAACTTCGTGGACTTTATTCACTACAGTCCACCAAAAGTTCAGTTATAGTCGGATTGAGAGAGAGGAAATGAGCCATTTTAGCTCCCGGTCTACCCAGAATATCGAAATCAAACGACTGCATGTAAGTTAACAGCTGAAAAGTACACTCGATATATCGGATTCGGCAATTAAGTAGTTTTATAAAGAATACCCTAGCAACTCAATAGATTCACACAAACAATGCTGACGCTCCCAAAATGGGTTCAGCACCCCGCGCTATCCAGTGTGTAGAATTGAAATGAAATGATGAGTAGGCGTGCCGACCACGATTTTATGGCGTGATGCATTGGTGCTAGGGTATGCTTAAATATATTTTGTACTTCAGTTCTGTCTAAGATACCAATAAACATTGATCCGGCTTTAGCCGGATGTAATTGATATAATTGCCGACCCACAAGGACGGTGATTAGAGAAGAAGTAAACTCTCCAACAACCAATTGCTTTACTTGGACTTCTGCAGTGGGACATCCAAGTAAAGCTAACCCCGCTGGACTACACTCCAACCTCACACGCCTCCTACATCGACGTGGGACAGAATAACATATTCGGCGCCCAACTTCTTCAGACCAACAACAACAATATTAATCTCACAGGCTAGTTAAGTTACCAAACATGTAAAATATATTGCACATCTTTTGCTTATTTTCTGTTGCGTAAATTAGAAAATTAGTGGCGACAGTCAGCCGTAGACGCATATAAATCTTCAAGCCATCATGGCAGCGCGGCACATTAACAAGAAGTCTCTATTATCATGTCATGCAAGGGAACTTAGCCTGATGCAGTATTACGACGACGTAGAAAACCGGTTAACATTATTACAAATAAGATCGTTATGACACACGAACCGGACAGTGCTATTCTATTCAATACTGAGGTTAGAAAGATGACCTCCATGCGTTCATTGCAAGTCTCAGGAAAGTTTTGGGAGCCATATTCCTACCGGCTCAACCCAAGGATTTGCCCTCAGCTTTACTTTTAGCTAGGGAATCCAAAACAATCATATAACGCACTATATAATATATATATATCATATAACTGCGCCACGTATGCTAGGGCTTTGAGAGATAAGGCGAATAATTTGAAGCCGCTCCAAAGAACCACTTTGAAAAAATAGCATGGCCGAAGATGGCCAGGGGAAAAACCCGCACTTCTATAAAAAACGAAATGGGCTCTAACAGGATAATTCGCCCCCAAGCAAACGCAAGGCTCTACTATGGCACAGATTAGACAGCCGACCGCCTTCGGAAGCGGTCAACCCGCAAATACCAGAAGCTAGAGTTTTCGAGGCCATAAAAGGCCAGGTTCCACACGTATGACAGGTCAAAGGCGTCAGAGAGTGCAAAATACCATGCAACAGGCTGACGATAAAAATTACAGAGAATATGAAATCGCCGCCGCAAAAACAGTTACCGAAATAGATGAGAAGACTGACGATAATGATCAGATCAATTTTTTGGGGAGCGTATCCGTGTGCCGTTCATTGAACGCCAGTTATAGGGGAGACAACTAAAAATTCTAATCGACACAGGGGCGGCGAAAAACTACATCAACCTCATAAAGGAGCTAAAAAATGTGGTGCCGGTTAATTCCCCTTTCACAGTTAGTTTCATTCATGGTTCCAACAGGGCTTACCAGAACTGTTTAATGAACATTTTTGGGAAAACAGCTGCGTTCCTTCTCTTAGACACCATTTCGATGAATTAATTGGATTTGACCTTCTAGCTCAAGTAGGGGCGAGACTGGACGAAGAAGAAGGTACAGTAGATTACTGTTCTGTTTCCGAAAAGCTGCAGCATCATATTTGCCATACTAGAATCTGTAAAAATTGAATTTCAAAACATGATCACGAACAGATCTAAGGCATTTACGGCCTCTAAAGAGGTACTGTCATTTAAAACTTCTGTCGTTGCCACAATTTTAACAAGCGATGATAAGCCGGTATATTCCAAACTGTTACCGTATCCCATGGGTGTATCTGAGTTCGTGAAGCGAGAAATCGCAGACTTTTTGCAAAAAGGCATTACTGGAACTTCAAGGTCGACTTACAACAACCCAACAAAAACGGTCATGATGATCTGGGGAATAAGAATAAGCGTTTGGTTATAGATTTAGGAAACTTAACGAAAAAACCATCGCTGACAAGTACCCAATGCCGAATATTTTTATGATGTTGGTAAATTTAGGTAAAGCCAAATACATTGCAACGCTAGATTTAAAGTCCGACTATCACCAGATATATTTGGCCGAGCATGACCGCGAGAAGACATCTTTCTCGGTAAACAGCGGATAATATGATTTTTGTCGACTACCGTTTGGTCCTAGAGAACAAATTGGCAAATCGTGGTACGTTTACGTAGATGACGTCACTATTTCATCCGAAAAAGAGTAAGACCATGTTATGCACATAGATTGGGTTTTAAAAAGCCTATGTGATGCCAACATGAAGCTGTCCAACGAAAAAACACACTTTTTCAAACAAATTGTTGCGTATAAGAAAAAGTAAAAGTCATAAAGGAGTACCCAGAACCGACAAATCTGTATGATCTTAGGTCAGTTTTAGGCCTGGCCTGTTACTATCGATGTTCGTTAAAGACTTTGCGGCAATCGCGAGGCCTTTGACAAGTTTGCAGAAAGAAGAAAATGGCTCCGTCAGCAAACACGTGTCTAAGAAAACTCCTATTGACTTCGGTGAATTGCAGAGAGATGCATTCGAAAGGCTAAGAAATGTCTTGGCTTCCGAAAATGTAATTCTCAGATACCCTGATTTCAGGAAGCCGTTCGATCTGACAACGGATGCTTCCGCGAACGGTATCGGCACCGTTCTATCTCAAGAAAAGATACCTAGTACAATGATCCCTAGGACCGTCAAAGAAAGCAGTTCAGCCACGAATGAAATAGAGTTTTTGGCCATAGTGTGGGCTTTAGGCAAGTTACAGAACTATCTGTACGGCACTCGCGATATCAGAATTTATACAGACCACCAGCCTTTGGCACTCGCGGTGTCCGATCGCAATCCTAAAGATGGAAAGCGTTCATAGACGACCATAACGCGAAAATTATAGAATAATTATATAATAACAATTACAAGCCGGGGTAGAGAAAATAATGTGACCGATGTTCTCTCCAGGCAGAATATTAACGCCTTAGAGAATGAGCCTCAGTCAGACGCTGCGACTATTCACAGCGAACATTCACTGACATACACGGTCGAAACGACAGATCAATCACTAAACTGCTTCAGAAATCAAATCATTTCAGAAAAAGATAAAACGAAGCTTATAATTGTTTCTTAGCAAAACTCGCCGACAAAAGCAGCATTTTAAAAATGGTCAAAGAAGTCGTGAACCTCGACGTCATATATCCGAAACATTGCGACCTACCCACTCTAGCAAGCTTCCAGCATAACTTAATTGCTTATTTCCCGCCTACACAGTTTGGACGTTACTAATAGAAACGAACCCTTTCTAAAGTTGGTGATCCACTTAGGTAACCATAGGCCACTTTAGAGTTGATGAATAGCGCAGTGAGGGCAACACCCTGATAGCAACGACCCGTGCAGGAGGAGCTCCAGGCTTTCGACATCCCCCACTAACTAAGTCGGTAACCTGACTCAGGGTGACGGAATCTAGCCGCCGTTGACTAGCGACAGTGCACTGCTGCTGTAGAGGTGGAGAACTTGGCTCCTACAGCATCTCATAACCGAGACCAGACAGAAGACGATAGACCACATTTTCGGTCTTCTCACTCATCGGTCTTCCGACCTGACCACGGCACTCCAGAATATGGACCTGAAGTGCATACTCACCAGAATGAATGACAAGAAAAATACCCTGTTTTCCCCATTTCAGACTCAACGGCACGTCACAAGAGAGACTATGGGCTAAGTTTAGCCCTTAACAACAGGGCGATAGAGTTGTACGAAGGGGCCACAGGGCAACACCCTGATAGCAACGACCCGTGCAGGAGGAGCTCCAGGCTTTCGACATCCCCCACTAACTAAGTCGGTAACCTGACTCAGGGTGACGGAATCTAGCCGCCGTTGACTAGCGACAGTGCACTGCTGCTGTAGAGGTGGAGAACTTGGCTCCTACAGCATCTCATAACCGAGACCAGACAGAAGACGATAGACCACATTTTCTGGAACTGGGCAGACACGTCGGCAAAATTCAGAGAACGCAGTATGGTGAGCTGTTGCTCGAAGTAGAGGAAAAAGCCCCGGAGAGCGTTCCCAAGTACAAGAGCGATCTAGAAGCTGCGTTTAATGATTTGGCCTCTGTGCGCACGGGAGCTCAAAAAATAGCTTTATCCTGCAGGGGACTGACCGACGCTACAGCAGAGGAGAACCAGAGCTGCATGGTCGCCCAATTCCAGGGCCAGATTATATAAGGGGCCTTCGCAGGATGCGGGATGGGACGCAGATAGCCTCAGTGCTGATGAACGCAAACGATGCGATAGCGGTCCTAAAACAGGCCACCTTAACAGGGCGTCCGGCTAACTAGATGCTACAAGTGTCTGGGCTACGGACATCTAGTAGCGACCTGCAATGACACTGATAGGGCAGACAGCTGTCTTAGATGAGGTGAGCGTGGGCACAAGGCAAAGGGGGGCGTTGCAGCACCAAAATGCCTGATCTGCAGCAGCGAGGTGGACAGAAACCACCGACGGCTAGCTTGGCGTGCCCGATGCTCCTAAGCGCACCTTACGTCTTTGGAAGGGGACAATACTCCATGATCCTAGACGAGTCAGGTATAGCAGCTATCAAGTGTTTCAGCTCTCTCCACGTTCACCTATGCGGGGAATTAACACACACACATACATATGTACAGCTGCTATGCTCCGCCTAGCGACACCCCCAACCAGTTCGAGGAGTTTCTAGAGGCACTTGTGGGCCATGCGAGAGGGCAAAGACCGATGATCATTGCCGGTGATTTTAATGCCTGGTCAGTGGCATGGTGCAGTAGAGTATCCAACCTCAGAGGCTGAGAAGAGATAGACGCTATGGGAATACTGGACCTAATACTGCTGAACTACGGAAGGAAGCCGACGTTTAACAACGATAGGGGTATGTAATTTATTGACGTTACCCTTATCAGCAAAGGGCTAGAGGCTAACAATAACTGGATGGTCCATGACGTCGTAACGCTGAGTTACCACGCTCTGATTTCCTTCAGTCTCTCTCCGGAGGGCAAGAACAGCCGGACAAGCATAGGACAACAGGAAGATCGATAAGGACATGCTGGCGTACCAAAAAGATTTCCTGTTAATCCCAAATGGGGATGCAGAGAGTATGGCGGCTGACCTCATGAATGTGCTTGGTAGAATTTGCGACGCAAACCACCCGTGTTCTGTTGGAGTGCCACCCTAAACCATCTACGATGGGATTACCTCAGGGCTAGGAGAACGGCGCAACGAGCCAGAGGCAGTACTCACAACGCGGAGCTCATGGAGGCTTTCGGAAGGAAACGCATGGAGTTAAAGCATGGCATAGCGGCTGCCAAAGCGCGGTCGTATAAGAAACTGCAAGATATCGTAGATACCTGGGGCCCCTGCCCACGATTTTCCGTGCGTCACACAGTCACAGCCAGCCAAGCGCATCAAGCCCAATAAAGCCCCTGGACGAGATGGTATTCCTGGAGCTGTTATTAAAGCAGTGGCGTTGGGTAGACCTGACATTTTCAGGGCCACCTTCCAGCAATGTCTTCTGGACGGAATCTTCCCAACAAAGCCAGAAACTAGTACTGTTGCCGAAAGGCATGGGACCAGCATATAGGACATAGTTGGAAAACTGTTTGAACGTATCCTGTACCCTCGAATAGAGGCGATCAACTGCCTAGGAAATCAGCAATATGGCTAACGGAATGGAAAAAGTACCCTAGAAGCTCTCTCGGCCGCGATTAACATCGCCAGTTCGCTTTGCAGGTGATAGATGGCTAAGAGTCAGAAAGGAATACGGCGCAAATAGACGTAAGGAACGCCTTCAAGACCAGGAGATGGCCCCTAATCCTCGGAGCCACGAACTGTATGGGGATCCAGGGGTACCGAGGTTAGTTGTTGGCAGCTACTTTGGGGATCGTGTCCTATGGTATGATACGAAAGCTGGCCCAAAAATATACCGAGGTTCGGATGGTGTTCCCCAAGGAACATTATGTACGATGAGATCTTGGGCATCCGCAGGCCCTTGGGAGTAGTGCTGCACTGTTTTGCTGATAATTACAGCAGTCGCCAAAATAATTGCAGAGCTGCACGATAAATGTAACACCACGATTAAGCTGACATCCCGTGGCTCGAGAGGCAGTTCTATTAAGCAGCAGGAAAAAGGTGGAGAATTTGCTAGTCTCTGTCACTGGAACACAGGGGACCTCCCAAGAGTTCCTAAAGTACCTGGGTGTTATGAAAGACCACACGTGTTATTCAAGGACCACGCGAGTTACGTCAGGAATCACAGCAATCACAGCTTCTTCATTGGCTAGACTGATGCCCAACGTCGGTGGACCAAGATATCCGGCCAGGAATCTGATGTTGTCAGTAGCAAAAGCTTCGCTGCTTTATGCTGCACCAATCTGGAGCAATGCCACTAGCAGGGGTTCATACCTGAAAGGAGCGCGCTCGGTGCTACGGTCCATGACCCTCAGGCTCATTAGAGGATTCAGGATCAAAGCCGAAAACGCGGCGCTAGCTGTGGAAATCAAGGCTTTCAGCCTAATGCGGGGTGGCGCTTCCCGGCTAGAGGCACACGAGTGGCTGCTGGGTGAGTAGCAGAACACATGGGAGTCCCTGCAACGGGCGAGGTGGTCTTACCAGCTCATCCCTGAGTTGGCGGTTTGGACAAAGTGCCAACACAAATTGGACTACCACTTAACCCAGTACCTCACAAACCATGGCTGCTTTCGGGCCCATCTACTCCGGTTCCACCATGTAGAGCCAACCCTGTTCCAATGTCAACAGCCAATGCCTGTTCTGCGTCGATTGTAAGGAAACAATAGATCATATGCTAATGCAATGCTCCAGGCTTGCGGTGGAGAGGGAGCGGCTAAAGACGCTGTCAGGTACCTCTTCAGCCCAAGTGGCTTGTTCGCGGCTATGTTGGCAAACAGCGAGGCATGGGAGCTGGAAAACAGTCTAATCAATAGTATGATGAAATGAGTCCGATCAGACGAAATGACCAACAGATTGGGTGGCTAAATCAAAACAACAGTCATGTGTGGTGGAGGGTGATAAATACTACCACAGCGTATCCGGAATGTCATAAAAGGCGACTAAGGTTGGAAGGAGGAGCCCCATGGCCTACACTTCCTGCTTATAGAAGCCATACGAGATATATAAGAGGCAGTCCCGGTGAGCGTGCAAGGACATAAGAGCACACGGAGGTTTTGTCTTAGTTCATAGGCATAATTCCACTAGGGATTATGAATCGTGCAAGAACGATAGGTGTCATCTTTAGAAGATTTAAATTTTCCTAATAATAAACCACTTCGGCAGTTGCTGCATGGACGACAAAAAAAATTACCCATACCTTCCTTATGGCCATCGTTCCGCCTTGACGGGGGAGGAGTTATCGGTGACGGCACAAGTACGCCTTCACCTCTCCCGAAAGCACCACGGGCATTGACAACCAATTCGAATTTAAAAAAGGCAAAACGACTTCGGACTGCCTACTCTATGTAGACAATCTCATAACGAAGACAAAAATGCACACCTCCCTCGTCACTCTTGATTTTTCAAGAGCCTTCGATCGAGTAGGTGTGCACTCCATAATCCAGCAATTGCAGGAATGGAAAACGGGCCCCAAAATAATAAAGTACATTAAAAACTTCATGAGTAACAGGAAAATAGCTGTCCGCGTCGGTCCGCATACATCAAACCCATTACCCCTATTAAACGGAATCCCACAAGGTTCACCCATATCCGTGATACTATTCCTCATAGCATTCAATAAACTATCCAACATCATATCCCTACAGAAATAAAATTTAATGCATACGCCGACGACTTCTTCCTTATAATAAATTTCAACAAAAACACGAATACAAACTTCAGCTTAGACAACTCAGGGGCATCGCTATCCCTATCCAAATACCAACACCTCCGCATATGCAGAAAACACATGCAAGATAAGCTGCAACAACATACAAATTCCTACCGTTACTTTCTTAAAAATTCTAGGAATGACCTTAAACAACAAATACAAATGGAACACACACATAAACATACTTCTACCCAAACTACTTAATAAGCTAAATAAAATAAAATGCCTATCTAGTCTTAAATTTAATTGCAACACGCATACACTACTCAATGTCGCAAAGGCAACGGTTATGCCAAGCTAGAGTATGGTTTGTTTTGCTCCCAAAAGCATTTTAAACAAAATAAAAACACAATTTAACTCCGCAATCCGTCTAGCTTTCTGAGCCTATCGCTCTACCCCAATAAATAACTTACTTTACGAATCAAATACTCCGTCTTTAGAAATGAAACGAGACCTTCAAATAGCCAAACTATCTCAAAACCTAAACTTCTCCAAAAACACACCAATACATAAGTTCGTTTAGCATAAAAAAACTAAAAAAAAACAAAACACGAACAATCAAGCTTAGCCTAGAACATTATCTACTGTACAAACCAGTAAAACTCCATAAATACAGGCCATCATGGACCCTCCCCAATCTAATATACATAAGAAAGAACAAACATCTCCAGATCTATACAGAAAATTATACGAACACACAAAGAATAACCTTTAAACACATAATTTCATATTCACTGACGGTTCAAAAATTAATTACACTATAACATTCGCCATTACAACGGAAACATAAATCTTGAAATACGGCATACTGCATCCATATTCATTCGTCCTCACCTCCGAAACAATCGCCATCCTAGAAGCAATAGAACTTATTAAAAACCAAAGAGGCAAATTTATTATCTGCTCCGACTCCCTATCAGCAATAGATTCAATCCAAAACACAAATAATAATAACTTTTACCCCAGCAGAATATGATCGCTAATAACGCAACATGCACCTAAAATTAAAATAATGTGGATTCCTGGACATTCAGGAATAAAAGGAAATGAACTAGCCGATCAAGCTGCAAAATCAGCAATCAACACATCCACATCCTCATTGCCAGCTCCACCACTTTGGCAGTCTTATGTTAACGCTGCGCGAAACTAGTACTGTTGCCGAAAGGCATGGGACCAGCATATAGGACATAGTTGGAAAACTGTTTGAACGTATCCTGTACCCTCGAATAGAGGCGATCAACTGCCTAGGAAATCAGCAATATGGCTAACGGAATGGAAAAAGTACCCTAGAAGCTCTCTCGGCCGCGATTAACATCGCCAGTTCGCTTTGCAGGTGATAGATGGCTAAGAGTCAGAAAGGAATACGGCGCAAATAGACGTAAGGAACGCCTTCAAGACCAGGAGATGGCCCCTAATCCTCGGAGCCACGAACTGTATGGGGATCCAGGGGTACCGAGGTTAGTTGTTGGCAGCTACTTTGGGGATCGTGTCCTATGGTATGATACGAAAGCTGGCCCAAAAATATACCGAGGTTCGGATGGTGTTCCCCAAGGAACATTATGTACGATGAGATCTTGGGCATCCGCAGGCCCTTGGGAGTAGTGCTGCACTGTTTTGCTGATAATTACAGCAGTCGCCAAAATAATTGCAGAGCTGCACGATAAATGTAACACCACGATTAAGCTGACATCCCGTGGCTCGAGAGGCAGTTCTATTAAGCAGCAGGAAAAAGGTGGAGAATTTGCTAGTCTCTGTCACTGGAACACAGGGGACCTCCCAAGAGTTCCTAAAGTACCTGGGTGTTATGAAAGACCACACGTGTTATTCAAGGACCACGCGAGTTACGTCAGGAATCACAGCAATCACAGCTTCTTCATTGGCTAGACTGATGCCCAACGTCGGTGGACCAAGATATCCGGCCAGGAATCTGATGTTGTCAGTAGCAAAAGCTTCGCTGCTTTATGCTGCACCAATCTGGAGCAATGCCACTAGCAGGGGTTCATACCTGAAAGGAGCGCGCTCGGTGCTACGGTCCATGACCCTCAGGCTCATTAGAGGATTCAGGATCAAAGCCGAAAACGCGGCGCTAGCTGTGGAAATCAAGGCTTTCAGCCTAATGCGGGGTGGCGCTTCCCGGCTAGAGGCACACGAGTGGCTGCTGGGTGAGTAGCAGAACACATGGGAGTCCCTGCAACGGGCGAGGTGGTCTTACCAGCTCATCCCTGAGTTGGCGGTTTGGACAAAGTGCCAACACAAATTGGACTACCACTTAACCCAGTACCTCACAAACCATGGCTGCTTTCGGGCCCATCTACTCCGGTTCCACCATGTAGAGCCAACCCTGTTCCAATGTCAACAGCCAATGCCTGTTCTGCGTCGATTGTAAGGAAACAATAGATCATATGCTAATGCAATGCTCCAGGCTTGCGGTGGAGAGGGAGCGGCTAAAGACGCTGTCAGGTACCTCTTCAGCCCAAGTGGCTTGTTCGCGGCTATGTTGGCAAACAGCGAGGCATGGGAGCTGGAAAACAGTCTAATCAATAGTATGATGAAATGAGTCCGATCAGACGAAATGACCAACAGATTGGGTGGCTAAATCAAAACAACAGTCATGTGTGGTGGAGGGTGATAAATACTACCACAGCGTATCCGGAATGTCATAAAAGGCGACTAAGGTTGGAAGGAGGAGCCCCATGGCCTACACTTCCTGCTTATAGAAGCCATACGAGATATATAAGAGGCAGTCCCGGTGAGCGTGCAAGGACATAAGAGCACACGGAGGTTTTGTCTTAGTTCATAGGCATAATTCCACTAGGGATTATGAATCGTGCAAGAACGATAGGTGTCATCTTTAGAAGATTTAAATTTTCCTAATAATAAACCACTTCGGCAGTTGCTGCATGGACGACAAAAAAAATTACCCATACCTTCCTTATGGCCATCGTTCCGCCTTGACGGGGGAGGAGTTATCGGTGACGGCACAAGTACGCCTTCACCTCTCCCGAAAGCACCACGGGCATTGACAACCAATTCGAATTTAAAAAAGGCAAAACGACTTCGGACTGTCTACTCTATGTAGACAATCTCATAACGAAGACAAAAATGCACACCTCCCTCGTCACTCTTGATTTTTCAAGAGCCTTCGATCGAGTAGGTGTGCACTCCATAATCCAGCAATTGCAGGAATGGAAAACGGGCCCCAAAATAATAAAGTACATTAAAAACTTCATGAGTAACAGGAAAATAGCTGTCCGCGTCGGTCCGCATACATCAAACCCATTACCCCTATTAAACGGAATCCCACAAGGTTCACCCATATCCGTGATACTATTCCTCATAGCATTCAATAAACTATCCAACATCATATCCCTACAGAAATAAAATTTAATGCATACGCCGACGACTTCTTCCTTATAATAAATTTCAACAAAAACACGAATACAAACTTCAGCTTAGACAACTCAGGGGCATCGCTATCCCTATCCAAATACCAACACCTCCGCATATGCAGAAAACACATGCAAGATAAGCTGCAACAACATACAAATTCCTACCGTTACTTTCTTAAAAATTCTAGGAATGACCTTAAACAACAAATACAAATGGAACACACACATAAACATACTTCTACCCAAACTACTTAATAAGCTAAATAAAATAAAATGCCTATCTAGTCTTAAATTTAATTGCAACACGCATACACTACTCAATGTCGCAAAGGCAACGGTTATGCCAAGCTAGAGTATGGTTTGTTTTGCTCCCAAAAGCATTTTAAACAAAATAAAAACACAATTTAACTCCGCAATCCGTCTAGCTCTCTGAGCCTATCGCTCTACCCCAATAAATAACTTACTTTACGAATCAAATACTCCGTCTTTAGAAATGAAACGAGACCTTCAAATAGCCAAACTATCTCAAAACCTAAACTTCTCCAAAAACACACCAATACATAAGTTCGTTTAGCATAAAAAAACTAAAAAAAAACAAAACACGAACAATCAAGCTTAGCCTAGAACATTATCTACTGTACAAACCAGTAAAACTCCATAAATACAGGCCATCATGGACCCTCCCCAATCTAATATACATAAGAAAGAACAAACATCTCCAGATCTATACAGAAAATTATACGAACACACAAAGAATAACCTTTAAACACATAATTTCATATTCACTGACGGTTCAAAAATTAATTACACTATAACATTCGCCATTACAACGGAAACATAAATCTTGAAATACGGCATACTGCATCCATATTCATTCGTCCTCACCTCCGAAACAATCGCCATCCTAGAAGCAATAGAACTTATTAAAAACCAAAGAGGCAAATTTATTATCTGCTCCGACTCCCTATCAGCAATAGATTCAATCCAAAACACAAATAATAATAACTTTTACCCCAGCAGAATATGATCGCTAATAACGCAACATGCACCTAAAATTAAAATAATGTGGATTCCTGGACATTCAGGAATAAAAGGAAATGAACTAGCCGATCAAGCTGCAAAATCAGCAATCAACACATCCACATCCTCATTGCCAGCTCCACCACTTTGGCAGTCTTATGTTAACGCTGCGCGAAATTTTTTTATGTACGGAGTTGAGTCGGCCGGTGCGTGCGGCAAACTTTCATAACCACACGGCGGAATCGTGGCATAGTTTTTCGCGTTACTTAGGAAAGTTAAATGACCATTTGTTGCAGGTAAATGGCAAAACTACATGTTTGAAATTTCTACAGCTCAATGTTAATCAATGCGCAGCAGCTCAGAGCCTCCTAACTCAGACTGCGTCGGAGCACAATGTAGACATCATGCTCCTGAGCGAACTTTACGTCACTTTACGTCAGGTATAGCAGCTATCAAGTGTTTCAGCTCTCTCCACGTTCACCTATGCGGGGAATTCACACACACACATACATATGTACAGCTGCTATGCTCCGCCTAGCGACACCCCCGACCAGTTCGAGGAGTTTCTAGAGGCACTTGTGGGCCATGCGAGAGGGCAAAGACCGATGATCATTGCCGGTGATTTTAATGCCTGGGCAGTGGAATGGGACAGTACTGTATCCAACCTCAGAGGCTGAGAAGTGATAGACGCTATGGGAATACTGGACCTGATACTGCTGAACTACGAAAGGAAGGCGACGTTTAACAACGATAGGGGTATGTAATTTATTGACGTTACCCTTATCAGCAGAGGGCTAGAGGCTAACAATAACTGGATAATCCATGACGTCGTAACACTGAGTGACCACGATTTTCCGTGCGTCACAGAACCTGAAGTCGTCGAGCCAGCCAAGCGCATCAAGCCCAATAAAGCCCATGGACGAGATGGTATTCCTGGAGCTGTTATTAAAGCAGTGTCGATGGGTAGATCTGATATCTTCAGGGCCGCCTTCCAGCGATGTCTTCTGGACGGAATCTTCCCAATAAGGTGGAAAAGCCAGAAACTAGTCCTGTTGCCGAAAGGTATGGGACCAGCATATAGGACATAACTGGAAAACTTTTCGGACGTATTCTGTACACTCGAAGAGGTGATCAACGGCCTAGGAAGTCAGCAATATGGCTAACGGAATGGAAAAAGTACCCTAGAAGCTCTCTCGGCCGTGATAAACATCGCCCAGTCCGCTTTGCTGGTGATAGATGGCTAAGAGTCAGAAAGGAATACTGCGCAAATCGACGTAAGGAACGCCTTCAAGACCAGGAGATGGCCCCTAATCCTCGGAGCCACGAACTGTATGGGGATCCCGGAGTACCTGAGGTTAGTTGTTGGCAGCTACCTTAGGGATCGTGTCCTATGGTATGATACGAAAGCTGGCCCAAAAATATACCGAGTTTCGGCAGGTGTTCCCCAAGGAACATTATGTACGATGAGATCTTGGGCATCCGCAGGGCCTTTTGCTGACGATGTGAAAATTACAGCAATCGCCACAATAATGGCAGAGTTGCACGATAAATGTAACACCACGATTGAGCTGACATCCCCTGGCTCGAGAGTGCCGGGCTAGCAATAGAGGCTCACAAGACTGAGGCAGTTCTATTAAGCAGCAGGAAAAAGGTGGAGAATGTGCTAGTCTCTGTCACTGGGACAAAGGTGACCTCCCAAGAGTCCCCAAAGTACCTGGGTGTTATGATAGACCACACGTGTTATTCAAGGACCACGCGAGTTACGTCAGGAATCACAGCAATCACAGCTTCTTCATTGGCTAGACTGATGCCCAACGTCGGTGGACCAAGATATCCGGCCAGGAATCTGATGTTGTCAGTAGCAAAAGCTTCGCTGCTTTATGCTGCACAAATCTGGAGCAATGCCACTAGCAGGGGTTCATACCTGAAAGGAGCGCGCTCGGTGCTACGGTCCATGACCCTCAGGCTCATTAGAGGATTCAGGATCAAAGCCGAAAACGCGGCGCTAGCTGTGGAAATCAAGGCTTTCAGCCTAATGCGGGGTGGCGCTTCCCGGCTAGAGGCACACGAGTGGCTGCTGGGTGAGTAGCAGAACACATGGGAGTCCCTGCATCGGGCGAGGTGGTCTTACCAGCTCATCCCTGAGTTGGCGGTTTGGACAAAGTGCCAACACAAATTGGACTACCACTTAACCCAGTACCTCACAAACCATGGCTGCTTTCGGGCCCATCTACTCCGGTTCCACCATGTAGAGCCAACCCTGTTCCAATGTCAACAGCCAATGCCTGTTCTGCGTCGATTGTAAGGAAACAACAGATCATATGCTAATGCAATGCTCCAGGCTTGCGGTGGAGAGGGAGCGGCTAAAGACGCTGTCAGGTACCTCTTCAGCACAAGTGGCTTGTTTGCGGCTATGTTGGCAAACAGCGAGGCATGGGAGCTGGAAAACAGTCTAATCAATAGTATGATGAAATAAGTCCGATCAGACGAAATGACCAACAGAGTGGGTGGCTAAATCAAAACAACAGTCATGTGTGGTGGAGGGTGATAAATACTACCACAGCGTACCCGGCATGTCATAAAAGGCGACTAAGGTTGGAAGGAGGAGCCCCCATGGCCTACACTTCCTTCTTATAGAAGCCATACGAGATATATAAGAGGCAGTCCCGGTGAGCGTGCAAGGACATAAGAGCACACGGAGGTTTTTGTCTTAGTTCGTAGGCATAATTCCACTAGGGATTATGAATCGTGCAAGAACGATATGTGTCATCTTTAGAATATTTAAATTTTCATAATAATAAACCACTTCGGCAGTTGCTCCTGGACGACAAAAAAAAAAGTACCCATACCTTCCTTATGGCCATCGTTCCGCCTTGACGGGGGAGGAGTTCGAATTTAAAAAAGGCAAAACGACTTCGGACTGTCTACTCTATGTAGACAATCTCATAACGAAGACAAAAATGCACACCTCCCTCGTCACTCTTGATTTTTCAAGAGCCTTCGATCGAGTAGGTGTGCACTCCATAATCCAGCAATTGCAGGAATGGAAAACGGGCCCCAAAATAATAAAGTACATTAAAAACTTCATGAGTAACAGGAAAATAGCTGTCCGCGTCGGTCCGCATACATCAAACCCATTACCCCTATTAAACGGAATCCCACAAGGTTCACCCATATCCGTGATACTATTCCTCATAGCATTCAATAAACTATCCAACATCATATCCCTACAGAAATAAAATTTAATGCATACGCCAACGACTTCTTCCTTATAATAAATTTCAACAAAAACACGAATACAAACTTCAGCTCAGACAACTCAGGGGCATCGCTATCCCTATCCAAATACCAACACCTCCGCATATGCAGAAAACACATGCAAGATAAGCTGCAACAACATACAAATTCCTACCGTTACTTTCTTAAAAATTCTAGGAATGACCTTAAACAACAAATACAAATGGAACACACACATAAACATACTTCTACCCAAACTACTTAATAAGCTAAATAAAATAAAATGCCTATCTAGTCTTAAATTTAATTGCAACACGCATACACTACTCAATGTCGCAAAGGCAACGGTTATGCCAAGTTAGAGTATGGTTTGTTTTGCTCCCAAAAGCATTTTAAACAAAATAAAAACACAATTTAACTCCGCAATCCGTCTAGCTCTCTGAGCCTATCGCTCTACCCCAATAAATAACTTACTTTACGAATCAAATACTCCCTCTTTAGAAATGAAACGAGACCTTCAAATAGCCAAACTATCTCAAAACCTAAACTTCTCCAAAAACACACCAATACATAAGTTCGTTTAGCATAAAAAAAACTAGAACATTATCTACTCTACAAACCAGTAAAACTCTATAAATACAGGCCATCATGGACCCTCCCCAATCTAATATACACATCACTCGGAATCCATAAGAAAGAACAAACATCTCCAGATCTATACAGAAAATTATACGAACACACAAAGAATAACCTTTAAACACATAATTTCATATTCACTGACGGTTCAAAAATTAATTACACTATAACATTCGCCATTACAACGGAAACATAAACGACGCGAGCTACGCCAGGAAGAAGGCAGTCACAGCTTCTGGTAAGCTTTCAAAATGACTCAATTGCTCATTTCCCAGCTACACAGTTTCGCTACGCAGGTTTCGCTAACGAGCAGTTAGAAATTATCACGGCAGAACACTATCGTGCGCCAAAGCGGATCAGGAATATGCCAAGCAAATCCTCCGCGATCATTATTTCCCTAAAATGATCAGCTTAGCAAAAGAAGTTGTTTCAATTGCACCAAAGCACAGAAAAGCGAGATCTGAGAAACACACATACCTATTTACACCGGCGACATTTTCTCAACCGATAGGAAGCAATTCCTAACATGGAATGGTCCATCATTAAAATATACCACAGAATTGCGCGAAGCTTAGATTTTTTGGGGACAGACTTTTTTTTGAAAATCAGGATGTCAGAAGTTCAGAAATCTTAAAACAGATAAAAGAGCTAACACCATTAATAAAATTATCAAAGCCCGAAAAAACGACTTGGTTGGCAGCCCACACATTTTTACGAGGCACTTCTAAAGAGAAATAAAATGCTGACAACAGAAAAACATAATTTAATTCTCACTGTAACATTGACGATATTGATATTTTTCAAAATGTGGGCGCGGCAGTTTTGGGAGGTTTAGGGCGTTAGAGTCGGCATGTCTACATGGGTCAACAAACGTGCGCTGCGTCTTTGTCTCTAAAATCTGTATTCTTAATATAAACCTTCTAGCTTTTACAGTTCCTGAGATCGAGACCTTCATATGGAGAGATGGACATGGCCAGATCGACTCGGCTATTGATCCTGATTAAGAATATATGTGGAATATTTAGGATCATGCCGATCTGAAATCACTCATTGAACAAGACACACCAATAGTTAGTTTATTAGAATACAACATTTACAACATTTCATACTGTATATAATGATACGAAAACATTTAATTTTAAACATTCTAAGCTTTTGTGGCACAATTGCTATGCAGACTTACCATTTCTTAGCTAATTCCTTGTAAGCTTCTCTTATTTCGTATGTTGTTGCCATTTTTGTTATTCCCAGTATAGCGTATGGGTCATTTAACGAAGAACAAAAGCGTATATTGGATGTTATACACAGGATCAGAATGGTTATTATATAATTACTTCTAAAGAATGAAATCATCTTTTAAACTTTAACTGTAAGTACAAACATTAAGTAAAAATTAATATTGATATCGGAGTTTTTAAAATCTTAAATTTGATGAAAGTCAGTTTTTCTCTTAATTTTAAATGAACCAATATGATTTTATTATTACACAATACTTTTACATGACTAAAAGCAGACAATTTTTTTTAATATCCATTGCCTACTCGTTACAATGTCTTATAGCGAGAGCAAAAAGACAAATGTGAGGAAGTCAACATATGCGTATATTCTATATTATTAATCAACACAAAACAAGAGAGGAGGCTTTAGTCAAGTTCCCCGCCCATCAGATAACCGTTACTCAGCTAGTGTGAATGCAAACGGGAAATTTCATAATTTTTCTGGGATATCGATAAATATTAGGGAATAAAATGAAAAAACATTTCAAAATTGTTCAAAAGTGTGGGCGTGGCTGGTTTGGTGGCTTTAGGGCGTTAGAGTGGGCGTGGCAAAAAGTTTTTTGGGGGGAGGCTTTATACTTCAAAGCGAACGGTCGTGTTTTTTTTTTGCGCACCGATTTTTATTTTGTGTTTGTCAAACCAGCCGTGGTTTTTAATAATCTTCTTTAATTATCATATATTTTAAACATAATTATTAAAGATCCGTTCGCTTCACGAGTGATTCTTTGTGATTTGTGCATTAGTTTAAACAAATATACAAAGTCTTTTGTTTACTCTCCCTTTTGTGCGTTGTTCGTAGTGCTGTGTGGTGTTGTTTTTTTGCATGCACATAAACTGCACTGTGCACTTATTCCCCCGCTCACACTCTCTTTCGCTCTCCCACACAAAATCTAAAATTTCTGAGAAGACTGCTCTAGTGCGGTTCTTTTAACAGCTCGCTTGAAAGTTTTTGATCGTGTGTTTTCGTGCACAGTGGTCTGATTTCAGTTAAACATGGTAACCGTAAATGTTGTCTGCTTTTATAAAAATTGTTGCCAGGTTATAAAACCTGAGCAGCCAAAAATGATTTGTTGGCTATGTGATAGAATGGTGCACACTAAGTGCGCTGGTTTTAATGACCGAACGAGTGATGACCTAGCAAAGGGTAAAAATCTAAATTACTGTTGTGATGCTTGCCTTGTAGTTGTGAACGAGATGAAATCGTTTATGCGCCAAATTAAAGGTGGCTTGAAAGAACTGATCAACAGTTTTGGCGTAGCTAGAGATAGTTTTCGTCGAGCCGATGATCTTCTTTCCGCGCTTAATTCACAGTTTAATGGCCTTAATCTATTAGATGAATCTCCAAAGCGCAAAAAAGCCGCTGGTGGTAGGCTGCCTAAGGCCCCGCAACCACGGGCAAATGATCAACAGGACTCCACATCTGATCAGCTGTCAATCGCAACAAATCCGCATATGTTGTTAAGATCGGCAGCTAAAAAAGATTCGGAGCAATCCGATCAATCCGCTGTGGAGGGAGCCCTGTGATTGCTGAAGATTCCGATTTGCCTGCACTGGTCTCTCAACCAGTGATTCTACCTGTCCTGATTAGTTTACCACCACAAGGGAACATTGAGTCCGGACTACCGGCACAAGTTGGTTCAAGTCGCGGTGGTTCCACTAAAGAGACAAATTTTCGTTTCTCGGCTTTCCCCTGATCAAACATCGTCGGATGTATTGTCTTATATACAAGACAAAACAAAAGCCGATAATATAAAAGTGGAAAAATTTTAATTTTCTTCCGCTGGGGACATATCATCTTTCAAGATAACTGTCCCAAACGACCATTTTTCGACCATATGCTCGGGTGATTTTTGGCCGAATAGTACGGTGGTAAAAGAGTTCGAAGCTAAGATCAAAATTAGGAAAAATGGGGCCGTGGGAATTAGACTTCCTTCACGTGGCCAGACCACTGCACCATCCGCCTCTTCATCTTCTTCCTCTTTTTTAAAAAATTAACAACGAATCTTACATTTCCTATCAAAATGCTAGAGGCTTGCGTAGCAAACTAACGAAATTGTATTGTGATAGCCTTTCCTTTGCATCCCATATAATAGTGTTCACAGATACTTGGTTAAAGCCGGAGATACTTAACTCCGAAGCCTTCCAGGTATGTACACTATATATAGGTATGACCGTCCCTCCAGAGGTGGGGAGGTGGAGTCTTAATTGCGGTTAGATCTACCCTCGCGTCGGAATGAGTTACTTTTTGACGAGTCCCATAACTCTGAATTCTTATGCGTAAAGCTGTCATTTTCCGACAGATCAGTTTACATTACGTGCTCGTATTTGCCACCGTCTTTTGAATTCTCAGAGTATCAGAATCATCTGTCCGCTATCCAATCCATCTTAAATAAACTGTCTAACAGGGACCAATTAGTAGTTCTAGGTGATTTTAATATACCTGGCACAACGTGGTCCCCAGAAGAAAATTCGAATATCCTTCTCCCTTTAGCACAACATGAATTTATTGACGAATTGCTCGACTTATCGTTGTCGCAAGTTAATTATATTCGAAACTCTCTTGGTCGACTGTTGGATCTATGTCTTGTAACAATTCCAGAAAGTGTGTTTCTGTCCAGGGTAGCACCTCTTACTCAACTTGAAGATCCATATCATCCTACTTTCGAGGTGGCAATCGACTTAGGTACGGTATTAAAAGTAAATTCAGAGAAGTCAACAAAGCGAATTCACTGTTTTCGCAAGGCAAATTTTCAGAGGCTAAACAATTTTATAGCTGGCTTTAATTGGTCCGATCTTTACTCCTGCAACATAATGGCGGATGCGATTAATGTTTTTTACCGCAATTAAATCTCTAAACCTCCTTGGTTTAATAAAGAATTGACACACCTAAGAAATGTAAAGTCCAGACTCTATATGAAATTTTAAAATACCGGTTCTCAGTCCATCCTTTGTAAATATTTAAGCGCTCGGTTAAACTTTACCGTGCTTAATGCTCAGTGCTACAAAAATTATTTAAAGCGTTGTAAGTTCCAGTTTGCACAGGATCCGAAACAGTTTCATAATTTCGTTAGCACTAAGCGAAAAACAAGTTCTTACCCTTCCTCGCTATTTTTTGAAAACACTACGGTTACATCGGATCAGGCAATAGCCGGTCTATTCGCCAAGTTTTTCAAACAAGATATTCTACTTTACCTCATTCTGAATCTAATATTCTGCCCCACTATAAACGAAAGCTCACTGCTTAACGATCTTCAGCGTGTTAAACCGGTCTATTCGCCAGGTCCCGATGGAATCCCTGGCTGTGTGCTCAGATTCTGTGCCTTACCTCTGGTATCTTCACAGTTTCGTAATATATGGAAGGAGTCCTTTGTGATTCCTCTTCATTAAAAAGGTAGCAAACTGGATGCAAGCTATTCCAAAACTTTTTGAAAATGTTATCACTCCTCATTTGCAGCACCTTTGTAGATCAATCATAACACCGTGTCAGCACGGTTTTATGAAACGCAGATCAACAACCACTAACCTCTTAGAGCTAACTTCTTTCGTAATACAATAACCTTCAAACAGATGTCATCTGCACTGACAGTAAATCATTTGACTCTGTTAATCATTACCTTCTAGTAAGGAAACTTGATCTATTAGGTTTCCCTATTGATCTTCCAAATTGGATTTCACGCTATCTGAATGGCAGGACGCAAAAAGTCCTCTTTAAAAATTCTCTTTCTTGTATTCTCCGAGTCACATCCGGTGTCCCACAAGGGAGCCACCTTGGTCCGCTTATTTTTACCTGATTCATTAACGACCTCCCCTTAGCAAGAAAACATTCGCGTGTACTTATGTACGCAGACGATGTTAAATTATGCCTCCAGCACAAGGACATTTCGCGCTACTTGGACTTACAATCCGATCTAGACAGCTTTCAAATACGGTGCCGTGATAACATATTAAACTTAAATGGCTCAAAGTGTAAAGTTATGACCTTTTGTCGTGTCAACCCAATACGCACGACTTACACTCTAAGTGGGACAGAATAATCTTGATGATCTTGGTGTTCTTCTGATTAGGGTTCAAAATTTTCTGACTATATTTCGATTATTGTCAGTAAGGCCAGTGGTGTACTTGGTGGTCTAAGGAATTGTGGTCTAAGGAATTTGATGATCGTTACATGACTAAAACCTTATTTATTTCGTTAGTCCGTTCGATTCTCGAGTACGGATCACCTGTTTGGAGTCCACAATACGCAGTCAACTCGGACCGCATTGAATCGGTCCAAAAAAACTTTTTACTTTTTGCCTTGCGGCGCCTAAATTGGGACTACTTTTAATTAATTTACCTTCACTAGCTAACCGTAGAACTATGCTTGGAACAGTCTTTATTTGTAAGCTTATTCGTGGTGATGTTGAGAGTCCCGACATGATTAGTCGGCTTAACTTATGGGTTCCAAGTAGATTCACTAGAAACTAAATACCCCTTTTTTTAAAATCATTGTAGATCTATGCAACTATGAGTTGCATGACCCTTACAGAGTATTATGTTCTGACTATAATAGACTTTATTATCTGTATCTGTAATCTGTAACTATTATCTGTAACCTTGACTCTCTGCCGCTCTTAAAGAAATCAATTTTAACTTCTCGCGTCTATCTTCTCGCGAATCGAGCCGTACGATACACGGCAGCGACCCTGGGTCGGTTGGGCGGGAGGTGTGGCCGTGTGACCCGTGCGAAAAAAATAATCGATAGAAATTTACACGACTAATAAAATTATGAAAAATACCAAAATTGTTCAAAATGTGGGCGTTGCAGTTTTGGGAGGTTTTAGGGCGTTAAAGTCGGCGTACCTACATGGGTCAACAAACGTGCGCTGCGTCTTTGTCTCTAAAATCTGTATTCTTAATCTGAACCTTCTAGCTTTTACAGTTCCTGAGATCGAGACCTTCATACAGATGGACATGGCCAGATCGACTCGGCTATTTATCCTGATCGAGAATATATAGTGGAATATTTAGGTATTTAATATAATAACAAAATATATGATTTTATGTATATGCATTTTATTTATGTATTTTATTAGGTTTATTTGATCTTGATTACACCAGAGTTAATTAAGAATTGATTATATAAATTATTATTATGTTCTAGCAAACCTTAAAGATCTGCGAAGCTTTACATATTTGTTTATCGGTAACTTAAGCTTTCTATTGATTAATGGTTTGTGTCTTTACTATGAGTCTCTTGAATAGTGAAGCTTTTCCAAAGATCGGTTTAAGTTTTTCATTTGGAGAATGAATATGTCACTTTATAGATTTTATATGGTCGGATACGCTTCCTTCTGCCTGTTACATACTTTTCATCGAATCTATTATACCCTCTTACTCTACAAGTAACGGGTATAAAAATGTGAAAGATTATATTTATTCTCGACTTTGTTTTACATTCTTGTTCAAAAGTGTGGGCGTGACTGGTTTGACAGCTTTAGTGCGTAAGAGTGGGCGTGGGAAAGAATTTTTTGGGAAATCGGTAGAAATTTACAAGAATCATGAAAAAAATATCGAAAAATGTTTCAAAAATGTAGGCTTAGCAGTTTTTTGCAGTTTTAGGGCGTTAAAGTGGGCGTTGCAAACGGTTTTTTTTTTTTAAATCGATAGAAATTTACAAGACTAATAAAAATGATAAAAAATATCAATACATTTTTTAAAAGTGTGGGCGTGACAGTTTTGTGCGGTTTGTGGGCATTTAACTCTACTATTAACGGATATAACAAAGAACTTTAAACTTTAAAAACCTCATATATATACCAAAAATAATATTGAATTTTAAAACTAACAACAATTGCAGATGTGGAAGTAATAGCAATTAAACTTCTCTAAAAGAGTTATTTATTGCAACGACCTGAGACAAATCGACGAAGTCACAATTCTACAAGAGTTAAAACCACAAAAAGGAACTGACGTTAAACAAATAATGAAGCGACAATGCCCAACTCTAACTCTGACAGCAACAACATCACCTTAGTTGAAATTGGATTGATTATTATAACCTTGGAGTCGCATAAGCTCCCTCAAATATTACGAATCGGTTACGAAACAGTCCGAGCACGAGACTATATCCCACTCCCATTTCGATGCAAAAAATGCCTCCGCTTTGGTCATCCAGCACCCATATGCAAAAGTGTAGAAACTTGCATCAATTGCTCAGAAACAAAACACACAAACAACGGAGAAAAATGCACAAACGAAAACAACTGCTTAAATTGCCGAAACAACCCAGAACTTGACCATCAACACAGCCCAATTGACCGAAAATGCCATACGTTCATAAAAAAGCAGGAATTAACAGCCATCAAAACCACACAAAAAACCATAAAACTGCCCAACACATATATTTCGAACGTCACTTCTTCCAAACGAAAAACACCTATGCCAAAACACTTACAAACGGCACAACCCAGAGTCAATACAATACACTGTCCTCAACATAATAAGCGATATAGAAGCAATAGCCATAAATATAGAATCTAAACTTAAACCCACACACTTAATCCCACAAACCTCACCTAACACACATCCATACAGGGTTCCATGGTGGAATAAGCACCTCGACCAATTACGAAAACAAAAACAACTTGCCTGGAAAAAATTAAACCGCACAACTACTGTTGACAACATATAAGACTATAGACGCAAAAACGCAAAATTTAGATTCGAACTAAAAAAGAGGAAAAAAGAAGCTTCCAGCTCATTCACCTCACCCATCCAACCCACTACTCCCTCAACCAAAATATGGACCAATATAAGACGCTTGTGCGGACTTAACCCAATAAAACAAATTCATGCCATCACAAACCCACAAAACAATTAGACTACATTGGATAGCAACGAAATTGCTAACATATTCGAACAACACTTTTCTGACCCCTCCGGTGACTGGAACTTTTCAGAGTTCCGAAACAATAAATATAGAAATAACCTACATCACTATACCCCCTCTCCAATAGCCCAAACACTAGAAGAAAACATAAATTATCTCGAACTTAGCTCAGCAGACCTATCTCTCTCAACTGCTGTATAGCAAAAGCACTAGATAAAAAAATAGCGAAAAGACTCTGGTGGCTAGCGACATATAACAATTTAATTAATGACAACCAATTCGAATTTAAAAAAGGCAAAACGACTTCGGACTGTCTACTCTATGTAGACAATCTCATAACGAAGTCAAAAATGCACACCTCCCTCGTCACTCTTAATTTTTCAAGAGCCTTCGATCGAGTAGGTGTGCACTCCATAATCCAGCAATTGCAGGAATGGAAAACGGGCCCCAAAATAATAAAGTACATTAAAAACTTCATGAGTAACAGGAAAATAGCTGTCCGCGTCGGTCCGCATACATCAAACCCATTACCCCTATTAAACGGAATCCCACAAGGTTCACCCATATCCGTGATACTATTCCTCATAGCATTCAATAAATTATCCAACATCATATCCCTACAGAAATAAAATTTAATGCATACGCCGACGACTTCTTCCTTATAATAAATTTCAACAAAAACACGAATACAAACTTCAGCTCAGACAACTCAGGGGCATCGCTATCCCTATCCAAATACCAACACCTCCGCATATGCAGAAAACACATGCAAGATAAGCTGCAACAACATACAAATTCCTACCGTTACTTTCTTAAAAATTCTAGGAATGACCTTAAACAACAAATACAAATGGAACACACACATAAACATACTTCTACCCAAACTACTTAATAAGCCAAATAAAATAAAATGCCTATCTAGTCTTAAATTTAATTGCAACACGCATACACTACTCAATGTCGCAAAGGCAACGGTTATGCCAAGCTAGAGTATGGTTTGTTTTGCTCCCAAAAGCATTTTAAACAAAATAAAAACACAATTTAACTCCGCAATCCGTCTAGCTTTCTGAGCCTATCGCTCTACCCCAATAAATAACTTACTTTACGAATCAAATACTCCGTCTTTAGAAATGAAACGAGACCTTCAAATAGCCAAACTATCTCAAAACCTAAACTTCTCCAAAAACACACCAATACATAAGTTCGTTTAGCATAAAAAAACTAAAAAAAAACAAAACACGAACAATCAAGCTTAGCCTAGAACATTATCTACTCTACAAACCAGTAAAACTCCATAAATACAGGCCATCATGGACCCTCCCCAATCTAATATACACATCACTCAGAATCCATAAGAAAGAACAAACATCTCCAGATCTATACAGAAAATTATACGAACACACAAAGAATAACCTTTAAACACATAATTTCATATTCACTGACGGTTCAAAAATTAATTACACTATAACATTCGCCATTACAACGGAAACATAAATCTTGAAATACGGCATACTGCATCCATATTCATTCGTCCTCACCTCCGAAACAATCGCCATCCTAGAAGCAATAGAACTTATTAAAAACCAAAGAGGCAAATTTATTATCTGCTCCGACTCCCTATCAGCAATAGATTCAATCCAAAACACAAATAATAACAACTTTTACCCCAGCAGAATACGATCGCTAATAACGCAACATGTACCTAAAATTAAAATAATGTGGATTCCTGGACATTCAGGAATAAAAGGAAATGAACTAGCCGATCAAGCTGCAAAATCAGCAATCAATATGCCACTTATCCTCACCCCAAACATAAATACCACAGATATAAAAAAAACAGCTTAAAGCCGACCTTGCGGCGAAAAATAAAGAAAACATAATAAACTGCAGTCCATGGTACCAATCTATTAATACGAACACCTTACACACATGCGATTACCTCAAACAATCTCCCCCAAATTGGACCAGACTCGAACAAATAAAAATAATACGACTTCGACTAGGACACACAAACATAACCCACCAACACTACCTAAATCCCAATTCAATACCAACTTGTCCGTTTTGCCAAGGTGATATTCCAATAAGCCACATATTAAACTCATGCCCATCCCTCCTACAAGCCAAACAAGACATATTTAACAACACCAACCCTATAGACCTTCTTAGGAAACCCAATCCAGATAACATACAAAAACTCATACTTTTCCACAAAAAAACCAAATTATACCACAAAATCTAAAAACAAACAGCAATTAGTTAGCAAATTAGATATTAACTAAATTAAGATATAATAACATTGTAAATAAATATAGCTGTAAGCCCCGTAGCCAATGCTATACTATCTAAGTTAGTCTAGTTTTGTAAACTATTCTATCTATCATAATAAATAAATAAAAATAAATATTGAATAGGTATCTGAATATGCTTAAAGCCAAATGGAACGTTGCAATGATGCACAATATCGCCACGACACACCTGACGATCATCCACATCCTCATTGCCAGCTCCACCACTTTGGCAGTCTTATGTTAACGCTGCGCGAAATTTTTTTATGTACGGAGTTGAGTCGGCCGGTGCGTGCGGCAAACTTTCATAACCACACGGCGGAATCGTGCCATAGTTTTACGCGTTACTTAGGAAAGTTAAATGACCATTTGTTGCAGGTAAATGGCAAAACTACATGTTTGAAATTTCTACAGCTCAATGTTAATCAATGCGCAGCAGCTCAGAGCGTCCTAACTCAGACTGCGTCGGAGCACAATGTAGACATCATGCTCGTGAGCGAACTTTACGTCACTTGAAGGGGACAATCCTCCATGATCCATGACGAGTCAGGTATAACAGCTATCAAGTGTTTCAGCTCTCTCCACGTTCACCTATGCGGGGAATTAACACACACACATACATATGTACAGCTGCTATGCTCCGCCTAGCGACACCCCCGACCAGTTCGAGGAGTTTCTAGAGGCACTTGTGGGCCATGCGAGAGGGCAATGACCGATGATCATTGCCGGTGATTTTAATGCCTGGGCAGTGGAATGGGACAGTACTGTATCCAACCTCAGAGGCTGAGAAGTGATAGACGCTATGGGAATACTGGACCTGATACTGCTGAACTAGGAAAGGAAGCCGACGTTTAACAACGATAGGGGTATGTAATTTATTGACGTTACCCTTATCAGCAGAGGGCTAGAGGCTAACAATAACTGGATGGTCCATGACGTCGTAACGCTGAGTGACCACGCTCTGATTTCCTTCAGTCTCTCTCCGGAGGGCAAGAACAACCGGACAAGCATAGGACAACAGGAAGATCGATAAGGAAATGCTGGCGTACCAAAAAGATTTCCTGTTAATCCCAAATGGGGATGCAGAGAGTATGGCCCAAAAATATACCGAGGTTCGGATGGTGTTCCCCAAGGAACATTATTTACGATGAGATCTTGGGCATCCGCAGGCCCTTGGGAGTAGTGCTGCACTGTTTTGCTGACGATGTGATAATTACAGCAGTCGGCAAAATAATTGCAGAGCTGCACGATAAATGTAACACCACGATTAAGCTGACATCCCGTGGCTCGAGAGGCAGTTCTATTAAGCAGCAGGAAAAAGGTGGAGATTTTGCTAGTCTCTGTCACTGGAACACAGGTGACCTCCAAGAGTTCCTAAAGTACCTGGGTGTTATGAAAGACCACACGTGTTATTCAAGGACCACGCGAGTTACGCCAGGAATCACAGCAATCACAGCTTCTTCATTGGCTAGACTGATGCCCAACGTCGGTGGACCAAGATATCCGGCCAGGAATCTGATGTTGTCAGTAGCAAAAGTTTCGCTGCTTTATGCTGCACCAATCTGGAGCAATGCCACTAGCAGGGGTTCATACCTGAAAGGAGCGCGCTCGGTGCTACGGTCCATGACCCTCAGGCTCATTAGAGGATTCAGGATCATAGCCGAAAACGCGGCGCTAGCTGTGGTAGGCTTGCCGCAAAGTGATCTGGAGATCAAGGCTTTCAGCCTAATGCGGGGTGGTGCTTCCCGGCTAGAGGCACACGAGTGGCTTCTGGGTGAGTAGAAGAACACATGGGAGTCCCTGCAATGGGCGAGGTGGTCTTACCAGCTCTTCCCTGAGTTGGCGGTTTGGACAAAGTGCCAACACAAATTGGACTACCACTTAACCCAGTACCTCACAAACCATGGCTGCTTTCGGGCCTATCTACTCCGGTTCCGCCATGTAGAGCCAACCCTGTTCCAATGTCAACAGCCAATGCCTGTTCTGCGTCGATTGTAAGGAAACAACAGATCATATGCTAATGCAATGCTCCAGGCTTGCGGTGGAGAGGGAGCGGCTAAAGACGCTGTCAGGTACCTCTTCAGCACAAGTGGCTTGTTTGCGGCTATGTTGGCAAACAGCGAGGCATGGGAGCTGGAAAACAGTCTAATCAATAGTATGATGAAATAAGTCCGATCAGACGAAATGACCAACAGAGTGGGTGGCTAAATCAAAACAACAGTCATGTGTGGTGGAGGGTGATAAATACTACCACAGCGTACCCGGCATGTCATAAAAGGCGACTAAGGTTGGAAGGAGGAGCCCCCATGGCCTACACTTCCTGCTTATAGAAGCCATACGAGATATATAAGAGGCAATCCCGGTGAGCGTGCAAGGACATAAGAGCACACGGAGGTTTTTGTCTTAGTTCGTAGGCATAATTCCACTAGGGATTATGAATCGTGCAAGAACGATATGTGTCATCTTTAGAATATTTAAATTTTCATAATAATAAACCACTTCGGCAGTTGCTCCTGGACGACAAAAAAAAAAGTACCCATACCTTCCTTATGGCCATCGTTCCGCCTTGACGGGGGAGGAGTTCGAATTTAAAAAAGGCAAAACGACTTCGGACTGTCTACTCTATGTAGACAATCTCATAACGAAGACAAAAATGCACACCTCCCTCGTCACTCTTGATTTTTCAAGAGCCTTCGATCGAGTAGGTGTGCACTCCATAATCCAGCAATTGCAGGAATGGAAAACGGGCCCCAAAATAATAAAGTACATTAAAAACTTCATGAGTAACAGGAAAATAGCTGTCCGCGTCGGTCCGCATACATCAAACCCATTACCCCTATTAAACGGAATCCCACAAGGTTCACCCATATCCGTGATACTATTCCTCATAGCATTCAATAAACTATCCAACATCATATCCCTACAGAAATAAAATGTAATGCATACGCCGACGACTTCTTCCTTATAATAAATTTCAACAAAAACACGAATACAAACTTCAGCTCAGACAACTCAGGGGCATCGCTATCCCTATCCAAATACCAACACCTCCGCATATGCAGAAAACACATGCAAGATAAGCTGCAACAACATACAAATTCCTACCGTTACTTTCTTAAAAATTCTAGGAATGACCTTAAACAACAAATACAAATGGAACACACACATAAACATACTTCTACCCAAACTACTTAATAAGCTAAATAAAATAAAATGCCTATCTAGTCTTAAATTTAATTGCAACACGCATACACTACTCAATGTCGCAAAGGCAACGGTTATGCCAAGCTAGAGTATGGTTTGTTTTGCTCCCAAAAGCATTTTAAACAAAATAAAAACACAATTTAACTCCGCAATCCGTCTAGCTCTCTGAGCCTATCGCTCTACCCCAATAAATAACTTACTTTACGAATCAAATACTCCCTCTTTAGAAATGAAACGAGACCTTCAAATAGCCAAACTATCTCAAAACCTAAACTTCTCCAAAAACACACCAATACATAAGTTCGTTTAGCATAAAAAAACTAAAAAAAACAAAACACGAACAATCAAGCTTAGCCTAGAACATTATCTACTCTACAAACCAGTAAAACTCCATAAATACAGGCCATCATGGACCCTCCCCAATCTAATATACACATCACTCAGAATCCATAAGAAAGAACAAACATCTCCAGATCTATACAGAAAATTATACGAACACACAAAGAATAACTTTTAAACACATAATTTCATATTCACTGACGGTTCAAAAATTAATTACACTATAACATTCGCCATTACAACGGAAACATAAATCTTGAAATACGGCATACTGCATCCATATTCATTCGTCCTCACCTCCGAAACAATCGCCATCCTAGAAGCAATAGAACTTATTAAAAACCAAAGAGGCAAATTTATTATCTTGCGGCGAAAAATAAAGAAAACATAATAAACTGCAGTCCATGGTACCAATCTATTAATACGAACACCTTACACACATGCGATTACCTCAAACAATCTCCCCCAAATTGGACCAGACTCGAACAAATAAAAATAATACGACTTCGACTAGGACACACAAACATAACCCACCAACACTACCTAAATCCCAATTCAATACCAACTTGTCCGTTTTGCCAAGGTGATATTCCAATAAGCCACATATTAAACTCATGCCCATCCCTCCTACAAGCCAAACAAGACATATTTAACAACACCAACCCTATAGACCTTCTTAGGAAACCCAATCCAGATAACATACAAAAACTCATACTTTTCCACAAAAAAACCAAATTATACCACAAAATCTAAAAACAAAACAGGCAATTGTACATAACAAGCCAGCAATTAGTTAGCAAATTAGATATTAACTAAATTAAGATATAATAACATTGTAAATAAATATAGCTGTAAGCCCCGTAGCCAATGCTATACTATCTAAGTTAGTCTAGTTTTGTAAACTATTCTATCTATCATAATAAATAAATAAAAATAAATATTGAATAGGTATCTGAATATGCTTAAAGCCAAATGGAACGTTGCAATGATGCACAATGTCGCCACGACACACCTGACGATCATCCACATCCTCATTGCCAGCTCCACCACTTTGGCAGTCTTATGTTAACGCTGCGCGAAATTTTTTTATGTACGGAGTTGAGTCGGCCGGTGCGTGCGGCAAACTTTCATAACCACACGGCGGAATCGTGCCATAGTTTTACGCGTTACTTAGGAAAGTTAAATGACCATTTGTTGCAGGTAAATGGCAAAACTACATGTTTGAAATTTCTACAGCTCAATGTTAATCAATGCGCAGCAGCTCAGAGCGTCCTAACTCAGACTGCGTCGGAGCACAATGTAGACATCATGCTCGTGAGCGAACTTTACGTCACTTGAAGGGGACAATCCTCCATGATCCATGACGAGTCAGGTATAACAGCTATCAAGTGTTTCAGCTCTCTCCACGTTCACCTATGCGGGGAATTAACACACACACATACATATGTACAGCTGCTATGCTCCGCCTAGCGACACCCCCGACCAGTTCGAGGAGTTTCTAGAGGCACTTGTGGGCCATGCGAGAGGGCAATGACCGATGATCATTGCCGGTGATTTTAATGCCTGGGCAGTGGAATGGGACAGTACTGTATCCAACCTCAGAGGCTGAGAAGTGATAGACGCTATGGGAATACTGGACCTGATACTGCTGAACTAGGAAAGGAAGCCGACGTTTAACAACGATAGGGGTATGTAATTTATTGACGTTACCCTTATCAGCAGAGGGCTAGAGGCTAACAATAACTGGATGGTCCATGACGTCGTAACGCTGAGTGACCACGCTCTGATTTCCTTCAATCTCTCTCCGGAGGGCAAGAACAGCCGGACAAGCATAGGACAACAGGAAGATCGATAAGGAAATGCTGGCGTACCAAAAAGATTTCCTGTTAATCCCAAATGGGGATGCAGAGAGTATGGCCCAAAAATATACCGAGGTTCGGATGGTGTTCCCCAAGGAACATTATGTACGATGAGATCTTGGGCATCCGCAGGCCCTTGGGAGTAGTGCTGCACTGTTTTGCTGACGATGTGATAATTACAGCAGTCGGCAAAATAATTGCAGAGCTGCACGATAAATGTAACACCACGATTAAGCTGACATCCCGTGGCTCGAGAGGCAGTTCTATTAAGCAGCAGGAAAAAGGTGGAGATTTTGCTAGTCTCTGTCACTGGAACACAGGTGACCTCCAAGAGTTCCTAAAGTACCTGGGTGTTATGAAAGACCACACGTGTTATTCAAGGACCACGCGAGTTACGCCAGGAATCACAGCAATCACAGCTTCTTCATTGGCTAGACTGATGCCCAACGTCGGTGGACCAAGATATCCGGCCAGGAATCTGATGTTGTCAGTAGCAAAAGCTTCGCTGCTTTATGCTGCACCAATCTGGAGCAATGCCACTAGCAGGGGTTCATACCTGAAAGGAGCGCGCTCGGTGCTACGGTCCATGACCCTCAGGCTCATTAGAGGATTCAGGATCATAGCCGAAAACGCGGCGCTAGCTGTGGTAGGCTTGCCGCAAAGTGATCTGGAGATCAAGGCTTTCAGCCTAATGCGGGGTGGTGCTTCCCGGCTAGAGGCACACGAGTGGCTTCTGGGTGAGTAGAAGAACACATGGGAGTCCCTGCAATGGGCGAGGTGGTCTTACCAGCTCTTCCCTGAGTTGGCGGTTTGGACAAAGTGCCAACACAAATTGGACTACCACTTAACCCAGTACCTCACAAACCATGGCTGCTTTCGGGCCTATCTACTCCGGTTCCGCCATGTAGAGCCAACCCTGTTCCAATGTCAACAGCCAATGCCTGTTCTGCGTCGATTGTAAGGAAACAACAGATCATATGCTAATGCAATGCTCCAGGCTTGCGGTGGAGAGGGAGCGGCTAAAGACGCTGTCAGGTACCTCTTCAGCACAAGTGGCTTGTTTGCGGCTATGTTGGCAAACAGCGAGGCATGGGAGCTGGAAAACAGTCTAATCAATAGTATGATGAAATAAGTCCGATCAGACGAAATGACCAACAGAGTGGGTGGCTAAATCAAAACAACAGTCATGTGTGGTGGAGGGTGATAAATACTACCACAGCGTACCCGGCATGTCATAAAAGGCGACTAAGGTTGGAAGGAGGAGCCCCCATGGCCTACACTTCCTGCTTATAGAAGCCATACGAGATATATAAGAGGCAGTCCCGGTGAGCGTGCAAGGACATAAGAGCACACGGAGGTTTTTGTCTTAGTTCGTAGGCATAATTCCACTAGGGATTATGAATCGTGCAAGAACGATATGTGTCATCTTTAGAATATTTAAATTTTCATAATAATAAACCACTTCGGCAGTTGCTCCTGGACGACAAAAAAAAAGTACCCATACCTTCCTTATGGCCATCGTTCCGCCTTGACGGGGGAGGAGTTCGAATTTAAAAAAGGCAAATCGACTTCGGACTGTCTACTCTATGTAGACAATCTCATAACGAAGACAAAAATGCACACCTCCCTCGTCACTCTTGATTTTTCAAGAGCCTTCGATCGAGTAGGTGTGCACTCCATAATCCAGCAATTGCAGGAATGGAAAACGGGCCCCAAAATAATAAAGTACATTAAAAACTTCATGAGTAACAGGAAAATAGCTGTCCGCGTCGGTCCGCATACATCAAACCCATTACCCCTATTAAACGGAATCCCACAAGGTTCACCCATATCCGTGATACTATTCCTCATAGCATTCAATAAACTATCCAACATCATATCCCTACAGAAATAAAATTTAATGCATACGCCGACGACTTCTTCCTTATAATAAATTTCAACAAAAACACAAATACAAACTTCAGCTTAGACAACTCAGGGGCATCGCTATCCCTATCCAAATACCAACACCTCCGCATATGCAGAAAACACATGCAAGATAAGCTGCAACAACATACAAATTCCTACCGTTACTTTCTTAAAAATTCTAGGAATGACCTTAAACAACAAATACAAATGGAACACACACATAAACATACTTCTACCCAAACTACTTAATAAGCTAAATAAAATAAAATGCCTATCTAGTCTTAAATTTAATTGCAACACGCATACACTACTCAATGTCGCAAAGGCAACGGTTATGCCAAGCTAGCGTATGGTTTGTTTTGCTCCCAAAAGCATTTTAAACAAAATAAAAACACAATTTAACTCCGCAATCCGTCTAGCTCTCTGAGCCTATCGCTCTACCCCAATAAATAACTTACTTTACGAATCAAATACTCCCTCTTTAGAAATGAAACGAGACCTTCAAATAGCCAAACTATCTCAAAACCTAAACTTCTCCAAAAACACACCAATACATAAGTTCGTTTAGCATAAAAAAAACTAGAACATTATCTACTCTACAAACCAGTAAAACTCTATAAATACAGGCCATCATGGACCCTCCCCAATCTAATATACACATCACTCGGAATCCATAAGAAAGAACAAACATCTCCAGATCTATACAGAAAATTATACGAACACACAAAGAATAACCTTTAAACACATAATTTCATATTCACTGACGGTTCAAAAATTAATTACACTATAACATTCGCCATTACAACGGAAACATAAATCTTGAAATACGGCATACTGCATCCATATTCATTCGTCCTCACCTCCGAAACAATCGCCATCCTAGAAGCAATAGAACTTATTAAAAACCAAAGAGGCAAATTTATTATCTCCTCCTATCAGCAATAGATTCAATCCAAAACACAAATAATAACAACTTTTACCCCAGCAGAATACGATCGCTAATAACGCAACATGCACCTAAAATTAAAATAATGTGGATTCCTGGACATTTAGGAATAAAAGGAAATGAACTAGCCGATCAAGCTGCAAAATCAGCAATCAATATGCCACTTATCCTCACCCCAAACATAAATACCACAGATATAAAAAAAACAGCTTAAAGCCGACCTTGCGGCGAAAAATAAAGAAAACATAATAAACTGCAGTCCATGGTACTAATCTATTAATACGAACACCTTACACACATGCGATTACCTCAAACAATCTCCCCCAAATTGGACCAGACTCGAACAAATAAAAATAATACGACTTCGACTAGGACACACAAACATAACCCACCAACACTACCTAAATCCCAATTCAATACCAACTTGTCCGTTTTGCCAAGGTGATATTCCAATAAGCCACATATTAAACTCATGCCCATCCCTCCTACAAGCCAAACAAGACATATTTAACAACACCAACCCTATAGACCTTCTTAGGAAACCCAATCCAGATAACATACAAAAACTCATACTTTTCCACAAAAAAACCAAATTATACCACAAAATCTAAAAACAAAACAGGCAATTGTACATAACAAGCCAGCAATTAGTTAGCAAATTAGATATTAACTAAATTAAGATATAATAACATTGTAAATAAATATAGCTGTAAGCCCCGTAGCCAATGCTATACTATCTAAGTTAGTCTAGTTTTGTAAACTATTCTATCTATCATAATAAATAAATAAAAATAAATATTGAATAGGTATCTGAATATGCTTAAAGCCAAATGGAACGTTGCAATGATGCACAATGTCGCCACGACACACCTGACGATCATCCACATCCTCATTGCCAGCTCCACCACTTTGGCAGTCTTATGTTAACGCTGCGCGAAATTTTTTTATGTACGGAGTTGAGTCGGCCGGTGCGTGCGGCAAACTTTCATAACCACACGGCGGAATCGTGCCATAGTTTTACGCGTTACTTAGGAAAGTTAAATGACCATTTGTTGCAGGTAAATGGCAAAACTACATGTTTGAAATTTCTACAGCTCAATGTTAATCAATGCGCAGCAGCTCAGAGCGTCCTAACTCAGACTGCGTCGGAGCACAATGTAGACATCATGCTCGTGAGCGAACTTTACGTCACTTGAAGGGGACAATCCTCCATGATCCATGACGAGTCAGGTATAACAGCTATCAAGTGTTTCAGCTCTCTCCACGTTCACCTATGCGGGGAATTAACACACACACATACATATGTACAGCTGCTATGCTCCGCCTAGCGACACCCCCGACCAGTTCGAGGAGTTTCTAGAGGCACTTGTGGGCCATGCGAGAGGGCAATGACCGATGATCATTGCCGGTGATTTTAATGCCTGGGCAGTGGAATGGGACAGTACTGTATCCAACCTCAGAGGCTGAGAAGTGATAGACGCTATGGGAATACTGGACCTGATACTGCTGAACTAGGAAAGGAAGCCGACGTTTAACAACGATAGGGGTATGTAATTTATTGACGTTACCCTTATCAGCAGAGGGCTAGAGGCTAACAATAACTGGATGGTCCATGACGTCGTAACGCTGAGTGACCACGCTCTGATTTCCTTCAGTCTCTCTCCGGAGGGCAAGAACAGCCGGACAAGCATAGGACAACAGGAAGATCGATAAGGAAATGCTGGCGTACCAAAAAGATTTCCTGTTAATCCCAAATGGGGATGCAGAGAGTATGGCCCAAAAATATACCGAGGTTCGGATGGTGTTCCCCAAGGAACATTATGTACGATGAGATCTTGGGCATCCGCAGGCCCTTGGGAGTAGTGCTGCACTGTTTTGCTGACGATGTGATAATTACAGCAGTCGGCAAAATAATTGCAGAGCTGCACGATAAATGTAACACCACGATTAAGCTGACATCCCGTGGCTCGAGAGGCAGTTCTATTAAGCAGCAGGAAAAAGGTGGAGATTTTGCTAGTCTCTGTCACTGGAACACAGGTGACCTCCAAGAGTTCCTAAAGTACCTGGGTGTTATGAAAGACCACACGTGTTATTCAAGGACCACGCGAGTTACGCCAGGAATCACAGCAATCACAGCTTCTTCATTGGCTAGACTGATGCCCAACGTCGGTGGACCAAGATATCCGGCCAGGAATCTGATGTTGTCAGTAGCAAAAGCTTCGCTGCTTTATGCTGCACCAATCTGGAGCAATGCCACTAGCAGGGGTTCATACCTGAAAGGAGCGCGCTCGGTGCTACGGTCCATGACCCTCAGGCTCATTAGAGGATTCAGGATCATAGCCGAAAACGCGGCGCTAGCTGTGGTAGGCTTGCCGCAAAGTGATCTGGAGATCAAGGCTTTCAGCCTAATGCGGGGTGGTGCTTCCCGGCTAGAGGCACACGAGTGGCTTCTGGGTGAGTAGAAGAACACATGGGAGTCCCTGCAATGGGCGAGGTGGTCTTACCAGCTCTTCCCTGAGTTGGCGGTTTGGACAAAGTGCCAACACAAATTGGACTACCACTTAACCCAGTACCTCACAAACCATGGCTGCTTTCGGGCCTATCTACTCCGGTTCCGCCATGTAGAGCCAACCCTGTTCCAATGTCAACAGCCAATGCCTGTTCTGCGTCGATTGTAAGGAAACAACAGATCATATGCTAATGCAATGCTCCAGGCTTGCGGTGGAGAGGGAGCGGCTAAAGACGCTGTCAGGTACCTCTTCAGCACAAGTGGCTTGTTTGCGGCTATGTTGGCAAACAGCGAGGCATGGGAGCTGGAAAACAGTCTAATCAATAGTATGATGAAATAAGTCCGATCAGACGAAATGACCAACAGAGTGGGTGGCTAAATCAAAACAACAGTCATGTGTGGTGGAGGGTGATAAATACTACCACAGCGTACCCGGCATGTCATAAAAGGCGACTAAGGTTGGAAGGAGGAGCCCCCATGGCCTACACTTCCTGCTTATAGAAGCCATACGAGATATATAAGAGGCAGTCCCGGTGAGCGTGCAAGGACATAAGAGCACACGGAGGTTTTTGTCTTAGTTCGTAGGCATAATTCCACTAGGGATTATGAATCGTGCAAGAACGATATGTGTCATCTTTAGAATATTTAAATTTTCATAATAATAAACCACTTCGGCAGTTGCTCCTGGACGACAAAAAAAAAAGTACCCATACCTTCCTTATGGCCATCGTTCCGCCTTGACGGGGGAGGAGTTCGAATTTAAAAAAGGCAAAACGACTTCGAACTGTCTACTCTATGTAGACAATCTCATAACGAAGACAAAAATGCACACCTCCCTCGTCACTCTTGATTTTTCAAGAGCCTTCGATCGAGTAGGTGTGCACTCCATAATCCAGCAATTGCAGGAATGGAAAACGGGCCCCAAAATAATAAAGTACATTAAAAACTTCATGAGTAACAGGAAAATAGCTGTCCGCGTCGGTCCGCATACATCAAACCCATTACCCCTATTAAACGGAATCCCACAAGGTTCACCCATATCCGTGATACTATTCCTCATAGCATTCAATAAACTATCCAACATCATATCCCTACAGAAATAAAATTTAATGCATACGCCGACGACTTCTTCCTTATAATAAATTTCAACAAAAACACAAATACAAACTTCAGCTTAGACAACTCAGGGGCATCGCTATCCCTATCCAAATACCAACACCTCCGCATATGCAGAAAACACATGCAAGATAAGCTGCAACAACATACAAATTCCTACCGTTACTTTCTTAAAAATTCTAGGAATGACCTTAAACAACAAATACAAATGGAACACACACATAAACATACTTCTACCCAAACTACTTAATAAGCTAAATAAAATAAAATGCCTATCTAGTCTTAAATTTAATTGCAACACGCATACACTACTCAATGTCGCAAAGGCAACGGTTATGCCAAGCTAGCGTATGGTTTGTTTTGCTCCCAAAAGCATTTTAAACAAAATAAAAACACAATTTAACTCCGCAATCCGTCTAGCTCTCTGAGCCTATCGCTCTACCCCAATAAATAACTTACTTTACGAATCAAATACTCCCTCTTTAGAAATGAAACGAGACCTTCAAATAGCCAAACTATCTCAAAACCTAAACTTCTCCAAAAACACACCAATACATAAGTTCGTTTAGCATAAAAAAAACTAGAACATTATCTACTCTACAAACCAGTAAAACTCTATAAATACAGGCCATCATGGACCCTCCCCAATCTAATATACACATCACTCGGAATCCATAAGAAAGAACAAACATCTCCAGATCTATACAGAAAATTATACGAACACACAAAGAATAACCTTTAAACACATAATTTCATATTCACTGACGGTTCAAAAATTAATTACACTATAACATTCGCCATTACAACGGAAACATAAATCTTGAAATACGGCATACTGCATCCATATTCATTCGTCCTCACCTCCGAAACAATCGCCATCCTAGAAACAATAGAACTTATTAAAAACCAAAGAGGCAAATTTATTATCTCCTCCTATCAGCAATAGATTCAATCCAAAACACAAATAATAACAACTTTTACCCCAGCAGAATACGATCGCTAATAACGCAACATGCACCTAAAATTAAAATAATGTGGATTCCTGGACATTTAGGAATAAAAGGAAATGAACTAGCCGATCAAGCTGCAAAATCAGCAATCAATATGCCACTTATCCTCACCCCAAACATAAATACCACAGATATAAAAAAAACAGCTTAAAGCCGACCTTGCGGCGAAAAATAAAGAAAACATAATAAACTGCAGTCCATGGTACCAATCTATTAATACGAACACCTTACACACATGCGATTACCTCAAACAATCTCCCCCAAATTGGACCAGACTCGAACAAATAAAAATAATATGACTTCGACTAGGACACACAAACATAACCCACCAACACTACCTAAATCCCAATTCAATACCAACTTGTCCGTTTTGCCAAGGTGATATTCCAATAAGCCACATATTAAACTCATGCCCATCCCTCCTACAAGCCAAACAAGACATATTTAACAACACCAACCCTATAGACCTTCTTAGGAAACCCAATCCAGATAACATACAAAAACTCATACTTTTCCACAAAAAAACCAAATTATACCACAAAATCTAAAAACAAAACAGGCAATTGTACATAACAAGCCAGCAATTAGTTAGCAAATTAGATATTAACTAAATTAAGATATAATAACATTGTAAATAAATATAGCTGTAAGCCCCGTAGCCAATGCTATACTATCTAAGTTAGTCTAGTTTTGTAAACTATTCTATCTATCATAATAAATAAATAAAAATAAATATTGAATAGGTATCTGAATATGCTTAAAGCCAAATGGAACGTTGCAATGATGCACAATGTCGCCACGACACACCTGACGATCATCCACATCCTCATTGCCAACTCCACCACTTTGGCAGTCTTATGTTAACGCTGCGCGAAATTTTTTTATGTACGGAGTTGAGTCGGCCGGTGCATGCGGCAAACTTTCATAACCACACGGCGGAATCGTGCCATAGTTTTACGCGTTACTTAGGAAAGTTAAATGACCATTTGTTGCAGGTAAATGGCAAAACTACATGTTTGAAATTTCTACAGCTCAATGTTAATCAATGCGCAGCAGCTCAGAGCGTCCTAACTCAGACTGCGTCGGAGCACAATGTAGACATCATGCTCGTGAGCGAACTTTACGTCACTTGAAGGGGATAATCCTCCATGATCCATGACGAGTCAGGTATAACAGCTATCAAGTGTTTCAGCTCTCTCCACGTTCACCTATGCGGGGAATTAACACACACACATACATATGTACAGCTGCTATGCTCCGCCTAGCGACACCCCCGACCAGTTCGAGGAGTTTCTAGAGGCACTTGTGGGCCATGCGAGAGGGCAATGACCGATGATCATTGCCGGTGATTTTAATGCCTGGGCAGTGGAATGGGACAGTACTGTATCCAACCTAAGAGGCTGAGAAGTGATAGACGCTATGGGAATACTGGACCTGATACTGCTGAACTAGGAAAGGAAGCCGACGTTTAACAACGATAGGGGTATGTAATTTATTGACGTTACCCTTATCAGCAGGGGGCTAGAGGCTAACAATAACTGGATGGTCCATGACGTCCTATCGCTGAGTGACCACGCTCTGATTTCCTTCAGTCTCTCTCCGTAGGGCAAGAACAGCCGGACAAGCATAGGACAACAGGAAGATCGATAAGGACATGCTGGCGTACCAAAAAGATTTCCTGTTAATCCCAAATGGGGATGCAGAGAGTATGGCGGCTGACCTCATGAATGTGCTTGGTAGAATTTGCGACGCAAACCACCCGTGTTCTGTTGGAGTGCCACCCTAAACCATCTACGATGGGATTACCTCAGGGCTAGGAGAACAGCGCAACGAGCCAGAGGCAGTACTCACAACGCGGAGCTCATGGAGGCTTTCGGAAGGAAACGCATAGAGTTAAAGCATGGCATAGCGGCTGCCAAAGCGCGGTCGTATAAGAAACTGCAAGATAGCGTAGATACCTGGGGCCTCTTCTATAAGCTTGTTACCAACAAGCTAAGGAAGAGAGCGGTAACCCCATCTGACCCTGCGGTCCTGGCTATTCCCAATGCAGACCACACTATGGCGTCCAACAGAAGTAGCCCCTGCCCACGATTTTCCGTGCGTCACAGAACCTGAAGTCGTCGAGCCAGCCAAGCGCATCAAGCCCAATAAAGCCCCTGGACGAGATGGTATTCCTGGAGCTATTATTAAAGCAGTGGCGTTGGGTAGACCTGACATTTTCAGGGCCACCTTCCAGCAATGTCTTCTGGACGGAATCTTCCCAACAAAGCCAGAAACTAGTCCTGTTGCCGAAAGGCATGGGACCAGCATATAGGACATAGTTGGAAAACTGTTTGAACGTATCCTGTACCCTCGAATAGAGGCGATCAACGGCCTAGGAAATCAGCAATATGGCTAACGGAATGGAAAAAGTACCCTAGAAGCTCTCGCGGCCGTGATTAACATCGCCCAATCCGCTTTGCTGGTGATAGATGGCCAAGAGTCAGAAGGGAATACTGCGCAAATCGACGTAAGGAACGCCTTCAACACCAGGAGATGGCCCCTAATCCTCGGAGCCACGAACTGTATGGGGATCCAGGAGTACCGAGGTTAGTTGTTGGCAGCTACTTTGGGGATCGTGTCCTATGGTATGATACGAAAGCTGGCCCAAAAATATACCGAGGTTCGGATGGTGTTCCCCAAGGAACATTATGTACGATGAGATCTTGGGCATCCGCAGGCCCTTGGGAGTAGTGCTGCACTGTTTTGCTGACGATGTGATAATTACAGCAGTCGGCAAAATAATTGCAGAGCTGCACGATAAATGTAACACCACGATTAAGCTGACATCCCGTGGCTCGAGAGGCAGTTCTATTAAGCAGCAGGAAAAAGGTGGAGATTTTGCTAGTCTCTGTCACTGGAACACAGGTGACCTCCAAGAGTTCCTAAAGTACCTGGGTGTTATGAAAGACCACACGTGTTATTCAAGGACCACGTGAGTTACGCCAGGAATCACAGCAATCACAGCTTCTTCATTGGCTAGACTGATGCCCAACGTCGGTGGACCAAGATATCCGGCCAGGAATCTGATGTTGTCAGCAGCAAAAGCTTCGCTGCTTTATGCTGCACCAATCTGGAGCAATGCCACTAGCAGGGGTTCATACCTGAAAGGAGCGCGCTCGGTGCTACGGTCCATGACCCTCAGGCTCATTAGAGGATTCAGGATCATAGCCGAAAACGCGGCGCTAGCTGTGGTAGGCTTGCCGCAAAGTGATCTGGAGATCAAGGCTTTCAGCCTAATGCGGGGTGGTGCTTCCCGGCTAGAGGCACACGAGTGGCTTCTGGGTGAGTAGAAGAACACATGGGAGTCCCTGCAATGGGCGAGGTGGTCTTACCAGCTCTTCCCTGAGTTGGCGGTTTGGACAAAGTGCCAACACAAATTGGACTACCACTTAACCCAGTACCTCACAAACCATGGCTGCTTTCGGGCCTATCTACTCCGGTTCCGCCATGTAGAGCCAACCCTGTTCCAATGTCAACAGCCAATGCCTGTTCTGCGTCGATTGTAAGGAAACAACAGATCATATGCTAATGCAATGCTCCAGGCTTGCGGTGGAGAGGGAGCGGCTAAAGACGCTGTCAGGTACCTCTTCAGCACAAGTGGCTTGTTTGCGGCTATGTTGGCAAACAGCGAGGCATGGGAGCTGGAAAACAGTCTAATCAATAGTATGATGAAATAAGTCCGATCAGACGAAATGACCAACAGAGTGGGTGGCTAAATCAAAACAACAGTCATGTGTGGTGGAGGGTGATAAATACTACCACAGCGTACCCGGCATGTCATAAAAGGCGACTAAGGTTGGAAGGAGGAGCCCCCATGGCCTACACTTCCTGCTTATAGAAGCCATACGAGATATATAAGAGGCAGTCCCGGTGAGCGTGCAAGGACATAAGAGCACACGGAGGTTTTTGTCTTAGTTCGTAGGCATAATTCCACTAGGGATTATGAATCGTGCAAGAACGATATGTGTCATCTTTAGAATATTTAAATTTTCATAATAATAAACCACTTCGGCAGTTGCTCCTGGACGACAAAAAAAAAAGTACCCATACCTTCCTTATGGCCATCGTTCCGCCTTGACGGGGGAGGAGTTCGAATTTAAAAAAGGCAAAACGACTTCGGACTGTCTACTCTATGTAGACAATCTCATAACGAAGACAAAAATGCACACCTCCCTCGTCACTCTTGATTTTTCAAGAGCCTTCGATCGAGTAGGTGTGCACTCCATAATCCAGCAATTGCAGGAATGGAAAACGGGCCCCAAAATAATAAAGTACATTAAAAACTTCATGAGTAACAGGAAAATAGCTGTCCGCGTCGGTCCGCATACATCAAACCCATTACCCCTATTAAACGGAATCCCACACGGTTCACCCATATCCGTGATACTATTCCTCATAGCATTCAATAAATTATCCAACATCATATCCCTACAGAAATAAAATTTAATGCATACGCCGACGACTTCTTCCTTATAATAAATTTCAACAAAAACACGAATACAAACTTCAGCTTAGACAACTCAGGGGCATCGCTATCCCTATCCAAATACCAACACCTCCGCATATGCAGAAAACACATGCAAGATAAGCTGCAACAACATACAAATTCCTACCGTTACTTTCTTAAAAATTCTAGGAATGACCTTAAACAACAAGTACAAATGGAACACACACATAAACATACTTCTACCCAAACTACTTAATAAGCTAAATAAAATAAAATGCCTATCTAGTCTTAAATTTAATTGCAACACGCATACACTACTCAATGTCGCAAAGGCAACGGTTATGCCAAGTTAGAGTATGGTTTGTTTTGCTCCCAAAAGCATTTTAAACAAAATAAAAACACAATTTAACTCCGCAATCCGTCTAGCTCTCTGAGCCTATCGCTCTACCCCAATAAATAACTTACTTTACGAATCAAATACTCCCTCTTTAGAAATGAAACGAGACCTTCAAATAGCCAAACTATCTCAAAACCTAAACTTCTCCAAAAACACACCAATACATAAGTTCGTTTAGCATAAAAAAAACTAGAACATTATCTACTCTACAAACCAGTAAAACTCTATAAATACAGGCCATCATGGACCCTCCCCAATCTAATATACACATCACTCGGAATCCATAAGAAAGAACAAACATCTCCAGATCTATACAGAAAATTATACGAACACACAAAGAATAACCTTTAAACACATAATTTCATATTCACTGACGGTTCAAAAATTAATTACACTATAACATTCGCCATTACAACGGAAACATAAATCTTGAAATACGGCATACTGCATCCATATTCATTCGTCCTCACCTCCGAAACAATCGCCACCCTAGAAGCAATAGAACTTATTAAAAACCAAAGAGGCAAATTTATTATCTGCTCCGACTCCCTATCAGCAATAGATTCAATCCAAAACACAAATAATAACAACTTTTACCCCAGCAGAATACGATCGCTAATAACGCAACATGCACCTAAAATTAAAATAATGTGGATTCCTGGACATTTAGGAATAAAAGGAAATGAACTAGCCGATCAAGCTGCAAAATCAGCAATCAATATGCCACTTATCCTCACCCCAAACATAAATACCACAGATATAAAAAAAACAGCTTAAAGCCGACCTTGCGGCGAAAAATAAAGAAAACATAAAAAACTGCAGTCCATGGTACCAATCTATTAATACGAACACCTTACACACATGCGATTACCTCAAACAATCTGGTTTGTTTTGCTCCCAAAAGCATTTTAAACAAAATAAAAACACAATTTAACTCCGCAATCCGTCTAGCTCTCTGAGCCTATCGCTCTACCCCAATAAATAACTTACTTTACGAATCAAATACTCCCTCTTTAGAAATGAAACGAGACCTTCAAATAGCCAAACTATCTCAAAACCTAAACTTCTCCAAAAACACACCAATACATAAGTTCGTTTAGCATAAAAAAAACTAGAACATTATCTACTCTACAAACCAGTAAAACTCTATAAATACAGGCCATCATGGACCCTCCCCAATCTAATATACACATCACTCGGAATCCATAAGAAAGAACAAACATCTCCAGATCTATACAGAAAATTATACGAACACACAAAGAATAACCTTTAAACACATAATTTCATATTCACTGACGGTTCAAAAATTAATTACACTATAACATTCGCCATTACAACGGAAACATAAATCTTGAAATACGGCATACTGCATCCATATTCATTCGTCCTCACCTCCGAAACAATCGCCACCCTAGAAGCAATAGAACTTATTAAAAACCAAAGAGGCAAATTTATTATCTGCTCCGACTCCCTATCAGCAATAGATTCAATCCAAAACACAAATAATAACAACTTTTACCCCAGCAGAATACGATCGCTAATAACGCAACATGCACCTAAAATTAAAATAATGTGGATTCCTGGACATTTAGGAATAAAAGGAAATGAACTAGCCGATCAAGCTGCAAAATCAGCAATCAATATGCCACTTATCCTCACCCCAAACATAAATACCACAGATATAAAAAAAACAGCTTAAAGCCGACCTTGCGGCGAAAAATAAAGAAAACATAATAAACTGCAGTCCATGGTACCAATCTATTAATACGAACACCTTACACACATGCGATTACCTCAAACAATCTCCCCCAAATTGGACCAGACTCGAACAAATAAAAATAATACGACTTCGACTAGGACACACAAACATAACCCACCAACACTACCTAAATCCCAATTCAATACCAACTTGTCCGTTTTGCCAAGGTGATATTCCAATAAGCCACATATTAAACTCATGCCCATCCCTCCTACAAGCCAAACAAGACATATTTAACAACACCAACCCTATAGACCTTCTTAGGAAACCCAATCCAGATAACATACAAAAACTCATACTTTTCCACAAAAAAACCAAATTATACCACAAAATCTAAAAACAAAACAGGCAATTGTACATAACAAGCCAGCAATTAGTTAGCAAATTAGATATTAACTAAATTAAGATATAATAACATTGTAAATAAATATAGCTGTAAGCCCCGTAGCCAATGCTATACTATCTAAGTTAGTCTAGTTTTGTAAACTATTCTATCTATCATAATAAATAAATAAAAATAAATATTGAATAGGTATCTGAATATGCTTAAAGCCAAATGGAACGTTGCAATGATGCACAATGTCGCCACGACACACCTGACGATCATCCACATTCTCATTGCCAGCTCCACCACTTTGGCAGTCTTATGTTAACGCTGCGCGAAATTTTTTTATGTACGGAGTTGAGTCGGCCGGTGCGTGCGGCAAACTTTCATAACCACACGGCGGAATCGTGCCATAGTTTTACGCGTTACTTAGGAAAGTTAAATGACCATTTGTTGCAGGTAAATGGCAAAACTACATGTTTGAAATTTCTACAGCTCAATGTTAATCAATGCGCAGCAGCTCAGAGCGTCCTAACTCAGACTGCGTCGGAGCACAATGTAGACATCATGCTCGTGAGCGAACTTTACGTCACTTGAAGGGGATAATCCTCCATGATCCATGACGAGTCAGGTATAACAGCTATCAAGTGTTTCAGCTCTCTCCACGTTCACCTATGCGGGGAATTAACACACACACATACATATGTACAGCTGCTATGCTCCGCCTAGCGACACCCCCGACCAGTTCGAGGAGTTTCTAGAGGCACTTGTGGGCCATGCGAGAGGGCAATGACCGATGATCATTGCCGGTGATTTTAATGCCTGGGCAGTGGAATGGGACAGTACTGTATCCAACCTCAGAGGCTGAGAAGTGATAGACGCTATGGGAATACTGGACCTGATACTGCTGAACTAGGAAAGGAAGCCGACGTTTAACAACGATAGGGGTATGTAATTTATTGACGTTACCCTTATCAGCAGGGGGCTAGAGGCTAACAATAACTGGATGGTCCATGACGTCCTAACGCTGAGTGACCACGCTCTGATTTCCTTCAGTCTCTCTCCGTAGGGCAAGAACAGCCGGACAAGCATAGGACAACAGGAAGATCGATAAGGACATGCTGGCGTACCAAAAAGATTTCCTGTTAATCCCAAATGGGGATGCAGAGAGTATGGCGGCTGACCTCATGAATGTGCTTGGTAGAATTTGCGACGCAAACCACCCGTGTTCTGTTGGAGTGCCACCGTAAACCATCTACGATGGGATTACCTCAGGGCTAGGAGAACGGCGCAACGAGCCAGAGGCAGTACTCACAACGCGGAGCTCATGGAGGCTTTCGGAAGGAAACGCATAGAGTTAAAGCATGGCATAGCGGCTGCCAAAGCGCGGTCGTATAAGAAACTGCAAGATAGCGTAGATACCTGGGGCCCCTGCCCACGATTTTCCGTGCGTCACACAGTCACAGCCAGCCAAGCGCATCAAGCCCAATAAAGCCCCTGGACGAGATGGTATTCCTGGAGCTGTTATTAAAGCAGTGGCGTTGGGTAGACCTGACATTTTCAGGGCCACCTTCCAGCAATGTCTTCTGGACGGAATCTTCCCAACAAAGCCAGAAACTAGTCCTGTTGCCGAAAGGCATGGGACCAGCATATAGGACATAGTTGGAAAACTGTTTGATCGTATCCTGTACCCTCGAATAAAGGTGATCAACGGCCTAGGAAATCAGCAATATGGCTAACGGAATGGAAAAAGTACCCTAGAAGCTCTCTCGGCCGTGATTAACATCGCCCAATCCGCTTTGCTGGTGATAGATGGCTAAGAGTCAGAAAGAAATACTGCGCAAATCGACGTAAGGAACGCCTTCAAGACCAGGAGATGGCTCCTAATCCTCGGAGCCAGGAACTGTGTGGGGATCCAGGAGTACCGAGGTTAGTTGTTGGCAGCTACTTTGGGGATCGTGTCCTATGGTATGATACGAAAGCTGGCCCAAAAATATACCGAGGTTCGGATGGTGTTCCCCAAGGAACATTATGTACGATGAGATCTTGGGCATCCGCAGGCCCTTGGGAGTAGTGCTGCACTGTTTTGCTGACGATGTGATAATTACAGCAGTCGGCAAAATAATTGCAGAGCTGCACGATAAATGTAACACCACGATTAAGCTGACATCCCGTGGCTCGAGAGGCAGTTCTATTAAGCAGCAGGAAAAAGGTGGAGAATTTGCTAGTCTCTGTCACTGGAACACAGGGGACCTCCCAAGAGTTCCTAAAGTACCTGGGTGTTATGAAAGACCACACGTGTTATTCAAGGACCACGCGAGTTACGTCAGGAATCACAGCAATCACAGCTTCTTCATTGGCTAGACTGATGCCCAACGTCGGTGGACCAAGATATCCGGCCAGGAATCTGATGTTGTCAGTAGCAAAAGCTTCGCTGCTTTATGCTGCACCAATCTGGAGCAATGCCACTAGCAGGGGTTCATACCTGAAAGGAGCGCGCTCGGTGCTACGGTCCATGACCCTCAGGCTCATTAGAGGATTCAGGATCAAAGCCGAAAACGCGGCGCTAGCTGTGGTAGGCTTGCCGCAAATTGATCTGGAAATCAAGGCTTTCAGCCTAATGCGGGGTGGCGCTTCCCGGCTAGAGGCACACGAGTGGCTGCTGGGTGAGTAGCAGAACACATGGGAGTCCCTGCAACGGGCGAGGTGGTCTTACCAGCTCATCCCTGAGTTGGCGGTTTGGACAAAGTGCCAACACAAATTGGACTACCACTTAACCCAGTACCTCACAAACCATGGCTGCTTTCGGGCCCATCTACTCCGGTTCCACCATGTAGAGCCAACCCTGTTCCAATGTCAACAGCCAATGCCTGTTCTGCGTCGATTGTAAGGAAACAACAGATCATATGCTAATGCAATGCTCCAGGCTTGCGGTGGAGAGGGAGCGGCTAAAGACGCTGTCAGGTACCTCTTCAGCCCAAGTGGCTTGTTTGCGGCTATGTTGGCAAACAGCGAGGCATGGGAGCTGGAAAACAGTCTAATCAATAGTATGATGAAATGAGTCCGATCAGACGAAATGACCAACAGAGTGGGTGGCTAAATCAAAACAACAGTCATGTGTGGTGGAGGGTGATAAATACTACCACAGCGTACCCGGCATGTCATAAAAGGCGACTAAGGTTGGAAGGAGGAGCCCCATGGCCTACACTTCCTGCTTATAGAAGCCATACGAGATATATAAGAGGCGGTGAGCGTGCAAGGACATAAGAGCACACGGAGGTTTTTGTCTTAGTTCGTAGGCATAATTCCACTAGGGATTATGAATCGTGCAAGAACGATATGTGTCATCTTTAGAATATTTAAATTTTCATAATAATAAACCACTTCGGCAGTTGCTCCTGGACGACAAAAAAAAAAGTACCCATACCTTCCTTATGGCCATCGTTCCGCCTTGACGGGGGAGGAGTTCGAATTTAAAAAAGGCAAAACGACTTCGGACTGTCTACTCTATGTAGACAATCTCATAACGAAGACAAAAATGCACACCTCCCTCGTCACTCTTGATTTTTCAAGAGCCTTCGATCGAGTAGGTGTGCACTCCATAATCCAGCAATTGCAGGAATGGAAAACGGGCCCCAAAATAATAAAGTACATTAAAAACTTCATGAGTAACAGGAAAATAGCTGTCCGCGTCGGTCCGCATACATCAAACCCATTACCCCTATTAAACGGAATCCCACACGGTTCACCCATATCCGTGATACTATTCCTCATAGCATTCAATAAATTATCCAACATCATATCCCTACAGAAATAAAATTTAATGCATACGCCGACGACTTCTTCCTTATAATAAATTTCAACAAAAACACGAATACAAACTTCAGCTTAGACAACTCAGGGGCATCGCTATCCCTATCCAAATACCAACACCTCCGCATATGCAGAAAACACATGCAAGATAAGCTGCAACAACATACAAATTCCTACCGTTACTTTCTTAAAAATTCTAGGAATGACCTTAAACAACAAATACAAATGGAACACACACATAAACATACTTCTACCCAAACTACTTAATAAGCTAAATAAAATAAAATGCCTATCTAGTCTTAAATTTAATTGCAACACGCATACACTACTCAATGTCGCAAAGGCAACGGTTATGCCAAGTTAGAGTATGGTTTGTTTTGCTCCCAAAAGCATTTTAAACAAAATAAAAACACAATTTAACTCCGCAATCCGTCTAGCTCTCTGAGCCTATCGCTCTACCCCAATAAATAACTTACTTTACGAATCAAATACTCCCTCTTTAGAAATGAAACGAGACCTTCAAATAGCCAAACTATCTCAAAACCTAAACTTCTCCAAAAACACACCAATACATAAGTTCGTTTAGCATAAAAAAAACTAGAACATTATCTACTCTACAAACCAGTAAAACTCTATAAATACAGGCCATCATGGACCCTCCCGAATCTAATATACACATCACTCGGAATCCATAAGAAAGAACAAACATCTCCAGATCTATAAAGAAAATTATACGAACACACAAAGAATAACCTTTAAACACATAATTTCATATTCACTGACGGTTCAAAAATTAATTACACTATAACATTCGCCATTACAACGGAAACATAAATCTTGAAATACGGCATACTGCATCCATATTCATTCGTCCTCACCTCCGAAACAATCGCCACCCTAGAAGCAATAGAACTTATTAAAAACCAAAGAGGCAAATTTATTATCTGCTCCGACTCCCTATCAGCAATAGATTCAATCCAAAACACAAATAATAACAACTTTTACCCCAGCAGAATACGATCGCTAATAACGTAACATGCACCTAAAATTAAAATAATGTGGATTCCTGGACATTTAGGAATAAAAGGAAATGAACTAGCCGATCAAGCTGCAAAATCAGCAATCAATATGCCACTTATCCTCACCCCAAACATAAATACCACAGATATAAAAAAAACAGCTTAAAGCCGACCTTGCGGCGAAAAATAAAGAAAACATAATAAACTGCAGTCCATGGTACCAATCTATTAATACGAACACCTTACACACATGCGATTACCTCAAACAATCTCCCCCAAATTGGACCAGACTCGAACAAATAAAAATAATACGACTTCGACTAGGACACACAAACATAACCCACCAACACTACCTAAATCCCAATTCAATACCAACTTGTCCGTTTTGCCAAGGTGATATTCCAATAAGCCACATATTAAACTCATGCCCATCCCTCCTACAAGCCAAACAAGACATATTTAACAACACCAACCCTATAGACCTTCTTAGGAAACCCAATCCAGATAACATACAAAAACTCATACTTTTCCACAAAAAAACCAAATTATACCACAAAATCTAAAAACAAAACAGGCAATTGTACATAACAAGCCAGCAATTAGTTAGCAAATTAGATATTAACTAAATTAAGATATAATAACATTGTAAATAAATATAGCTGTAAGCCCCGTAGCCAATGCTATACTATCTAAGTTAGTCTAGTTTTGTAAACTATTCTATCTATCATAATAAATAAATAAAAATAAATATTGAATAGGTATCTGAATATGCATAAAGCCAAATGGAACGTTGCAATGATGCACAATGTCGCCACGACACACCTGACGATCATCCACATTCTCATTGCCAGCTCCACCACTTTGGCAGTCTTATGTTAACGCTGCGCGAAATTTTTTTATGTACGGAGTTGAGTCGGCCGGTGCGTGCGGCAAACTTTCATAACCACACGGCGGAATCGTGCCATAGTTTTACGCGTTACTTAGGAAAGTTAAATGACCATTTGTTGCAGGTAAATGGCAAAACTACATGTTTGAAATTTCTACAGCTCAATGTTAATCAATGCGCAGCAGCTCAGAGCGTCCTAACTCAGACTGCGTCGGAGCACAATGTAGACATCATGCTCGTGAGCGAACTTTACGTCACTTGAAGGGGATAATCCTCCATGATCCATGACGAGTCAGGTATAACAGCTATCAAGTGTTTCAGCTCTCTCCACGTTCACCTATGCGGGGAATTAACACACACACATACATATGTACAGCTGCTATGCTCCGCCTAGCGACACCCCCGACCAGTTCGAGGAGTTTCTAGAGGCACTTGTGGGCCATGCGAGAGGGCAATGACCGATGATCATTGCCGGTGATTTTAATGCCTGGGCAGTGGAATGGGACAGTACTGTATCCAACCTCAGAGGCTGAGAAGTGATAGACGCTATGGGAATACTGGACCTGATACTGCTGAACTAGGAAAGGAAGCCGACGTTTAACAACGATAGGGGTATGTAATTTATTGACGTTACCCTTATCAGCAGGGGGCTAGAGGCTAACAATAACTGGATGGTCCATGACGTCCTAACGCTGAGTGACCACGCTCTGATTTCCTTCAGTCTCTCTCCGTAGGGCAAGAACAGCCGGACAAGCATAGGACAACAGGAAGATCGATAAGGACATGCTGGCGTACCAAAAAGATTTCCTGTTAATCCCAAATGGGGATGCAGAGAGTATGGCGGCTGACCTCATGAATGTGCTTGGTAGAATTTGCGACGCAAACCACCCGTGTTCTGTTGGAGTGCCACCGTAAACCATCTACGATGGGATTACCTCAGGGCTAGGAGAACGGCGCAACGAGCCAGAGGCAGTACTCACAACGCGGAGCTCATGGAGGCTTTCGGAAGGAAACGCATAGAGTTAAAGCATGGCATAGCGGCTGCCAAAGCGCGGTCGTATAAGAAACTGCAAGATAGCGTAGATACCTGGGGCCCCTGCCCACGATTTTCCGTGCGTCACACAGTCACAGCCAGCCAAGCGCATCAAGCCCAATAAAGCCCCTGGACGAGATGGTATTCCTGGAGCTGTTATTAAAGCAGTGGCGTTGGGTAGACCTGACATTTTCAGGGCCACCTTCCAGCAATGTCTTCTGGACGGAATCTTCCCAACAAAGCCAGAAACTAGTCCTGTTGCCGAAAGGCATGGGACCAGCATATAGGACATAGTTGGAAAACTGTTTGATCGTATCCTGTACCCTCGAATAAAGGTGATCAACGGCCTAGGAAATCAGCAATATGGCTAACGGAATGGAAAAAGTACCCTAGAAGCTCTCTCGGCCGTGATTAACATCGCCCAATCCGCTTTGCTGGTGATAGATGGCTAAGAGTCAGAAAGAAATACTGCGCAAATCGACGTAAGGAACGCCTTCAAGACCAGGAGATGGCTCCTAATCCTCGGAGCCAGGAACTGTGTGGGGATCCAGGAGTACCGAGGTTAGTTGTTGGCAGCTACTTTGGGGATCGTGTCCTATGGTATGATACGAAAGCTGGCCCAAAAATATACCGAGGTTCGGATGGTGTTCCCCAAGGAACATTATGTACGATGAGATCTTGGGCATCCGCAGGCCCTTGGGAGTAGTGCTGCACTGTTTTGCTGACGATGTGATAATTACAGCAGTCGGCAAAATAATTGCAGAGCTGCACGATAAATGTAACACCACGATTAAGCTGACATCCCGTGGCTCGAGAGGCAGTTCTATTAAGCAGCAGGAAAAAGGTGGAGAATTTGCTAGTCTCTGTCACTGGAACACAGGGGACCTCCCAAGAGTTCCTAAAGTACCTGGGTGTTATGAAAGACCACACGTGTTATTCAAGGACCACGCGAGTTACGTCAGGAATCACAGCAATCACAGCTTCTTCATTGGCTAGACTGATGCCCAACGTCGGTGGACCAAGATATCCGGCCAGGAATCTGATGTTGTCAGTAGCAAAAGCTTCGCTGCTTTATGCTGCACCAATCTGGAGCAATGCCACTAGCAGGGGTTCATACCTGAAAGGAGCGCGCTCGGTGCTACGGTCCATGACCCTCAGGCTCATTAGAGGATTCAGGATCAAAGCCGAAAACGCGGCGCTAGCTGTGGTAGGCTTGCCGCAAATTGATCTGGAAATCAAGGCTTTCAGCCTAATGCGGGGTGGCGCTTACCGGCTAGAGGCACACGAGTGGCTGCTGGGTGAGTAGCAGAACACATGGGAGTCCCTGCAACGGGCGAGGTGGTCTTACCAGCTCATCCCTGAGTTGGCGGTTTGGACAAAGTGCCAACACAAATTGGACTACCACTTAACCCAGTACCTCACAAACCATGGCTGCTTTCGGGCCTATCTACTCCGGTTCCGCCATGTAGAGCCAACCCTGTTCCAATGTCAACAGCCAATGCCTGTTCTGCGTCGATTGTAAGGAAACAACAGATCATATGCTAATGCAATGCTCCAGGCTTGCGGTGGAGAGGGAGCGGCTAAAGACGCTGTCAGGTACCTCTTCAGCCCAAGTGGCTTGTTTGCGGCTATGTTGGCAAACAGCGAGCCATGGGAGCTGGAAAACAGTCTAATCAATAGTATGATGAAATAAGTCCGATCAGACGAAATGACCAACAGAGTGGGTGGCTAAATCAAAACAACAGTCATGTGTGGTGGAGGGTGATAAATACTACCACAGCGTATCCGGCATGTCATAAAAGGCGACTAAGGTTGGAAGGAGGAGCCCCATGGCCTACACTTCCTGCTTATCGAAGCCATACGAGATATATAAGAGGCAGTCCCGGTGAGCGTGCAAGGACAAAAGAGCACACGGAGGTTTTTGTCTTAGTTCGTAGGCATAATTCCACTAGGGATTATGAATCGTGCAAGAACGATAGGTGTCATCTTTAGAAGATTTAAATTTTCCTAATAATAAACCACTTCGGCAGTTGCTGCCTGGACGATAAAAAAAAGTACCCATACCTTCCTTATGGCCATCGTTCCGCCTTGACGGGGGAGGAGTTATCGGTGACGGCACAAGTACGCCTTCACCTCTCCCGAAACCACCACGGGGATTGAACCAGATATGAAACACTCAACTCGGAGGCAGAGCGACCAGCAAGCGGAGCGTATCGCCCAGCGGAGTCAGAATTCCGAAGAACTGAAGTATTGAAGTACTGGAGGTGGTATCCGGTCAAAACTACCAAATCAGGAGTTTCGCAGCAGAAACGAATTGTACACTAGGCTAGCAAGAAGATTGCTACAAAATAAAAATTCATTCTTATGGAACCAACCAAAAGATTGAGTCGTGTGTCTCCTCACATTTCTTTAAACTCAGCTTAAGAATAAAACCCTCGCACGACGTAACTGGAATTCGTAAGCGACTTAATGGCAGAGCGAACTGCACAACGATAAGCGACGCGTGAGTACTAGAGACAGAGCAAGGGGACGAGCTTAGATACTCACAGCTTTTCTTCATAAATAACAAAGCCGAGGTGCCGTAAAATGTAATTGTGTCTCCAAAGTTGGTATGTATACCTAAATTTTTAGGATTTGCTGGCGGCTGCAGAAGCCGAGACACTCCCTCTGTTGGAAGCGTGGCTTTCAACGCTATCATTGGTGTTTACACAAACATGCCATATAATAGTCTTCCTAGCTTTAAAGCGAACGGTCGGGCTTTTTTTCTGCGCTCCGAATTAATTTTTGTATTGTAAAACCAATTTTTTAAACAAAATTATTAAAACTTCAGCAAAATACCACAGCTGATAAGCTGTCAATCGCAGTAAATCCTCAAATGATGATAAAATCAGTGGCCAAAATACATTCGGCACAATCGAATCAATCCATTGTGGAGGGAGTCCAGCTGGGGATTGCGAAAGATTCCAATTTGTATGCAGTGCAGTCCAAAATTGAATTCCCAAAAGTGGGTAAGTGAACATATTGACTGATTCATTTAATAAGAAGAATGTATGAAATAAGGAAGTGAAATTAAATACACCTATTCGCGGTCCTGGTCCCACGGTGCGGAAGGCGCTGTAATATTTTATCGCCTAAGTATTAGTTCAAGGACAAGGTCTCTTGCAGATCGAATGGTGGAATTAATTTTCAAGGACAGAATTTTTCTCTGCAATTTATGGATTGAGAGCGCTTATTTCTTTGTTTCTTTTTGTTCCGTTTAATTTTTGGCTGCCGGACGTGCACACGCACATATGGTGATCTATGTCCGAAAGCTATGTATGTTTATTTTTAATTAATTCTTAAAGGGGCCAAGATTGTCTCTAAACTCTAAAATGATTTCATTTAAGTTAATTATTGGTTTTATGGGGATCAACATTATGCATTAAGCGCGGGTAGCTGGTTATATATTATTCGAGTGGGAATCGAAAACTGCAAATTGCAGGATTATTAGCGATCCGAATTTTATTATGTTTCGATTAGCACGTATGATAGCTGTAAAAAATTGTAGACAAGAATAACAAGATGCGTAACGGCCATGCATTGGTTTGATGCACTTTTTTGGTGACGGCCAAAATTGCCCTCTGTCCGCTCGCTTACGATGAGAGCCTCAGAAATCTAAAAATTAAACACCACGGGGAGGCCTTGCAATTGTAATTGGATCCTATATTTATATGGCCTTCGAGTTTATTTTTCACTACTTATCGCAATTACTATTTGCGCTTACCGTACTTGCCGTACTTTACTACTGCAAAAAATAGACAAAATACTAAGGAAATCATTATAACTACTGTAATTTAAAACATACATTTTCCAAAGAGAAATCATTACATTGTTCTCAATATTTCAAAGAAATAATACGTTGAAGAAAATAAAAATCTATAAGATAAATTTAAATATCAAAACTGTTTGTTGCAAAAGACATATCTTAAGGCACGAAGTGCGGATACAAGCACTCAACAATCATTGCCTTATTAATTTTTCACACGTCGCATGCTGAATACTCTAATGACAAATATTATAATATAAAGTCATTTTTGAACTGTATTTTGTGATATTATGTATTATAACGTGCTCTACGTGCAACGTGCTCTATTAGCTTTCAAAGAGAACGGTCGTGTTTTTTTTGCTCCCCGGCTTTTATTTTGTGTTTGTCAAACCAGCCGTGGTTTTTAGATAATTTTCTTTAATTATCATATATCTAAACATAATTATTAAACATCCGTTCGCTTCGCGAGTGATTCTTTTGTGATTTGTGCAGTAGTTTAAACAAATATACAATGTAGTTTGCATTTTTCGTCTCTTTGTTTTGTTTACTCTCCCTTTTTGTGCGTTGTTCGCAGTGGTGTTTGGTGTTGTTTTTTTGCATGCACATAAACTGCACTTTTCGCTCTCGCTCTCTCTCCCACACAAAATCTAAATTTCTCAGCGTGCAGACTGCTCTGGTGCGGTTCTTTTAACAGCTCGCTTGAATGTTTTGGTCTTGTGTTTTCGTGCACGCACAGTGGTCTGATTTCAGTTAAACATGGTAACCGTAAATGTTGTCTGCTTTTATAAAAATTGTTGCCAGGTTATAAAACCTGAGCAGCCAAAAATGACTTGTTGGCTATGTGATAGAATGGTGCATACTAAGTGCGCTGGTTTTAATGGCCAAACAAGTGATGACCTAGCAAAGGGTAAAAATCTAAATTACTGTTGTGATGCTTGCCTTGTGGTTGCGAACGAGATGAAATCGTTTATGCGCCAAACTAAAGGTGGCTTGAAAGAACTGATTAACAGTTTTGGCGTAGCTAGAGATTGTTTTCGTCGAGCCGATGATCTTCTTTCCGCGCTTAATTCACAGTTTAATGGCCTTAAGCTATTAGATGAATCTCCAAAGCGCAAAAAAGCCGCTGGTGGTAGGCTGCCTAAGGCCCCGCAAACACGGGCAAATGATTAACAGGACTCCACAACTGATCAGCTGTCAATCGCAGCAAATCCACATATGCTGCTAAGTTCGGCAGCTAAAAAGATTCGGAGCAATCCGATCAATCAGCTGTGGATGGAACCCACCCTGTGATTGCTAAAAATTCCGAATTGTCTGCACTGGTTTCTCAACCAGTGATTCCACCTGTCTCGATTAGTTTACCACCACAAGGAAACATTGTGTGCGGACTACCGGCACAAGTTGGCGCTTCAGAAATACAATCTGCAGCGCCAAAACCCCTCGCGGTGGTTCCACTAAAGAAACAAATTTTTGTTTCTCGGCTTTCCCCTGATCAAACATCGTCGGATGTATTGTCTTATATACAAGACAAAACAAAAGCCGATAATATAAAAGTGGAAAAATTTAACTTCTCTTACGCTAGGGACATAAGATCAAAAATAAGAAAAAGGTGCCCGTGGGAACTAAACTTCCCTCACGTGGCCAGACCACTGCACCATCCGCCTCTTCATCTTCTTCCTCTTCAAAAAACTAACTACAAAACTTACTATCTCCTATCAAAATGTTAGAGGCTTGCGTAGCAAATTAATCAAATTGTATTGTGATAGTCTTTCATTTGCATCCCATATTATAGTGCTCACAGAGACTTGGTTAAAGCCGGAGATACTTAACTCCGAAGTCTTTCCAGGTATGTACACTATATATAGGTTTGACCGTCCCTCCAGACGGGGAGGTGGAGTCTTAATCGCGGTTAGATCTAACCTCGCGTCGGAGGAGTTACTTTTGGACGATTCCCGTAACTCGGAATTCGTATGTGTAAAGCTGTCTTTTTCCGACAGATCAGTTTATATTACGTGCTCCTATATTCCGCCATCTTCTGAATTCCCAGAATATCAGAATCATCTGTCCGCTATCCAGTCCATCTTGAATAAACTTTCTAACAGGGACCAATTGGTAGTTCTAGGTGATTTTAATATACCTGGCACAATGTGGTCCCCAGAAAAACAATCGAATATCCTTCTCCCTTTAGCACAACATGACTTTATTGACGGCTTGCTCGACTTATCACTGTCGCAAGTTAATTATATTCCAAATTCTCTTGGTCGACTTTTGGATCTATGTTTTGTAACAAGTCCTAAATGTGTGTTTCTGTCCAGGGTAGTACCTCTTACTGAACCTGAAGATCAATATCATCCTACTTTCAAGGTGGAAATCGACTTAGGTACGGTATTAAAAGTAAATTCAGAGAAGTCAACAAAGCGAATTCCCTGTTTTCGCAAGGCAAATTTTCGGAGGCTAAACAATTTTATAGCTGGCTTTAATTGGTCCGATCTTTACTCCTGCAACATAATGGCGGATGCGATTAATATGTTTTATACCGCAATTAAATCATTTTTTGACTCTTGTGTTCCGATGTACTATCCGTCAATCTCTAAACCTCCTTGGTTTAATAAAGAGTTGACACACCTAAGAAATGTAAAGTCCAGACTCTATATGAAATTTAAAAATACCGGTTCTCAGTCCATCCTTTGTAAATATTTAAGCGCTCGGTTAAACTTTACCGTGCTTAATGCTCAGTGCTACAAAAATTATTTAAACCGTTGTAAGTTCCAGTTTGCACAGGATCCGAAACAGTTTTATAATTTCGGTAGCACTGAGCGAAAAACAAGTTCTTTCCCTTCCTCGATATTTTTTGAAAACACTACGGTTACATCGGATCAGGCAATAGCCGATCTATTCGACAAGTTTTTTCAAACAACATATTCAACTTTACCTCACTCCGAACAGCCATACTCTTATGCGGTATCTAAGTCGAATCTAATATTTTGCCCCACTATAAACGAAAGCTCACTACTTAACGATCTTCAGCGTGTTAAACCGGTCTATTCGCCAGGTCCCGATGGAATCCCTGGCTTATAGGTTTCCCTGTTGATCTTCTAAATTGGATTTCAAGCTATCTGAATGGCAGGACACAACAAGTCCTCTTTAAAAATTCGTTATCTTCTATTCTCCGAGTCACATCCGGTGTCCCACAAGGGAGCCATCTTGGTCCGCTTCTTTTTACCTTATTCATTAACGACCTCCCCTTAATAATAAAACATTCGCGTGTACTTATGTACGCAGACTATGTTAAATTATGCCTCCAGTAAAAGGACACTTCTTGCCAATTGGACTTACAATCCGATCTAGACCGATTTCAAATATGGTGCCGTGATAACATATTAGACTTAAATGACTCCAAGTGTAAAGTTATGACCTTTTGTCGTGCCAACCCAATACGCACGACTTACACTCTAAGTGGGTGCTCTCTGGACAGAATAACACGAGTTGATGATCTTGGTGTTCTTCTGGACCCAAAACTAAAATTTTCTGACCATATATCGTCTATTGACAATTTGATGACCCTTACTTGACTAAAACCTTATTTATTTCGTTAGTCCGTCCGATTCTCGAGTACGGATCACCTGTTTGGAGTCCACAATACGCAGTCCACTCGGACCGCATTGAATCGGTACAAAAAAACTTCTTACTTTTTGCCTTGCGGCGCCTAAATTGGGATGCAAACCATATATTACCTCCTTATTTCAGTAGACTACTTTTAATTAATTTACCATCCCTAGCTAACCGTAGAACTACGCTTGGAACAGTCTTTATTTGTAAGCTTATTCGTGGGGATGTTGAGAGTCCCGACTTGATTAGTCGGCTTAACTTCTCGGTTCCAAGTAGATTCACTAGAAACTATATACCCCTTATCTTAAATCATTGTAGATGTAATTATGAGTTGCATGACCCTTACAGAGTTTTATGTTCTGACTATAATAGACTTTATCCTATTATCTGTAATCTTGACTCTCTGCCGCTATTAAAGCAATCGATTTTATCTTTTCTATTACATAATTAGATCCTACTGACAATAATATTTAACATAGTTATTCCACATTATATTCTATATATTCATTTCCTCGTTCCCATTCTATTTTTTATATCGCGTCTATATCTTCTTGCGAATCGAGCCGTACGGCTCGACACGGCAGCGCCCCTCGGTCGGTTGGGCGGGAGGTGTGGCCGTGGGACCCGTGCGAGAAAAAAAAAAAAAAAAAAAAAAAATATACAATTGTCGGCTGTCACTGTCTGCATAGAAAAGAGCTGTTCGCATTAGAGCTCTCCGCTCTTTCGATATTGAACAAAAATTCAATAGAGCCTGGAGCCACTTCTAGAGACACGCCGAAAAAATCGTGTGCAAAAAAATCGTATGACGTTACGCATCTTGTTATTCTAGTGTCTGTGTTCCGACAGTGTCTTCTGGACGGAGTCGTCCTCAAGCGTTGAAAAAGGGCGAAGCTAGTCCTTCTGTAGAAAGGCAAAAACCTACAAATGCAGCAGGCAGCTACAATTTTTGCTGGACATTGTAGTCAAAGTTTTTTAGCGCATATTGTACGTGCGTATAGAGCTTATCTCCAACAGTCGCACAGGCCTTCAAAGCTAGCAGTGTGGCTTCTGGATGGGAAAGTAAGGAGTAAGGAGTATTGTGTCATCATCATTTAACCCAGCGATAACAATGCACAACATGGGCATCCGTGGATACGTAGGGAGTGTGATTGGAAACTACTTCAGGGACCGCTTGTTATGGTATGTAACATAATGCAGTCTAAAAAGTCACGATGTCTGCAGGCCAATTCAATTCTAGGCATTACACCTATTGCCTTGGAGATAAATGGTCAATACCTAGCGCGAAAGCCCGTTACTCAGATAGAAATTAGAGAGTTGATGGGCAACTATCTTATCCATTTTATTCCTCACAAAACGGAGTATGAGCACAAAGGTTTGGAATACCACATGACTCAGTTACTCACGGACAATAGATGTTTCCGACGGTACCTATTTAGGTTCCACAGTGTTGATACAGTCCAGTGCCTTGCACAGACGCAGTGAGAACAGCAGAACATATTCTTGCACTGTCCTAGGTTCGGTGCGGAGAAGGGCCAGCTCCGATAAATAGATTGAACTGTCTATCACCTGGGAAACCCACTTACTGGCATACAGACCCACGAAAACTACCAGATCTGATTGGTTTTGCTCTCGTAAGAATAATTCCTTTAGTGCTTCTTAACGCTGTAACTCTTGAAGATCTCTCATCTGACCACTCACCCGTACTCTTCGACATGTTTCGGCAGCCCGAAATTAAAGAAAGGTCGCGTCATCTTACAAAAGCAGCCACAAACTGTTTCAAGTACAAAAAATATGTCAGCACACACTTAAAAATCAATCCTATGCTAGACACAAATTCAGATATTGAAAGTTCTGTAAAAACATTCGAGTCGATAATAACAAAAGCTGCTAGTGCTGCCACACATCAAATGACTTCGAAGCAACACTTCAGATATGGGACTACGAACGTGCAAATCGAGAACTTAGTGCTAGAAAAACAGAGATGCCTATTCGAGATAACACTGGGAAATGGACCCGTGATGCAAAAAAGGCAAATGTATTTGCTGCTCACCTACAAAGGGTGTTTCAGCCGAACCCACAAAAACAAATGGCTTTACGCTCCCGCACGTCTCCTACTGATCCCCTGAATTTTCCTCCGAACGAAATTGAAAAAGTTATGGAAAAATACACCATAATTATAATTCCAAAGCCAGGAAAATATATAACTCAGCCAATAAGTCTACTTTCATGCATCTCTAAGCTCTTTGAAAAATTACTCATCATTCGTATACAAGCACATCTGGAAACTCGTAACAATATTCCATCGCATTAATTTGGATTCCGTCAAAATCATGAAACAATTGAACTAGTGAACAGAATAATAACAGAGATCAGAAGCATTCGACAGAGTGTGGTTGGAGGGCCTTATGTATAAAATAAAAATACTCCTTACTCGTGAATAATCACACACGCCTCCAACGTAACGATTCGCCTGCCCAGATGCCAAGACCTAGGGCCATTTAGTATCACTTTATAATTAAGTGATTAGATTAAGATTTGTATACTTATTGTGTTAGTCTCTATATACCAAAGAGAAGATCCAATAAATAAATAAATAACCCCGGCAAAAAAAAAACTACTATATATATGAAAAAATATCAAAACACTTTTCGTATGTGGGCGTGGCGAAAAGTTGTCGCAGTTAGTCGGGGGTTGGTAACTCATGGCTATGGTCCAGGGTCGTCACAGATAAAAATATTAAAACATTTTTCAAAAGTGGCAGTTTTGGGCGGTTTGCGGGAATGGCAAACATTTTTTTTGGAAATCGATAGAAGACAAGACAAATAAATATGTGAATATATATAAACACGTTGTTTAAAAGTGCGTGCGTGGCAGTTTTGTGCGGTTTGTGGTTGTTAGAGTGGGCGTGGCAACATGTGTCAAAAATGGGGGTTTGTCTCTAGAATCTGTATGCTAAATCTCGACTTTATAGCTTTTATAGTTAGTTCCTTAGGTATCGACGTTCATACGGACAGACGGACATTGCTAGATCGACTCGGCTTTTGATCCTGATCAAGAATATATATATATGTCGCAGATCATTTAAATGTAACGACATTTCTAGTAATTGCGCGTTTCTGCTTGGCACGCGCCATGCAGGCGCCTTTTCTATTCTTTTGATGCGAGGCAGAGAACCGTTTCTTAAGAGAAACGGCAGAGAACGAGTTTCTGCCGAACGTAGTTTGGAGCGGGGGGGAAGTAGATGTCGTCGGGAATAACGGAAGCGTACAGAAAAATGCCGTGTGCATTAGTATTGATGTATGTGGACTGGAGTGGGTCTCCAAAATGTGTTGGTAATGCGTGTAGAGTTAAGAACTACGCATAATTCTGATTTTGTGAAAAGCGATTGAGTCAGTCAGTGATCCATCATTGAGCAGAACAAATATGCCTCACTCACGCGCCAGAAAACGTTGCGCAGACAACGAGAATAGTGAAGAGGAAGAAGGGCGTCCTGATGACTCTTCGACATATACTTTATATGGTTGGAAACGATTTCTTCTGCCTGTTACGATATATATATGTATATACATACATATATTAAAATGAAATTTAAAAGCTGCATACACTATGTAGATTAGAAATATAAATCGATATAAATAAATATGCACAATTCGTAAAATAAAAATGTAATTGAAAAGCTGTGAATAGTTCCCAATAAACTGTGTAGTTTCATGCCCGGCAAAATGAATAGTAAAATTCCTTCTTTTGGAAAACCTTCCACTCGAAAAAGAGCTATGAAAGAACATGTTCAGTGACAGCCGACAAGTGTATATAATACATTATATCACAAAATAAATTTCAAAAATGACTTTATATTAGAATATTTGTCATTAGAGTATTCAACTTGCGACGTGTGAAAAATTAATAAGGCGATGATTGTTGAGTGCTTGTGTCCGCAATTCGTGCCTCAAGATATGACTTTTGCAACAAACAGTTTTCATATTTTTATTTATTTCATAGATTTTTATTTTCTACAACGTAATTATTCTTATGAAATATCTTTTTTTCAATGTAATGAGTTCTTTTTGGAAAATTTATGTTTTAAATTACAGTAGTTATAATGATTTCCTTTGTATTTGCTTTAATTATTTAGTATATTTATTAAGTCATTTGACTCATAGTGTTTACGTATTTTCGCAATTTTACGAGCTAATACAACCTGCTGCTGCTTTTCGACAAAGGCTTTTAAATTTATAAATTGTAAGTGAAAAAACATTTTCATGGCCCATTTGAATGGCCGAGAAAAAAAGAAGAGAAGAAGAAAAAAGACCGATTATAACATATATAACACATAACATAACATACTAATTACAGATAATAAAGATAAATATAAATATGTAAACCGTAGCTAATTCGAGCGGGAATTTTAACAAACGAATAAAAAAAACTTAAAAATTATAATAGTCAGGCCGTGAATTTTTAATTATTATTTTATTTCATCATATTGCTACGAAATTGGCCAAAACTCCAAACATGTTCAAAATTCTTTCCGTCGATTAGAATTGATTTCGGCCGAAAATCGTCTTTTTACACAAGACGCACACATATACGCGTTCTCGTCCCTTGTTTTTAATCATAACAAGCTAGCAAATTCTGTTTTTAGATTTCTTACGATCTCAGCGTTAGCGAGCGAACAGAGAGCTATTTAAGCCGTCACTAAAAAAAGTGCCTGCATAGTGCCAAACGGCCATACATTGCGTTACGCATCTTCTTATTCTAGAGCCTTTGGTAATAGGGTACACTAGATTCGATGAAAAGTATGTAACAGGCAGAAAAAAGCGTTACCGACCATATAAAATCTGTAAAGTGACATATTCATTCTCCATATGAAAAACTTAAACCGATCTTTGGTAAAGCTTCACTATTCAAGAGACTCATTGTAAAGACACAAACCATTAATCAAGAAAGCTTACGTTATCGATAAACAAACATATGATGATCTACGTAGATCTTTAAGGTTTGCTAGAACATAATAATTATTTCTATAATCAATTCTTGATTACCTCTAGCATAACCAACAGCAAAAAAAAAAACTAATACATAAATAAAATACATATAAATAAAATTAGATATTTTTATAAATTTAAAAAATAATAATAATAATAATAATATAATATTTTCTTAATCAGGATTAAAAGCCGAGTCGAGGTCTCGATTTAAGGAACTAAAGAAGCTAGAAGGTTGAGATTAAGAATACAGATTCTAGAGACATAGACGCAGCGCTAGTTTGTTGACCCATGTTGTCACGCCCACACACCGCGCAAAACTCCCACGCCCACATTTTTGTACACTTTTTGGATAAATTTTCATAATATTATTAGTCTTTAAAATTTTTATCGATTTGCCAAAAAATTTTTGCAACGCCCACTATAAAGCCGCTAATCCGGTCGCGCCCAATTTTGAAATTTTTTCAAGTTTTATTTATTTATTTTTTTTTTATTCTTTTATGTATTATGGATGTGTCTCATCAGATATTTTGGATCAAATTTTTAATATATATTTATTTTCGTGCTTGCTAAAAGCATTTACAACACTTATGACTATTAATTTGACGTGTAAATAGACATTTATATTAGTAATGTCATCTTAAAAATAAAATAAAATTATTATTATAAGAATATCAATTATATGGTATACGATTATTATTGGCAGCGTGTCCAAGCTCTCTTGTTTTCCATATTTAGTTAACCATTCCGGAATTTATGGGTTTAGATCCTGCTATTCGCATCAAAGTTTAAAATAATAATACTATCAAAAGGAAAAACTAGAAAGACAAGACAAATATAAAACATTGTTTAATAAACCAAAGTAATTAACTTTAAAAATAATATTTTTATTACCTATCACTGTTTTAATGGAAACATGATTTATGCATAAATTGTATAATTTTCGTTTAAAATGCAACTTGTACGCTGGAAATCAAGCAAAGATATGAATATATGAATAAGCCAATGTTAAAATAGTACTCTTCCTGAGAACAGCAGTTTTTCCGATCCACCAAGTAGTCTTAAAGGTCTTTAAAAATCATAGAAGAGTCCAAAAAGTGCAAGAAAGATCGTTTTAAAAAACCTATGTGCTAAATAAAAGTAGCAACGGCAAAACGAAGAATTCACTCAATCGAGGGCCACAAAGCTCTATATACAAAAAAAATAAACTCTACAATCACCCGGGCCATTATTCATTATTCACTTTAAGGACATATTCCCGACTCACTACTGAACTGTCGACCCTGTCACACATGTTCTTTCTCTTGCCTCTATCTCTTATCAAAAACCAAATATATTAGAGCAAACAACCTCAAATGTCGAGTTCCTCGGGAAACAACATTGCTTTCGTATATCGAAACTAATAAGAAACATAAAAAAATGAAAGGAAATGCAACAATTTTTAAATGTGTGGGCGTAAAAGTTTTGTCCTGTTGGTGGGCGTTAGAGCCTGGCTAGGCTAAAATATTTTTGTCATGTTGATAGAAACTGGTACGGACATACATTTATACGGACAGGTAGATGAAAACATACATACTGTTGGTCTTAGGCTAGACGTACCATCGTTTTTTTTTAACAAAATCGATATTTATTATCATGCTTGTACTAATTGTCCAAAATACTTTTCGTATCAATGTTCTAATCTTGTTAAAAAAAAAAATGCTCACAGCTAGTTGATTTGCGAAAAAGCAACTATACATTCAAAGATTTTATAAATTTCTTTAGAAATCATACTTGTTTTCGTTTGGTCATTGAATTAAACTTTTGTATTGAAAAAAATAGAAAAAATAAACAAATAGTGTTTTCCAGAAACTTTTGAAGAAAAAATTATGGTGTTATCATCAAAAAGTAGACTTTCTTCACTCGCAAGGACTTTAAAATCGGAACATTGCCAAAAAAATAAATCAGCATACAGAACTGTTGAAAGACATTTAAAGGATCCATAGGCATATCGAAGGAAGGAATTGGACGGAGTAAAAGCAAGCGTATAATCAGAAATGCAAAACATCTGAAAAGCGGCTTACATTCCGGAAAGAATAATTGACGTGGAATCTACAATCAGACACTCGACTAAATGATTAGCGTTCATTTGTCTTCACTGATAAAAACGTTTTAATTTAGGCGGCCCTTATATGGTGATATTATTATCACGTCATCACGTCATCATAGCCGAGCACAACAATTGACTTGATTTTTATCGATCAAAAGATGAACGGCGCTCACTTCAAAACATTGTTGGAGTCCGTATTTCCAAAATTTCTCTGAACCAATTTCTTGGATATTTAAACAAGACAATGCTATTAGATGCATTACAGTGGGCGTGGCAAAAGGCAAGCCGATAGAAATTTTCAAGACTAATAAAATTTAAAAAAATGTGTCCGTGGCAGTTTTGGGCGGTGGGTGAACAAATTTGAGCTGCGGGTTAGTCTCAGAGATCTGTATGCTGAATTTCAACCTCAAGCTTTTATAGTTCCTGAGATCTCTACGTTCATACAGACAGACGGACATGGCTAGATCGAAAGCTTTTGGATCGTATTAGGGAATATAATTTGGAGATAAACAAGAAGAAATGAGTGTTTCTGAGGATGGAATGCGAGTTTCTGGGGTATGGAATTTTTTTTCGTATTTTAGAACCCTTGGCAGAGTTGTTGAAGAAAGGCGGTCCCTTTTCCACTGAATGACAAGCAATTAAGTGCGTTTAGCGTTTTGAAGAACGCTTTAGCTAATCTACCTGTATAGCCATATTCAGTCCGAGTCGAGAAACCGAGCTCCACACAGATGATTGCAGCGACAAGATGCTGGAAAAATGCATCCTATTTCGTTTTATTCTGTAAAAACCACCCGATACCATAGTTTTAAGCATAGACCGATAAAAATTATTACGGGTTGCAATTCGTTGGTTCAAACTTTAAGTAGAAACGCTATTACCGCTAGGATTGCCAGATGGTACCTTGAGTTAGAAACTACGATTATTTTAGACTAATAAAAGTTGTGAAGATGTTAAGAGGTTTTGACGATAATAAAGGCTTGTCAGAAAATCGTGGGAAAAAACCAGTCTGATCTTATTTACTAAAGGGAAAATAGTTTAATCAGAGGTCTATTGGTGTTTATTCCACACTACCACAACAAGATTATGCTAAGTTATTTTATAAAAAAAAAGTTGTTTCTGAGCCCACTTCAGATTTGATAAACGTAATTTTGCAGAAAAAATTCGGCAGAAAAAAAATTTGATTTGGCAATGTCGCCAAAAGTTATCGCGAAGGTGAAACGAAACAGGCAGGTAAAAATTCTTATAAAATATAAAAGACTTCATTAATTAATTTAATTTAATCGATTTAAAGGAGGGCCAAACGTGTTGTTTGTAAATAATACTATTTAATTTAATTTTTTTACGCACGGGAGAACTTAGCCTAATGCAATACTACGACGATGTAGAGAAACGATTAACGTTAATAACAAACAAGATCGTTATGACACACTAACCGTACAGTGCTACTCTATTCAATACTGAGGTTAGAAAGATGCCCTCCATGCATTTATTGCTGGTCTAAGGAAACCCTTGAGGGCCATAGTCCTGCCAGCGCAGCCCAAGGATTTGCCCTCAGCTTTAGCTTTGGCTAGGCTGCCATAGAACGCACTGACTTTGCTGCCACAATGCAAGGGTTTGGAGGAAGAGGCACTCACCCATGAGCACCGAAATAATCAAAACCGCTCAATGTCTCCCCAAGGAAAACATAGCAGGGCCGAAGATGGCCATTTCTACAAGACGCAGAATAGACCCCAATAAAATAATTCTGCCCTGAACCCGGGTCACTACCGTAATCAATCGCCTGGGCCTATGGAGTTATACTCAACAAGGACTTAACTCTGGCAGCCGACTTCTTTGGAAGCGGTCAGCCAAGGCCGAAAGTGCTCGGGGCCATAAAAGATTTGGCTCCGTACGTATGACCGGTCAAAGGCGTCAGAGATTGCATAACACCATGCAACAGGCTGACGATAAAATTACAGCAAATATGAAAGCGCGGCCGCAGCGGCCGTTACCGAGATATACGAGGAGTCTAAAGAAAATGAATCAATTTTTTAGGGAGCCCTCCCGACTGCCTAGAAAATTAAAAATTTTAATCGACATCAAGCCCGTAAATGACTTTAAAAATGTAGTGCCGGTCGATTCTCCTTTCACAGTGAGTTCCATTCATGGTTCTGACAGAGTTCACCTGAAATGTTTAATGAGTACTTTTGGAAAAACATCTACGTTACTTCTTTTAGACGCGCTGATACAATTCGATGGTATTGTAGGATTTGACCTCCCAGCTCGCCGCAGAGAAAGGTAGGGTGGTCCATAAGGAGAACCTCAAATAAATTCCACCACTTTTAATTTGCTTATACCATACTCTTTAATAGTAAGCCAGATTTAAGTAAAAGTGCCGTGGTCTCATTCTACGTATGGATTGCAGATTCGCCTTCACCTTGGCAGTGGCAAATACGCGTATTACCGACTTTTCTCACGCCAAATACATTCCCGTCGTAGATGGAGATGTACTGGTGTTTGAACAACGTGACTGCTTGAGGAAATCGAGCAACCTCTCAGAATTTATTAGAATGGTAGATGAGACAGAAAAATTTTTGGAGTCTTTCCCACAGTCGCATATGCACAAATTACTAAATTTTGATACATATCATCTGAGAAACTTGTGGTCCGTTCTAACACCACCGAATTGCGAGGAGTTTAGACTTCTTGGGTACAGCTCTTAAGGTAGTAGCAGGAACTCCTGATGAGGATGACAGAAGCTCAGCTAGTGGACTCAAACTCGAGGAAGATTACCATAAAATCAGAAACTCAAAAGCAGCTAAACAAAAAAAAAATAATTCTAACCATAACATTAGCTAAGGCTGACATAATAAATCCCTCTATCCTTAATCATGTCGGTCTGAAATCACTAATTGAACAAGACACTCCAATAGTTAGTTTATTCCGAACAACTGAATGAGCCCTCAATATACAGAGGTGGTCAAAATTATTTTCACAAAGTGCATTTGAGTGAAATGTGAAAAGTGAAAATACTTTTGACCACCTCTGTATTTGAGTCAGCAGCTAAAGAAGTTTACGTTAAGAATACCCTAGAAACTAAACTAAGTAGCTTCACGCGAACAATGCTGACGCGCCCCAACTGACTTCAGCGCTCTGCGCTAAGAGTGGACAGCAGCGGCAATCCGTCTTCCATTATCCGGGGTACCGAACTGCGCTGCATAAATGCTGAGTCGGCTTGCCGACCATGGGTTTGTGGCGTGATGTATTGGAGCTAGGGTAGATCCATATTTGCTTCATTTCTTTGATTCAGTTTTAAGCTAGCCCTTTAACAATAAAGAACAGCTACTCCGGCACATGGCTGTAAAATACCATTGGTTTAATTCGAACATTCTCGCTGAGCCACAGCCCAGCGATCGACCAAGGGGGTTAAGTCACGCCCTCCCTCCTAATCACCGTAAGAGTCGTCACTCTCCAGCTTAGCAGCCGGACACACCGTGGACTCTCAGGAGGAAGACATTCCCAACGACTGGATTTTATTTTAAATAATATTGTATTAGATCATATACATTGGGATTAAAGGAAAACTTTATATTAATTCGCTTCTAAGGTCAAAATTAATTTCGGCTTGAAAATAGTCTTATAAAAGAAGTATGCACACACACAATACTTTATTTATGGTTTTTAATCCAACAAGCAAGAGCACAAAATGTTTAGATTGTTTTGCTCTGTTATTCTAAAGTCAATTATCTTTATCTTAGAGGTGTTTTCTGATATATATATTAACAATATAAATCAGCACTGGCCGTGTTGATACGGAAAAAGGTTATAAATAAATAAGTAAATAATAAAAAATTTTATAAATTTTATATGTTTGATTTATTTTTGGATACACTTCCTCTTTTCTACATATGTAAAATACATTCAAAATTGCTAAAGAACTATGAAAGAGAGTTTCCGAACTGGCCTAATGAATTCGTATTTCTTTTCTGTAAAACACTCTAAACACTTATGACGGAATAATATTTATCATAAATCTACTTACATTCTTCCCATAAACGGTTAACAAAACTGTAACAAGCTGAAGTGAATAATTTTTTTTATGTTCGTTTATTACATATCAAAAATTCTACTAACTTTAGATAAACTATTTACATTTACAAGCAATAAGACCAGAGTGTAAAAATTATTTAGAACCATTATTTAAGAAAGAAATTTTGAGTAATACTTTGTTTAGACTGCTGACAGAACCGCATCTGCAGCAACATTCGCAACAGCAGCAGTCATATTAAAAACCGTTACTTATGTGTAATTTTCTGACTCCTAAGGCGACAATACCTTATTTAAATGCGTCATATCAATAACGTTTATTAATTGAATTTTTGCTCTACTTGGTGATAATATATTAGGTGTAACTTTAAGGATGCTTACACTGTAGATACGTTGTGTGTGCCAATTGAAACTGGTAATGAAATTACTTTATTTGTTACACACCACCTTGATTTTATTTCTAAGCCTAAATAGCACGCAACTAAGGTGATAACACCCAAATGTTTTATCGTCGCAACCGTAGACACAGTGTGAACAGACTCTAATACACTTCTTTGACTGACGATGAACCTGCGAAATTATACCCAATTCACATCATTATTCCTATACCGGTTCAGACAAGGACCTTGCATGGCGGAGCCAGGGTCGATAATATCAGAGACGCCCTTTTCAAGGTTTCTAATTGTGAACAATTGAAAATGACCAAGTTAAAAAGTAAATATATTTAGAAATCGTGACGCGTGTTATTATTAAGTCATATTAAATTTTTGTTAAACAAGTGGAAAAAGGCAAAAATAATATATAAAAAAAAATTTTTGTAATTAATATTTTTAACACGACCACAATGTTAAATAAGTGAAAAAAGGCAAAAATAAAATAAATAAAATATAAAATATTTTTAATGCTTACTAAGGCATATTAGAAATAAAGGATATCTTTCTTAAGCAGTTTATATATTTTGAATTTAACAATACTATTAAAATATTCAAAATTTAATTTCATCACAATCAACATATAAGTGGGATTCGTTGGGAATGCAAACTATGATGGAAACAATTGTAGACATTTAAAACGCGATATATAGATATGTCCATATATAATGGAAGACCAAATAGTGTACCTGTAGAGCAGTGGCGCAATATATCTTAACTTGTGTTCTTCAACCCCAAGGCCCTTGTGAGCAGTCATTACACATAAGGTCGCATACCAAAAGCTACTTAAAAAAGGTAGCTTAGATATATTCCACCATGTATATGTCGGAGCGCGCTTCTTCGAGGTCTGGGAATTGTTTCTATGATTTCACATTCCGATAAAATTGTATTGTTAATAGCGTTGAGCAAAGTGTTAGAAGGCAGTGCATCGCAATGGCTGTCGCAGATATGCTTCGCTGGCATCACATGGCCGCAGTTTAAGGAACTGTTCAGACAGCGATTCGTAGGGATGAGACGACGGCTGCCATTCTCATGAAGGTTTTGAACGGACGTCCAAAACCTGGAGAGAGCTTTGCCCACTATGGAAGTCGCATTGTCACCTTCTTGCTGTCGAAGTGGAAGGCCAAGGATTTGGAGGAGATTGCGGTATAAGTAGCGTTGGCTCATATGGCACAAATCGATAATAATTTGTTGCGTTGGGTGTTTACGACAAATGTGGATACGCGCAATGAGCTTCAGAAATAGCTGCAAGCTTACGCCTTCAAGAAACGTAACAATGAAGATGATTCTGGCCCAGAAAAGAAGAAGTTAAGAATGCAGTCGCAGACGTATGAAAATGTAGTGATTGGGTGAGCCCTGTCCATTCTTTTTCGTTTCGGGAGCCGAATGTTCTTTGGTAAAAGAAAAATTAAGTAACAAAGGAATTGGTGACAATATAGTTAAGATCCACCTGCAAAGACTATCCACAGTCCAAATGTCTCAATTTAATTTAGAAATTTTGTTTCATGTTGTAGTGGATAACTATTTAAAGCGAGACATAATGATTGACCAAGACATATTAAAGCTCGGTGTACTGATTGAATCTGATTAATTTAGTATTTTTTATTATTATTAAGTGGGTTTCTATGTGTACTGCGACCCATTCTGATCAATTGTACTACCCCTTCATGACTCAAAGATCTCCCTGAAGTCCTATTCACTGTATAATGCCAATCTTATGCAAATGACTACGAAGTCGGCAGTGCCCCGTAAGAAGGCCAGTCAAAATGCGCACGGTGTTTTTCCCGTGTGTCATTAAAGTCTTGAATCCTTTATGGTTATATTCGCGAAGGAGAATCTCAGACTGCCTGGTAGGTGTTCCCAGGAGGACAGACGTTTTTCTTCCTCTATTGACTTAAGTAAGCCCAGTACTCGGTGGTGACCAACACCACAGAATGGTTCGGGCCCAATTAGAGGGTACTCTGCCCCTTTCCTGACTAGGTTGTCCGCTAGCTCATTTCCCGGGATGTTGTTGTGTCCCGGGACCCACCTTATTGTGAGTTTGTTGACTGCTCCTAGTTTGTCTAGGGATGTCCTCACTTCATTTACTAGCTTAGATGTTATCTTAGCTTTGCTGAGCGCCTTTATGGCTGCTTGACTATCAGACAGTATAGCAATGTCCTTGCCACGATAGTTCCTTTGCAGATTAAACTCCGCACAGCGACCAATAGCTTAGACTTCACCTTGAAAAATTCTGGTGTATCTGCCCATTGATTCGTGGTATTTTAACCTGGGGCCTACAACCCCCAGCCCACTTCCCTCGTCGGTGAGGGATCCGTCTGTATACCACTTTATTGTTTGTGGTTTCATAGGGTGTACTTTCCCCAGGGTTGTCTGGATTAAAACAACCAGGGTTAAAATGGATTATTCTGCGATCTGACATTGACTCCTTAGGAGATACGTGCCAGTCGCTTACTTGCGAAGCCACTGATCTGCTTTAAAGTGTAATGTTCAGAACCTCAGATCTTACCCTTATCTTACTAACAAATGTCGGAACATTGCCGAAATTTAGGATTTCTAGTTTGTTATTCAAGATAAATTCTAAGAGTGACTCACCTCTGTGATTCAAGTCGCTCCTGCCCCATATCACGTAATGTGCATTTGCATCACATCCGATGATGATGGGTGAGTGTGTCCTCTTGCAGTATTCTGCCAGTGCAGTGATTTCGGGCGGTGGGCACGCCTCGTCACCTGCAAAGTATACCGCTGCCACCACAGTCTTCTTGGCTGCTCCCACATCTTCTACCACGATCGGTACTGGTTATACCAGGGCTAGCCCAAGATGTTGTTTGGTGAACATCCTTGCCAGCACGGCCGAGGCTGCCTTGGCGCGATGGATGTTCACCTGAGCTATCCCTGTACTCCCGACCATTAAATGATCGGCTCCATCGTACATACCCAGATCACCATCCGCCGGTATCACTTCTTCCTTACTCAGCAGGTCTAGTTCCATGCCCAGCTCCTGAGAAGATATCGAAGTCTGATTCCCCATCTCGATGATGTCCGCATCAAGATTCTCATCATCCGCCAGATCCTCGCTGGATTCGGAGAGCTTATTCGGCTTCTCCTTCTCCGCGGAGACTGGTAGATTTCGAGGAGTCTCGACCTGTCTTGTGCCGGGTTTGATCTCTTTGGCCTTCTTTAAACCACTAACTGAGATGTCTCCAAACCTGAAGCTCAGCTTGTGGTCACTAGAAATAATCTTGGCGCATGAGTTGTCATCAATGCCAAGGCTAATTGCAGCCACTCAGCAGTGCACTATGGTCCAGAATTCGTTTATTTTGGCAGAAAGTCTAAATTTTTATGGCAATATATCGTCCTTTAGCAATTATTTTCTAATAGAAAATTGTTCTATTGGCACGCTCCGCCACACCATTTTGCTGGGGAGTGTAGGGAACAGTTAGTTGCCGTTTTATGCCATTACTCACCAAGAAATTGCTAAATTTCTCACTAACATACTCTCGGCCGTTGTCTCGACAAATACTTCATTCTCCTTAAATTTTTCAAGTATTTTGTCTCTTGTCTTTAAGAAGCATACAGACCCATAGCGCGTTTTATCGTCTATAAACGTCGCAAAATACCGTGCACCGCCAATGGAGGGCTTATTCATTAGCATGTCAGTGTGCAAGGGCAAGAATGTCCGCAGACCTAATCTTTGATCTTTTACCGAATTTCTTTCCGCAAATCTTACATTTTGCACACGTTTCACAGACATGTTCTTTTATATGAAAATTCATGTTTGCATCCAAGCCGAACACCATGCCATTTCTGGCCATCCTTTCTAAACTTGTGTAATTCAAGTGATCGAAGCGATTGTGCCATTTTTCCATTTGCACTCTTATAAGCTGCGAGACAAAACACTTCGTTATTTCGTTTTCAAATATATACAACCCGTTTTTATTTTGTGCTTTTAACAAAACTTCATGTCTGCCCATTATTTTCGCTTCATTATTTTCCATTTTTGTTGGCTTTCGCGACAGACATAAAATTGCACTGCAGTTCTTTCACGTACAAAACGTTGATAAAATCAAAAGATCGCTTGCGCCAATATAAGCGCACGGTAACACGACCTTCCGCCCAAAGAGAATTATTTCCAGCTAGCATTATCTTTACTGTATGCTCATAAAATTCTATAAACATCGCAAGCATTTCATCAGTAACCGTTAACTCTATTTCTTGCAGTTTTCTAACTATATCGCAAAAACTATTCACATGCGTTACAATGCTCTCATTTGCACATATTTTCATATGTTACAATTGGTTAAACAAATTAACACGACGCGCGGTGCCTTTTGGCGTATGTATTTCCTTTAATTGTTCCATGCTTCCAACGCTCTTTTACAGTGCACTATGGTCCAGAATTCGTTTTTTTTGGCATAAACTCTAAATTTTTATGTCAATATATCGTCTTTTAGCAATTATTTTCTAATAGAAAATTGATCATATAAATAAAAACCAAAAACAAAATTGACCGAAAGCTTCACTTAATCTTTTTATGAGCTTTGAAAGGTGCAGTGTTGAACAGCTGATTGAGAGAATGCAATTCCAGCCAAATTATTTGCTTACTTTTGCACGTAGTACAATCGTTAATACGCATCCAAAAATGATAGTAAAATATGGAAAATAAATGCCAATGTATGATGTTTTAACTTATGTAGGTAATATATGTATAGTTGTACTGTTTTTATTTTGTGTGACATAAAATTTATGTGTATCTTAACAGAAAATTCTAACGTGTCCCCTGTGTTTCGTGGAGTATAACTAATTTTCTGACAATTTCTGATAAAAGTTAAAAACGTCAGTTTGTACCTTTAACCATTGTCTTTGACGGTAAAGTAATATCTTTTGCCCATTTTTGCTCGTTTTCTTAAAAATTTGATTTTATATAGGCAAGTTCGAGTTCAGACATAGCGACCTCCTGGACATTTGGAGGCGTAACAATAGGCAAATAAATTATGTTTCGGATTACGTTTATTCCGCAATCAACAACAATAATCAGGAATCGAAAAAGACAGAAGAGATTGACAAAAAAATAGTAAATTTTGAATTATTTGCCCGAGTGTAACAGACAACTAGACCGATTTATTTCCAAACATACCAAGTGGATGGCGTCTAAGATAAGAATTCTTGTTAGTGATTTTGAAAACACCAAAACACCCCAGCAAATGGGACGCCGAAACTTATCTTACCAAAATGCAGGAGAAAGATTAAAAAGGAAACTGAAAATGCGAGTGAAGCCTGGAATAAACTTTACAAAAGGGACCGACTATCACATGCAAGGAAAAATAGTCGGATCAATAGGATGAGTGATATTTTCCACAGAGCGATTGATTCCTCGGACCCACTATTATCAACAATTTGTTTAAAAGAAAGGGAGAGAAAAAATAGGAAAAACAACTTCCGAAGGCAGTATAAGTCTTTTGGAAATACAGTCTAATTTTAAACCTGATCCATGAGACAAAATATTGGATTCACATTCTGATTCTGATTCGAGTTCAGATTCGGAAATTTATAATGTAGAACTAATAGAAGAAGAGGGCGATTATTTTTAAAACAACAATATATACACCTTTAAAAAAAAAAAAAAAATTACGTTGGCTCCTGAGTCATACCAGTAGTTAATATGGAAGGTAAGAGAGGAAGTGGTCGCACAGACTCCAAATTTTGTGCGCAAACTATTTGTGATTTAACAACAAAATGTACAAAGTTTCAAGTCTGTAGCTCAATTTTTAGACTTTATGCCAAAAAAATCGAATTCTGGACCACAGTGCAGTGGTTGCGTTGCGGCAGTCCACTATCAGGTGACCCACCCTGAAGTGGATTCCTCCAAACTTGATTGGAGAATCCCAACCGGAGAGGACTATCTTCTCCAGTAGTGCGTCCTCGAGCTGTGAGAGGTTCTCACTGCTGAGGACGACTTTGGGGTACCCCTCTGGTACGACCGCAACTTTTATGGCCCCAGTTACGGCCGCATATGATGGCTTGCGTACCTCAGTTGCTTTTGCAGCCCTTGAGGTACTTGGGCCAGCGAAGGAAGCAGTCAGTGGCCTGCTCTTCTCCACCTTCTGCCTCTTAGGCGTTTTCGCCGGAGGCGTCAGGGTAGAGTTTGCCCGCTTCAAAGCAGAATTGGGCTTTTGCTCTAGCGGCTGCGGTGTCTTGGCCAGAGACAAAGCTTCTGCGGGTGACTTGCCTTGCTGAAGGTAACGAAGATACCACTTCGTTCTGGCCCCGCTCAGCCCATTACGGTTAGGGTCATCCCGGACCCCAGGCTGACCAAGTTGCGGTAATGGGTTTTTTAGTTTTAGCCCGACCCGCTTGGCCGGCTTGGACCACATTCGAGTGATTCGGTGTGGCTGCCCGATTCTTCCCTCCCACAACTAGGCGTGCTTGTGCCGTTGGCACACTCCGATTAGGAGCATTTTTTGGTGTTGTCACCGAAGTAGGCCGCTCTCCGTCAAGGAGACGGTCCTCAAATTGTCATGCGACATTTCCCGCAGTCAAGGCCTGCGGTATTTTAAAGTTTTTTGGTCTATTGTTCATAGTACCCACGAGTTGCGGTAAAATAAACGGTCCACCCGGGCAGACATCCGCAGTACCCGGGTAAGGCTAAATAGACCGGACGGACGCCACTTTCCCGGACTCTCCGTTAGCGACTGGGTTAGTTGTTACACCTGCCCCCAGCCTGGCAGACTTTCGGCACGGGTCGAATGACACCTTAGTCCGGCCCGGAGGTGTGGAAATTTTTGAGAGTTACCAGCTCCAGCCCAACTACGATTAGCCAGCACTCTTAGCAGAGACATGACCTAACTAAGAGCCTGTTTCCAGCCGCCCTCGCGTGGATAGTGTAGTTGCACTTCCAGTAGTGCATCACAATTACGGCGCGTACCACCGTTGGTGGCGCGTTGATCCCCTTGTGGTACCTACTGGCGTGGCGGCCAATTTAGTAATTAGTATTTAGTATTTACAAATCCAAAATTACCAATGCCGTCCAGAATAATGCACCTGAGAAATGTTTGGAAATACTTTTTGACACCAATACAGAATTAAGTAGTAATGATAAATGTAAATTAAGAAATAAATTTTGGAAAAGTATGCCGATAGTTTCGTAATTGGACGTGTAACCACAGGTGCATTGGAAATTCGTTTAATTGATAAGAATAAAACTGTTCAAAGGCCCCCATATCGACTCAGCGCAGATGAGAAGCTGTTAGTTAGAGAAAAGATATAACAAATGCTTAAATCTATTGTAATTCGTCTCAGCAGTTCTCCATTTGCAAGTCCAATTTTATTAGTCAAAAAGAAGGACGGTAGTGACAGGTTGTGTATCGATTATCATGAGCTTAACTTAAATACGATTTCTTATAAGTTTCCATTGCCACTGATTTCGGATCAAATAGATCGTTTGTGGGGTGGTAAATTTTTCCATTTTAGGCATGGCCAGCGGATTTTATCAAATACAGATTCTATAGAAAGAAAAGCATTTGTGATAACAGAGGGTATAAAGAATGCGTCGTCTATTTTTCAACGTGCTATTGTTCAAGCTCTGGGGACTTAACCTATTCCTATGCAGTTGTTTACATAGACGATGTGCTGGTAGTTGCGAATACAAAGGAGGAAGCATATGAGAAGTTGAATACAGTGCTAAAAGGGTTATCAGAGGCAGGGTTCTTGTTCAATATAAAAAAATTTAATTTTCTTTGTACAGGAATAGAGTACCTTGGATTCTACATCAAGGATGGAAAAATTAAACCAAATCCTCGTAAGATGGAAGCTCTTTATGTTTTATCTCAGCCAGCCTCGGTAACTCAGTTAAGGCAGTTTATAGGTCTGGCCTCCTATTTCAGACAATTTGTTCCACGATTATCAGAGAAGATGAAGCCACTGTATCAGTTAAACTCTAAGCTGAATTTTTTTTGTGTGGAAGATACGGCCGAATATTATCAAAGTGCTTACATGTGACCCTGTACTGACCATATTCGACCCCGAGCTTCCAATTGAATTCCATACTGATGCCAGTGCAGATGTCTACGGCGCTATGCTCATGCATAAAATAGAAGGGAAACACAGAGTAGTCGAATATTATAGCAAATGCACGTCAACATCAGAAGCCAAATATCACACGTATGAGTTAGAGACGCTATCTGTCTACAATGCAGTAAGACATTTTAGACATTATTTGCACGGTATACTGATGGTAATTCGTTGAAAGGTAATCGTACATAAGCAAAGTGGAATAAGCAAAGTTGATGAATTTTAGACATTATTTGCACGGTATACTGATGGTAATTCGTTGAAAGGTAATCTTACATAAGCAAAGTGGCATAAGCAAAGTTGATGAAGTTCGTGTTGATCTGAAGACAATAACAGATAAACAGAATCTTGACTCGGAAAATTGTATTAAAGCTATAAAGTTATGTATGTCTTTCTTTGGAGTTCCCAGTCGTATTATAGTGGATCAAGGCAGAAGCAACAAGTTCCGTGAATTTTGTTCAGGATCCAACAAACAGAAATCCAACTAGCCATGAATTGCACCACAAATCGAGTCACTAAAGCAAGTGCTTTGGAATTGCTGACAGGAAGAGAAGCTAGGCCTTTTGGGTTGTTGCCAGTCGATTTGGAAGAAAGTGCAGTCGATAGAGAACAAATAAGGGTACAAGCCAAAGAAAACATGCAAAAGAATGCACAGTACGATAAACAAAGGTTTGATAAAAACAAAGCAAAAGTAGTTCGGTATAAGGTAGGTGATCATGTGTAACTGAAAAGCAAGGAGCGTCATCAACCTTAACCCCAAATTTAAGCCCATCTCTGGTAATTAATGTACTAGATGGTGATCGATGCGAGTGGAAGTCGTTAGTTAATAAGCGAACATATAAATATTCGCATGAATGGCTAAAAGTGCTACCAGACAGACAATAGACAGCAGGATGACTCCCAAGAGTGAAAAAAGTTGAAAGATGGCACTAGTCATTATGCATCTGTGTCCCAAGAGGGAAAAGAGTTGAAAGATGGCACTAGTGATCGTGCAGCTGTGTCCCAAGAGGGAAAAGATTTGGCAAACGGCACAAATGAAATGACGTGTGTTAAGAAAAAAAGAGTAATGACCGCAATATAACAGGTATCTCGCAGGGGCGAGAAGTGTTATGGCGGGGGTTATGAGATAAAGACCGCACTATAACAGCTATCTCGTATGGACGAGAAGTGTTATGGCGGAATTGTTTCTATGATTTCACATTCTGATGAAATTGTCGTATTGCGGTAAAATTCTGACAAGCAATGCGGCTGAGGCACGGACAGCCTCTGCAGCTGAGTGAGGTCCGATCGGGTTGTCATAAATAGTGTGTTAGAGAGAGATGACATTGTAGTAAACGCCAGTGTGTATAGACATTAGAGAACATGAGGAAGAAGGGAAAAGAAGAAAATCCCTTCAGTAAAATTTGACTGGTTTACTGTGCTGCCGCACCAAAATTACATACAAATAAACAAAATGGATGAGACTCCCCTATTACCGACATATATATTAAGTTATTTTTTGTAGGTGTATCGAAACATTTTTTCGGAAAAAAAATTTTATTCTGAATTATTTCAGATTTATTTATTGTATTTATTTGGCTTTCTGTTGGATATAATAAGGTGAAGTAGATAAGATTTTTTCTATTAAAAAGTATAATAAATTTACAGAAACTCTTACCCCTTAGAAAAAAAAACTACATAATAAGATTATACGCTTTTTAAATGAAAGAACTTATATCTACATTTAACAAGTATACTAGAAATAAGAGGTAATACTTTATTTGGACCTCTGACTTAAAAGCATATGTCAGGCCACGCAGCCGACAGCTTAATGCTACAAGACCAATTGTAATAGTTAAGATTAAAGTATATCAGTCATTGTTTTCCTCTTGCTCATTTCTCTGAGCAAACGTTTGCATATCTTCTTATCTTTACGCTCATCTTTCTACAGAGCATTCGGAAAGACAAAATGATTTTATTATTACACAATACTTTGACATGAAATTTTTGTAATATCCATTGCCTACTCGTTATAATGTCTTCTGGCGAGAGATAAATGTGAAGAAGTCAACATATGCGTCATCATATATGAAAAATCATATATTATAAATCAAAACAAAACAATAGAAAAGGCTTTAGTCGAGTTCCCCGCCTATCAGATATCCGTTACTCAACGAGTGTGAATTCGAACGCGAAATTTCATAATTTTTCTGGGATATCGATGGATATTAGAGAATCGTCTTTTAGCAATCAAAGCGAACGGTCGTGTTTTTTTTTTGCTCCCCGGTTTTTATTTTGTGTTTGTCAAACCAGCCGTGGTTTTTAAATAATTTTCTTTAATAATTATATATCTAAACATAATTATTAAAGATCCGTTCGCTTCGCGAGTGATTCTTTTGTGATTTGTGCAGTAGTTTAAACAAATATACAAAGTAGTTTGCATTTTTCGTCTTTTTGTTTTGTTTACTCTCCCTTTTTGTGCGTTGTTCGCAGTGGTGTTTGGTGTTGTTTTTTTGCATGCACATAAACTGCACTTTTCGATCTCACTCTCTCTCTCTCTTTCGCTCTCCCACACAAAATCTAAATTTCTTTCTCTCGTGCGGTTCTTTTCACAGCTCGCTTGAAAGTTTTGGTTTTGTGTTTTCGTGCACGCCCAGTGGTCTGATTTCAGTTAAACATGGAAACCGTAAATGTTGTCTGCTTTTATAAAAATTGTTGCCAGGTTATAAAACCTGAGCAGCCAAAAATGACTTGTTGGCTATGTGATAGAATGGTGCATACTAAGTGCGCTGGTTTTAATGGCCGTACAAGTGATGACCTAGCAAAGGGTAAAAAACTAAATTACTGTTGTGATGCTTGCCTTGTGGTTGCGAATGAGATGAAATCGTTTATGCGCCAAACTAAAGGTGGCTTGAAAGAACTGATCAACAGTTTTGGCGTAGCTAGAGATAGTTTTCGTCGAGCCGATGATCTTCTTTCCGTGCTTAATTCACAGTTTAATGGTCTTAAGCTATTAGATGAATCTCCAAAGCGCAAAAAAGCCGCTGGTGGTAGGCTGCCTAAGGCCCCGCAACCACGGGCAAATGATCAACAGGACTCCACATCTGATCAGCTGTCAATCGCAGCAAATCCACATATGCTGCTAAGATCGGCAGCTAAAAAAGATTCGGAGCAATCCGATCAATCAGCTGTGGATGGACCCCACCCTGTGATTGCTAAAAATTCCGAATTGTCTGCACTGGTTTCTCAACCAGTGATTCCACCTGTCTCGATTAGTTTACCACCACAAGGGAACATTGAGTCCGGACTACCGGCACAAGTTGGCGCTTCAGAAATACAATCTGCAGCACCAAAACCCCTCGCGGTGGTTCCACTAAAGTAACAAATTTTTGTTTCTCGGCTTTCCCCTGATCAAACATCGTCGGATGTATTGTCTTATATACAAGACAAAACAAAAGCCGATAATATAAAAGTGGAAAAATTTAACTTATCTTACGCTAGGGACATATCATTTTTCAAGATAACTGTCCCAAACGAGCTCTTTTCGACCATATGTTTGGGTGATTTTTGGCCGGATAGTATGGTGGTAAAAGAGCTCGAAGCTAAGATCAAAAATAGGAAAAATTACCCCGTGGGAATTAAACTTCCCTCACGTGGCCAGACCACTGCACCATCCGCCTCTTCATCTTCCTCCTCTTCAAAAAACTAACTACAAAACTTACTATCTCCTATCAAAATGTTAGAGGCTTGCGTAGCAAATTAATCAAATTGTATTGTGGTAGTCTTTCATTTGCATCCCATATTATAGTGCTCACAGAGACTTGGTTAAAGCCGGAGATACTTAACTCCGAAGTCTTCCCAGGTATGTACACTATATATAGGTTTGACCGTCCCTACAGACGGGGAGGTGGAGTCTTAATTGCGGTTAGATCTACCCTCGCGTCGGAGGAGTTACTTTTGGACGATTCCTGTAACTCGGAATTCGTATGTGTAAAGCTGTCTTTTTCCGACAGATCAGTTTATATTACGTGCTCCTATATTCCGCCATCTTCTGAATTCCCAGAATATCAGAATCATCTGTCCGCTATCCAGTCCATCTTGAATAAACTTTCTGACAGGGACCAATTGGTAGTTCTAGGTGGTTTTAATATACCTGGCACAATGTGGTCCCCAGAAAAACAATCGAATATCCTTCTCCCTTTAGCACAACATGACTTTATGATATTGACGGCTTGCTCGACTTATCACTGTCGCAAGTTAATTATATTCCAAATTCTCTTGGTCGACTTTTGGATCTATGTTTTGTAACAAGTCCTGAATGTGTGTTTCTGTCCAGGGTAGTACCTCTTACTCAACCTGAAGATCAATATCATCCTACTTTCGAGGTGGAAATCGACTTAGGTACGGTATTAAAAGTAAATTCAGAGAAGTCAACAAAACGAATTCCCTGTTTTCGCAAGGCAAATTTTCGGAGGCTAAACAATTTTATAGCTGCCTTTAATTGGTCCGATCTTTACTCCTGCAACATAATGGCGGATGCGATTAATATGTTTTATACCGCAATTAAATCATTTTTTAACTCTTGTGTTCCGATGTACTATCCGTCAATCTCTAATCCTCCTTGGTTTAATAAAGAGTTGACACACCTAAGAAATGTAAAGCCCAGACTCTATATGAAATTTAAAAATACCGGTTCTCAGTCCATCCTTTGTAAATATTTAAGCGCTCGGTTAAACTCTACCGTGCTTAATGCTCATTGCTACAAAAATTATTTAAACCGTTGTAAGTTCCAGTTCGCACAGGATCCGAAACAGTTTTATAATTTCGTTAGCACTAAGCGAAAAACAAGTTCTCACCCTTCCTCGCTATTTTTTGAAAACACTACGGTTACATCGGATCAGGCAATAACCGATCTATTCGCCAAGTTTTTTCAAACAACATATTCAACTTTACCTCATTCCGAACAGCCATACTCTTATGCGGTATCTAAGTCGAATCTAATATTTTGCCCCACTATAAACGAAAGCTCACTGCTTAACGATCTTCAGCGTGTTAAACCGGTCTATTCGCCAGGTCCCGATGGAATCCCTGGCTGTGTGCTCAGATTCTGTGCGGAAGCCTTGTGCAAGCCTCTACTGAAACTGTTTACCTTATCTTTGGAATCTTCACAATTCCCTCATATATGGAAGGACTCCTTTGTGATCCCTATCCCTAATCTGTTTGAAAATGTGATCACTCCTGATTTGCAGCACCTTTGTAGATCAATCATATCACCGTGTCAACACGGTTTTATGAAACGCAGATCTACAACCACTAACCTCTTGGAGCTAACTTCTTTCGTCATAGAGGGTTTCAAAAATAATCTTCAAACAGATGTCATCTACACTGATTTCAGTAAAGCATTTGACTCTGTTAATCATTACCTTCTAATAAAAAAACTTGATCTTATAGGTTTCCCTGTTGATCTTCTAAATTGGATTTTAAGCTATCTGAATGGCAGGACACAACAAGTTCTCTTTAAAAATTCGTTATCTTCTATTCTCCGAGTCACATCCGGTGTCCCACAAGGGAGCCATCTTGGTCCGCTTCTTTTTACCTTATTCATTAACGACATCCCCTTAATAATAAAACATTCGTGTGTACTTATGTACGCAGACGATGTTAAATTATGCCTCCAGTACAAGGACACTCCTTACCATTTGGACTTACAATCCGATCTAGACCGATTTCAAATATGGTGCCGTGATAACATATTAGACTTAAATGGCTCCAAGTGTAAAGTTATGACCTTTTGTCGTGCCAACCCAATACGCACGACTTACACTCTAAGTGGGTGCTCTCTGGACAGAATAACACGAGTTGATGATCTTGGTGTTCTTCTGGACCCAAAACTAAAATTTTCTGACCATATTTCGTCTTTTGTCAATAAGGCCAGGGGTGTGCTTGGTTTTATAAAAAGGTGGTCTAAGGATTTTTAAAAAAAAAAACCTTATTTATTTCGTTAGTCCGTCCGATTCTCGAGTACGGATCACCTGTTTGGAGTCCACAATACGCAGTCCACTCGGACCGCATTGAATCGGTACAAAAAAACTTCTTACTTTTTGCCTTGCGGCGCCTAAATTGGGATGCAAACCATATATTACCTCCTTATTTCAGTAGACTACTTTTAATTAATTTACCATCCCTAGCTAACCGTAGAACTACGCTTGGAACAGTCTTTATTTGTAAGCTTATTCGTGGGGATGTTGAGAGTCCCGACTTGATTAGTCGGCTTAACTTCTCGGTTCCAAGTAGATTCACTAGAAACTATATACCCCTTATCTTAAATCATTGTAGATGTAATTATGAGTTGCATGACCCTTACAGAGTTTTATGTTCTGACTATAATAGACTTTATCCTATTATCTGTAATCTTGACTCTCTGCCGCTATTAAAGCAATCGATTTTATCTTTTCTATTACATAATTAGATCCTACTGACAATAATATTTAACATAGTTATTCCACATTATATTCTATATATTCATTTCCTCGTTCCTATTCTATTTTTTATATCGCGTCTATATCTTCTCGCGAATCGAGCCGTACGATACACGGCAGCGCACCTCGGTCGGTTGGGCGGGAGGTGTGGCCGTGGGACCCGTGCGAATTAAAAAAAAAAAAAAACAGTGGTTGGGTCTAACATTTTTATTATGCAAATCGATAAAAATTTACAAGACTAATAAAAATTGTGAAAGAATATCAACACATTTTTTTAAAGTGCGGGCGTGGTATATTTGTGGGCATTAATGTGGGCGTGGCCACACGGGTTAACAAACTTGCGCTGCGTCGTTGTCTTTAGAATCTGTATTCGGAATCTCAACCTTCTATCTGCCTGTTATTATCTGATATTCGTAAATGTTATTAGTCAAAAGCTAATAAAAAAGCTTATTGGCTAAATATGGGCAAATACGAAGTAATGTGTGCATATGAAATAGTATAGCTTAATGCATCGCGAGATACATGAATATCGGCAAATTGTCAAATGAGACGCTAAGCGGCTGCGATGAGGCAACGATGCTTGTGAGGCTGGATATCGACGAACTTCGAGACTCTGTCAAGACGAGTCACACCGATGTATAGGATCTGGAGTTTGACAAAATTGACAGCGAGTTGAATGAAAAATTCGACGAATTTATCATGCAATTCAAGACTAGCGTACGATCGGCTGTACCCAAGCGTAATGCCAATTTTGCTCCGCAATTGCACAATTGCAGTTATCCACAGCATCAGCCACGAAATTGGTCGACTGCATTGCCGCCTTTGCCCCTTTTAATATTCAGCGGAAGCTGTGCGAACTGGATAGACTTTTACTCGATGTTTATGAGTAAAACACTTATCATTACCAGTATTAAGAAGTTGCAGAACCTAAAGTCTTGTTTGAAAGAATCTGCGTTGGAAATCTAGAACGATTCTTCCGAGTGAGGGCCAGCTGATATAGAAGGAACGAATCTTCAACTTTAAGTCGTAGCACTAATGCACAATGCCACTGCACTTGTAACGTGTCGTGTAACGAAATAAATTGATGGAAGGCAAGGGAATCTGTACTGGCGGGTGCACGCTTTAGAATCCGGCTCTAGCTCATGGCGTTGGGTGTGGTGATATTGCTTGTGCAGACACCTTTTCGGTACAGACATTAATGAATTAGATCAAGAATTGAGAGTGCTTGCGACAAAAGAATATAGAATCTAGTATACCAAATTAATATTTTCGGAAGGAGACAATTCCAGAAGAGTAGAAAAATCTTGAGAATTCGTTGCTTGCGAAACACCGGTGTAATCGTGTTCGCTGATTGCCCTACCCTACCTATGGACCACTTTCCTTAAGATCATGGCTCTAGTGGCCGCTTTGGTACCCTATGTCCGGAGAAACATCAGCCGAGTTCAGTGTATAAATTTTTAGAAATTCAATTTTGTATTCAGGTTGGTGACTCATAATATATAATTATAATTATAATATATTATTAATAACAATGTTTAGAATAACTAATGATAAGTATATAATAAATTAAATAAGTACTTAAATAAATACAAACTGAAGTAATTTAAAGAAATATAAGGATATGGATTTTTTTTTGTAAATTCAAGAAATAATGCAAGAAAGTTATAATTAAATAGATGCGAAGAGCACTACTTGCTAAATATATTCTAAAAAAAGGAACAAATAATTATTCTTTTTTCAGAATATTCTTGTTTCATCACAAAAAAAAGGAATTAAAATAAAGTGTATGAGAGCGGGTTGCGAGTAAATTCGGTTAGTTTTTTTTTTGTATTATTTAATTGTCTTTTTTTTCTATTAATTTTGGTTCCATAAGGAATTGTTCAGTCAATTCCTCTGAACTTAACTTAATGTGTGTATAAAGGTATATGAGACCAAGTGGTTTCTTAATTATTAAGTACAAAAGGAAATATTTGTCTTCTTATTGATTACTTAATGTGTAATATCCTCAGGGTAGGGAGATCGCTGGGGTGTACCCTCTTCAGTCTTCGGAGGGAGATAGGATTAACTAGTATATTTGACAGTCGGTTCGGGTGGACCAAAAGCCTGTCGGCATAACGGCTGCTATGAAAATTAATCTGATCCCCAAGAAGGGTAACTTTCAGATCTCTTTCGATTACCTTGTTCGTCACGTACCAGGGGAGCCCAGATGCGTGACGTGCAGCTCTCGACTGGACCACACGGAGCCTATTGAGCTGGGATTTGGCGGCAGTTCCCCGCACCTGGATGGCATAACTCCACGTTGGAGCAAGTATGGCTTTAATTAAAAGAGCCTTAGAGCTCATTTGTAGTTTGCTGGAGTGGAAGAGCCAGTCGAGCTTTTTTAGCTTCGCCAGTGACTTAAATTTCACCAACTTGATGTGGGCCCTCCAGGTCAGTCTCCGATCTAGATGAACTCCTAGGTAGCAGTGCGATGTGACATTGATGATAGGGTTTCCATCGAAAGTCTGACCTGTTCAAGTTCCGGGCCGCAGGGAAAAAGTTACACAGGCTGACCTTGAAGAGTTAATGTCCACATTCCATTTGGCAGTCAATTTTTCGATTGGATGCAGCCATTCCTGGACTGCGTTGGAGGCAGTTTGCAGTAATGGATGAGACGCCAGCATGGCGGTGTCATCGGCGTAAGTGCCCAGAAGCAGTTGAGCCGGAAGACTTCGGTGTTGTTGGCGGGAGATGGCAGGTCGGCAGTGTACATGGTGTACAGGGTGAAGGGCCCAAGAACACTTCCCTGTGGAACTCCTGCGTGAATCTCTTCCAGGCTGGATGGAGCATCACGCACTGCAACATCGAACGTCCGATAAGAGATGAACGATCTCAGGATGGCATAGTAGGGAGCATGAAGGAGAGCTTTCATCTGGCCCTCATGCACCCCTGTCAAACGCTTGCTTCACGTCTAGAAAGACGCCGACCGTGTAGAGTTTGTGCTCGAAGCCATGCGTCACCTGGTTTACCAGTCTATGTATTTGTTCAGGGCAGCCGTGAGACTTCCTGAAACCAAATTGGTGTCGAGGTATGTGGTTCACTACTTGCGGCAGTTCCATCAGGCGGGCTAAGAGTAGTCTCTCAACTATCTTGGAGAAAGTTGATAACAGGCTGGTAGGGGGATATGCATCGATTTGCGTTAGCGGCTTTCCGGCTTTAGGTATAATGATGATACGTGCACGCTTCCATTGCCTTGGAAAGTGTCCTAGCCCTAGCATGGCATTAAATATTTTTACTAAGGCTAGGACTCCTTTGCGTGCCAGAGACTTCGCAGCACGGTTGTCGATGCCATCGTAACCAGGGGTTTTCTTGATTTGTAGCGCATTCAGCTGCATCATGACTTCCTGCAGTGTGGTATGCCTAATGGGGCGAGCCGGTGCAGTCGGAGTGTCCAGAAAATTATTGATGGCTACGCGGTTTGAGTCGTATGATAGGTTGAAGGGCATGAAGGTGAAGGTCAGGTGTGGAGCAAATGCCCTCGCTTTTTCATCGTCCGTCTTAAGCCAGAGGCCACTGTGACTCAGGTCGGGAGATTGAAACAACGGCTGTCTCTTGATACCTTTTGTGAGCCTCCATAACGAGAAATTGCTGTTGTTATCTGGGCCAGTACCCTCCAGCAGGGTATCTAGATTTTCTCGTCGGGTCCTGGCTAGCAAACGGTGCAGTCTGTTAGTGGTTCTAGAATATAGCTGCTTGATGCTAGGATCTCCTGTTGCGATGTACCGTCTCCTGAGGCGCGTTTTGTCTACTTCTGCAAAATCATTAGGGTCCAATAAATTGTTCGCCGAGTATTCATCAGAATTTTTTAAAAATCATATTGAAAGAAAAATTGTAAAATTATTAACAAACATTTTTTTTATTTATTAACTTATGTCTGCTTGGCATTCATTATTTATCCATTGTATAATTTAAAACAATTTGTTTGTTACTAAGTTGATATCTCTTTGTAATTTCTCTCAGTGTATTTCGTTTGTCATTTTTAATTAAAATTAAATAAAACTCACTCCAATTTTTTTATCATCGGCGAAAGATAGATCCCTCGGGTCAGATGAGCTAAAATAAAAGCGTAGCATTCTCGAATTTCGGCTCAAACGACTTTAAATAGACTTTTTTCGAAATTAACCTGAAACGAATTCGCCATACGAATTTTTGGCACACGATTTTTTCGCCGTGGCTCTAGAGGTGGCTCCAGGCTCTCTCGAATTTTTGTTAGAGAGAGAAAGAGCGGAGAGCGCTACAGCAAACAGCTCTTTTCTACGCATACAGTGATAGCAGACCACAGTGTGCACACGTATGCTCATGCATTGTAAATTTGACAAGATATGCCCCTTCACCTTAGAAGTTCGTTGACTTTAAATCTATATTATTTTTGATCAAAAATTCTTGTTTTACATTGCCTTAACGTTGTTATTATATAAATATGCTTAAAAAAAGTAATAGCCGAATCATAATATCACAAAATAAATTTCACTAATGACTTTATATTAGAATATTTGTCATTAGAGTATTCAGCTTGCGACGTGAGAAAAATTAATAAGGCAATGATTGTTGAGTGCTCGAAGTGCGGACCTTCGTACTTCAAGATATGACTTTTGCAACAAACTGTTTTCATATTTTTATTTATTTTATAAATTTTTATTACCTTAATTTTTAATACTTCGGAAAACTAAAGGCACCATCTGATCTTTTTTTTAATATTTGTAAAATACACATTAAAGTTTTTGAAATATTTTTAAAAATAATAAAAAACAAATGTGTATAAAAAAAATTTATTGTTGAGCATTAGGTGCACAAATAAAAGTAGTGTATATAAATTAAACAAAATACGTTTGCATTATTAAATGGTTCTTTTTTATTAGAGCCAACTGCTTTGAATTCTGGTCTCTTACGAACTAACTACAAATCGAATTTATTAAGGCCGCCAAGTCTTCGGTTGGAGGCAGCGGACTTAGCAGAGCGCTTAGTCGGCGCCTCGTGCCGTCTGGAGTTACATGCCTTCGACAGTCACTCAGCGCGCACATGCCTGACTGCTCGTGTTAACTTCTCCTGGTCTTAAGATGAATTCGTCCCCGGATTCCATAGTCTTAGATGGTTGTTGACGTTTGGCTTTCAAGCGGTAGATAAGAAAGATGACCAGGGTTATTGAGGCTGTGGAGGAGACAGAGCAAAAGATCCAGGTGTTGCCTGATGGCAGTCGGGATTGAAGGTGGTTGATGTGCTGCAGATTCTTAACGCTCATTCCGTGAATTGATGACAGATTAAGGCGCTCTAGATGCCTCAGAACGTTTACTTGGGCCATGGCTGAAACTCCGGCTTTCTTCTTTGATGTTCCGATATTGTTGACGTAAAGGGTGCCGTTTATTTTAATTTTTTCGGTATATGATACCAGGTGAGTTCCTAATATTATCCGGCTTATTTCCCTTTCGTCGGTGATATTTATCGTTACATCGTTGGTGATGAGCATTCCCTCGTCGATCATGGTGACTGGGTCGAAGTGATATTTATCGTTACATCGTTGGTGATGAGCATTCCTTCGTCGATCATGGTGACTGGGTCCAAGTGCCCAGGCTGTGTGTTGCAATGGGCGACCATGCCAGAGATGAGTTGTTGTGCGCGGATTGGCGCTTTCGATCTCCTGCAGAAGGTGGTGCCCGCTGATACATTGCAGTCCTTGACGGCGAAGGTTTCCGTCCCACAATCCGCAACCTCGAAATCTAAGATTCTATTTTCTATATTCTATATTCTGTACCGGGAATATTCTTATTTTTCTACAAGTTAACAAAGGCTTCGGAAATTTTATTAAAAAGTACAATAGGTCTCGATTTTGAAAAGTTTTTATGCTGGCTACCTCTAAAATATCTGACACGCTAACGTTTGTGGGATGTTTAATTTCAATCTCCTTTACGTCGACGTCATTCAAGATTATTGGACTTATTACGTTTAATTTGGAAAGGGTGATTGCAAGTATTAAATTTTCAAGTTCTTGAATTACAACACGGTTTTTTGCTAAAATCGTCTCGTACAAATTTTCTGTGTCTAAGTTGTCCGATTTTAAATTGGAATTCATGTGTTTAATTGCAATTTTATTTTGTCGTTTATTTCTATCTGTCCCTCTCTAAGCCTCACCTGGTCCCAGTCGTCAGATTCAGGTGTCCACGCTATTGCTTTCAAAGCAGTCCCTATGAAATTAAGACTACGGGCATGTCGGTGACGTACCTTTAGTGTGTCCAGAAGAGTTTCTATTCGTTCCAAGTTCGTTTCAAGTATCCGTCTCATGTGCTCCTTCACGAAGAAGTCCATCGCGTTTTTCGTCTCGTCCGCTTAAGTCTCGTACGATGTAACGTTTGTTGTATGTCCCATGTAACCGTATTTTTTTTTTTTATTAATTTATTTATTAAGGCATACGGGGAAGTCTTGAAGCCCCTTTGTGTCCTTATTATCTAAACCACTCGCAGCCGGTGATAAGTCTTGCTACCTTATTTTGAATAGCCTGGATTCTTTTGATTTGGCTGTCGCATGCCAAGCCACAGATTTGGCACCCATACTTCCAGTTTGGTGCTAAGATCTGTTTGTAAATTGTCAGCTTGTTGGATAGCGACAATTTACTGCGCGAACAAAGTAGCCAGTAGTGCTTCGCCACCTTAGCACGTAGGCGCGTTCTGATGTCGGTCACATGCTTGGAAAATGTGAGTCTGCGATCCAGAAGCACTCCAAGGTACTTTGCTGCGTTCGGCTGTGGTACGGGGGCTTCCTCGATGTAGACGGGCGGTGGCGTTCTCCGCTTTAAAGTAAAGCAGATGTTGTTGGATTTACTGCTATTGATGCCAATGTTCCAACGTCTTGCCCATTCCGAGAACCGGTATGCAAAGTCCTGGATACCATCGGCGGCGTCGTGCTCGCATCGGGACCTGTAGGTGACGCACACGTCATCGGCTAATGTGGCCAACATAGATTTCCCGTAAAGGCTTACAGCCGGCTGCGGCATGTCGTGGCTATAGAGAGGCAGTAGAGCAGGGGGCCGAGGACACTACCTTGTGGACCACCAGCTGCCACGTTGTGCTCGGTGGAAATTGCTGAATGAAAGCGCACAGCGAAGCTCCTTCCTTCCAGGTACGATTTTAGCAACCCAAAATATGGAGCAGGCAGCGTCTGCTTGATTTTCAGTTGAAGTCCAATGTGCCACACTCGATAAAACTCTTCTCGAATGTCCAAGAAGAGGCTGTTACAATATTCCTTACTGTCGTAGGCAGTCAGAATTTGCTCGACGACTCGATGGAGCTGCTCGACAGTACAGTGGCCAGCACGGAAACCGAACTGGTGCTCAGGGGTAATGCCCTGGGCTTCCGTAATCCTTACAATCCGGACAGCAATCAGTCTCTCAAACACCTTCGAAATTGTAGGGAGGAGACTGATCGGCCTCCCTTTCCGCACATTCTTTTAAACATTTTAGCTTAAGTTTTTATTCGACTAATAAATTAGAGTTCAGTTCATTTTGAAACACAAACCAGAGCAGTCGCTTGTTTTCTTAATTAAATTACTTGGATTAAACTACTTGGATTAAACCACTTGGATTCAAATACATACAAGGACACACACACACTCACACACCAGCTGCAGGAGTCACTGGTAACTGGCGCAGTCGAATTACGAAGAAGATACAAGCCAGGGGACACCTGCAACCAGGATGAGAATCATAATAAGTCGAATACTATATTAAACACTCTCACAACAAGGGAAGAAGTCTACTACACAAAATAACATAAGCAACCTACAATTAATCTATTACACAAATAATATAAGCAATCTAGAATTAGATTATTACACAAATAACAACTACACTACACTACACGAAATAATATAAGCAACCTACAATTAATCTATTACACAAATAATATAAGCCATCTAGAATTAGATTATTACACAAATAACAACTACACTACTTTTCACTATACCTTTCAGTTCATTTTGAAACACAAACCAGAGCAGTCGCTTGTTTTCTTAATTAAACTACTTGGATTAAACTACTTGGATTAAACCACTTGGATTCAAATACATACAAGGACACACACACACTCACACACCAGCTGCAGGAGGCACTGGTAACTCGCTCGTGGCCTTCCACAGCGAATGCGTATCTTTGCGACGTGAGGAAAATTAATAAGGCAATGATTGTTGAGTGCTCGAAGTGCGGACCTTCGTGCCTCAAGATATGACTTTTCAACAAACTGTTTTCATATTTTTATTTATTTTATAAATTTTTATTACTTAAATTTTTAATACTGCGGAAAACTAAAGGCACCATCTGATCTTGTTTTTAATATTTGTAAAATACGAATTTGTTTTTAATAAAATATTTCTTATTTAGAGGACTAGGAGAAAATTACAAACAAATCAATAGATTATATTATTGGCCAAACTTATTTATCAAATTAAATTAATACATAAAAAATTGTACAATTTGCAACGAAAATAAACAAATAAACATAAGCAGGCATCCTATAAAAATCCCTATTGGGGAAGCTACTATTCCAACTAAAGAAGGAGAAAATTTTCACCTCGATATTACACGAAAAATCTTATTTTCTTAACTTGCATTGACGCGTATTTAAAATTCCTAGTAGTAAACGAAATTCAAAATAAACTAAACATCGATAATAAAGTAATGGAATTACCTCAACAATTTCCCCACGCCAAAGTAATTATGACTAATAATGAACCAAGCTTCACCTCTGCTCAATTTAAATCCTTTGCACAAAGATATGGTTTAACTCTACATTTCGCAGACCCCAGACAAAGTACCTCGAACGGATAAGTTGAAAGGGCAACATTAACAGAATTTGCACGTTGCATAAAAGAAGAATTTAATCTCATTGACTATTCAGAAATAATTATTAGAGCCGCAAAATATTTCAATCAGAGCATTCATTCTACAACAAATCAAAAACCTTTTGATATTCTATAAATTATAAGTCGTTGGTTTATTTTAATTATATTTATTTACCACTCTCCCGTTAGGGCGAGGGTCACAATATTTGGGTATTTATAATTGCAAGGCGTAAGCCTCGGAGTATGATTAAAAACTAACTTAAGAATTCGGTCCCGGTTCAACTCCAGGCCCCTGGTCCGCAGCAGAACTGCTGGCAGAAGGCCAGGTCGGCACTTCTGCGTCAGGCCGATCACTCGCTCCGCGAGTGCTCCGTGCGGGCTCCGGGCAATTGCACCTGGAGTACGCGATCAGCAGTTTGTTTAGTGCGCGTGCAGACCACCGGATATGGCCTGCAATTCAGCAGTTTCACTCCGTGAGAACTGCTTGTGTTGCTTCTCCGCCTTTTAAGAGGTCGCCGTCCCGGTGACCCACTTGCTCCACATAACTGTTGTCTCCTGGCTTTGTGTGGCTCCTGGTCTTTAGGTGGTGGTAGCTCAACCAAATGGTGGAGCACAATAGGAAGGCAGCAAGTATGGCGAAGGAATTGCTGAGGAGGGACCCCAAGGTGAGTTACTCTCTAAGAGTCCCGATGTGGTGAAGGTTTCTCAGACTTAGTTCGTGGAGAAGTGGAAGGCTTAACCTATTCTGATGAGTCGAGACGTTTACAACGGCGATGACCGACACAGCAGGTTTTTTATCTGAATTTCCTAGCTGATTAATGTACCAAGTCCCATTGAGGGCTACCTTTTCGGTGTATGTTACCAGGTAGGTACCCGACACTTTCTGGTCTTTCCCTTGGCTGTCGGTTATGGTCACGTTGGCATCATTCACAATGAAAGTGCCGTGGTCTACAATGGTCACCGAATCCAGGTGGCCGGGAATTGTAGAACACTGTGCAAAGGCCCCGGAGATTAACTGCTGAGCGCAAGTGCCATTCTGCAGTTCTTTGCAGAAAGTGGCGCCGACCGTCGTCTTGCAGTTCCCGATGTTGATGTTCCGGGATCTGCATTCCGCCACCAGATTTCCGTCGACGAAGTTCAAGATCTTGTTGTTGTGCTGGACCGGGAAGATTGTAATTTTCTTACATTTAATCTTTTTTTTTTTTTTTTTTTTTTTTAAATGGTCATTCTATTTATTAAGGTTTCAAAAGGAATCGTTCAGTAATTCCTCTGAACTTAACCTAATGTGTGATAAAGATAAATGAGACCAAGTGGTATCTTAATTATAAAGTACAAAAGAAAATGTAATATGTTATGTTATCCTCCGGGTAAGGAGATCGCTGGGGTGTACCCTCTTCAGTCTTCGGAGGGAGATGGGATCAGCTAGGATAGTTGCTAGTTGGTTCGGGTGGGCTATAAGCCTGTCGGCATAACGGCTGCTGTGGAAATTAATCTGATCCCCAAGAAGGGTAACTTTCAGATCTCTTTCGATTACCTTGTTCGTCACGTACCAGGGGAGCCCAGATGCGTGACGTGCAGCTCTCGACTGGACCACACGGAGCCTATTGAGCTGGGATTTGGCGGCAGTTCCCCGCACCTGGATGGCATAACTCCACGTTGGAGCAAGTATGGCTTTGATTAAAAGAGCCTTAGAGCTCATTTGAAGTTTGCTGGAGTGGAAGAGCCAGTCGAGCTTTTTTAGCTTCGCCAGTGACTTAGATCTGACCGACGTGATGTGGGCCCTCCAGGTCAGTCTCCGATCTAGATGAACTCCTAGGTAGCAGTGCGAACTAGCATTGGTGATAGGGCTTCCATCGAAGGTCAGATCAGTGCAGGTTCCGGGTCGCAGGGAAAATGTTACACAGGCTGACTTTGAGGAGTTAATGGCCACATTCCATTTGGCAGTCCATTTTTCGATTGCGTGCAGCCATTCCTGGACAGCGTTAGAGGCAGAATTAGGGAATTTAATTAAAAAGTGTAAAATTTCTGAGTTTTGGAATACGCTTATGCTAGATGCTTCTAGTAGCTCTATTAGACTAATGTCAATAGGCTGTTTGTCTCTGAATTCGCCAATATCGGTTTCGTCTAAAATTGATGGACTTACAATGTTCAGTTTTGCTAGGGTTAAGCCCATATGAATATTTTCTAAATCTGTAATAACAATTCTATTTTTAGCTAAAATGATCTCCAGTAAGTGTGTTTCTTTATTTGTTTCAGTTTTAGAAATTTGATTCATTGTTGTTGCAAGTTCATTCAATCGTGTTTGGAATTTGATATTTAATTCTGTTTGGCTTTCCTCTGTTCTTATTAACTGCTCTTGATTGAATTTTATTTCTTCCCAATCGTTAAAGTCGGGGGTACCGGCAATGACCTTCAGTGCCGTTCCGATCAAATTTAAACTCCTAGCAGTCCTATGGTGGAATCTTAGAGTGGCTACTAATTTGCGAATGTGTGTCAAGTCCGTCATAATTACTGGTGTCCGGTGGTCGTCTGTAAATGTCCTTGTCATTGTCTCTGTCTGATCGGCGTAGTCCTCGTACGTTGTTATGTTTGTCGAGTGTTGCAAGTATCCGTACGATTCCCAGATGACGATTTCATTGTCCTCTATTGGGATGTAGTCTGCGTTCGTATAGTCGTTAAGTCGTACCGTCGCGTCTGTCTTAACAGCTATTAGTATAAGAATTAGAGTGGGATACCGTAACCTAAAAAGATATAAAAAGATTGGAAACGGGGTAAGGACTCTTGCGAAGATGTTTATCGTAGATTGTCCTTGTGGACCACCCTCCCCTTTATTAGGACCGTGGTCCCGAGGTCTGCCTCTATGGTTTCTTCTGAACATAGTGGGGAAAGCTTCTTCCCTAATCGTTTGTTGGTTTTTAAGAACACCTTTTCGCCAACTTGATAGTCCTTGTACTTTCTATCTTTATTTACTTGATCAAGGGTCTTTTCTGCTGATTTTTCCTTCGAATCCCGCAGACTTCGAGTGGATAATTTCTATCGGTTTTTCATTAGTTACTGAGTGAATTGAATGGTTGCCAACAGAATCAATTCGGTTGTGTCATTTAGGCCAGTTTCCAACTTTAAGCGTCTGGCTATTTCTGCCAGGGTACTGTGAAACCTTTCTACCTGACCGTCTGAGGTGCTGTGCAGAGGCGGGGCGTTGGAAATGGTGATATTAATATGATTTAGCAACATTGTCTTAATGGTCTCGGAATTTAAGGATCTTTCGTTATCGCAGTAAATGGTTCTTATTTTTGGAAAGGAATTTATTATGTGTAATAGGGGAGATTTTACGTCCACAATAGCCCTCGATGCGATGGTTTGCACTGTGGCAAATTTCGAAAATTTATCAATGCACGTAAGAAAAAGGGTTCCATCTGTTGTAAAGATGTCGATGTGGAGGATTTCCCCCACATAGGAAGGTATAGGTGTTTCTGCTACCGCTTGTTTGGATGGATGACGATTGTATTTAGCCATTGAGCAGGTCTTGCAGTTCAAAGTGGTTTCTGTTGCTAACCGTAGCATCTTAGGGAAAAAATAGTCCCTCAGGATTTACTTTACGTTTTCTTGTGCTGCTCGGTGAGCTCTGTTGTGCTCTGTTATAACAATTTCTCTCTGCTCAGTTGCATCCGTTATGTCCTGCACAAAGCTTTTCGCATGCTTGAAAGTGGTGCTTGGGAACAATTCAACTAATCGGTGCTGGATAAATGCCAAGATCGGTAGGGAGCAATGTATTGCGTTAACTACTTCAGCATTTAGCACGTCTTGTAATGCATTAAGAAGATTTTCTCGTTTAGGAATCCTTATTATGTGTCTCACCTTGCTTTTAAACAAGATGAATGTGTCTACCGAAAAACTGTTTTCTTCTTCGATTATTATTTGATTTCTGAAACAGTTAACCGGGTTGTCCGTTGTGTGAATAGTGTAAGTTAGCGACTGTTCGCTATGTATTGTTGCTACATCTGACTGTTCGTCATTTAGAACGTTTATCTTTTGGCGATACAGCGCGTCTGCAACAAGATTTTCTTTGCCTGGTTTGTAGACCAATTTGGCGCCGTGATCATCGATAATTCCCTTCCAGCGTTTTAGTTTCGCGTTATGGTTTTAATCCGAGACGGCAAAGGTAAGTGGTTGGTGATCGGTGAAGATCCGCAACCCTTTTACACCGTATAAGTAGTTTCGGAGGTTTTTCAGTGTCCAAACTATGGCGAGGAGCTCTCGCTCGTTGGTTGCATAATTTTTTTCACTATCTCTAAGGGCGCGTGATATCATTGTGATCGGGCGGCCGTCTTGAGATAGTACCGCTCCTAGACCAAAACCTGACGCATCCGTTGTCAAATCAAATGGTCTCTTAAAGTCTGGGTATGAAAGCAGCACGTCTTCCGATGCCAAGATTTCTCTCAACCTGTTGAACGTTTCCTTCTGTTCTTTGGTCATATCGATGTCGATTTTCCTTGACTGATATTTGCTTGCTTTTCCATTTTCTCCCTTTAGGATATTCGTTAAAGGCCTTGCGATTGTCGCAAAGTCTTTTATAAAGCACCTATAGTAGCTTGCTAGCCCCAGAAATTATCTGAGTTCGAAAAGCGTTTTAGGTAAAGGGAATTCTTTTATGGCTTTGACCTTTTCAGGTGAGGTTCGTAGACCCCCTTGCGACACTATGAACCCCAAGTATTCAACGCTCTTTTTAAAGAACTTTGATTTCTCTTGGGATACTCTCATGCCTGCCTCCAAGAGTTTTCTTAAAACCCAATCCACGTCCTTAACGTGGTCTTCCTTTGTTTTGGAGAATATTATGACGTCATCGACGTACACGTAGGATATTTTTGAAATTCCATCTCTTAGGACGTCGTCAATGGCCCTTTGGAAAATGCTTGGGGCATTTTTAAGCCCAAATGGTAATCTACAAAATTCGTACTTGCCGTTGTTTATTGAAAATGCCGTCTTTTCTCTGTCTTTTTCTGCCAGCTCTATCTGGTGAAAGCCTGACTTAAGATCAAGTGTCGTAAAAAATTTTGACTCTCCCATATTTGACAGTATTGTCGAAATTGTTGGGATAGGGTATTTATCGTCAACCGTTCTCTGGTTTAGTTTCCTAAAATCGATAACTAGTCGCTTATTTTTTACCCCATTTTGGTCTGTTCCCTTTTTATCTACAACCCAGGTCGGGTTGTTGTAGGGAGATTCGGATGGCCTTATTACGCCGTCCGCTAGAAGTTGTTTAACCTCCGCATTGACGAATTCGGTCACACCCATGGGATGCGGGTATGATTTTGAGTATACCGGCTCCCCATCTGTTTTAATTGTGGCGATAGTATTTATATTGAATGGTAATGCCTCGTCTGGGTCAGCGAAGGCTTTGTGATTTTTAACTATCATTTTATCGAACGAGTTTTTAATAGCAAGAGGAACGTCTCCATCGTCGATTTTAATGAAGTTAACGTTTTCCGCCCTAGCAAACTGGATCTTTTCAGTTCCGTTACTAGTATTTAAAACATTTCCAGTAAAATCAAGTTTCGCATTTACTTGTTTAAGTAAGTCGAGACCAATAATACCGTCAAAGTCTTTAAGATTGTTCAGAATAAAGAAGGGTGTCTTTACGTTAAACACCGAAACCATACATTTTTTATTGATTTTGGTAAAGCCATGAATTGACTTTACAGTAAAGGGTTTTTCCGCTGCCACGACGCCTTTCAGCCCCGGGAGTGGAGTAATATAATTTTTTGAGGTGCCTGTATCTAGTAATAGTTTTATTTCTCCTCCTGCCACCGTACGTGTAATGTAAGGGAGCAGGGACTTTACCCTAAAAAATTGCAGGAGTCCTCTGCATCCAGCTCGTCCTGTATTTCTATGGCGCTTGCCTGAGCAACGGAGTCATAATCTTCTTCGTCGGTGTTTTCTTCCGGCATGAAGTTGATTTTTTGCTGAGACCGTGCCGACCGCCCTCTTTGCCATGTTGTGGTTTGTTTGGACCGGAAGGAAGGGTCAACTTCCATTGGCTCTGGCGCCGGTTGGCTTTGGCCATTACCTGCACTGTTGTGTGGGCCTTGCTTAAAGGAACCGCTTTGATGGTTTGTTCCCTTTAGAGTTCTAACAAAATGAGGGTTCTTTTTAATCGCCCCCGAATTTTTGTTGGGTTCTCCGTATGACTGAGAACTTTTCCAACCTGTTTGTTTCTGGTTGTTTGGCCTATAGGCTCTTTCCTCGTTATGTCGGGCGAACGTGGCCGCGAAAATACTTCTGTCGTTACTTGACTCAGCTTCTTGAGCTAACGCCAATGCTGATGGCAAGTCCCGCGGTTGTGCCGGAAAAACGGCAATTTTTAATGATTTCTTTAAGCCAGATATGAACGCGTGTAAAGCGTCATCCCTGTGTTGCTCATTAAGGACGGCCGCTGCGGCTGCGTCGTGTGTCATTATTGTTTTGTTTGTAAGAAGCGTTAGCTTCCGTTCTATCTCATCATAGTATTTGAGTAGGGGTAACTCTCCCTGCCTTGACAAACTTAATTCTTGTTTTATTACGTGTGCCGGAGTTTTGTCCGCATATGTGAAGTCTAAGCGCGCTATTATGGCGTGAAAATTAAATACCGTGTTAAATGAGGCTAATACAGCAGACGCTGGGCCTCTTACTTTATTTTTTAGGATTCCGACGGCCTGATAATGTCGGCTGCTACCTTCGTAAGGCGCAAATATTTTGTAGGCTGCAGTGGCGGCCTGTCTCCAGGAAACATAAATTTCCTTCTTACCGTCAAATTCTGGAACAGATTTGACCATATCAAGGGGCTCACTACACTCAATGTTTGGATTCAATTCGATTTCTTGGAATGTCTGGATTTTCGGTTTTTTATCTTTAAGTAAACTTAACTCCCCCATAATTGTGGTTAGTTTTGCTTCGAATAGCTCTTTCTGCCTTTGAAGTGCGCAGGCTATGGCAATATAAAAGTTCTAGGACTTCTTCTTCTGAGGAAATGTTCCCAGTATCCCTATACATGAGACAGTTCTTTAGGTAAAAAATTTTGCAGGTGTTATAGAACTAAATCAAGACTTTGTAGAATAATAATTATAAGTATTTGTTGTATTTCTTAGCAAGAGTTAAATATCAAATTAATTTGTGGTTCGCTAAAATTTCAACTTCACAACTTGCTGGATATCATTTAATTGGTGTATTTTTTATTTATTATTTTTTATTTGGATTTTCTAGCACATGAGAATGTATTTATTAAGTTTTAAGCTCAATATTTTTTATTTATTGGCGAATTTTTGGACAAAAAGCCTATTCACATGTTAATAAATTAATTTTATTGTCGAGGTGTTTTGCCGACGGCTTTCTTTCGCCACCAGTACTGCTGCTGTAGTCGCTGCCGATGTCGCTTCTGCCTCTCTATTTGGTTGAGAATTTTCCGCTTGGTGAAAGTTGGGACTTGTGTTTTTTCCTTTCGGGTGGTTTTTTTTGATTCGATCTGTCCAATTTATGGAATTTTAATTTTGGTGATTTTAATTTTTTCACTTTTTTTCTTTTCACTTCGGGTGATTGTTTTTTGTACGCGAATTCCGTCTCGCGTGAGTCCGATTTCTACGTTCGGGCGCCAATTATAAGTCGTTGGTTTATTTTAATTATATTTATTTACCACTCTCCCGTTAGGGCGAGGGTCACAATATTCTGGTATTTATGAATGGATTAACGACGGACGTGTTTTCGTTGCGCTCGTGTACAGATTGCGAAGAACTTGGTTTTCCGTGTTTGGAAAGTAATAAAATCGGTGAATTAGTGCTCCGCGAAAGTCGTGTGCTAATTTTCGTGTGTTATAAACAAGCGGTTTGGAAGTAATTAACAATTAATTGTTGGAAATTTTCCACTCAGCACGTGCTGCGAGGCGAGCTTACGAGTAAGTTTTTCGAGTAAGCTTTTTGAGCAGCTGTCACAAAGCTTATTGGTGGCAGTCACTGCTAAGGTTTGTGTCTAGGGAGAGTTTTAGTGCTACCAGACTCTACCGATAGGTGGAGCTCGAGTTCCAGAGCAACTACCTTTTGTCAGCGAGCAAACGAGCATACGGTTGCTGGCGTCGACGGTAGGTGAAGCCACCATCGTATTTATGCCGATGGAGAGCGACAGCAGCGCGATTGCCTTGAGCGGAAGTAGTGCCTCGAGGAAGTCCAGACGAGGCAGGCGCAGAAGCCATCTGGCATCTAAGAGCTCGGCGCCAACGCAGGCGAAATTGGTTGCCCTGGCATCGAATGGAGTGCCAGAACCCGTTGCGGTACTGGAGGAGCCGTTTTCGTCGCTGGAGGACGCCCGGGCGGCTACGGAAAACGCTGCCATCGATGCTGCCCCCCCCCCCCCCCCCCCCCCCCACGCTGCTGCCACCGCTGCTGATCCTACTGCTGCCCCTGCTGCTGCCCCTGCTGCCGACCACACTGCTGCCTCCGCCGTTTCCACTGCTGCTAAAATTGTTGCCACCACTGCCACTGCCGCCACCGCTGCCGCCCGTGCTGGGCAAGCAGCCATGATGGCAGAGCTGTCGGCCACACAGCGCATGGTGAGAAGCAGCTTCCGCAGACTAGGAGAAGTGGACACGGAAGAGCTCTCGTATGCTATCAGCCGCTACGATGAGCTGGTGTTGGCGCTAATGCTCCGGTGCGGAGAGCTGGAGACGCGGCTTGCTATGCCGCCACCGCCGCCGCCGTCGTCGAATCCGTTGAAAAATACGGCCGCCAATGCTCCCCAGATGCAGCAGGTTGCACCCACCGCTGGTGGTCAGCGGTGGTGAAGTGCGACGACCCTGCGCTATCGGGGAAAGCCATAGCGGAAAAGGTGCGAACGATGGTTGCACCCTCTCTCGGAGTCAGAGTACACGAGGTCCGTGAGCTCCGTCGAGGTGGTGTGCGATCATTCGTACTCCTTCGGTGGGAGAGCTGCAGAAGGTGGTAGCTTCAAAAAGATTCGCCGAGGTTGGACTAAATGTGGCACGGAATGCGGCCGAGAAGCCGAAGGTCGTCGTCTATGACGTCGACACAGCTATCGGCCCTGAGGAGTTTATGAAGGAGCTCCACGAAAACAACTTCGACAGCGAAATGAATCTGTCCCAGTTTAAGAAGTCCGTGCACCTGGTGACCAAGGCGTGGTCGGTAGCTGACGGCGCCACAGTAAATGTGACGCTAGAGGGCGATGGCGAAGCTTGATGTAGGTCGTGTATACATCAAGTGGTTTTCATTCCGATGCCGATCACATACGCCTGCCACAGATGCGTGGGTTTCGACCACAAGGTCAGCGAATGCCGGCAGAAGGACAATGTCTGCCGCCAGTGCGGGCAACAAGGCCACACTGCGGCAAAGTGCCAAAACCCGGTGGACTGCCGGAACTGCCGTCACAGAGGGCAACCCTCGGGGCATTACATGCTCTCGAGCGTTTGCCCGATATACGGGGCGTTGCTGGCGAGGGTGCAAGCTAGACACTAATGTTTAGCTTCATCCAAGCGAACTGTGGCCGAGGCCGAGCTGCGACCATCGAGCTCGGAGTCCGACTCAGGAGATCGGAGTCTATGTTCGCGCTGGTGCAGGAGCCGTATCTCGGCGGGGACGGAATGGATGTGCTGCCTGAAGGAATGAGAATTTTCATCGATCGGCGAGGGAAGGCAGCCATCCTAGTGGATCACCAGGAAGCCATCTGTATGCCAGTGGAGACCCTCACCACAGATTATGGCGTATGTCTGGTCGTGAAAGGGAGTTTTGGCTCAATCTTCCTTTGCGCCGCATACTGCCAGTTCGATGCACCTCTGGAACCGTACCTCCGGTACATGGATGCGGTCCTGCTGCAGGCCAGCAGAACCCCCGCAATCCTGGGCCTCGACGCGAATGCAGTGTCCCCCATGTGGCTTAGCAAACTCTCTCGTCATGCCGAGGGGCAAGCTAACTACAGACGGGGTGAGCTGCTGTCAGAGTGGATGCTGGAGGCAAGAGTCGCCGCCCTAAACCAGTCAACAGAGGTGTACACGTTCGATAATCACAGAGCTACAAGCGATATCGACGTGACAATCGTCAATGAGGCAGCATCTATGTGGGCCACATATGAGTGGAGAGTGGACGAGTGGGAATTGAGTGACCACAACATCATTACTGTTGTGGCCGAACCAACTACCGCGCGCGCAGTTGAGAGCATAGCTCCTGTGCCGTCCTGGAACTTCTCCAATGCACGTTGGCGATTGTTCAAGGAGGAAATGGTGAGTAGAGCAGCCGAACTTCGGGAAAACTTCTCAGAGTCGCCGTTGGACCAGCAAGTTTCGACCCTGCGCAGTATAGTACATAATGTATGTGATATTGCGCTGGGAAGAAAGTCAATTCGATCGCCCAACAGGAGAGCACGTTGGTGGACTGCCGACCTCTGCGATGCAAGGCGCGAAGTCCGGAGACTTCGTCGCCTACTCCAAGATGGAAGGCGTCGTGATGATGATGCCGCTATAGAGCGTGTAGTGGTCAAGCTGAGGCGGGCCTCAGCCAACTACAAGAAGCTCATTTGGAGGGCGAAAATGGATGACTGGAAACGCTTCGTGGGAGATCATGCCGACGACCCATGGGGGCGCGTCTACAAGATTTGCCGAGGCCGCAGGAAGTGCACGGAGATTGGGTGCCTCCGCGTGAATGGCGAGATGATCACTGATTGGGGTGACTGTGCACGAGTGCTCCTCCGCAATTTCTTCCCAGTTGCGGAGTCCGAAGCACCGACTGCCATCGCGGAGGAAGTCCCACCGGCCCTCGAAGTATCCGAGGTTGATGCATGTGTTGCCCGGTTGAAGAGCAGGCGCTCTCCCGGCTTGGACGGCATCAATGGCACTATCTGCAAGGCAGTCTGGCGCGCCATACCCGAGCACCTTGCATCGTTGTTTTCCCGATGCATCCGATTAGGATACTTTCCCGCCGAGTGGAAGTGCCCACGAGTTGTCTCGCTGCTCAAAGGGCCAGATAAGGACAAGTGTGAGCCCTCCTCATATAGAGGAATATGCTTGCTACCAGTCTTTGGTAAGGTGCTCGAGGCCATCATGGTGAATCGTGTGAGAGAAGTTCTTCCGGAAGGCTGCAGATGGCAGTTTGGTTTTCGCCAAGGACGATGTGTGGAGGATGCTTGGAGGCACGTGAAGAGCAGTGTTTGTGCCAGCCCGGCGCAATACGTGCTCGGCACATTCGTGGACTTCAAAGGAGCATTCGACAACGTCGAATGGAGTGCTGCACTCCGCCGATTAGCCGACTTTGGATGCCGGGAGATGGGCTTGTGGCAGAGCTTTTTCTCCGGCCGAACAGCAGTGATCCGAAGCAGTTTCGGTACTGTGGATGTACCTGTAACTAGAGGCTGCCCGCAGGGGTCAATCAGTGGCCCATTTATCTGGGACATACTGATGGATGTACTGCTTCAGCGTCTCCAGCCGTATTGCCAGCTAAGTGCATACGCGGATGACTTGCTGCTTCTCGTCGAGGGAAATTCCCGAGCTGAGCTAGAGGAAAAAGGAGCACAACTGATGTCCATCGTAGAAGCGTGGGGAGCGGAAGTTGGCGTTGCCGTCTCGACCAGCAAGACGGTAATAATGCTGCTGAAAGGTGCCTTGAGACGTGCGCCTACGGTGAGGTTTGCTGGAGCGAACCTTCCGTATGTGCGTAGCTGTCGGTACCGTGGCATCACGGTCAGTGAAGGAATGAAATTCCTCACGCACATAACTTCGCTTCGCCAGCGGATGACCGGAGTCGTTGGAGCATTGGCGCGTGTGCTTCGAGCCGACTGGGGCTTCAGTCCTCGAGCCAGGCGGACCATATATGACGGACTCATGGCACCTTGTGTGCTGTTTGGTGCCCCGGTATGGTATGACACCGCCGAACAGGTAGCCGCCCGGAGACGACTAGCCTCCTGCCAGAGGCTAATCCTGCTTGGATACCTTTCGGTATGCCGAACAGTGTCCACAGTGGCACTGCAGGTACTTGGCGGAGCTCCCCCGCTTGACTTGGCTGCTAAGTTTTTAGCGGTCAAATACAAGCTGAAGCGTGGATACCCGCTGGAGGAGAACGACTGGCTATACGACGAGGACACTACGTGTCTAAGCTGGAAGCAGAGGAAGACTCGCCTAGAAGAGTGCTTACTGCAGAATTGGCAGAACAGATGGGATGACGACAGCGAACCAGGACGGGTGACGCACAAGTTCATCCCATACGTCACTCTCGCCTATCGGGATCCAAGCTTTGGATTCTCGATGAGGACGTCTTACCTGCTGACAGGTCACGGGTCGTTTAACGCATTTTTGCAAGAGAGAGCCCTCAGCGATACCACTGTTTGCGCTTGTGGAGATCCATATGAGGACTGGATGCACATATTGTGCGCTTGCCCCCTATAAGCAGATTTGCGGAACAACGATGGACTTGGAGTGCAGCGCCTTGGCGAAAACTGGACCTTCGATAGAATCCTGGAAGATCAACAGAGGACTCAACGGCTGGCAGTGTTTGCGGACGAGGTGTTCCGTAGGAGGAGGGGTGTTTAGCCCAAAAACTTCGCCGTGAGGTTAACGGGCGAGAATACTTCCACAGTCCGCTATTGCTTGTCGTAAGAGGCGACTAATATAGCGACAGGTTCCTCTAACCATGCTTGTCGGAGCAAAAGGAGGAGGCCCACCGAGCCTCTCTTTCGGTACCACGGGTTGTGCAGCTATCCAAGACTGTACATTGAGGTAGGCCCCCTGGTGGGAGTATCGTGGTGGCTGTGATTGGTACCCATATCGCGGGTAGAGCCTTCGTGTTCGACGTTTGAGTTACGGTGCTGGTTGCGCAAAACTCGGGTGCTGTGACCCAGAGATCAGTAGAGATTTTAGGTAGATCTTGCTCCTCAGCAAGGGGGAGTGCTTGCCCGGCAAGCAAGTACTCGAATTGCTAGCGGGGTGGTCGCTATGTACATAGCTATAGCTTCCAGTCCGGGACGCTTGTCTGGCGTATCCAGACTCATGCACCATGTTGATACATGCACCACTTGTGGGTGTTCAGGGTGTCGTGGTTGTAATCCCTTCAGTGTGGAACACGCCACGTAAAATCAGTTCGGAGAGGTCCGAAAGTCATCATCATCATCTCCCGTTAGGGCGAGGGTCACAATATTTGGGTATTTATAATTGCAAGGCGTAAGCCTCGGAGTATGATTAAAAACTAACTTCAGAATTCGGTCCCGGTTCAACTCCACGCCCCTGGTCCGCAGCAGAACTGCTGGCAGAAGGCCAGGTCAGCACTTCTTCAGATATAAAAAACAGGTTGTTAAGGAAAACTTACCTAACAAAATAACTTTAGTATAAAGCTTTTATCCGAAACATAACAAAAAGTTCAAAAAGTTAGAATCAAAAGCTTCTGGCCGAGGTTGATTGGATCAGGATTAAGAATTAGAAGATCAGTCTGAATCGGGACGGGATCGTGAACAGCTTCAAGCCATAGATAAGCTAGTAATAAAGTGTCTTGTAATAGTATAAGTGAAAAAGTCTATCACCGAATAAAAATTAAAAACTATTTTTTTAAATAATTAATTTGTAGAGCTTATATTTTCGAGAATTTCAGTTAAAACCAAAAAATATACTCATTGTGGTTAATATTGCATGCATAAGGAAAGTTTATTTACGCATCGCTGGTACTGATTGCAGTGGTGTGGTAACAGAGACATTTACTTCGACACTGAACCATTTAACCGAATTCTTAATGATGATAGAAGAAACTACTAGATTCTCCGATGTTGTCCCTGAGTATGCGAAAATTGTTAGGCGTCGAAATCTGTCATATTAAAGATGTCTATTGTCCGTATTAATAGTACTCCATACGATACGATACGACCAAGAGCATAAACTTCTAAATTTTAAAAATGCCAGAGTCACGAATATTAGAATCATATGCCAGGTGATCATTAATAAGATGACGCAAAACAAAATTAAGGAACTAACAGAGGCAGTTAATAGAATATTAATAACCGAAATGCCCAATGCTTACAGTAACAGATGCTAAAGGCACCATTATAATCGCATCTATTTTTAACCACAATAATTTGAAGTGTGTATTAGTTTATCATCCTACAGTAGTCCCTATCATAAGCCTTATAGTGGCGTCTAACATTAAAGTCTGTTAGTCCGATAGAATTATCCACTTGCTAATTTTATATCCTCAATGGGCACGAAATAGCTACCAACTGCTCACGTCTTATTGGGTTCGAGTGGCTTTCATCAGTGGCAGCAAATACTCAAACCAACGTGAAGCTATGGCGGCATCACATTTACTAATCCTCATCGATCACGAGCCAAGACTAAGTATGTTACTTCTCCAACGGCTTAAGGAAGATGTGAATCGACTGGAGCTACCGACGTCTGGTTCGCGGTTAGCGTGGGAGCCAGCATCCTTATAAGTGGATCTATAACACTCATCCTTTTGCTGAGGAGGAGACAAGATGCGCGGAAGATTCAAAAAGTTACAGACAAGATACAGTAGTTAACACGATTAAGGAGTAACATATTAGTCTGTCGGTAAAAATCTTGGTAATCTTCCGGCAGGGCCGGCTTACCGGCCGCGCTTACCTCGAGAAGAGATAAGTTTAGTTTTGATTGATTGATCATTATAAAAATGAGCCAATAGCTCATAAAATTGTTTGTAGTACATTGGTTACCTAGCCTAGGTTAAAGAATAGAAGCCCTAGCAAAGCAACCGGCCACGTCGGCGCTTACGTCATTTACCCCTTTCCGTACGCAATGCTACGTGGGACAACTAAATAAATCATTATTTATACACGAAATCATGAAAATCTGCTTTAGTGGTCCGAGCATAATAAAACACCAATCAAAGGTAAAGCCAAAATTTATTTATATATGTACTTCTATAGAAACCGCATTTGAGGGCATATCTACAAATATATTTTGATATGGAAATGTTAGGTTATTAAAATCATTTTTCGTAATAAAAATTTAATTCAGAAATTTTGTAAATAGCAAATATGGCAAATTAGTTTCGGCAATAGTTATTGTTATACTATGTCAGTTAATATACCTGTATTTTCCAAATTATCACTATTGAAATACCTCAAAATATCATCGCCTACGAAAACAGAGCAAACTGATTCGGCAGCACAGCCACCGCTCTCTCAGACTCTCTCGCACAATCTCTTCCCTAAAAATTTAAAGCCACGAAAATGCGATGTTACTCACAGGAGCTATAACTTAAGGTAAATTGATGTAATACATTATACTAGTATATTATAGTTTAAGGTTAATCGGACATGTGGACCCATATTTCAACTCAACTTAAAAGAAGCTGGTCCATACTTCTATTCGTAATTTAAATAAGTTTAAGTTAAATCTTGGCGTTCTTCTGGACCAACACTTAGGCTGCCTTTACCCTTGTTTTTGTTGCCAACACCCGATAAATAATCAAAAATAAACACAACCTCCACTTGGAGACCAAGCCATGATCAACTCTTGTAACTGCATCAGTCAGCAAATTTCAATTTTACAATGCTGTGAAATAACTTTAGCATAAAGCTTTTATCCTAAACATAACTGAAAGTTCAAAAAGTTCGTATGAAAAGCTTCTGTCCGAGGTTGATTGGATTAGGATTCACGATAGTAATAAGGTGTATCTTGATAGTATAAGTGAAAAAGTCTATCACCGAATAAATATTAAATAAGAAAAAATAAAAACTATTTTTTTAAATAATTAAATAGTAAAAATTTTTATTTGTATGTCAATTAATTCATTAATTTGGACGGCAGTCCACGCAGTGACAAATCGAACTAAGAAAGTGTGAGAAGGCTATTACTTTATATAAATTGACAAATAAATATCTGCTATAGTTGTTCGATTATAGCGATCTATCGAACGCAACCTTTTAAACATTGAAATGCCTATGAAATTCTAAAAGTGATCATTTAATAACTAGATTATGGTAGGGGTAACATATATTAATAAAATATTGCTCAAAATAGGTGTTGATCGACATCCGAATCCCTAAAATCCCATGACCCGTTTAAAATATTTCTTTAAAACCAGATTTTGGGAGATTTTTATAAATTAAATTTCTTTATTGCTTATCCGAATGGGACATTTGTTTAAAACCCCAAATTATTGTTTTGTCGGACAAACCTTGATATAAAAAACTTTAGTTCAAGTTAGTTTTTATTTATTTTGTCAATTGATAAACAGCTCGATACAAGCTCTACAGCCAGCAGCTCTTTTCTACGCATACAGTGACGTTCGACAATTGTATGTGTACACACGTATGCTCATGATTTTGTGATGTTTTTCAGTAGCGATGAATTCCGGAATTGCAGGGATATATTCAGAAAACTTACGCAAGTACATATGTATTTCATTCGGGCTAGTCTCTCCACACCAGTAGTCAAGACGTGTTTTACGCGATCAGAGCACCTAAGTTAATCGATCCACATCTATAAAGTAATAGACAAATTTTTACAGTAAATAAATATGGTGTATACTTAATAATTATAAAAATGTGTGATCTGACTTCAAAAAAAGGAGTCTTTTCTTTGTTACTTAATGTTTCGCAGAAATATTGAATATTAAATATTAAATAAAAATCTATTAACATTGATTTTTTAGCTCAGTGTTAATAATAGTTTTAATGTAATTTTAAACATTAAAACAAGTATTGACTAGAAAGCAAGTAACTCCAAAAGACACAATACATACATATATCCGTGCAATTAAAAATATTTTCATATATGTACATACATATGTTTGTACACATGTACACAGCATATATATATTAACGATTAACATGCATTATATGTGGTTTGTAGGTTGTTTACCTAAGGTCATTATGATATTGTTGCCTACTATATATAAATTAATATAATAATACCGATATCAAAAGAATTTTCGATACATCAAAGTAAAACTAAACAACTGAAATATAATTTTTTTTTAATTTTAAAATTTTGATTACATTATATTTAATTTTTATTATTAGTGTGTTTCTGCTAAAGCTATAAAGTTATTAGTTTCATTTTACTAATTTAATTATTTTGACAAAATACTCATGTTAAGCATAACATAATTTTATGTCAGAAATCAGAGTGTGAATTGATGAATCAATAACAATTTAAAATGAAATTGAACAGAATTACATACAGAATTTCCTACTAAATATAAATTTGACACTATAAACATAATTGGTTTTGCCAAAGAAATAAAAGAATTTAAACTATACACAGAGTGGTCATTTGTTCGAATGATTTTCATAAATTTTTCTTTAATTGCATAGTGTAATAACAATATAATTGAATTGTATTAAAAACAACGTATCGTTATTTGTTAAACCCTTTATACCCTTTCTCGATACATAAAATGTATATGGGTGTACATATATTTATATTTTTTATTGATCCCAAAATACTAGCGCAGTCGTCATGTGCGTCTGTCCGTCCAGATTAACATAGATTGCTCGGAAGCAGTTAGGTTGATTGCCTCGTGTGCCCTCTTAAGCTGGCTCCTAACTGTTTTCTGAGTCCCTAAAAATCTGTTTGTTCGTCAAGTATATCTCAGTAATTATAGGAGGTAGCAATTTGGTATTTTTGTTAGATATATTGCATATTCCCTCCAAGATGCCGGTTGATACGGTTTGCAAAAAATACAGAGAACAATTTCTTTGTGTGGAATTGAACAAAATATTTATTTATTATGTGCATATGCATTTCTATTAAATTTTTAATCAGGATCAATAGATCGTTTTTCCAAAGACACTAGGATATTGTAGTGTCTTTGTTTTGTCCGTATGACCTCGACGGTCTCGGGAGCTATAAAAGCTCGATGGTTGGGATATTTGTACATACATAGCGTGCTGAATCTACAGGCGTTAACGCAGAGTTTTTAAGATTACATGAATTTTTTTATTTCATCATTCGACCTTCCAATTTCTTTCGATATGCAAAAAAAAATTTGGGCGAGCCCATCCTGACGCCCAAAACCTGCTCTACTGAAAAAAGGGGTCGATTAATTTTCATATTATTTTTTGTGTTTAAAATTTCTAACACCCACAAACCAAAGACACTAAAATAACAAGATGCGTAACGGCCATACATTGGTTTGGCACTATGCATCTCCACTTTTTTGGTGTCGGCCAAAATTGCTCTCTGTCCGCTCGCTTTCGCTGAGAGCGTAAGAAATCTAAAAATAGAATTTGCCCTGACGATTATAATTTTAAAGTTTTTTAAATTCGTTTGTTAAGATCCCCGCTCGAATTTGCTACCCTTTACATATTTATATTTATATTGATAATTAATTATGTGTAATTTATACATATAACATTCATTATTTACATAAAACCATAATGAGAAAGCACTACTTTTATTTGTGCACTTAATGCTCAAAAATAAATTTTTTCATACACATTTGTTTTTTATTATTTTTAATCATATTTCAAAAACTTTAACGTGTATTTTACAAATATTAAAAAAATGATGTATATGATGCCTTTAGTTTACTAGTTTTTACTATTTCTAAGCTATATTTGAGTAATAATAACGTTAAGGCAATGCAAAAAGAGAATATTTCACATGGTGCCAATCGACCAAAATTAACATAGATTTAAAGTCTAAGAACTTCTAAGGTGAAGGGCATATTTTGTCAAATTTACAATGCATGAGCACACGTGTGCACACATACAGTTGTTTGATATCACTGTATGAGTAGAAAAGAGCTGTTCGCTGTAGCGCTCTTCGCTCTCTCACTCTTGAACAAAAATTGAAAATAGAGCCTGGAGCCACCTCTAGAGCCACGCCGAAAAAATCATGTGCCAAATCGTAAGGCGGTACGCATCTTGTTATTCTAGTGTCTTTGCACAAACCGTCCAACGCTGCCCCGGCCAAACTTTTAAAAAGTATTGTATTAATTTTTTAATTATTTGTCTTGGGAATTTCTGGGGAATTGCCTACACAACTTCAAACAAGATGATATTCGGCAGCCCAGTAACACATGTTTTTTCCGCCGGCTGGGGAAAAGATGCTTTCGGTTCTTTGGGCAAATACAGCTCCTTAATAAAACGTGTTCCATTGCCGAATGGTGTTAATAAAAGTTTTGTGAGTATTGAAAACTACTTCCAAGATACCGGTTGATAGGGTCTACAAAGATTACAGAGAACCATTATTTTGTGTAGTACTGTGCTAAACTTTTATGTTTATACCCGTTACACGGAGATTAAAAGAGTATACTATATTCGTTGAAAATTATGTAACATGTAGAAGAAAGCGTTTCCGACCATATAAAGTATATACATATATTCTTAATCAGGATCAATAGCCGTGTAGATGTGGCCTTGTCTGAGAGAGAGGAACTCGAGATCCCAGGAACTATAAAAATTAAAAGGTTGGGACATACAGATTCTAGAGTCAAAGATGCAGCGCAAGTTTGTTGACCGATGTTCCCACGCCCACTATAACGCCCACAAACCGCACAAAACTGCGACGCCCACACTTTTGAAAAATGTGTTGATATTTTCTATCGATTTGCAATAAAAATAATGTTTGCCACACCCAACTCTACAATCATCGTGACAGGTTTCCCCGGTTTTATAGCTGACCAAATATTAGATCCAAATACAAGATCTAATAGTCTGAGCTGGCGCAAAAACCTGAGCGGTAGTGAGCTCATAAATCAGTTTTCTTTGCACCGCCCTGTTTGGGGAGGGTGCTCTGACAGACGTCTTACGTGGACACGAAAAGATCTTAATTAGTTGGAGCGCAAAAAGTAGCTCGCCTGAATATTTATAGAAGCACATATCACTAAAGTAACTACAACCGACCAAAACTTCCAAGCCCACATTTTAAACCATTTTTCCAATTTGTTTCCTAATTTTGTTAGTCATGTAAACTTCTATTGATTTGCAAAAAAAAATTTCCACGCCCACTCTAACGCCATAATGCCGCCAACTCGGTCACTCCACACTTTTGAACAATTTTTAAATTTTTCCTCATTTTATTCCCCAATATCTATCGATATCCCAGAAAAATGAAAATTCGCGTTCGCATTTACACTAGCTGAGTAACGGGTATCTGATAGTCGGGGAACTCGACTATAGCATTCTCTCTTGTTTTTATAAGTTTTTTTATCATTAAAATTTCCTTAGATTTGGCTATAAGTTTTTGCTCGCTCTGACGCCCACACACCCTAGAAATTTTTTTTTATGTTATTAATATTTTTCCCAAATTTTTTTTTCTTTGCACTTCCACTGGCTGAGTAACAGGGATTTGACTATAGAATTATCTATTCTTTATTGAACGTTTTGTTGTTTTTTAAAGGTTCTAACCGATTGCACTTCGGCCCTTCTAGCCCTTGAGAATGGCAAACTCTTGTATATAAAAAGTATCATTTAACACTTTTCATTCTAAGCTTACTTTATATAATAATTTTTTTTTTTTTTACGTTACAGATGAATGTTTATACAAATAATTTTATATCAATATGTGCAATTTTGTTAATAGGCGTATCTTCACCCGCTCCTCAGCAGAACATTAACGCACAGAAAAATATTGAAGAAATATTTAATACTAATAGTAATCTTCCAGCGCAAAAAGAATCCGGAATCGCATTAGTGATTACCCCCGATCCTCTAGAAACTATAAGTCAACAGTCAAATTTTAGTTCAACTAGTGGCAAAACTTCAACTTGTAATTGCGTACCATATTATAAATGTGATCCATCAACAAACAGTGTCACTGAAGATGGCTCTTTTGACGGATTTGGTGTTATAGATATTCGTTTTAACGACGATGATCCGATATGCCCGGCATCTGTAGACGTATGTTGTGATGGTAATAGGACGCTTAATAAGACGTTGAATCCGACGCCCTTGGATCAAAGACCAAACCAGCCAAGAGGCTGTGGTGTTCGCAACACAGGTGGACTGGATTTTACTCTGTCCGGAGTATCGCAAAATGAAGCCGGTTTTGGCGAGTTTCCATGGACGGTAGCATTATTGCATTCTGGAAATTCAAGCTATTTCTGTGCTGGATCTCTTATACATAAACAGGTGGTTTTGACCGCTGCGCACTGTATTGAGTCGTTAAGAACAGGATCGTTTACTGTCCGAGCTGGAGAGTGGGACACACAAACAATGAAAGAGCGTCTACCCTATCAAGAAAGATCGGTCCAAACGGTTATATGGCATCCAGAATTTAAAAGAAGAAACGTAGCTTATGATTTCGCACTTGTAATTCTAAGTCAGCCGGTTACTTTGGATGATCACATTAATGTTATATGTTTACCTCAACAAGATGATATTCCGCAGCCCGGTAACACATGTTTTTCCACCGGCTGGGGAAAAGATGACTTTGGTTCTTTGGGCAAATATAGCTCTTTAATGAAACGTGTTCCATTGCCCATTGTCGAGTTTAACAATTGTCAGACACGACTTAGAGGCACTCGACTTGGACCAAAGTTTGCATTGGATAGGTCATTCATATGCGCGGGTGGACAGCGTGGCATTGATACCTGTCAAGGGGATGGCGGAGCTCCACTAGCTTGTCCTATTGGAGGTACACAAGAATCTCGATATCAACAGACTGGTATAGTTGCTTGGGGAATCGGATGTAATGATGAAATTCCAGCAGCTTATGCCAACGTAGCCTTGGTCCGAGGTTGGATTGACCAGCAAATGTTAACTAATGGCTTCGGAACGGCTGTGTACACCGCATGATTTGCTACTTACAGTTGCTGAATAATAAAGCTCAAAATTTACTTCATTTAATGCAATATTATATAAATAAAGATTAAATTAATTTATCTGTTGAGCTAATAAACCATATCATTAGCTTTTTTTGCAAAATGGAAGACCATTTTTATGGTAGCGAATTCAAGCGATTTAATTTAATTTTCTTCGAGAAATTAGGCAGCGATGCGCATGCTTGCATTGGATAGGGACGAAAACGATACTGTGTATATTAACAAAATTTTTTCTTTCGACGCATTTGCCGTTTCCGACCATATAGAGTATCTATAATTCTGATCAGGATCAATAGACGAGTCGTCCAGATCGATCAGTCTGTCTGTCCGTCTGTCTGTTCGTTCGCATGAACATCGATATCTCAGGAACTAAACAAGCCAGAGGCATAGACGCGGAGAAAGATAGTTTCCAAATATCGCCTACTTTACGCCCACACTTTGGGTATCCTAGATTCCTTCAAAAGTATATAAGAGGCAGAAGTAAGTTTTTCCGACCATATAAAGTATATATATTTTTGATCCGGATCAATATCCGAGTAAATCTGGCCATGTATGAACGTCGAGAGATTCTAGAGACATAGATGCAGCGCAAGTTTGTTGACCCATGGTGTCACTACAACGCCCACTTACCGCCCAAAACTGCCACGCCCACACTTTTTTGAACTTTTTTTTTGATCAGTTTTTAGGGTTTCTAAAGTGGCTCGAGACTTTGAACAAAGTAAGTTTCTGCTGTGCGATTGTCCCCTAAAAAAGCGTCTCCAAAAGCTTAAATGCTGGCAGCGCTAAGCCATAAAACTCTAATTCAATACTTGGAGAAACGGCCAATCGTGGGAATGAGGCATGCCAAATTTTGCTAAAAACTTCAGCATAAATCTTGCCATTCTGAATCTTGCGCCAAAGGAAGGCTTTCGTTCCAGGTCAACTTTTCCTTGCACAGAAGCTGAAGAAATATCTTCAACTTTGTGATTACTGGGCCAACCAAGCCAAGAGGATCGTAGAGCTGTGCAATTACAGATAAAACTGAACTCCGTGAAGGCCTTGATATTGATTGAAGGGTTGAAAATGAGAACAACAGCTGATCAGGCATCGGATCCCAGACGAGGCCCAGCGTTTTTGTAAAATCGCCTCCATCGTCAAGAAGGAAACCTTATCCGAAACTCCTACCAAAACGACTGGTACATTTAAGCACCACCATATTAGTTTAAAATTGCCTATGGACAAGAGTGCGGACGTCTGCAGCATTATGTTGATGCCACTCAAATTAAAAATCTCAAATTAATATGTTGATAGCAATCAAATCAAAAATATATCAAATTATCAACATAAATGTCACGATGAAGAATCTTAGCACCCACTGGAGATATCGCCACCTCATTCATGGACAACTGATGCATCGACATCACAGCCAGGTAGAAAGCAGGCTTTGTGCCAAAAGTAACAGTTTGCAGGTTAAACACGCACAGATCATATGGAGGAGAATCTCTCCACAAAATGCACGGGGGGTAGCTATCCTCCATCGAAACCTGGTAGGACTCCCCCAAAATATCTAAATTGAACTTGGCTGGCAATCGGTCAGAACAGTCCCCAGCAGACAAACGAGTAAATTGTTTAACGAAATGAGCTTCACAGTCAAGCTCTTCCTTCATAGCACAGATAATGGGCTCGGCGCAACCCTCCACCTCCCAAAGCCGCCGAAACAGCACCTCAAGACGATCCAGTTGGGTTTTTATCATTGTGCGGTTTTTATCTATTAGCAATTGTTATAAATTTCATGTTGACCGCTAATTAATATTTAATATTTTTTGATTTTGATTGTCTATTATCAAAACAACATAAGTACTTACTTATTTTAAAAATATAACGAATTATTTAGATACCAACCTCTTATTCTTTGGTCCTTGATTTACGACATCCTTTGTGCTAATTTTACATCCGCGCAGCTCCTGAAACTATATCGCAGGTCATTTAGCTTATTGGCTCCCATTGGGTACATGTAATTAAAACAAAACCATTGCAAGTATAGTGTTATTTGTAAACAAAATGGGCATAAGTTTTAATTAAGTTTAAGGGCCAGATTCCCTTTTTTTTGGCATAAGGTCAAAAAATTTTGTAAATTTTATTTTGAATTTAACTTATTATATTATGAAAGAGCATACATTAGGGACACCAAAACTATGTTTAAAAACATTTAAGTTGCAACACTGCATTTTTTATGCGATAACAAATTTATATGTTTGAACAACTGTTAAGTGTTAGTTTAAGCAAAATCTAACCAAAGTGTTCGTCTATCGTGGAGTGATAAATGATATCTGCCAACTTATGCCAAAAACTAATAACTGATGTGTTTACTCAAAACTGTAATTTAATTGATATTAGTAACACCTTTTGCATAAATTTGCCCATGATCTTTATGTTTTGCCGTTTGAGACAAGTTTAAGATTAGCCGATCGGTTCTGAGGGATGAATGGATCAAAGGAGATCGAAATGACAAAGCCTTAGTTGACTGGGTTGTTGACGAGAAAGCTAAAATCGCTAAGCAAATCAGAAGTTTTCTCTATATATAATGATAAATCTGGCTAAATGTAGCCGTACAATTGAAGCATTTAAAAAAAACATTCCAGTTGGCTTTCATTCACGATGATGGTTATCGTGGACCAAAACAACAACCAAGTCGCTTCAGGCTGTCTAATGGGACGAACAAGCATAAGGTTTTGGGGTATGTTCTAGTAATAAACGTCGATGTTAAAGTTGGGCTGATGTTTGGTATTGAAAGCAATAACAGCATTGATGGAAGTCAAGTATTCGGAGGTTTTTAGAGTTTAACTTCGCCATGAAATGATTTCAGGGTGCCACTCTAAATTGTGTGTTTTTCTACCTCAGCTAACATAAGCCAAGAAAATATGTGCACTACTAAAAATATTATGGTGGATTGATATGGAATAGCTATCCAAAATATAAGGTTACATTATATTCAATGAAAATTGATTTGCCTATTTCGATTCCCTACCAAAATTTAAAAACGAACAATATCCAAAACCAAAAATAACCAAAACGGTAAAATAGTGATTAGGCCGCTCGGCAGATATCGTGTCAATACTCGACGTGTTTTAGCACCTAAACATCCCCTTTTACTCATTCTCATTTATAATAATTACTGAAGTCAATCCATCGTCGCGTTCACTGAGCCCATCGAAGCGGTTCTTTGTTCCTGTAGGATTAAAATAAAGGCAACTTCGTACGAGACTTGAAAATATAAGGCGCTATAACATTTCAGGTACGACGACGCTCTATGTCACGAGCTTGGGTTATCACTTATCGAGACGTATTTCAAACGTTAGCGATTCAAAAAAGTAACCACACACGATCGCCATATGAACGAATTTGGCGTGATGGTGAACGGCGATGAGCGTAGACACAGCCTCCAGCAGGGGCACGAGTTTGCTTCTGCAAAGGGTTTTGGTTTTAGCTGTGTTGCAGCGCTAACAAAAGAAAGCACACAAAAGCTGGATTTACCTCCAATATTACCTATAAGCAGCTATTCTAAAAAATTTTGCTTTAATTGGCTAAGCCACTAGCTGAAATGCCCGTGTACAATATTTGTCATATGTCAGATCTCGAAGGCGAGCGGAAATCAAGTAAACGAGCGCCGTTTGGAAATCTGCTAGGCTATCTTCGCTTCCAGGAATTTACGTAGGAAGTCCAAAACGAAAAGTAACGGAGATATGGCGTGATATTTTCGATTCCCTCCAGTTTACATCGGCGTTCGTTCGACTCAACTGGTCTCAACTGAACATCTTGGGTGAGCGAAGGGGTAAATAGATGAGCGACGCAGAGAAACTGACCTTGAATTTTCTGGAACTCGGCCGCTCTCTCAGTAATATTTACGAACATGTAGATGATTTGTGGTGAACTGCCTTTTACGCTTTCAAATATTAATTGGACCCCACACTCACAGTTAATTCGTACATTAAGTGGTATGTATATCTAGAAAATTCACCTTCCTTTTTCCGACCTGTATATTCTTAAGATGATAAATGTCTTGTTGTCTTATTATTCTGATTAGCTTATTCGAATAAGCCGAATATCAGACACCCGTTTCTCAGCTAATGGGAATGCAAACGCGAAATTTAATACATTTTCTGGGATATCGATAAATATTGGGAATAAAATGAGAAAAAAATTAAATTTGTTTAAAAGTGAGGGCGTAACCGTTTTGTAGGTGAAAGGGAGGGCGTGGCACTGCTTTGGTATACCGATAAAAACAATAAAACAAAGAAAAATCTAACATTTTTCAAGAATTTCGGCCTGGCAGTTTTGGGCTGTTTTAGGGCGTTAGAGTGGGCGTCGAAAAAAGTTTTTTTGCAAATCGATAGTAACTTACAAGACAAAATTATGCGAAAATAACTAAAAAAAAATTGAAAATTTCGGCGTTGCAGTTTTGTTCGGTTTGTGGGCGTTAATCTCAACCTGTTAGTTGAGATCGAGGCGTTCATACAGACATGGCCAGTTCGACTCCAATATTGATCCTGATCAAGAATATATGGTCGGAAAAATGGTTAACGAATCACTTTTACCCTACGAGTAACGGCTATAAAAATTCTATTTTAGTAGGTAGAGGACAGCACTGCTTCCAGAAAGAAAAAAGTAGAGACAAGAAAAAACATAAAGAAATTCATAAAAGCCTTCAGTGTTCTGCCAAAATTTAACCCAATTCCATTAAATATCTCAGAAAATCGTAGTGCCACACGTAAAGTCAGAGATACAAGCATCTAGGACTTACAGCTCGTAAGGGATATTTTTATACTCCACGAGTAACAGGTATCAAATTTATACAGAACAAACAAAAGTGCAAAAATATAAGAGAATATATCGCATTGGCTATGAGCATGACAATATATTCGATGCACACACTCAAAAAAAAACACATGGCTTAATTCAGTTCACACCACCTAGAAATATTATTTTAAGTTAATGATAAATTTAACAAAACTTATTATTCAACTCCTGGTAATGTAACAGCACAATTACGTTCTATTAATTCATTAAAAAACACTCAGTTACATATAAAAGTATATTATGAGATCAGAGCAGTGGACAGGAAGACGGGCGCTCAGGTGGACATGGCCAGATTGACTCGGCTAAAGCACCTGATCAGGCTTTCTGCCTATTACAAATCTTCAACAAATATGTTCTTAACTGGTGTTAATTCAAATAATTGCATATTTAATTTATTTTATTAAAGTCTGACTCGTAATAAACTCTATAAAATGAGTAGGGGTCCAAAGAATGAGCGTAGCAGCTCCGTAAATCGAAGAAACGGCTGTTACTCTTACTTCTCAACACGCGATGTCAACGTAGAAAATAAATCAACAAAAAGCAACTCGGCTCTACTGACCGTCGGCTGCAGGAGCACTGGTTCATCCACTATGCTTACCCTAACTCCTGCGTCATGGAACTACCAATGCCAAACCCCACCACCGCCGCCTTCGATCGGACTCCAACGACTTGTGCTGCAATTTCTGGTCCACCAACAACTTAGTCAACTACCGATATTCCGGATTTGGTGCCGCTGCTGACCGAAAAATGCAATGGCAGCAAAACACGGCAGCTTTAATAAGCAACAAATGATTCCGACCATACAGGCCGTTATGGATCGCTACATCCAGATTAAGCGTAAGCTTCGCCCACTAAACACGGTTGGTAATAAGCCAAAGATCAACCGTACAAACAAAAGCAAACTGGGAGTTCCAATGAACCAATTTTCCATCTTAGAAGAGACGGATAACAAACCAAGCAGAGCTGGGACAAGAGGCTCAAAAGAAATCAAAGCCCCACCTATTTATATAAGGAAAAAAAGTTCAAAAGACCTGGTCAACGACATTGTTGCGGTGGTCGGGGACAAAAATTTCCATGTTGTTCCGCTTATTAAAGGGAACATCCGAAGAACACTTACGAACTGTGTTTCAATACCTGGAGGAAACAAAAAAGAACTTTCACGCCTAGCAACTAAAAAGCAAGTTCTATTTGCAGCCAGCTTTGGAGACTCAATTTAACTTTACGGCACCTCAGCTGTGCGATTATCTTTTGGTACTGTTGGAAGGACTTTATTATATTACTAAACTTTTTTAATGAATTAATATAAAGAAATTGTGCTGTTACATTACCAGGAGTTGAATAATAAGTGTTGGTAAATTTCTCATTATTTTAAATTAACATTTCCTGGTGGAGTTAACTGTATTTTTCGGCCGAATAGCAAAACATTTCCTTTATATTTGATATATTATTTTAATCTTATTTTCTATAAGTATATTAAGGTTTGAAAAGTAACAGGAATGAGATTTTAACAATGCTTGTCGCAGATTTACGCGAAAAATTGACAGAATTAAGACTCACCGGAGAAAGAAGGAAGAAAGAATTGCAAAACTGACTGCTTGCTCACTATGGATGGAACGTTGATTATCATGATGATGAAGAAATCAAAGTGAATGATGATCAGTGTAGCGGAATTTGATTTGAGAGTGTCATCGGAAAAGGTTCATCGTAGACTTAAAAAACGACACCAGAAAAAGTACCTGTATGCTTTTATCATAACAGAAAATTACATTATCTGTAAATCAAGTCAAGTACGGCTCTCACTTCATTGAAGGTTAGAGAGAGATAGTTCGAGTAGTTGAGAAGGTTAGAAAATGTTTTAACTGTGTGTTACAAAAAATAAACAATAAGCGTTTCAGGTGCAACCAAATAGGTCAAAATGGTAGCCAAACAGGAGAAAAACACAAATATAGTACAGTTGGAAAGCAAGACAGAGCCAACAAACGTCTTTACGTCTTCAGATCTAGTCTTACAATCTAGCATACCAGAACTATGTGTTCCAATAATTAATTCTTTGGCAACGGCACTTAGCCGTTCTTGCAAACAAATCGTAAAGACTGACCAAAGCCGTTTTGCCTGCTCTCTTTGAAGCTTCTCCCAAACTTATGCACCCAAGAACAATGCTCTCCCGAAATAAAATACTTACAAAGCACTGAGTTTTCTCCTTAATCCAACCTACATTTTAATGTTAATCTAAATCTTAACATTGAACAATAAAGAATTTATTATAACCTGATTTCAATTTTCTTTTATTTGACAAAACTTAATATACAGTGTTGGCCTTAGTCATAAAAGACGATCCATTTAATAGACTGAAGGGTAATAAAAAACGTTCCTATATACTTAACACCAAGATAAAAAGAAACTGCCCGATCTTGAACAGTGGTTCCTTTTCTTAGTCAACTTTTACTAGGTTCTATCCGTGAACTGGCCCACCTAACAGAGTGCCAAAAACCCCTCTCGCCAGTCGGCGAAAAATCAGGATGTTTGACCTATTTGTTCGAAATCCACTAACCGTGGTAGCTTGACCTATGAGTTCGGATTCCACAACAGTTTTCCTATTTCCCCGGACTCGAGCCTCACAAATGAGGTGGCTACTTGGCCTAGTACGTCGTCTCCAGGCGCTATAGCCTAGTACAGCGCGGCATCAGCTTTACGTTCTTCGATAAGTTCCCCACCTAATTTGCACTAGATCGACAAATAAACGATCTAACCGCAACGCGTCGTTAAATGCGTTACAATCATATCCTGCTCTTTTTGGACCCGACCCTCTTAAACGACCTGGCTACTTCACCTACACATACGAGTTTTGTTCACGTTAATTTAAAAAGTCACTCGGCACTCACTTAGCTGATTGATACTATAACAGGAAAATCTCATCTAAGGAATTTAGAAGTTCATTTTCCAATTAACAAAACAAAGCACCTATGATTTTAAAATAACAAAAGTGGTCTTAAAGTCTTATAAGGCATCTATTCTGAAACATTTACACGTGTTGCAGAAGTTGGCGACTTTATGTTTATAATGTTTAGAAAAAAGAATTTACTTAGCATGGGAGCATTAATAGTACAGTACTGCGGTCCAATGTTCTCTAAAGAGTCAATTGGGAGCCAATTCTGTTACGTCGGCGCCCTCAGTGCTCTCGTGCTGCAAAATTACTTGTGCCGAAGGAGAGGCGTCCGATGTTCAGGCACCAGGTTGCCAGCGTTAGCCCGCCGTATTAGGGTCGTACGATCTTGGTAAGCCTCTCAACTTAAAGATAAAAAAAAAAAATAATAATAATTGTGTTCGTTAGCCATCAGTCCTCAGTGCCCAACAAGCTGTTCGCTCGATCGCAAAACAATCGGGCACTGTTTCGTCCACATTCCCTCCCTTTCACTCGCCCGTGTGCCAAATGGATCGCCTCTGGCCGCGCCATTCGATCCCCATTTGGTCAAGGTTGTCCGTCTAATGTTATGTCATAATTTTGGACCTACCATACTACTTTAAGAATGTTTATCTACTCATCTTGTTGAAGTGGAATAAATATCATATCTTTTTTGAAAAATATATTGATGGCTAGTGCCATATGTAATATAACATTTAACGGCTAGTATACAAAAGCTAAAAAAGTTGACAAAAATTTTGACTTTCGATTTAACCACTTGGCAACGGTGCACTGAGGGCGTTTGACTATTTGCATCAAAAACAAGACTAATAATCGCCACTGAAAAGTTATCTTTATTTATAAAAAATGTATTATTTATTAAACTTTAATTGTTATCAAATAAAAAAAATGCACTGCCTGAAAGAGGCCAACCCTAAAATATTTTCTACGCCTAACACCCTGTGGTTTACAAAAATATATTGATCGTAAAAAGATTCAACAGATAGGATGAGAATATACAGTATGTATACAGTATACAGTACACTGTGAAATAAGTTGAATTTTTAACTTTAAAGGTAAAAATTACGAGTTCTATATTAAATATACAAGAAAATTAACAACAAATTCCAAGTTTACACACTTTTGACACTGTCAAGAAACTTTTTACACAAAACACTAAGCCAAAGTTTAAGTCTAAATTTTTAAATTAAATAATTAAAATTAATGTAAGTTATCCAACACGTAAACATAGCACTCTCTACCCCATATTATTCAAATTCCAATTTATAAATAAATTTCAAATTCCAATCTCAGCACCATTTCCTTTGTCTTTGTTTTTTTCATTACCAGCTACCCGACCAAACTTAAAGTAAACACAACCTCCACTTGGAGATTAAGCCATGATCAAGTTATTGCGCTTCAATCAAACTGCAACAGTCAACAAATTTCAATTTCACAATGCAGTGAAAAACCTTCAGCATAAAGCTTTTATGCTAAACATGACTGAAAGTTCAAAAAGTTCGAGTGAAAAGCTTCTGGCTAAGGTTGATTGGATCAGGATTAAGAATTGGAAGATCAGTCTGAATCGGGACGAGATCAAGAACAGCTTCAAACCAAAGCTAAGCTAGTATTAAAGTGTCTTGTAATAGTATAAGTGAAAAAGTCTATCACCAAATAAATATTAAATAATAAAACATAAAAACTATTTTTTTAAATAATTAAATAGTAACAATTTTAATTGCATCATGCTTCCCTGCCATTAAGAAGTTAAACTTAGAATTTCATCTTGATAAAAAACAATTTTAAATAAATAAAAAATAAAGTTTGGTTTCCCTCATTTCTCATTTAATTTTTTGCAGTGTACTTAAATAATTATAATAAGCATAGGCTGTAATCGAATTATATCATATTCTTTTCGCTTACTTTCCTTAGTCAACTCTACTTATTTATATAGTTTTTCCTATTTCCAATTTCTCATCTATATTACTTATTCTAATTTAATAAATAAATAAATATAATAATAATAAAGTCTTCTCTCAGTGTAGTCCGTCAAGGTTCGCGTTACATTAGATGGCTTTGAATTCTGAGCACATTGAAGTTCTAAGCTGAGATTAGAATATGAAAAGGAAGTGACAAAAGACACAAATCAATCGGCGCGAGCGGTTGATAAGCCTAAACTTAGCATAATGGCGATTAAATAACTTTGTGTTTTGTTATTTTCACTCACCCAATGTTGGCTTTCGAAGAAGGTCTTCTTGCCGATAAGGGGTTCGGTATTAGTAAAAGTTCAACTATAAGGGAACTATTTAATTTTTTTTACATAATTAATAACTATTTATAGTTTACATATTGATAGTTTATTTTTTCTGTTTTTTGTTTTATCTATATATTTATGTCCAAATATTAATGTTTTTTTATTATTAGTTATTCATTTCGATTTGTAGTACATTGATTGGCAACAAAACCTTTCCAGTCCAGCTTATATTTCTTTTCTTCTCTTTATTAACTTATCACCAGCACATCCACATCACTATCATCATGATTATTTTAAACCCTGATTACTTGCCAGTTGATTATTTCTAAATGCAATTAATTTTTATGGGTGTTAGGAACTCGAGGTATTTCCTTTTGTATAAGTAGTTATATTGTTTTGAAGGTTATAAATTATATGATAGCTATCTTTGTTCTTTATTCACTAGTTGCAGGGTTTTTTTCTTGTTGGTTTTTCTGTAGGTTTTTGTTTTGCGATCTTTAATCAAATTTTGCCAACAGGAATAATCCAGCCAAACTTTTGGGTCGACGCGGAGTAATTTTAAATTCAGCCAAATTCGGGTAGCCAGTGTTTCCTCTTTTAAGGGAATTGATTGCCCTCGCGATTTCTTTCTTTTGACAATTTTTTTGTCCAATAATTTCCTTTCCGACACGGAAAATACACTGACGTTTATTAATTGACGCTTGTTTTTGGCCTTTTAAAAATGAAGCCGGAATAAAATGTGCATTCAAGTTGGGAGCACTTGTGATGGTACTTAATTTTTCTAAATTTGCCTGTTCGTTGGTCTTATCTCTGCTGGGATTATACCAAACTTGTCTGCTTGACGATCGCAGAAAGAAAATATCGAAGCGATATGCTGCGGACCCGAAGAACCCTTATCAAAAATTTACCACCTGGTCAATAAACATTTTGATGACGTTGCCGGATAATGTTTCGATAATTATTATTAGGCGCAAATCTTGGTTATTTTGAAATGTTGTGGTATATGAGGCCATTACTCATACCAAGGCATGGATAGCCGGTGGTACTTCGTCCCGGGGTTATCGGCGGCTCCCCCTGGATCTGGACTGCCGATTTCTGGCTGCTCATCTTGAATGTTTCCTTTTGAATTTACTTAGTCATCTCAGTAATAGGATTTCTTTTATCCAGACGACTAAAATCTTCTCGGATCGCAGAATATTCTTCTTGATACGAGAGACTGGGTCCCCTCTACCCTTGTATTCTGAAACACAAAATCTGTATTCCACTTGGACACGATATCTATATTCTAAAACATTTTAAGTACTCTGAGGTATTTTTTTATTTTGGTTCAGTTGATAGAGAGAACAGCATTTTCTTTTTGTTACAGCAATAAATTAATATTCGCTGGATTGATAGTCAGTAAAATATTTCTTCAAATCCCCTGTTCGGTCGTTAATAGTCATCTGACTATTCGACGCTATCATTTATAAGTTGTAGTAGCATTGTGAACTATTTGAAAATCTCGTACTAGAGATAAAGGATAGGTTTAGTTATTTATAATCAACTTATAACTGTAATTATTTTTGCACCTGAAAAAGTTGAGTCAGGCACAAGAGAGACCGACTACTACTCAGCTTGTCCAAGTGAGACCCTGAATATCAGGAATATTTGTAGAAATGTTTGCTAAAAAATTCATTTTAAAGCTTTTCTTAATTTTTTTTGCGGTTTTGAGGGACGTGGAAAATTTGTTTTAACGTATCGATAGAAATTGTCAAAACACTGATTAAAGCTTTGGCCGTTATGTGGGTGTTAGAGTAGGCGTTGGAACATTTAAAAACACACTGGCGCTGTGTCTATGTCTCTAGAATCTGTATTCTTCATCTCACCCTACTAGTTTTTATAGCTCCTGAGATCTCGACGTTCATACGGACGCACAGAAAGACATAGCCAGGAAGATTTATAGATTATATGGTCCGAAAGGCTAACTTCTGCCGGTAAATCATTTTTCAACGAATCAAGTATACCCTCTCTCTAGTTTAAGAGTATAAAAATATAGGTTGTCAAGCCATGTAAAACAATCATTGTTTTCCTCTGCTCATTTATTTACTTATTTATCTAAGCAATCGTTTGCATTATTCTTAACTTTTCATTCATCGTATGCAGGCGGAGTTTTGGCGCTGGTTTGACCCTTTTGCTGTCAAATAAACTAAAACCAAACCAACTTGGAAATCCGGCTACTTTAAATGATTTTATTAACAAAGTAGTTCTGCGCTTCAAAGAGAACAGACGTGTTTTCATCGAGCTTCGTATAAAATCACTTGATTTTAGTGAAGTAAAGAGTTAATAACATAAAATAAATAAATAAATCGAAAGCGAAAGCGACGCTATTGGCAATGTTAAATTGCTATACTAAAAAAATTTCTGTGTGTGGAATAATAAAGTAGAACTAAAAAACAAATAGGCAACGAACAAATCGATCGTTCTTATATGAGCCAACGCGAATTGCGCGTTTAGCAGCAAAAATACCAAGACGAGCGCCGACTCTCTTTGCACAGGAACATTGCATACTTCACCGTCGTGTCTGACGCCCGCGAGTGCCAAATCATCCACCCGGTCTATGACCTAGTACGTGCAGAATGCAAACGATTGCGGTCTTGCTTACCAATGCTTATGACTGCACGAAATGAACCCGAACGCACTGAGAGCAAAGACACTAGAATAACAAGATGCGTAACTCCATACGATTTTTTTGGCACGTGATTTTTTGGCCGTGGCTCTAGAGGTGGCTCCAGGCTCTCTCGAGCCTGTTATTCTAGTGTCTTTGCTTAGAGCGTCTCTCTCAAGCTCTCCCCATTCCAAACGGTGTCAAGATCTTTAGCTACCAGGAAAGCAATCACGATATCTACTGCAACTGCAGCCTTAGCAACAACAACTGCAACAGCACCAGCATCAACTCTATGCTCAAAATCGACAGCGGTGTAAAATTCCGCTGTTCCAACAACAACGAAAGCAAGAGCACTCACACCGACTCTTGAAAGCGGAAGCGGACAAAAACCAAAACAAAACAAATAATTTTGTTAAACAGGGCTGGATCGCTACATCCAAATAAAACGAAAGCTAAGCCCACGACACAAGCAGGGTGGTAATCAGCCGAAAATAAATCGCGACAACGACTCCAATGAGTCAAGATCAAAAAGGTTTGCACTATTGGATGACTACAAGTTGCAGGAGCAGGGGCAGAAGAAGATAAAACCGCCACCAATATATATACGTGAGAAAACATCAAGTGCGCTGGTTAACAAACTAGCTGCAATTATCGGAGAAAACAAGTACCATGTTATCCCTCTTACTATGGGTAAGAAACGAAAGTGCAGACTCAGGATGAGTCTAGCCACCGATCAGTGACGAAGTACCTGGACGAAGCTGGAAAGAGTTACTATACCTACCAGCTGAAAAGTGCCAAAGGATTGCAGGTTGTCATTAAAGGAATAAAGTCATCAGTGACAGCATCCGAAATTATCGCGGCACTAAAGGAGAAGAACTTCAACGCCAAAACGGTGATAAACATTCTCAACAGGAACAAAGAGCCGCAGACACTCTTTAAAGTCGAACTGGAGCAATCGAGTCAGAAAAACAACAAAAATGAAGTACATCCTATATATAAGCTACAGTATTTACTGCACCGAAGAATAACTGTAGAAGAGCCACACAAGCGCAGGCAACCTGTGCAGTGCACCAACTGTCAAGAATATGGCCACACCAAAGCGTACTGCACCCTAAAATCCATCTGCGTCGCTTGCAGCGATGCCCACAGTACTGTAAACTGTCCTAAGAATGAAAACGACAGATCAATTAAGTTATGCAGCAACTGTGGCGAAAAACACACAGCCAACTTTCGAGGATGCATTGTTTACACGGAACTCAAGAGTCGCCTAAACAAACGAGTGGATTCAGCTCGAGATCGTTTCACACCAACAACTCACAAAGTAATGGAACCGACTACAACTAACATCCCTTCGTCTTTGCAAGTGTACTAAAATCAGGGATCCAAGTACCGACAGCAGTCACCTCCAGCGTCCAGCATAAAATTCACCAAATAAACACAAATAGACAAATAAACACACAGAACATGCAACAGCAGCCCATTGTCTTTGAAGCGATTATGCTCTCGATGCAGCAAAGCATGAAAGACTTCATGACCTTCATGCAAGAAACTATGCAAGCAAAGCATGAAAGACTTCATGACCTTCATGCAAGAAACTATGCAAGAGCTTATGAGGAACCAAAACATCCTTATTCAAATGCTCGTTTCTTCTAAAACAGGATAATGACTCCCTTAATAATAGCTACCTGGAACGCTAATGGCGTGTCGTGGCACAAGCTAGAACTTGCTCAGTTCTTAGCAGACAGAAACATTGACGTTATGCTACTTTCAGAGACTCGCCTTACCTTAAGTACAACTTCCAAATACCAGGACATACAATTTTACTTTACGAATCACCCCGATGGCAAGGCCCATGGAGGCACTGGGATACTAATACGATTTCGAAATAAGCACCACTTTCTTGGTAATTAGCAAGAAGACTGCTTACGATGTACCACTATAAACCTCCAACTGGGCGAGGTACAAAAAATATGTTTGTTCCCATACCGGCTTTTAGAGCCCCCTGGAAACCGAGCAAGACATTGATCAGTTTGCTGGTGATGTAGAATCAATACTTGTAGCAGCAAAAGCGTCAACTCCACAAGACAACCATTTATGTAGTATACAGTTTAACAAGACGAGTAGAGATATTGAGCAGCTTGTGCTTGAAAAACGACGACATCGAAGGGAGTGGCAGGAGCACAGATCACCTAACGCAAAGAGTAAATTAAAAGCAGCTTCTCGCTGACTTACCAAAGCGCTTAAGAAAGAAGAAGCGGACGCACAACTAAGGTATATCGAGAATCTCACTCCCACAAGCACAAAGAACTCGTTGTGGAAAGACTACAGGAACCTACATGCACCAACAGAAACGGTTGTACCTCTCCGTAACTCTACCGGAAACTGAAACAGTGACACGGACAGAGCAAGAGTCTTCGCTGATCATCTTAAAAAAAGTACTTCAATCAAACCCAGCCAATAACTCTTTTACTCTCCCGCCTTTAACTGCATCTGACTTAGCACCACAAAATGCTGTAGAATTTCGACCAAGCGAGATAACGAAAGTCATTAAAAAGCAACTGAAGACTGGAAAATCGCGTGGCTACGACATAATAACCCCGAAAATTATAATCGAGCTCCGAATGTGTGCAGTTCTACGAATCTGCTCGCTCTTCAACGCAATTACTAAAATTGGATACTTCCCTCAAAAGTGGAAGAAAACAATTATAATTATGATCCCTAAGCCTGGGAAAGACAAAACACTGCCATCATCCTACAGGCCAATAAGCTTACTATCTTGTCTATCCAAGCTATTTGGAAAAGTGCTGCTGCTACGCATCAGCCCCCACCTCAAAACACACAACACACTCCCATTGCACCAATTTGGTTTTTCAAAAGCAAAAGAGTACCCCAAAGTGAGGTTAAAGGCGCGGGAATAATTAGCGGGATTAGGAGTCAAGAATACACAGTGAGATGAAGATGAAGTGAACATGGAAGAAAATCTGAAATAAATATGAAAATGCTTGTTGAACCCTGTCTAACCTAACCCTACATCGGAAAAATTAAAAATCACCGAAGCACCATACTGCACTGAGAAAAATGAATTTATATTTTTAAATTATATATTACAAGGTTTTACAATAAGTTAAAAATATGTGTTCCCGAGGAGGAGACTTCGTTAACATCACTTTTGTATATTTTATTATATAAATTGAATTCCTTTTAGTATTACTATTTTTTTATTATATAAGCTAACCTAATCTAATTATTTTTCTAAGATGAGTACATTTTCAGAGAGTGCTGGTTTAAATTTTCGGGTAACAGACTTTTTTTTAAGTCGTTTGATTCGAAGTTCGAGTGAGAGCAGCTGTGTTTTCGTAAATTTTCAAAATATTGGTGGAAAATTCTACGCTTTCATTTCAGCTCATCTGCGCCGATCTTTCGCCGAGGAGTGAAAAATTTGAATGAGTTTTATTTATAAAAAAAATTTTTTTTTGAAGATGCCAACGAAATACACTGAGAAAAATTACGATAAGTTATCAATTTAATAGCGAACAAACATTAATAGCAAACATTAATAAATTATTTTTTAAATTGATTTTTGAACTTTGATTTCCAAATGTTGTAAAATAAAAGGAAGAATTCGAATGAATACACTACGAAGAATTTATTGGTCCCTAATGGAGTTGCGGAAGTAGACAATTAAATATAAAAGGTAAAAATAACCGAATTTACTAGCAACCCACTCTCACAGTTTTCATATTTTTCCTTTAATAATTCATTATAATAATAATAATAAATGGAACAAGAATATAGAGAAGAGAACTACTACAAAAAAATGTGTTCCTCCTCTAAAATATATATTTAGCAGCCTGTGCCCTTCGCATCCATTTAAATATAATTTTCTTGAATAACTTATAATTTTTTTTTTTGAATTCACAACAAAAAAACAAAAACCCTTTGCCTTAGATTTCCTCAACTTATTTAAGTTTGTATTTATTTTCGGACTTATTTAATTTATTATGTACTTATTATTAGATATATATATTGTTATTAATTATTTCTTAAAACTTAAATACTGACTCGGCTGATGTTTCTCCGGACATAGGGTACCAAAGGGCCACTAGAGCCATGCTCTTAAGGAAAGTGGTCATAGGTAGGGTAGGGCAATCCGCGAACACGATTACACCGGTGGTTTGCAGGCAACGAATTCTCAAGCTTTTCCTCCTCTTCTAGAACTGTCTCCTTCCGAATATATTAATTTTCTTCCTCCGATTTTATATACTAGCTCCTCTACTCTGTTGTTGCAAGCACGCCCAATTCTTGATCTTATTCATTAATGGTATCTCTACAATCAAGACCACCGGCTAGAGCCGGAGTCTAAAGCGTGCACCTGCAAGTACAGGTCCTCTCGCCTTCCATCACTTTAGTTCGTTACACGTTACACCACATACACCGAGGAAACCTCTCATTTGTTTCAAGTTGTCGGACATTTCATTATAGGTGATATTTATCTGGACCCGTGGCAATTCCACCACTTACCACCATAGTAACGCAAAAGTAACTGTAGAAGCTTTCAATAGTTTCGCTTCCTCTGTTCCTCAATTTGCCAGTAAGCAACTTTGAGATCCAATTCCAAACTTATATATGCCTTTGGCAGACGGGCTAATATGCCTTCGATGCTTTGCAGCGGATAGGCATCTCTTTTGTAGCCTCATTTAGTTTGCGTGCGTCAAAACAGAAACGAACTAGGTTTGGCATTACCACCAGTCGCATAGGGTAACGCCACGCATTTTTCAAATTTACGCCCTTGGGGACTATTGTATACGCAAGGTCATTGAGTAATGACTTCTTGTCGGTGAAGTTGATTGCGTGTCGTTTCTTATTTTTTAGGAGAACGAAAGAGCGTTTTAGCAGAAAGCGGGCCTCTTCTAGAATTAGTCGGTTCTGGAAGCGTTTAGGGACTTATCCGTTGATTCTATGGTGTGGGTGAGGGAAATCTCACTGTAAATAGTCGCAACACATGATTCTGCGTCCTGTTCTTCTATGGCGTTAATTTGCTGCCTTCCTTTGCCAGCAACCAAATTTTCTTTTCCCAGTTTATATACTACCTTCGCACCATTTTCTTTGATGTGTTTGGCCAACGCCCAAACGATGGCTAATAATTCTCTTTCATTTGTGGCGTAGTTCCTTTCCCTATCCTTTAATGTCCTCGAGATCATTGTAATAGCACGGTTCTCTTGTGAAAGCACTGCTCCAATACCGTAGGCTGAAGTATCCGTCGTTAGATGGAATGGCTTCTTGTAATCCGGGTTTTTTGAGCATAACATCTTCGGATGCCAAAATGTTGCGCAGTTTTTCGAAAGAATTTTTTTGCGCCTCATTGAATTGTACTTGGATGTGTCGCGATCTATGTCTGCTTACACTTCCATTTTAGCTCTTTTTTGCGCTGCAGCGTCGAATGTCGCGCTTGAAACGAATGGAAATATAAAATGAAAAGCGAACGTACGCGCTGTTACAAAAAATAATTATATAATTTTTGTTTCTTTCACATTGATTTCCGTTGAAATTAATTTTTTTGTTTAAAATAAATTTTTGTTTAAAATAATTTTTTGTTTAAAATAATTGTTTTGTTTAAAATAATTTTTGTTGGTAATAATTTTTTTCACTGTAACATAGGCGTTGATTAACAATGTATTTTTTTTATCGATTCTGTGCAGCGGTTTGTGGTACATAAAGATATTAACAGACTTAAAATGCGTTTAGCATCGGTTCCCACTCACATGTTTTTTTTTTGGGGTCCTTGGGGTCTGGGCGGTGGCGCTGCTGCGCTATGGCTGTGCCAAACGAAGAGTTTTCCAGCTTAATTTCTACCTGGAAAACAAACGCAAAAGTTAGTCCGCGCACGTTTTGTGGCGAGGAAAACTCACTCTAATAATATTTTTCAGCAAAAAAAAAATTTCCATGCCCATAGGCTATAATTTCTCACGGCACCAACTTTTCACGACTTGACTCCACGATTATTTTATTAAAAATAAATATAACGGAAACTCAAGCCGGGGTCTAGGCCATCGGCGGAAATCACGATCAGCTGAAACTCACTCTATTTACGATAACCAAATTATCCCAAAACATTCCGGGTGCAGCTGATAAGGGTTGCATTCCGTCTAGTATATTTCCGCCGCATAATACTGCATTTAGTATGACCCTAAATTAGAATGTCACAGCTGAGCGCAAGCTTCCTAAAGTTTGTCTATCCGGAACTGTTTTGTTTTACCGCTTCAGTCGCCACAACAGTTGTTGGTACAGGCGATTTATAAAAGACTTTGCAGACATAATCTGTCTGTAATCTGTAATCAGAAAATGGTTTAAATGGTGTCCCGAAGCCCAGGTCGCATGCAAAAATAAGTAAAATAATTAAACAGTTCTAACTTCAGCACCGGTATTACAAAATAAACTTGTGCTGCTACAAGTATCTGATACAGGAGTGGAAAGACCATTGGCATTTATGTCCAAAAAACTAAGAAAATCGCAACGGAACTATAGCGTAACAGAACGCAAGTACCTGGCGGTCATATTAGGGATCGAAAAATTCCGGTGTTACTTGGAATTATAGCCGTTTGAAGTAGCGACAAGCCTTCTCTGGCTTTTGCGCCAACAAAATATTTCGGGAAGATTGGCGCGTCGGATTTTTAGATTGCAAGCTTTCATGTTCACAGTTTCGTAAAGGGAAAGATCACATTGTTCCAGATGCGTTATCCCGAATTTTTGACCCTGAAATTTATAGTGATGAATTGATAGGTCCAAAGATTGATTTAGAATCGCCATCTTTCATAGAACCTGATTATCTTCAGCTCAAGACAACAATAGAAGCCAATAGAGAAAATTTTATTTTAATAGAGAGAGAAATATAGAGAAGAGAGATAGAAGAGAGAGAGAAGAGAGAGAGAGATATATAGAGAAATTTTTGGAAATAAAATCCAGGGCTCGGATTGTTGGAAGCTCTGGGTGCCAGAGGCGTTACGAGTTGCGGCGATCCGGCAAGCCCATGAGTGTGTTCTATCGGTGCATGGTAAAATGTAGAAAACAATCGAACGGCTACGAAGACACTGGCTTTAGCCAGGGTTGTCCCAACCAGTTGGAGAATGCTTTCGAGCGTGCATGGTGTGCAAAGAGACTAAGAGCTCAAACCACAACATTACGGCCACCCATACCGTTAACATTGTTTATGTCCACTAAAAAAAAAAAATGTACTGCTTCCGCGGTTATAGATTTTCTAGGGAATAAAATTTTTGATATATTTGGAACATCGTAGACCATCGTATGCAACAAGGGATCTCAGTTCAAGTCTAATGAGCTTGAAGTTTGGTTTAAATATGATTAATCATGCCAGAGATAATACGTTTTGAGAAAGCTATCTATCTTAAAAGAATCTCCTCTTTTAAATTGTCGGGATAAACTACATTGGTTACGCGAAGATATAAAGCAAAATAGCATTACGGCTTATGAGCGTAATGCGACACAATACAATTTGCAATCTAAGCCGGTTTCGTACAAAGAAGGCGGTGTTTAAGAGACACTTTTACCTAAGTAATTTGTCGAAGAATTTTAATTAGAAATTAGGGCCACAGTTTTCAAAGTGACAAATAATAGGAACTGTGTAGTAACGCAAAATATCTGCGAAGCAAGTTCCAGCTAATCGTGCCTAGTTTCCTCCTCTCGTTGGATTATCTGGTGGTGTAAAGGCCCCATATACCAAGACTCTTCAAAATCACCATGATTTGCGTCATCAAAATTATTTTTGACCAGCTGGTGAATATTGACTCGGAATTTTGGATGTCGCTTCGATCTTTTCTTTCGGCGATTGTCAAGTAGACAAGTTTGGTCTAATCCCAGCAGAGATACTACCAACGAACAGGCAAATTAAGAAAAAACTTTAGTACCATCACATGTGCTTCCAACCTTAATCCACATATTATTTCGGCATCATTATTAAAAGGCCACAAACAAGCGTCAATTAATAAGCGGCAGTGAATTGCCGAGTCGACAAGGTAATTATTGAATATCAAATTGTCAAAAGACTTTTAATAGCATTGTGCACGTTAAGGGCACGCCGTTTCTTATCTTAGACTGCGAGAAATCGCTGGGCGATCGATTCCCTTGAAAGAGGAAACACGGGCTACCCGAGTAAGCAACACAGAATTTCAAACTACTCCGCATCGACCCAAAAGTTCGGCTGGAGCAAGCTATTCTATCAGAGCTAGAGTTCCGCAAGGCAGCGTGCTCGGACCAAACCTGTACACCCTATATACCGCAGACCTTTCTCTCCTTCCCTCCAAGAACTTAACGATAGCCACTTATGACCCACAAGAAGCCTCCGACATTATACAAGGGTAACTGGACGCGCTACATCCCTGAATTAAAAGATGGAACATCGTTGTGAACGCGGAAAAATTTACCCAAACAACCTTCTCACTACGAAGAGGAGACTGCCCACCAGTCACGCTAAACGGAGCCAACATTCTTAACGTGCCCACACCTAAGTACTGAGGGCTGACCTGGACCGCAGGCTCACATTTCGCCCCCATATAGTGAGCAAACGCAACAGGCCGATGCACAATTAAGTAAGATGCAATGACTCATTGGGAAAAGATCCAAGCTGAGGCAGAACATCAAGCTCCTGGTCTACAAGGCAATTCTCTAGCCAATCTGGACCTACGGTATACAGCTGTGGGGCACGGCAAGCCACTCAATCCGCCTCAGAATACAGCGGTTCCAGAACAGGTGCTTGAGAATTGCCTCCAATGCGCATCCCTACCACGAAAACATAGTAATACACAAAGAACTTGGAGTCCCATCAGTCGCCAACTAAATCTCGAGGCTCAGCGAGAGATACTTGAAAAGGCTCGAAAACCACCCCAATCATCTTGCCATAAAACTAATGGACAACAGCCAAACCAGCAAACGTCTAATGAGGAAACAACCCCCTGATCTACCACAACAAAAACCAATAAATAAAAATCCCCCCCAAATACATGTAGTATCTCCTTATGTCAATGTCACCCACCAAACCATTTAATTATTGGGACAGATATTAAATAAATAATCGCAAAAATGTTCGTGGTGAAATAAGTCTCCTTATCTAGAGTCTTCTTGAAGTCGTGGTGAGACACTTATGTCTCAGGTTTGTTGTTCCCAGTCTTGACTTCGCCGCCTTGGTTGATATTACTAGCCTTGTGACGTAACAAAGTGTTCGTTAATTATAACAAAGATATTTACGGCTATGTGCCGGAGCAATGCAGTGATTTATTCAAGGACTTGACAAGAACTGAAGAACTGACAATATTCAGAAGTTTACCCTACGCTACAATGCACCACGCCACGAAGTCATAAGCGGCAAGCTGACTCATCATTCCTTGCGGAGCAGCGAAACACTCCAAAAATAAGCGTCAGCTTTCCGCTGCCGGACGTTCTTAGCGCAGAGCACTGAACCCAACTCTGGCGCGTCAGCATTTTTTAAAGAGAGCTACTTAGTTGCTAGGGTAAAAGAAATATAAGAAGTATAAGAAGTTTGACCGTCCTCGGTCAAGCTAAACTTGTCGATGGTCCGCTGTATCTCCTTGGAAGCTCATCTCCTTCTTAATGCCAGGTAAAGTAAGAAAGAGCCAAGCAGACCGACGTCCAGGATGATACCAGCTGCAAACCAGAACCTAGGCGAACCTGCTGATTCAACCTTTTCCCTAAAACTTTGGATGGAGCGTAAGTTTTCGTTGTTCATCCGGTGTAGCACAGCGATGCTGAGCACCGGGTCGTGACCGACAATGTTGAGTAGTGGCGACCTGAAAACTCCCGGTTGCCATCCGTAAGTATACGAACTGGGAGCCGTTCGCTTTCTTTCCGCTCGCTTACGCTGAGAGCGTAAGAAATCTAAAAATATAATTTGCTTGCTTGTGTGAGTAAAAACAAGAGTCAAGAACGCGTATATGTGTGCGTGTTGTGCTAGAAGACGATTTTCGGGCCGAAATCAATTCTGATCGAAGAAACGAATTTACATATTTGGAGTTGTGGCCAATTTCGTAGCAATATGAAGAACTAAAATAATAATTAAAAATTCACGCCCTGACTATAATTTTAAAGTTTTTTAAATTCGTTTGTTAAAATCACCGCTCGAATTAGCTACCGTTCGCATATTTATATTTAAGTATTTTTATTTTATTTATATTATGTTATGTTAATTATGCGTAATTTATGTAATAATCGGTACCCAGGGAACACCACGGGGAGGCCATTACAATTGTAATGGGGTCCTATATATATAAGACCTTTTCTTCCCACCCAAAAGTGCGCGCTTTTAAGAATATCAAATTCGATAGACCAAAAGAAAATATAAAACTAAAAAACAACTGAATATAATGCGTATTTTAAATAATAAAAATGGATCATTTACATCCATCATATTAAGTCATATTACTTAATAAATATACTAAATAATTAAAGCAAATACAAAGGAAATTAAACATTAATTTTCCAAAAAAAAAGCATTACATTGGGAAATAAATATTTCATAAAAATAATACGTAGTAGAAAATAAAAATTTATAAAAGAAATAAAATTATGAAAACGGCTTATTGCAAGAGTCATATCTGGAGGCACGAAGTGCGGACACAAGCACTTGACAATCATTGCCTTAATTAATTTTTCACACGTCGCACGCTGAATACTCTAATAACAAATATTCTACTATAAAGTCATTTTTTAAATTTATTTTGTGATATTATGATTCGGCTATTACTATTTCTAAGCTTTATTTAAAAAATAATAACTTAAGGCAATGCAAAACAAGAATTTTTCGAATTGTGCCAATTGAAAAAAAAATATAGATTTAAAGTCAACGAACTTCTAAGGTGAAGGGCATTTTTTGTCAAATTTACAATGCATGAGCATACGTGTGCACACATACATACAGTTGTCTGCTATCACTGTATGCGTAGAAAAGAGCTGTTCGCTGTAGCGCTCTCCGCTCTCTTGCTCTCGAACAAAAACTCGAGAGAGCCTGGAGCCACCTCTAGAGCCACGGCCAAAAAATCGCGTGCCAAACAATCGTATGGAGTTACGCATCTTGTTATTCTAGTGTCTTTGATGTGGTGACGGGAGGACAAGATAGAGGGCGGCCTTCTTGCACCTGAACTTAACTCTGGGGTAGGCTATTAAGATATGCATGATGCTTGCGGACTGGAGACCCTGATTCTATAGGCTTCTATTAAGCTTACTATAGGAGAGCCTTGCTTGACGAGAGATTGAAAATCGGTATGATCAAGGATTGTGGGGGTTTGGCTAATGTAATGGTTAGAGTCAAGTTTTGGAGTTCTGTAAATAGCATTCTAGTGTGCTTTGTCAGCGATTGCGCACAAACTTTCACTCTGCTCTCTTCGCCTTTTTTGGCGGTTTTAGGGCGTGGCAAAAATTTTTTTTGCACATCGATAGAAATTTACAGGACTAATAAAAATTAAAAAAAAAAATATCAACACATTTATCAAAATTGTGGGCTCGGTAGTTTTGTATGGTTTGTGAAAGTTACAGTGGGCGGGGCAACATAGGTCAACAAATTTAAGCTTCTTTGTCTCTGGAATCTGTATGCTGAATCTCTACCTTATATACATATTTTAGAGTTCCTGAGATCTTGACGTTCATACGGACAGACGAACATGTCTAGATCGATCGGCTGTTGATCCTGATCAAGACTATATATACTTTAATGGTCGGAATGGTCCTTCTACCTGTTCCATACTTTTCAACGAATCTAGTATACCCTTTTACCAAAGACACTAGTGTCTTTGCTTTTACTCTACGAGCAACGGGTATAAAAATGAATACCGTTGGTATTTAATATGAAGTTAGAAGAAGATCTCGATCGGCGACGATCGCTCAACGGTCAACGTTTATTTCCATAACCCAAAACGTCTGTTCAATTAAAAAAAATCTAATATAATCCGTCCTCTAAACAAATCGACTAAAAATTTAAACAACTTTTCGAACCAACGCGATGGTTGCAACGACGACGTTTACACATTGTTTCTGGATAATTGCCAGAAACAATTATCAGAAAAACTGCTTTTGAGCAAAGAAGAGAATCTTTTCCAAGGTCTAGGTTTAATAAATATTTCACTTTTTTACTTGATTACAATAAGTCTATAAATTTCAATACCATTAGTTGATATGATTTATTTATTTTTTATTTATATCCTGGAGAGGGAAAAGCAAACATCTGCAAGATATAGATAACAATCAACAAGCATTAGAGAATTTAAATGAATATTTCATATATCTAGTACCAGTAACATCTAGTATCTTTCTTTACATGTTTTGAAACCAGTAACTACTACTACATACTACAACAATTAATGTTAAGATTGGGTCTAATCTTGATGGAAATGATGGAATCCCCAGAAGTCTCCTTAAACAGAAGCTGTAACTAAAAATAAATAGTATCTAGTAAATAGCTAAGGGGTGCCTACGTAAACACCGACAACAACTAAACCTAAGTACTTCATGTAGCAATTATATTAAAGCGGCATCAAAAAAAACCCACCCCAATAGTAGTAGTGGAGTAGTATAAATTAATATAAACGCAGCAGCTCATCTTCGACTCCCGAAAAACTCGGACCAGTCACCAGTCCGTTTTGTACCACTTATAATTTCGGCTTGATTCGGCAAGCCGAAGCTACAGTTTTTTAAATGTTCCAATGACAGTTATATAATGTTGTTGTATGATACTTGTGAGAAAAAAATGAAATTACCTTTTTAGTACGCATTTGTAGTTGGCGGTAATCATAGAGGAAATAATGAATATTAAAGGAACAGCCAGAAGTTTTCAAATGTATGTTTATTAAGACATGTCTTGCCTATGGATACTCCACTTATATAATCTGCGTACACTACAAAATAGCTTGAAGGGTGTTACTGAAAAAACAACGTTTATATACTTGATTGGAAGCTTAATAATACCCTTTATATATATACCCTTTAACCTTTATACATATACCAATCGTTCTAAAAGCTACGTATAATAAGGAAACTTGCGAATCAAGGGATATGAATGAGTAGAAGGGATAGAAAATCGCAATCTAAATAGAGCGATATGCAATATAAGAGTAGAAGTAAACAATTTTACAAAAATTAAGTAATGAGTCTGGTCTCGCAGTCGCCAGCAGTTCTTAAATTGTTTTATTGTAAACATGTTACCTTTGGTGACTAAATTGTCCACATCCATGCTATTAAGTCGTATCTCATCTATGTACATAATATATACATCATCTATGTACATAATATATACATATGCAGATAAGCCGAGGGAGCACCATGGCTCGCAACTCTCTGCTATAGTCGTGGTTGCCCATTTTCGATACTCGTTCTGCAGATCGCCCTGCAATTAAGTCTCTCTTGTCATTCATTTCATAACTAGTGCACATGCACATGTTATAAACTGTGAATATTGCTCCAAATAATTTTGAAGGCTTATTTTTGAATTAAGAAATAGATTAAAATTGATTTATTTTTTCCAGGTTTCTCAAAAGTAGAGTGAACCGAATAGATTGATGCTAATATCATTCTATCAAACGTAGATTCCTTATTTTATGAATAATCATGATATTCAAACTGAGATTTTATTGAGCTTCCAATCCAGTTGATTGAACATAATTGATCTTGGCGACAAAAGTATTTTGAAGTAAGTTTAAAAGTAAACGCTCGACTATAATAAAAGTCTAAGTTGAGTGTATTCCAGGTTACAAGTACATATGTATGTATATGTAGATCCAAATTGGCAAGCAAATAAAACAAGTTTTTTACACCCATTACTCGACTAGAAGGGAATACCAGATTTCTTAAAAATAAAGGAAACAGGAAAAAGGAATTAAAAGCCGAGCTATCTGGCCATGCTCGTCTGTGAACGTATCGATTTTAGGAACTATGTAAGATAGAATCTTGGGATTCAGCATGCAGCTTCCAGAGACATAGGCGCAGCGCAATTTTGTATCCGAATATTGACACGCCCACACTTTTCAAAAGCGTTTTGATATTTTTTATATACAAACCGCCACACCCGTTCTTAAACCTACAAACGTCCCAAAAGTCAAGCCCTCACTTTTGAACATTTAACAAAGTTACTTTTTTCTTAGACCCGTGCTTTAGGGATTTTCATGCAACAAGATACATATATTGTATGTATTGTATTGTATATACATATAGTGACGTATTTGGGTGGTCCAAACCAGCCACTTCTATTATTTCAAAGAAATCAGTAATGCACTCTAGTAATTTTCCATAATGTATCCCAGCTGCGCAGCATTCGTTTAAAATAAAAACTATTTTTTATTTCTTGGCGTACGAATTAAAATTTTAAATTAAATTCGATATTGTCAATATTTTTATGAAGTAAATTTTGTGTTCACCTCAGCATCGTTAGTCATATATTAGCAAGTGTCTTAAATTTCATGTTGCTAGTTAATAACCGCTAATTAATATTAAATATTTTTTGATTTTGATTGTCGACTATGAAAACAACATAAGAACTTATTTACAAAATATAACGAATTATTTAGATACGAACCTCTTATTCTTTGGTCCTTGATTTACGACATCCTTTGTGCTAATTTTACATCCGCGCAGCTCCTGAAACTACATCGCAGGTCATCTAGCTTATTGGCTCCCAGAGGGTACATGTAATTAAAACAAAACCATTACAAGTTTAGTATTATTTGTAAACACAATGGGCATAAGTTGGGCATAAGTTTTAATTAGCATTAACGATGACGTGGCCAAGAATAGAAGTGACTTAATATCAAATGGACCACGTCATCAATATATGAATACCGTCTCTGGGACGTAGATTTGGTACGAATTAAAATTTTAAATTAAATTCGATATTGTCAATATTTTTATGAAGTAAATTTTGTGTTCACCTCAGCATCGTTAGTCATATATTAGCAAGTGTCTTAAATTTCATGTTGCTAGTTAATTACCGCTAATTAATATTAAATATTTTTTGATTTTGATTGTCGACTATGAAAACAACATAAGAACTTATTTACAAAATATAACGAATTATTTAGATACCAACCTCTTATTCTTTGGTCCTTGATTTACGACATCCTTTGTGCTAATTTTACATCCGCGCAGCTCCTGAAACTACATCACTTCTTGCCATTTGGACTTACAATCCGATCTAGACCGATTTCAAATATGGTGCCGTGATAACATATTAGACTTAAATGGCTCCAAGTGTAAAGTTATGACCTTTTGTCGTGCCAACCCAATACGCACGACTTACACTGTAAGTGGGTGCCCTCTGGACAGAATAACACGAGTTGATGATCTTGGTGTTCTTCTGGACCCAAAACTAAAATTTTCTGACCATATTTCATCTATTGTCAATAAGGCCAGGGGTGTGCTTGGTTTTATAAAAAGGTGGTCTAAGGAATTTGAAGACCCTTACTTGACTAAAACCTTATTTATTTCGTTAGTCCGTCCAATTCTCGAGTACGGATCACCTGTTTGGAGTCCACAATACGCAGTCCACTCGGACCGCATTGAATCGGTCCAAAAAAACTTCTTACTTTTTGCCTTGCGGCGCCTAAATTGGGATGCAAACCATATATTACCTCCTTATTCCAGTAGACTACTTTTAATTAATTTACCATCCCTAGCTAACCGTAGAACTATGCTTGGAACAGTCTTTATTTGTAAGCTTATTCGTGGGGATGTTGAGAGTCCCGACTTGATTAGTCGGCTTAACTTCTCGGTTCCAAGTAGAGTCACTAGAAACTATATACCCCTTATCTTAAATCATTGTAGATGTAATTATGAGTTGCATGACCCTTACAGAGTTTTATGTTCTGACTATAATAGACTTTATCCTATTATCTGTAATCTTGACTCTCTGCCGCTATTAAAGCAATCGATTTTATCTTTTCTATTACATAATTAGATCCTACTAACACTAATATTTATTTATTATTTAACATTATATTCATTTCCTCGTTCCTATTCTATTTTTTATATCGCGTCTATATTTTCTCGCGAATCGAGCCGTACGATACGGCAGCGCCCCTCGGTCGGTTGGGCGGGAGGTGTGGCCGTGGGACCCGTGCGTAAAATTAAAAAAAAAATTAAAATTAAACAAACTAATTTGTGTTAAGTATCTTTCCGCAGATTTACAATTGGGTGATATTTTGACAGCTGCCAGATTCATTACCCTGCGAGACCAACTGGAGCTAACCGTGGCTTGTGGGAAAATTTTTTTTTTCCTTGCCAATTCGCGAGTGCAAAAGATTGTGTATAATAAACCAATAATTAACCATTGCAACAGTTTACCTGCGGCAGTACGAGTAATATGAGCGCCCAGAGTGATAAGGTGGTGTGTGGCAGCTTGTTGGATACGTTAAGTGGTGTGGAATGCACCCAAAAAAAACTGCCCAACAAGTTGTGTGGCGGCCGTACCTTAGTAGGCAACCAGCCAAAAGGGATACTACGGAACCACCGTGCCCAGTGCCGAAATAAATTAGAGGTCATCAATAAAAAACTGTAACAGCACGCACGCAAGGAAAAAATATTGCAAAATGCAATAGCGCACAAAAATTGTATAAACACATGCACAACACCACAATTCAAAAGAAATACAAAAAAAATTATAAAAAAATAATATAAAAAAATACAGTTTATAAGAAATAAGAAATAAGAAATATAAAAAAATAAAAATATAAGTACACAAAATGTACCGTACCCCCACACACTACGTAGTCTTAGAACAACTTAGACGACCAGATATTTACGAATTGTCTTTTTGTAAGCTCGATTTCTGCATGCGGCGCAAATCCCGCTCACTGGACTGGCTGGGGTCGGCTTGGAAATGGGTAGCTGGATCTCCAGATGCTGCTGATTGGAACGCCGTCTTGGCCGCGCAAGCGACGGCTTCGAGGAACTGCAAAAACTGGAGGAGGCTAGCTGTATCCCTCGGCTACTGAAGGGCGGCCAGGCCAAATGCTCATATCAAAGAAGTAACCAACGAGTGGTTAAGCAAGTCGACGATGGAATGCTCCTCCTGACCAACTTCAACGGAACTCTAAGAACGGCTGCAAAGAACTACGACCTGATCGGCTCCTTTATCATCCAATTCGACAATGAGACGATAATGGTCAACGGTCAAAACTATTCCAGTTACTCGGTCAGTCATCTAATGGCGATGCCGGCCGTGTTGAGCCACATAACGGCCAGCAACTTTCAACTTTCTCTGGAATACGTCCACGACGTGAGCATGAAGAATTTGGAAAAGATGTCCAACATGGCGAGTGAGCTACTAGCCTCTCTTCTCACCGAGGCGGCACTCGCAATCTGCATATTCCTAGGCTTTTATTTCCTATGGAAGAAGCTGATGTCCACCAAAGGCATGCCCGATGTCCGCGAGATTGCCGCAAACTTAGAAGTATTGGGCAAAACCGAGCTGAACAAGGCTCACTAATCTGCGGGACGCAGATCTTGAGGGGGGAGGAGTTACGAACCCTCTTCTTGCGCCCTTCGTCAGGTCTCACCAGCGCTCGGCTCTCGTGTTTTCGGGCCCCGTCAGCAGGCGACTCGGGGCCTGTCTAGTAACATGTTTGTGTAAGTTACGGACTCACCAGCGCTCGGCTCTCGTGTTTTCGGGCCCCGTCAGCAGGCGACTCGGGGCCTGTCTAGTAACATGTTTGTGTATGTGTGCATTCGGAACAAGTGCCGTTGGTCGCACTCAGGGTGAGGGGTCAACGGGGGAAGCGTATATAAAAGCAGCGGGACGGGAGAAGAGCAGGGCAGTCTCGAACGGACACATAACGGAACCGCTAGCAGATCGCGAACTGAACCTTAAAATAAAGCTAATCGTAAACTCGAACCCTCTTAACTATCTTGACTATTATTTGGAGAACCACAGCATGTTGGTTGTCATATCAAGGTGAGGTATGCGGCAGCGAGTGCCGAGAACCCTAATGCAAGTGCAACTTGCGTTAACTTATATATGGTAGTGACGTATTTGGGTGGTCCAAACCAGCCACTTCTATTATTTCAAAGAAAACAGTAATGCACTCCAATATTTTTCCATAATGTATCCCAGCTGCGCAGCATTCGTTTATCTTTGGCAGCGCAGCCGTTCTTGTAAACATCCTAAAGCCTGACCTAAGCAGATTTGACTGCCCTCTTTCAACGCTACCTAATCTTAAGAACCCAAGAGCGAGGCTCTCCCGAAATATTATAATACAAATATTGTTCAAATACTGAGGCTTCTCCTCAATCCAATTTGCATTTGATTTTTAGTCTTAAGCTGAGATCCAAAGAATAAAGTCGTGAAACTATTTCTCCTAAAAACTATTTATTATTTCTTGGCGTTGCCCTTAGTCAACTGACGGGACATTAGTTCGACTCAAAAATAAAACAACAATTTTACTATATACATGTATTTTAAATTTTTGTAAAAGAAAATTGTAATGTAAATGAAAGATATTCTGTTTTAAACCAATAAAAAAAAAAAAAATTCTTAATAAATCAAGATGCCAAACCAATAATGGGAAACCTGTTACTATACATATCTATTTTTTCGTTCATAAGGTCTAATCAAAAAAAATTGTTTTTTAGATATGTTCTTTGCATGCACGAAGTGCTTTATTTAACCGATAAAATAAATGCTTCACAATTTATCGTTTTCTGTGCATGTGCTCACGGTTCTTGCGCTTCCAAGCAGCACGCCTAGATCCACCAATAGTCTGGGAGTATCTATATCCCTTGCCAATGCCGCGTGAACTTTTTCCAGCTGATGTAAGGCCACGCAATTCACGATGCTTGTGAACATGCTTGCAGATCCAGTTGATCTTTGGATCACGACGAATAGCACTGTGGTGAGTGTCAATTAAGATTACCTCAAAATATTTATAAGAAGCATCTTGCGCAATCCAATACGAGTTCAAAACTCGCAATCCGCCAAGTCTACGACCAACACGTTCCTACAAGAAAATAAAATCCATGATATATTTCAGTGTTTTTTGGTAGGGACCTCTTAATTGGACAAGAATATTTCAGACATCTAAGGAAGTTTATGTCAACACATATTGTATGTCAAAAGGGGTTGTCATCAATTTGTTTAAAAGTGTGTTAGCAAGTACGCGTTTTCTTACCTCAGCAATGGATTGCAAACCACGATAGGGCTTTAATTGGTTTACACCATGACTCTTCGGCTTGCCATAAGTGCATCCTTTGGGAACTGGACGCTTGCGACCTCCGCGGCGAACACGGATTCTATAAATCACGAACCCTTGTTTAGCTCTGTATCCTAAACGTCTTGCTTTATCCGGGCGAGTAGGTCTTGGCGAACGATGCAATTTCGTTAGTTGGCGGTATTGCCAAACGCGAATACGTAGCAAGTACCGCATCACATCGCTCTGCTTCTTCCTATAAAGTTCCTGCATGTACCGATAAGCCCCCATCTCTGCAATTTGATAGACCTAGTAACAAATTCATTATTTATTTTATAAATGTCACATCATCGGTCCATCAACTTTTTAAACTGTACATATTACAATCTAGAACAGATAATAATACGTATCAATGTTACATAGCAATGAGAATGAAATCGAACATAACATCCGTCAGATATCCATAATCTACACTGAACTCAGAGTGGTGCATGGAAAATATCATCATATAAACTTAAAAGGATTTTAAAAAGATAAATAAGATATATAAATTTATTCCCGGAATGATTTCGCGGTAAAAAAAAAAATTATTATGCCGCATGCACAACCAACTTACAGCACGGAAAAAATCCAAAAGAAGGAAGCAATGACTTGGATCACACGAGAAACTAGCTCAGAGTTGCTTTGGGATATAATTACCCTAATGCATGAAACACGAGTAAAACGCAATTATACCCCTTTCTCACAATAGTGTAATATTTATAAGGCATCCCAGCTTGTTCCAATAATCTTAATATATTTTTTCGAATTCGATTTGGGCAAAGACTTTTAATTTCGTTATTGGGTACTCTGGTTTTAAAAAAATTGTTGCTATCGTGCTATGATATGTTTATATGCTATTTTGCTACTTTTCGTTTCTACCTGCTCAAACAACTGACTTATTATTTTGTTTGTTTGTTTTGAAGTCAGGAGAAGGCAGAACTTGCTGTTTGCAATTGTTTTCCATACAAAAGATCTACCATAATTTTCACAGTTTTATTTCTAACTTTTTCACTACACTTTGAACTTTTGAGTAATTAAATTGTATTGCATTATTTACGAACAACACTCTTTGACCTCCACTAAATTATTTAAGACATATTATGCCTGCCTGTTTCGTTACCCAACAGTATGGCAACCTTTGCGATAAATTTTGGCTAAGTACTTATCGACTCCTTGCCAAATAGAAATTTTTTGTTCGTTGATCGTGTCGAATAAACACAAATAAACCACTAATTACTTTTCTTCCTTTAGTAAATAAGATCTGATTTAATATGAAACAAGAGTGAATGCTATAGTCGAGTTCTCCAACTATCAGACTAGCTGGTGAATGCGAACAAAAAATTAAATAATTGTATGGGATATCGATAAATATTGGGAAAAAATAAGAAACAAAATTTAAAAACTGTTTCAAGGTGTGGTCGTGACCGATTCGGCGGCTTTATGACGTTAAAGTGGGCGTGGCAAAAAGATTTATATATCGATAGAAATTTAGACGACTAATAAAATTATGAAAATATATCCAAAACTGTTTCAAAAATTATGGGCGTGGCGCTATATATGTGAAAAAATTAGAACCTTCTTTTCATAAGTGTTGGCGTGACAGAGTTGTGCGGTTTTAGGGCGTTTTGTTCCAAATCAATAGAAAATTACAAAAATTATAAGAGGTTTGTTGGCGTTAGAGTGGGCTGCGTCTTTGTCTCTTAAATATGTTTGCTGAATCTCAACCCTCTAGCTTTTACAGTTCCTGAGATCTCAACGTTCATACGGACATGGCTAGATCGACTCGGCGGCTATTGATCCTGATTAAGAATATATATACATTATACAGTCGGAAACGTTTCATTCTGCCTGTTACATAATTTTCAACGAAACCAGTATACCATTTTATTCTACGAGTAACGGGTGATTGTTTGTTACTAATTTTTAAATAATTGGACCACGTTCAGTCAGATTGAATTTCGTTTTTGAATGACGGATATAAATTTGTTGTGAATCCATCTGTTGTTGACAAAAAGACGTCCCTTGGAACAAAGACCGTAGAATATGTAACCCCAATTTCTGCATCTTGGTATTGAACAAAAATCTATCGTAATATGTGAGTAAGCACAGAAAGATGTGCTTTGCCCAGATGTGCAACAGATATTACAGTCAGGATTATGCTTTCACAGCGAGGAATATCTATCGAAAAATAAATGTTATGACAAATGTTATTATAAGTCAAACGGCAGGTTTAGATTTAAAAAATTTTTGAGAGTAACCAATTTTAAAAGGGACAAATTCTATGGGCAAAGCCACTAGAATAGCAAGATGCGTAACGTCATACGCTTATTTGCACACTATTTTCTTGGGCTGGCTTCAAAGCTGACTTAAGGCTTTCTCGAGTTTTTTATTCAAGAGCCAGAGACCGGTGAGCTCTGCAGCTAACAACTCTCTTCTAAGCAAACAGTGACAGCCGACAACTGAATCTGTGCACACGTATGTTCATGCATGGTGAATGTGTCAAAATATGACCTTCACTTTACAAGTTTTTTAAATCTATATTCTTTTTAATCAATTGGCAACATGTCAAAAATTTTTGCTTTGCATTGCCTTAACGTTATTATTATTTGAATATAGCATATAAATATTAATAGCCACATAGATTCGGCTATTAGATAATATAACAAAAAAATTCGAAAATGTATTCTGCTTGCGAGGTGTGTGAAATTATGAAAACAATTATTGTTGATAGCTTGCAATAGCTTTGCAAAAAACAGTTTTCATAGATATATTTATTTTATAAATTTGTATTATCTAATGTGTATTATTTTGAAACAAATATTTGTTCTCAATGTACTGACTTTTTTTGCAAAACTTATGTTTGTTTTATGTATTACTGTATGAAAATGAAATAAAATGTATTATATAGTTTCCTACTTCACTTATGTTATTTTTATAGTGTTTGGTAATTCATAAGAATATTTCCCACTCTGTGATGTTAAGATACAATATTATGATGTACGGATTCTTCACTTAATAAATATTAATAAAAAAAAAAAAAATTATATAGTTTGAATTTAATATAATAGTATACTTTTAAGTATATTCTAAGCCAGCCCATCAACCAAATAGTGAAACACACTTGTTCTTACTGCTCAATAATTAATTTGTTCAAGCAACCCATAAAACAGCACTCTCTCGTTGGCTGCAAGCGAATAAAAACAATTACTCTATAACATGCATGTGAGAGCCAACAACGACATAGTACCAAGAAACCAATAATAGAGCGCGATCTCTCTTTCCACGATCCTCTTAATTTCATCACTCTCACATACACTGTACTTTGCATAAGTGTGACTTTTGTATTTCCAACACGCCACCTTAAAAATCACTCTAATTTAAATTGATTAAAAATTTATTGAAATAAAAAATTACTTTCAGGCGAGTGCGTATGCTTTCTAATGTATTCTTGTATACTTATTCTTTTCTTTTTCTCGGAGGCTTCTTTTATTGAACCAGCATTTGCTGCACAGAATTGGGGAAACCCAATTCTGTAATTCAGTAAAACCCAATTAGTTCAATCAAATAAAAATTGAACAAGATGCACTTAAATAAACATAGCACTAGTAAATGTTTCGCTTTGATAATGGTTATATAGTAAAATTGTTGTTTTATTTTTGAGTCGAACTAATGTCCCGTCAGTTGACTAAGGACAACGCCAAGAAATAAAAAATAGTTTTTAGGAGAAATAGTTTCACGACTTTATTCTTTGGATCTCAGCTTAAGACTAAAAATCAAATGCAAATTGGATTGAGGAGAAGCCTCAGTATTTGAACAATATTTGTATTATAATATTTCGGGAGAGCCTCGCTCTTGGGTTCTTAAGATTAGGTAGCGTTGAAAGAGGGCAGTCAAATCTGCTTAGGTCAGGCTTTAGGATGTTTACAAGAACGGCTGCGCTGCCAAAGATAAACGAATGCTGCGCAGCTGGGATACATTATGGAAAAATATTGGAGTGCATTACTGTTTTCTTTGAAATAATAGAAGTGGCTGGTTTGGACCACCCAAATACGTCACTACCATATATAAGTTAACGCAAGTTGCACTTGCATTAGGGTTCTCGGCACTCGCTGCCGCATACCTCACCTTGATATGACAACCAACATGCTGTGGTTCTCCAAATAATAGTCAAGATAGTTAAGAGGGTTCGAGTTTACGATTAGCTTTATTTTAAGGTTCAGTTCGCGATCTGCTAGCGGTTCCGTTATGTGTCCGTTCGAGACTGCCCTGCTCTTCTCCCGTCCCGCTGCTTTTATATACGCTTCCCCCGTTGACCCCTCACCCTGAGTGCGACCAACGGCACTTGTTCCGAATGCACACATACACAAACATGTTACTAGACAGGCCCCGAGTCGCCTGCTGACGGGGCCCGAAAACACGAGAGCCGAGCGCTGGTGAGTCCGTAACTTACACAAACATGTTACTAGACAGGCCCCGAGTCGCCTGCTGACGGGGCCCGAAAACACGAGAGCCGAGCGCTGGTGAGACCTGACGAAGGGCGCAAGAAGAGGGTTCGTAACTCCTCCCCCCTCAAGATCTGCGTCCCGCAGATTAGTGAGCCTTGTTCAGCTCGGTTTTGCCCAATACTTCTAAGTTTGCGGCAATCTCGCGGACATCGGGCATGCCTTTGGTGGACATCAGCTTCTTCCATAGGAAATAAAAGCCTAGGAATATGCAGATTGCGAGTGCCGCCTCGGTGAGAAGAGAGGCTAGTAGCTCACTCGCCATGTTGGACATCTTTTCCAAATTCTTCATGCTCACGTCGTGGACGTATTCCAGAGAAAGTTGAAAGTTGCTGGCCGTTATGTGGCTCAACACGGCCGGCATCGCCATTAGATGACTGACCGAGTAACTGGAATAGTTTTGACCGTTGACCATTATCGTCTCATTGTCGAATTGGATGATAAAGGAGCCGATCAGGTCGTAGTTCTTTGCAGCCGTTCTTAGAGTTCCGTTGAAGTTGGTCAGGAGGAGCATTCCATCGTCGACTTGCTTAACCACTCGTTGGTTACTTCTTTGATATGAGCATTTGGCCTGGCCGCCCTTCAGTAGCCGAGGGATACAGCTAGCCTCCTCCAGTTTTTGCAGTTCCTCGAAGCCGTCGCTTGCGCGGCCAAGACGGCGTTCCAATCAGCAGCATCTGGAGATCCAGCTACCCATTTCCAAGCCGACCCCAGCCAGTCCAGTGAGCGGGATTTGCGCCGCATGCAGAAATCGAGCTTACAAAAAGACAATTCGTAAATATCTGGTCGTCTAAGTTGTTCTAAGACTACGTAGTGTGTGGGGGTACGGTACATTTTGTGTACTTATATTTTTATTTTTTTATATTTCTTATTTCTTATTTCTTATAAACTGTATTTTTTTATATTATTTTTTTATAATTTTTTTTGTATTTCTTTTGAATTGTGGTGTTGTGCATGTGTTTATACAATTTTTGTGCGCTATTGCATTTTGCAATATTTTTTCCTTGCGTGCGTGCTGTTACAGTTTTTTATTGATGACCTCTAATTTATTTCGGCACTGGGCACGGTGGTTCCGTAGTATCCCTTTTGGCTGGTTGCCTACTAAGGTACGGCCGCCACACAACTTGTTGGGCAGTTTTTTTTGGGTGCATTCCACACCACTTAACGTATCCAACAAGCTGCCACACACCACCTTATCACTCTGGGCGCTCATATTACTCGTACTGCCGCAGGTAAACTGTTGCAATGGTTAATTATTGGTTTATTATACACAATCTTTTGCACTCGCGAATTGGCAAGGAAAAAAAAAATTTTCCCACAAGCCACGGTTAGCTCCAGTTGGTCTCGCAGGGTAATGAATCTGGCAGCTGTCAAAATATCACCCAATTGTAAATCTGCGGAAAGATACTTAACACAAATTAGTTTGTTTAATTTTAATTTTTTTTTTAATTTTACGCACGGGTCCCACGGCCACACCTCCCGCCCAACCGACCGAGGGGCGCTGCCGTATCGTACGGCTCGATTCGCGAGAAAATATAGACGCGATATAAAAAATAGAATAGGAACGAGGAAATGAATATAATGTTAAATAATAAATAAATATTAGTGTTAGTAGGATCTAATTATGTAATAGAAAAGATAAAATCGATTGCTTTAATAGCGGCAGAGAGTCAAGATTACAGATAATAGGATAAAGTCTATTATAGTCAGAACATAAAACTCTGTAAGGGTCATGCAACTCATAATTACATCTACAATGATTTAAGATAAGGGGTATATAGTTTCTAGTGACTCTACTTGGAACCGAGAAGTTAAGCCGACTAATCAAGTCGGGACTCTCAACATCCCCACGAATAAGCTTACAAATAAAGACTGTTCCAAGCATAGTTCTACGGTTAGCTAGGGATGGTAAATTAATTAAAAGTAGTCTACTGGAATAAGGAGGTAATATATGGTTTGCATCCCAATTTAGGCGCCGCAAGGCAAAAAGTAAGAAGTTTTTTTGGACCGATTCAATGCGGTCCGAGTGGACTGCGTATTGTGGACTCCAAACAGGTGATCCGTACTCGAGAATTGGACGGACTAACGAAATAAATAAGGTTTTAGTCAAGTAAGGGTCTTCAAATTCCTTAGACCACCTTTTTATAAAACCAAGCACACCCCTGGCCTTATTGACAATAGATGAAATATGGTCAGAAAATTTTAGTTTTGGGTCCAGAAGAACACCAAGATCATCAACTCGTGTTATTCTGTCCAGAGGGCACCCACTTACAGTGTAAGTCGTGCGTATTGGGTTGGCACGACAAAAGGTCATAACTTTACACTTGGAGCCATTTAAGTCTAATATGTTATCACGGCACCATATTTGAAATCGGTCTAGATCGGATTGTAAGTCCAAATGGCAAGAAGTGTCCTTGTACTGGAGGCATAATTTAACATCGTCTGCGTACATAAGTACACGCGAATGTTTTATTATTAAGGGGAGGTCGTTAATGAATAAGGTAAAAAGAAGCGGACCAAGATGGCTCCCTTGTGGGACACCGGATGTGACTCGGAGAAGATAACGAATTTTTAAAGAGAACTTGTTGTGTCCTGCCATTCAGATAGCTTGAAATCCAATTTAGAAGATCAACAGGGAAACCTATAAGATCTAGTTTTTTTTATTAAAAGGTAATGATTAACAGAGTCAAATGCTTTACTAAAATCAGTGTAGATGACATCTGTTTGAAGATTATTTTTGAAACCCTCTATTACGAAAGAAGTTAGCTCCAAGAGGTTAGTGGTTGTAGATCTGCGTTTCATAAAACCGTGTTGACACGGTGATTTAGAGATTCCTCTGTAATTGCTTGCATCCAGTTTGCTAGCTTTTTTGTGAAGAGGAATCACAAAGGACTCCTTCCATATATGAGGGAATTGTGAAGATTCCAAAGATAAGGTAAACAGTTTCAGTAGAGGCTTGCACAAGGCTTCCGCACAGAATCTGAGCAGACAGCCAGGGATTCCATCGGGACCTGGCGAATAGACCGGTTTAACACGCTGAAGATCGTTAAGCAGTGAGCTTTCGTTTATAGTGGGGCAAAATATTAGATTCGACTTAGATACCGCATAAGAGTATGGCTGTTCGGAATGAGGTAAAGTTGAATATGTTGTTTGAAAAAACTTGGCGAATAGATCGGTTATTGCCTGATCCGATGTAACCGTAGTGTTTTCAAAAAATAGCGAGGAAGGGTGAGAACTTGTTTTTCGCTTAGTGCTAACGAAATTATAAAACTGTTTCGGATCCTGTGCAAATTGAAACTTACAACGGTTTAAATAATTATTGTAGCACTGAGCATTAAGCACGGTAAAGTTTAACCGAGCGCTTAAATATTTACAAAGGATGGACTGAGAACCGGTATTTTTAAATTTCATATAGAGTCTGGACTTTACATTTCTTAGGTGTGTCAACTCTTTATTAAACCAAGGAGGTTTAGAGATTGACGGATAGTACATCGGAACACAAGAGTTAAAAAATGATTTAATTGCGGTATAAAACATATTAATCGCATCCGCCATTATGTTGCAGGAGTAAAGATCGGACCAATTAAAGCCAGCTATAAAATTGTTTAGCCTCCGAAAATTTGCCTTGCGAAAACAGGGAATTCGTTTTGTTGACTTCTCTGAATTCACTTTTAATACCGTACCTAAGTCGATTTCCACCTCGAAAGTAGGAGGATATTGATCTTAAGGTTGAGTAAGAGGTACTACCCTGGACAGAAACACACATTCAGGATTTGTTACAAAACATAGATCCAAAAGTCGACCAAGAGAATTTGGAATATAATTAACTTGCGACAGCGATAAGTCGAGCAAGCCGTCAATAAAGTCATGTTGTGCTAAAGGGAGAAGGATATTCGATTGTTTTTCTGGGGACCACATTGTGCCAGGTATATTAAAATCACCGAGAACTACCTATTGGTCCCTGTCAGAAAGTTTATTCAAGATGGACTGGATAGCGGACAAATGATTCTGATATTCTGGGAATTCAGAAGATGGCGGAATATAGGAGCACGTAATATAAACTGATCTGTCGGAAAATGACAGCTTTACACATACGAATTCCGAGTTACAGGAATCGTCAAAAAGTAACTCCTCCGACGCGAGGGTAGATCTAACCGCAATTAAGACTCCACCTCCCCGTCTGGAGGGACGGTCAAACCTATATATAGTGTACATACCTGGGAAGACTTCGGAGTTAAGTATCTCCGGCTTTAACCAAGTCTCTGTGAGCACTATAATATGGGATGCAAATGAAAGACTATCACAATACAATTTAATTAATTTGCTACGCAAGCCTCTAACATTTTGATAGGAGATAGTAAGTTTTGTAGTTAGTTTTTTGAAGAGGAAGAAGATGAAGAGGCGGATGGTGCAGTAGTCTGGCCACGTGAGGGAAGTTTAATTCCCACGGGCACCTTTTTCTTATTTTTGATCTTAGCTTCAAACTCTTTTACCACCATACTATCCGGCCAAAAATCACCCGAACATATGGTCGAAAAGAGCTCGTTTGGGACAGTTATCTTGAAAGATGATATGTCCCTAGCGTAAGAGAAGTTAAATTTTTCCACTTTTATATTATCGGCTTTGGTTTTGTCTTGTATATAAGACAATACATCCGACGATGTTTGATCAGGGGAAAGCCGAGAAACAAAAATTTGTTTCTTTATTGGAACCACCGCGAGGGGTTTTGGTGCTGCAGATTGTATTTCTGACGCGCCAACTTGTGCCGGTAGTCCGGACTCAATGTTCCCTTGTGGTGGTAAACTAATCGAGACAGGTGGAATCACTGGTTGAGAAACCAGTGCAGACAATTCGGAATTTTTAGCAATCACAGGGTGGGGTCCATCCAGAGCTGATTGATCGTATTGCTCCGAATCTTTTTTAGCTGCCGATCTTAGCAGCATATGTGGATTTGCTGCGATTGACAGCTGATCAGTTGTGGAGTCCTCTTGATCATTTGCCCGTGGTTGCGGGGCCTTAGGCAGCCTACCACCAGCGGCTTTTTTGCGCTTTGGAGATTCATCTAATAGCTTAAGGCCATTAAACTGTGAATTAAGCACGGAAAGAAGATCATCGGCTCGACGAAAACTATCTCTAGCTACGCCAAAACTGTTGATCAGTTCTTTCAAGCCACCTTTAGTTTGGCGCATAAACGATTTCATCTCGTTCGCAACCACAAGGCAAGCATCACAACAGTAATTTAGATTTTTACCCTTTGCTAGGTCATCACTTGTTTGGCCATTAAAACCAGCGCACTTAGTATGCACCATTCTATCACATAGCCAACAAGTCATTTTTGGCTGCTCAGGTTTTATAACCTGGCAACAATTTTTATAAAAGCAGACAACATTTACGGTTTCCATGTTTAAATGAAATCAGACCACTGTGCGTGCACGAAAACACAAAACCAAAACTTTCAAGCGAGCTGTTAAAAGAACCACACGAGAGCACGCTGAGAAATTTAGATTTTGTGTGGGAGAGCGAAAGAGAGAGAGAGAGTGAGATCGAAAAGTGCAGTTTATGTGCATGCAAAAAAAACAACACCAAACACCACTGCGAACAACGCACAAAAAGGGAGAGTAAACAAAACAAAGAGACGAAAAATGCAAACTACTTTGTATATTTGTTTAAACTACTGCACAAATCACAAAAGAATCACTCGCGAAGCGAACGGATCTTTAATAATTATGTTTAGATATATAATTATTATAGAAAATTATTTAAAAACCACAGCTGGTTTGACAAACACAAAATAAAAACCGGGGAGCAAAAAAAAAAAACACGACCGTTCGCTTTGAAAGCTAATCTTGAATGTGTTTCCAATTTGTTCTCTGGTAAAATTATATTTGATATCTACATATGTGCGTAGTTTTCTTGTGGTAAGTAGGATTATTCCCTATACTTATACAACCTTGGTTATCATCGAAAATAACTATTGGACCTTTTAATTAATAGCGATTATGCCCCTTACTCCTTCGAATAAGGCCATATATACCCTGTAGTACTTCTTCTGTCAGTCTTATTTCCGACCCCATCAGAATCAACATACCACATAAGAATTTTATTCACTTTCAAATTCCTTTTAAACGATAACTTTAAATTGAGAGTTCCTTTTAGGTATCTTAAAATTATTTTAAGACATTGCCATAATTCTCTATTATTGTAGTTAGAATATCGACATAAGATACTTATAAATTTACTTAAACATTGCGTACATCAATATATTGCGTACATTAAATAACCAATCAAATTCCTACATGGTGCTTCATATGAATCTTCAACTTTCAAAGCCTCATAATTTATTCTGCTTGGAAGAGGAGTACCAACTGGATTACGATCATTCATATTGATTTTTTTAAAAACATTTTTAATAAATGCAGATTGACTGTCTAAATATGTGTTTAGTAGGCAAACTATAAATATGTTCTATTTATGGGCTGCAATAAACATGTCACGGGACAGCATAAGTGGAAACTACAGATAAGTACGATTGCAGCGGCCTATTGCCGGAGTGTCAAGAGATATGACCACGCGGGAGGCCTCAAACATAGATTTAAGAATAAAACTCAGCTGCATTTACCAACGCAGACTGCGGCGTCTTAGAAGCGCTGCATTATATAATTAGATGATAAGAACCTATGTAAGAATGAATAAAAGGCGATGCCCTCGCAGCAGCGAGTCACTTAGATTCAAACACCCGAATTGAACTCAATAAGTGTACGCACAAGTGTATAGTGTGTACATTGACTGAGAATTTTTTCTTTCAATTTGTATGCCAATTAAATATCGTATTTCATTTAGATCGGGTATTTGAAACTTATTTAAAAAAAAAGTTTTTAAATTTGGACATTCTTTCGAAATCACTGGTATAAATTATTATATCGTCAACATATAAGAGTAAATATATATTTTTATGTGTATCTCCTTCATCTAGAATATATGTCTACTTCTAGACTCCGAAATCCAAAATTTTGTAGTGCTCTTTCAAATATCTTAAAGCAGCATCTTGCAGCATGTTTTGAACCATAAATGGCTTTATTAAGTTTACATACTTTCTTTCCATCATACTTTATTAAACCTTTTGGAATCTTTATATAAATTTCATCTTTTAGTGCTGCATTTAAAATAGCTGTTTTGACATCCATCTGATGGATCAGTAAATTATATTGATTTAAAAAAGCTAAAAGATATTTCAAACTAGAAATTCGTGCAACTGGTGAAAAGTCCCATCATAATTCATCATATATTACCATTTTCATCTTGTTTTATACTAAAAACCCACTTGCAGTCTACAATGTTTTTATCCTGGCCGCAATGCCAGTATGTATCATAAGGGGATCAACCACCTGGTGGTACGCGCCGTAATTGTGACACACTACTGGATGTGCAACTACACTCTCCACGCTCTCTGCTTAGAGTGCTGGCTAATAGTAGTTAGGCTGGAGCTGGAAAAATTTCCACATCTCCGGGCCGGACTAAGGTGTTATTCGACCCTTGCCGAGAGTCTGCCAGACTCGGGGCCCGGGAAACAACTAGCCCATTCGCTAACGGAGAGTGCGGGCAAGTGGCGTCCGCTTGGTCTGGTTAGCCTTACCCCGGTACGGCGGATCTCTGTCCGGGTGGACCGCTTATTTCTCTGCAACTCGTGGGAAACATTAAAAATTGACCCAAAAATGATAAAATACCGCCTTGACCGCGGGAAATGTCTCAAAACAGTTCGAGGACCGTCTCCTTGACGGGGAGCGGCATACTTCGGTGGTAACATCAAAATATGCTTCTAATCGGAGTGTTCCAACAGCTTAAGTACGCCCAGCTGAGGGAGGGAAGAGTCGGGCAGCCACACCAAGTCACTCGACTGTGGTCCAAGCTGGCCAAGCGGGACGGGCTAAAAACCCATTACCGCAACTTGGTCAGCCTGAGGCCCGGGATGACCCTAACCGTAAGGGGCTGAGCGGGGCCAGAACTAAGTGGTATCTTCGTTACCTTCATCAGGGCAAGTCACCTGCGGAAGCTTTGTCTCTGGCCAAGACACCGCAACCGCTAGAGCAAAGGCCCAACTCTGCCTCGAAGCGGGCAAACTCCACACTGACGCCTCCGACTGAAACGCCTAAGAGGCAGGTGGAGAAAAGCAGGCCACTGACTGCTCCTTTCGATGGCCCAAGTACATCAAGTGCTGCAAAGGCAACTGAGGTACGCAAGCCATCATATGCGGCCGTAACTGGGGCCATCAAAGTTGCGGTCGTACCAGAAGGGTAGACCCCAAAGTCGTCCTTAGCAGTGAGAACCTCTCACAGCTCGAGATAGTCCTGTCCGGTTGGGATTCTCCAATCAAGTTTGGAGGGTGGGTCACCTGATAGTGGACTGCCGCAACGCAACCACTGCTGAGTGGCTGCAATTAGCAGTCCCCAGCCTCAGTAAGTGTAGCGGTGTCTCCCTGGAAGTAAAGATGGGCGACGACTTGCCATCGTCACACAACATCACCATCTTCTGCCCCAGGACAGGGGACAAAACAACAAAGTGGATCATGGAATTGATAAAGAAACAGAATGACCTGGGCACTGAGAACTGGCGTCTCATATCAAGGAAGTATGAGGGTGGTGGCTCGCTCCTCAGCCTTGGCATTGATGACAACTCATGCGCCAAGATTATCTCTAGTGACCACAAGCTGAGCTTCAGGTTTAGAGACATCTCAGTTTGTGGTCTAAAGAAGGCTAAAACGATAACTCTCCACTCTAGAACTGGACGACGCCGTAGAAGATAATAACTCGTGTCTTACTAACGCGTTTAGAGAAAACTGCTCCCTTGGCCAAGCCAAGAGGGATAAAGATGGTCCATGGTGGAACGACCAATTGGAGAAGTTGCGGAAAGCGACCAGGCGTCTCTTTAACAAAGCAAAAAGAGAAGGAAACTAGGATGCCTACCGGAATAAACTGACATTGTATAACCATGAGATCGGGAAAGCCAAAAGAAGGAATTATAGAACCTTCTGTGAGACAATAGTAAACACATGTGAAGGCGCTAGGCTTCACAGAGCTATCTCCAAAGGAGTGCCAGAATCAAATGTGGCACTGCGAAAGGACGATATCTCCTATACTATAGGAAGCAAGGAGAAACTTGAGCTACTACTGGCAACTGACTTTCGTACCTGGAGGGAAGGAGGTTCGCTGTGCGCTTTCATTCAGCAATTTCCACCGAGCACAACGTGGCAGCTGGTGTTCCACAAGGTAGTGTCCTCGGCCCCTGCTCTACTGCCTGTATAGCCACGACATGCCGCAGCGGGATGTAAGCCTTTACGGGAAATCAATGTTGGCCACATATGCCGATGACGTGTGCGTCACCTACAGGTCCCGATGCGAGCACGACGCAGCCGGTGGTATCCAGGACTTTGCATACCGGTTTTCGGAATGGGCAAGACGTTGGAACATTGGCATCAATAGCAGTAAATCTAACAAAGTCTGTTCTACTTTAAAGCGGAGAACGCCACCGCCCGTCTACATCGAGCAAGCCCCCGTACCACAGGCGAACGCAGCAAAGTACCTTGGAGTGCTTTTGGATCGCAGACTTACATTTTCCAAGCATGTGACCGACATCAGAACGCGCCTACGTGCTAAGGTGGCGAAGCACTACTGGATACTTTGATCGTGCAGTAAATTGTCGCTACCCAACAAGCTGACAATTTACAAACAGATCTTAGCACCAAACTGGAAGTATGGGTGCCAAATCTGGGGCTTGGCATGCGGCAGCCAAATCAAATGGATCCAGGCTATTCAAAATAAGGTAGCAAGACTTAACACCGGCTGCGAGTGGTTTGTTCGAAACACCACCCTGCACAGAGACCTGAAACTCGCAACGGTATTTGACGAAATAAACCAGCACTCGAGCAGATACCATGACAGGCTGGAGCGCCACAGAAATCGGCTGGCCAGCGCTCTAAACAGATCTCGTCCACCAAGGAGGCTCAATAGAAGGCAACCGAGGGATCTCATTACCCGATCTCCTTTGACAAGGGTCAGCAGAAGCTGACACTTATCAAAAACCTATGCGACTCGAAGGTCATATAAAGATAGGACCCCATTACAATTATAATGGCCTGCCGGGGTGTTCCCTGGGTACGGATTATTTGTTACGAACTGCTTTCTTTCCTCAGGCTTTTCTTAGGGCAGAGTTTTCCCCGTGCCACATAGCAACAGTGATTTCTGATTTCATCAAAAAAATATAAATAAAAACTTTAGACATGACATTATAAAAATATATGAATATTTTCCGATGCCTATTGAGATCTAAAAAAAGAAAACTTTGCTGCCGCACACTGTATTTTTAAAATCACGCACATTCGGGCACAAGCTGAACCTAGAATTACTGGCATCTTTTTTACTTGTATTTTAATTTTACAATGTCCTTATTTTAAAATTGTGAATAAGAACATACATATTTTTTAAAATACATTCATACTTATTTTCTAACAAACAAACCAGTCGGAAATAGAAGCACTTCGGAGCACTCCGGAATAATTTTTTTTTGAGTGGAAGTGCTTCCATATGAAGGAAAATTACCATATCTTTTTGCCGGGCGTGAGACTCTCCTTCATGATTCCCCGAAATGCTTCTGTAGTCATTCTCAAATAGGCTTTTGGATGCATTCCCTGAAATTAGAGCTGGAAAACCATTGATGGCACCCACGATACGATGTTTTTCTGTCTTTTCAAGACATCGAGAATTTTTGAAAACAAACGATGGTGTCTCCGCACTAAAATCAACACCTTAATACAGCGCGACAGACAAGTAATTGTCCAATTTTATAAAGAATATAAAGAATTTTAGATTAGAGAAAAAAAACCAATCCGTTTTGTTGGTGTTAGGAGAGCGATAAAGGTTGGAGAAGACAATGGTTAAATACTTGAAAAGTAACTGTCGCGGATTGAACGGTGTAATCGATAGGCGTAGTCAGTATTTCCTGATAGTGATAAGATTTGGTGGATAAATGTGTGCGGGCACATTAATGGCCGCCATCGCGAGTCGCGAAAAACTTAACGTCCATTCTCGATCGAGAGTTTGGAGGGCAAACTGCGGTAAGATAAGATTAGAATAATGTGTACTGAATAATCTTAAATAACGATCATAGAATAAAACGTGCGAGCTACTATAGCCAGGAAGTCTTTCCTTGGTATCCAAAGGAAGTAGCCGTTCAAGGCAACTCCACTCGAGCGACTACGGTGAGTATTTACCCTTCAGTTCCGTCCAACCGACTTTTTACCGGTGAATCACCGCTCAAAAGCGATGACGAGCGCTTAAACATCGCACCAATATGTATGAAACTTAGCGATGATTTTGTTATTTGCACTTTTTAAGCGCATTTCAACCCGCAAGTCATCGTTGTATTCTTTGCTTGTTCACCACTGTTTAATCAGTTAATTCCAACTCTTTTTTAAAGAGAAAAAAATTTATTTTTTTTTTAGTTTTGATTATTATGTAAATTATGCAGACGATATAAATTTAAGCATACAAATAAATATAAAATTCTAGAGCTTAGGTCGTCTTGATGTTCTTCGGAGTTAGTTCCACTTTCTTTTCAGTTGAGTTGGAATATGGGTCCACATGTCCGATTGACCTTAAAGTAAGATATAATAAAAGAAAAAAAAGAGAGTACACGTAAATATAAAATGTATAATAATGTATGAATATGTTGCTGGAATTGCTATGATTAATGAATTCGTTGATCTATTTTTTTTAATTGTTATTTCCTTATTGCTCGTCCCTGTTCCTTTTACCAACATATTTTGTATTTGCATTTCTAATGATGCCTATGCACTCGGCGACTGAGAACGTCGGGTTAGCAGTCAGCAAGAAATAAAATAGAATTGAATTTGTTTCAAATACCATCGGTATTTAATCGCATCGGAAGAGCGTTGGCCCTGCAGCCGATGCTGTTGGCTCTGTTGGCGTAGCCGATGATTTTGTGATGTTTTTTTTAGCAAAGAACTGTGTGAGCAAATGCTTTGGCGTTATTTTTACACACACACTCACAAACAGACTCGTCCGCGTACTATGTGCATATGTGTCATGTCTACGCATGTCTAATAGAGACCAATTGAGAGTTCTAGGTGATTTTAATATTCATGCCACAATGTGGTCCCCAGAAAAAAAATCAAACATTCTTTTCCCTATAGCACAACATGACTTTATTGACGGCTTGCTCGACTTATCGTTGTCGCAAGTTAATTATATTCAAAACTCTTTTGGTGGATTTTTTGATCTGTCTTGTAACAAGTCCAGAAAGTGTGTTTCTGACCAGAATAGCACCTCTTACCCAAGCTGAAGATACATATCAACCTATTTTCGAGGTGAAAATCGTGACAGTAACATAGATGAACTAGGTAATATAAGAGAAATCAGAGAAGTTAACCAAACGAATTCATTGTTTTCGCATGACAAACATTCTGAGGCTAAATAATTTTAGGTGAGATCTTTACTTCTTTAACATAATAACGGATGTTTTGTACTATCCCGTCATTTCTTACAAACCTCCTTGGTTTAATAAAGAGTTGTAAAGTCCGGACTAAAATTTAAAAATGCCGGTTCTCAGTCTATTCTATATTTAAGTGCTTGTTTTAATTTTGCCGTGCTATTTAAACCGTTGTAAATTCCAGCTCGCACAGGATCCGAAACATAATTATAATTTCGGTAACACTACGCTCATATCTCAACGAAAGCTTTCTGCCGACGGAATCCCTGGCTGTGTCACCAAATTCTGTGAGGACGCCTTGTGCAAGCCTCTAGTGAACCGGTTTACCTTTTTTTGGATTGTAAGTTATCTGAATGGCAGGACGCAACGGGTCCTCTTTAAAGTTATATTTCTTGTATTCTCGAGTCACATCCGGTGTCCCACAAGGGAGCCACCTGGGTCCGCTTCTTTTTACCTTATTTATTAACTATCTCCCCTTAGTAATAATACTTTAGCGTGAACTTATGTACATATGAATTGTTAATAACTTTAGCATAAAGAAATATAGAATCTTTCCTCCTTTAAGTTTACTTCCTGGAAACCTAACGGCCTGACGAACATCAGATACGTGATCGGAATTCATGCCTTTAATTATGGGATTGAAACCAGAAACGTTTTCAACCAAAAACTTTAGTAAGACTTACCCAATATTTTATTTAATTATTTGTTATACCCGTTACTCGTAGAGTAAAAGGATATACTATATTAGTTGCAAAACAGTAAAGTTTGTAACAGGCAGAAGGAAGCGTTTCCGACCATATCAAATATGTATATTCTTGGTTAGAATCTATAGCCCAGTCAATCTGGCCCTATCTGTGTGTCCGTATGAACGTCTTGATCTCAGGAACAATAAAAGCTAGAAAGTTTGGATAAAGCATATAGATTCTAGAAACATACCGGAGCCACGACCAAAACGCCCAAAATTTTATAAATAATGTTTCGATATTTTTTGATATAATTATTAGTCATGTAAATTTCCAGAGACTTAACCGCAGCGCAAGTTTGTTGATACATTTTGACACGCTCAGAAATTGCCAAACACTGCCACGCCCACACTTCTGCAAAAGGTTTTAATATTTTCTCTTGTAAATTTAACTTTTTGCCACGCCAACAAACCGCCAAGAACTGCAGCGCCTACACTTTTGCAAAATGTTCTGAACACTGCCACTCCCATAAATAAACTTCTAAAATATCTATCGATCAAAAACACTTTTTGCCACGCCCACTCTAACGGCCTAAAATAGCCTAAACTGACGCCCACATATTTGAAAATTTGTTGGATATTCTTTCATTATATTATAAGTCGCTTAAATATTTTTCAATTTGCCAAACAACTTCTTGCCATGACCACTCTAACGCTTTAAAACCACCAAACCGGTCACGCCCACATCTTTTCAATTTGTTATCATCTTTTTCCCCAATATCTATCGATATCCCAAAAAAATTTTGAAATTTCGCGTTCGCATTCACACTAGCTGAGTAACGGGTATCTGATAGTCGGGAAAATCGACTAAAGCATTCTGTATTGTTTTTAAATAATTGGGTAAAGTGTCCTTCTCGCATGTCAAAACCACGTCAATGAGAATTTAATGAGTTCGAAGGAAAAGCTTGCGCTTTATTCAAACTCCTTGATCTCGATCACACTATCGTTTTTTCTTAAGACTATTCAATTAATTCTATCGATATTAGTATTTTATATTTATACATAGCTTACACTTAGTATTTTATATTTATACACAGTTTACATTCGGCCTGATCGACCTCGATCTACCATATTAATGCTATGGTATGGCTTACAACGTTTGCGGCGGTTATAAATGTCAAAGTACTTACTAAGTGAGTCTTTTGCTTAACGAGTACTAGTGCTCTATGACTACAAGGAGGTGTTTTCTTTATGATTTTAGGTCCTAAGGTCCTAAGTGAATTGTATTGAAAGGTATACACGGCTTTGTAATACTATGGAGCGTGTCTGTATCTACTAAATTTGGTTTTACCATTCCTACTCTATTCTCTGGGTTTTTACTATATCCTACGATTTTCGCTACAGATCCTATGGTATTCTAAATATATTCACTATTACCTATGATATTCGCTAGGTGCTCTATGGCGTTATCTCTAAGCGTATGAAATACTTCAACTTGTGTACTAATACTCATGTATCTTCAACATGCGGCATATCAACACCAGGTCGTGAACCATAGAATAATCATGGTATTCCAATTCTTATGGCTTACGGCTTTCCTACTTAATGTCTGCTATAAATTAAAATCTGTCACTGTTTTAAAATGCCTCATGCCTGTCACTCAAAAATATGATACCTACCCTCACCAGCATAATTTCAACTAAATAAAACGATCTTGTCTCTGTTCCACGCGGGCTAGCTTCTGTGTGAAGTTTAGTCTCACGATTACAGTTAAAGATCGCTAAAACTGGAGAATTCGTAAAACAGTTTTCAACGATTTAAAAACTTCTTTTGTTGGGAAAATGGCCTTTTTTGTTTTAATAACTCCCTTAAGGGTTTCTCAATTTTTGCAAAGGATTGTAAAAAAGCCTAAAGTATGAGTTAAATGCAAAGCACGTGTGAAGGGTATTTAAATTCCGGTGTGCTTAAATAAGTGTTATTCCACTACGTTTGATTTTATGGCCAAGGAATTCACATTAGGTTTTTCTCACTAATACGATATAAATTTCTTTATATTGCTCTTAAGTTTTGTTAGCTACCACTATATCAACCGAATCAAATTACACCATATCTGCTTGTTTTAATAAAGTCTTCTAAAACTTTTGTAATAAATCGTTAAAAAATGGCTGACTCATTTTTTTCCAAATGGCATTTGTAAATATTCATATTGATAATTTTCTTGATAACTATTTATATCAATATGATTATCTAATTTTTTTTAATTTAAATTATTTTTAGTTTTCTTATAGTTATAGCTTATTTATTTACTGGTGGAAAGAGATGCGCAAAATATGTGATTACTCTCGTAATTAAAATTTTTATTTGAAAAATTTTTGTCAGCATTTATTTGTTTCTCATGTAATAATTGGATTTCCATTATTTTCATTGAATCTCGTCCTAGTAAAGTAGGTACTAATAATAATGTATCTTCTACGACTAAAAAACTAACTTTATAAGCTTTTTTTTTTTGAAAATATACAATAATTTTTCCAAAAATTAATATTTGTTCACCTATTCCGTGGTAGTTACTTCTTTCCGGTTTTTATATAATATTATTTGGAACTTAAGAATTTTGAATCAAACTTACTTGACTTCGAAAAAAAAATTGTTCCATGACGCTATTTCCACTTGTTCATCATGAGAGCCACGGTAGAGTATAATAAGACATTACACTCAGTCACAAATTTACATTCAAAATATGCCTTACACTCTGCCAACGACGCTCAGAGACTGGCAATCGGGAACAGCATCGGAAAAGCGCAACAGGCTAATCTAGATAGGATCAACCGTACTAGACAAAATCGAATTTTTGAGGTAGAAGAAAAGGTATATCTAAAAATCATCAAACGGTTAGGGAATAAACTAACTACGCTTTTTTATGTACTCCATACTTAAGCATACTTATACGTATTAGACGCACAATAGATTTAACCTGCCGCCTTCTTCCAGGATCGCCGGAATTATACTGATTACGTTATCTTTAGTTATCGCTAGAGTGACAGACTGCTCGCAGTCCCAGTATATTCCTATCACGGACGGTGTTGTACTGGTGTGGGAACAGAAATATTTGCTCAGGCATTCAAGTAATCTGACCGAATTCCTAATAATGGTAGATGTCGCGGAACGGATAAGTTGGCTATCGATAAGTAGTTCAGTTATTTGTCAACGGTTAAGGGCACTCGGTCACATTAAATACTAAATGTATGCATTTTTATAGTTATTGTAATTGGTCACATCAATTTACTTAGAATTAAGCTACTTTGCGCGCCAGATCAGTTCGTCTGACGATACCAATAGTGAGGGAAGAGAAACTGCGGTACGTAAGATTCAGAATAGATATAAGTTGAAATTTGTAATGCCTTTAAAACTGTATAATTTCCCTATAGAATAAAACGATCTTCATTTGTGTAAGCCAATGAGCGTTTAAGGCATTTCCTGGGTATTGTCGGCGGCTCGACATTTCTTTTATTCGCACTCTTTATTCGTACCCTGTGATTTGCAACATGCAGGCGCTGAGGCGAAGCCCCAGACTAGATCAGTCCAAAGAGCCCCCGACGAGTGTGGCTAGTGATATACAGCAGCCTCAAAGTTCCGAGGAAAGTGGATTACTTGGTCAGAATCCGAGTGGTACTCCGCAGCCTGCCATAGCAGGGCAGACTACAAATTCCACAACTGTAGAGGTGGCGAACCTACTGGAAAGAATCGTAACCTTAGAAAGGGAACTATCCAAGGCCAAGGCAAATGAAGGGCAAGTAGAGACCGCAAGAAATCCCGTTGGAATCGGGTTGAGCGGTAACGGTAACGGCAAAGACACTAGAATAACAAGATGAGTAACGGCCATACAAATTTTTGGCACGCGATTTTTTGGCTGTGGCTCTAGAGGTGGCTCCAGGCTCTCTTAAGTTTTTGTTCGAGAGAGAAAGAGCGGAGAGCGCTACAGCAAACAGCTCTTTTCTACGCATACAGTGATAGCATACAACTGTATGTGTGCACACGTATGCTCATGCATTGTAAATTTGACAAAATATGCCCTTCACCTTAGAAGTTCGTTGACTTTAAATCTATATTATTTTTTATCAATTGGCACCATGCGAAAAATTCTTGTTTTGCATTGCTTCAACGTTATTATTATTTAAATAAAGCTTAGAAATAGTAATAGACGAATCTATGTACATAACAAAATAAATTTCGAAAATGACTTTATATTAGAATACTTGTCATTAGGGTATTCAGCTTGCGGCGTGAGAAAAATTAATAAGGCAATGATTGTTGAGTGCTTGTGTCCGCACTTCGTGCCTGACGATATGACTTTTGCAACGAACTGTTTTCATATTTTTATTTATTTTATTAATTTTTATTTTCTACTACGTATAATTATTTTTTATGAAATATTATTATTTTTATTATTTATTAATAAAATTATTATTTTTATTATATATTAATAAAATTATTATTTTTTTATGAAATTAAAAAATAATTATTATTTTTATGAAATATTTATTTCTCAATGTTATGTCTTCTTTTTGGAAAATTTATGTTTCAAATTTATATTTAAATAATTGGCGACTGAAAACTGGACGCAAAATATAAAAAAAAAAACAATAGTTATAAAAATAACTTAATTGGGGAACATGGAAATGTTTTAATGTTATACATTAAAATATTTCAAGTCGACTCGAAGGCCTAATTAATATAGGACCCCATTACAATTCTAATGGCCTCCCCGTGGTGTTCCCTGGGTACCGAATATTGCATATATTACAAATAATTAATTAATATAACATAATATAAATAAAATAAGAATAAAATATAAATATGTAAACGGTAGCTAATTCGAGCGGCGATTTTAACAAGCGAATATAAAAAACTTTAAAATTAGAATAGTCAGGGAATTTTTATTTTATTTCATCATATTGCTACGAAATTGGCCACAACTCCAAATATGTAAATTCGTTTCTTCGATCAGAATTGATTTCGGCCCGAAAATCGTCTTCTAGCACAACACGCACACATATACGCGTTCTCGTCTCTTGTTTTTACTCATACAAGCAAGCAAATTCTATTTTTAGATTTCTTATGCTCTCAGCGTGAGCGAGCGGAAAGAGAGCAAATTTGGCCTTCACCAAAAAAGTGGCTGCATAGTGCCAAACGAATGTATGGCCGTTATGCATCTTGTTATTCTAGTGTCTTTGGTAACGGTAACGGTGCGGCGAATACACAGCTAAGTATGAGTGAAACGTCGTCAGCTATGAGTGAAGCGACGACGCAGATGTTGAGTGAAAATTTGCAACGGGAACAATTTGTGACGCCATCCTTGAATGAACCGTTGCTCGCACAATTGAGTGCAAAGTTGCTCGCACAGTTGAGTGCAAATTTGCAGCCACAATTGAGTGGAACTAGTGGGCAACAAGTCACACGGAATAATAACTGTACAACAGTGACCCTATCTCCGCCTTGCTACGTTACGGCCACGGTGCAGCCAGAACTAGGGTATGTTGATGCACTAAGGGAGCCACAACGCAACTTAGTGGTTACTGCGCCTGGGTCCTACGGAACAGCACCGGCAAGTATACCAAATGTATGGACGCCACGCAGATTACCGGATCTTTCAGAGTTCGAAGGCCAGCCCAAGGAATGGCCAATATTCCAGTGCGCGTTTACGGAGACGACGGAGGCATATCAATGTACAGCCTTGGAGAACAATCAAAGGCTAGTGAAGGCTTTGAAGGGTGAGGCACGAGCGGCAGTAAAGGCGCTGCTCATCCACCCCAACAATGTGCAAGAAGTTATGGAGCAGCTTCGATTTCGATATGGACGCCCGGAGCAACTGATTCGAAGTCAACTGGAGAGCGTGCGAGATGTGCTGCCAATATCAGAACCGAACATAGCCAGAATTGTGCCGTTTGCCACAAAGGTGAGCAACCTCGCTGCGTTTTTGAAGTCAACAAAGAACGGCATTCAGCATTTAGGAAATCCTACCCTAATGGAGGAGCTGATAGCTAAGTTGCCTATAAGCAAGAGGTTGGACTGGGCGAAGCATGCAGCTACGATAGAACCATATCCAACAGTGGTGCATTTTAGCGAATGGCTACACGAGCTCGCTAGATTGATATGCATTGTCACGGATGCTGCAAGTAAAGATCCGAAGCGAAGACTATTGCACGCAAGCACAAGTCGTCTGGATGGAAAGGATACTAACTCTCACAAATGTTGTCCAATATGTGAGGGGCAGCATGGGATCAAGGACTGCGAGGAATTTCACCATGCACTTCCGACAGCGAGAATCGAGTTAGCAAGGAAGCATAGGATCTGCTTCGCGTGCTTGGAGAGTGGACACATGGCCCGGTTCTGCAAGAAGGGCACCAAATGCAGTGTCAACGGGTGCCAAAGAAGGCATCACTACCTGCTCCACGATAGAATCGGGAATTCCAGGCTACCCCAGTCGAACGGCGGCCGCTTGAAGGAGCATACGAGCACTCGAGATCAGGAGCTGCAAAGGGACACCAGCCATCGCCGACGTAATCCCTTTACGTCAACGACTGCAACGCTAAAAGCAGGACAAGCCGAGGATGGCCAGGAATCGCCACACCGAAACCTTAGCTGCGTTGACCCGGATGGAGTTCACCTGCTATTCCGGATTTTGCCCGTGACGTTGTATGGGAGGAATAAGCAAGTGGACACATACGCGCTGCTCGATGAGGGATCGTCCGTAACGCTTATTGACGACGACATTATCCAGAGCCTGAACCTAAAGGGAGAGAGTCGACAGCTCAACGTGCAGTGGTTTGGTGGAAAATCCGCCAGAGAGCACACTACGGTAGTTAGCCTGCAGATAAGTGGCACGGGCAAATCCATGCGCCATGACCTACGAAATGTGTTCGCTGGATCGAATCTAAATCTTCCGATGCAAAGCTTGCGTCGGGAGGATGTTAAGGCAAGAAAGGAAAATGCACGCCTACCCGTTAAACCATACTTCGATGCAACGCCAAGGATCTTGATCGGCGTAGATCACGCTCATTTGGGTATTCCACTGAGGACCAGAAGCTTTGGAGCAGGAGGACCATTTGCAGCCCCCACCAAACTTGGATGGGTGGTGTACGGACCGGTAAAGGGGAGTGCAAGTCCACCGGTATCGAGATCATGCCTTTTAGCCGTGTCACACGATAATCTTCTAGAGAAGATGGTCAGCGATTGCTTCGAAACTGAGAATTTTGGAGTAAAGCCCGCCGGTCCCAGCTGGTGACGATGTGCGAGCCTTAAGCATTTTGGAGGACACGACGAAACGTGTAGGCCGACGATACCAGACTGGTCTGCTATGGAAAGACGACGAGGTGAGACTGCCAGACAGCTTCAACATGGCACTCAAGAGACTCGTCAGCATTGAACGGAAAATGAAGCGCGACGAGGTCTTCGCGCGGGCATACAAGGGAATTATGGATGATTACATCAAGAAGGGATATGCACGACGACTAGAGCCGCAGGGGATAACCCACACCAACGGCAAGGTATGGTACCTTCCGCATTTCGGGGTCGAGAACCCAAACAAGCCGGGAAAAATCCGTCTAGTCTTCGATGCCGCAGCCAAAGTGAACGATATATCACTGAACTCGGCGCTGATGAAAGCTACAAATCCCTACCAGCAGTGCTCTTCCACTTCCGGGAAGGAGCAGTTGGAGTATGTGCAGACATTAAGGAGATGTTTCACCAAGTGCTGATACAGCCACAGGACAGATGTGCCCAGCGATTCTTGTGGAGAAATGGAGAGGATCGTCGGAACCCGGACACCTACGAGATGCAGGTCACATTAGGCCGTCGAGCCAGTCTCTGTCGAATGCTTGGGATACGTCTAAAAATACTGCTGTGCAGTATTCGCGATATTCAAATGCAGTTCTTATTTCCGTTGTAATACGATTCACCTGATCAATGGTTCCATGACTTTCACGAAATCCAAATTGGTGTGCTGGGATTATATTGTGGTATATCAGATGTTGATTAATTCGAATCAGCAGGCATTTTTCGAATAGTTTCGAAATACATGAGAGTAGACTTATTGGTCTGTAAGATGAAGCGACTGTGTGGTTCTTACCAGGTTTTGGAATTTATGATAATCGACCTCTTCCATCGTTGTGGGAAGTAACCAAGTTTGCTGATGGCATTAAAGAGCTTGGTTATGTAGCGAACTGCAGAATGTGGCAGCTGGATGATCATTTCCGGTGTTATAAGGTCACAGCCGGGGGATTTTTTCGGGCTGAGATTGTCTTTAATTATTTTAGTTACTTCTTTAGGACGAAACACAATTGGTGTGTGTTGCTGGTGGCGGTTTACGGGATAGGACGGTAGCGCGAATGTGCTAGTAGCCTGGTTTGGCGTGAACACATTTTGTAGGTGAGCGCCAAATGTGGTGGCTCTGTCTTCATCACTCCGGCCCAGCCACCTGAGGAATTCCTTATCGGCAAAACGGTTTCAGTCGGTGGGCGAAGAGTTGAGTGGGCTCGCCACAGTAACTTTTGTTTTGTACCTGTTGGTGTGAGTTGCTGATCGTCGTCCTCTTCTTGTTTCAGAGCGTTGGCCAGTTTCCGTGTGGCTACTTTTAGCTTTTGTTTTGCAGTTGGGGATCTGGAAGATTGCCATTCTCTGCGTAAGCGTCGTTTTACGTGGACGAGTTGCTCGATTTGTACGTTGGTCTTTTTTGAATTAATTGTATTATTTGTTATTTTGGGTGTTGCAGTAAGAGCTGCTGCAGTAAGGATGGATTGCAATGCAGATTCAGTATTGAGTTTTGGGCTTAGCTCAATATGTGAACTTATATATTTTTTATACCTGAGCCAGTTTGTTTTGTGAGAAGTCAATCTGAATGGTGGTTTCACGTTTTCTGAGTACCGGCGGAGGTGAATTAGTACAGGCGAGTGATCAGATGACAGATCCGGCAGACATTCAGCTTTAACCAAACTGCGGGAAATATTTTTCGTAACTGCGAAGTCGATAAGGTCAGGCAGCTTATTGAGGTCTGATGGCCAGTATGTAGGACTCCCGGGGGAAACATGGTCAAGTTTATTAGTGGCTTTTATTATAGTCTTATAAAGCTGTTTTCCTTTTGGGTTCACAAGTCGCGATCCCCAGTGAGTATGTTTAGCGTTGTAGTCGCCTGCTGCAATGAAGTGTGGCCCTAGTGCTTGGAAGAAATCCAGGAATTGAGCTTCTAATACTGTGAAACGGGGGGGGGCAGTATACGGCCGCTAGTGTAAGGAGAGTGTTGTCATCCAGATGAATGTTGATAGATGTGGCCTGAAGATTATTTTCCGCAAATTCTTTGTAAAAGTGGTGCTTCATACGGTTCCTTATGAGTATGGCGGTGCCACCGTCTAGACACCATCGTGTCTAGGTCCGCGTGATGAGTAACCGCAGAAGAAGGGTGATCATCGAATGCAGAGTATGAGCCTGCAAGAATCCAACCAAATACAGTAATGAGACCGATAGGAAAGTCGTTACCAAAGTGTTCCCGATCTCCTGTGTATAGAGACCAAAGTTGATCCGATCCAACAATGACATCGATTGCTCCAGGTGTGCAGAACGTTGGGTCAAAGGAAGCTCGAAGATTTGCCTCCACGTAGAGGATGAGGTGTCAATAACTTGGGCAGGAAGTGATGACGTCAGCGAGTTGAGAATGAACGAGACCAATTCGACAGTTTGGCCCGAATGACGAGAGCGCAGCTTGATATGTGCGCGTCCTCGGGTAACGCCCGCGCTGTTGGCGGCGAGACCGAGAATAGAAATCCGTGCGTGCGTTCGACGCACGCCTATTCGCTGAACAAATGATTCCGATGCCAAGGTTATTGTAGATCCAGTGTCCAGGAGCAGCCTGCAGGTTGTAGTGTTTCCCCAGACGTCGATGACGTCAGCAAGGATGGTTGGCAACAGAGTCTGAGAACCAGCCGCCGGAATATTCTCCAGAGTATGATGCGTAAAGTTGTTTTCCGCGGGAGTCTCGTTTCCCAAGCGATGACCTTCTCGAGCTAGCGGTTGATTGTGGCCAATTTTAGATCCCGCATGTGAGACTGCTGGTCGATCGCGCCTGTCAACACTTGCTGTGTCAATGTTGTTGCCATTTTGAATTGGCTGCGACGAGCCATGAACCAAAGTATGATGCTTGCGGCGGCAGATCCGACAAGTATGCCTCGATGTACAGTTGCCCATCATATGAGCCGGGCTGAGGCAATTGAAACAGAGCTTTCTTGATTTGAGGAAGTCTCGGCGAGATGCAATGTCGAGTGCGATGAATTGAGGACACTTAAACAGTTGGTGATTCTGCTGGCACGATGTGCACTTCGGCTCTTCCCGTCTTGGATGCGTGTCTGCGTGGTAGCTGCGCGTCGAGCTTGGGTTGATCGAGTTAATTTAAAAGCCTCCCACGTATCGCAGCGTGATGTGAGAAATTTCAAGAATCGGTTGATGGTCACACCTTTTTCCTCGGATTCTGCGCACTGAGCCCAGGCTTGGCGGGTATCGCTATCTAGTTTTGAAAGTAAAATGAAAATTAGCCAGGGATCCCTCTCTTCGCAATTAAGAGCTCGTAGACCACGAATAACTTCGTCTGCACCATCGGCAATTTTCCGCACTGTGCCGATATTTTAATTTATAGCACTCGGAAGGCTCATGAAACTGTTTAAGAACGATCGAATAATTAGCGATTGATTGTTATATCGCTGTTCCAGCCGATCCCATGCTTCCCGATAGTTGTCATTAGTAACTGGAATATGTTTAACTAATGCAAGCGCGTCTCCGGCAAGATACGATTTTAAATAATGAAATCAGGCTCGAATTGGAAGCAATCGATCCAATAAACATGTCTGAAAAATGTTTCCAGTCCTCATAATTTCCAGAAAAAGTCGGAAGTTTAATTCGCTCGAACTGAAAATCGACATGACTTCTCTGGGATGTGTCTGCGGCTTGAACTGTGGCATCAATACTGTTTGAGGTGACATCCCGTCTCAACTCCTCCAAAGTATTGCTGAGAATAGCGTGTGTAGCATAATGTTTGTCCTCATATGCGTCAAAATCCTCGTCAGGGTTCTCCCAATCGGCTTCCGATTTAAATGCATACAGCTCTTCCGTACGAGCCGTATGAACCGCAAATAATTTTCCTGTAGTTGCGCCAGGCGCAACTGTAGTTCCGTCGGGATGATTTGTACCGTAGAAATGGTAGTCTCTTATTTGAAAATTGTATTTGCTTGTGAGATGAGTTTCCGAAAGAAGCATTACGTCGATATGCTTCTCATGTAGGAATTGAGCTAGCTCAAGTTTGCGCTGTGAAACGCCATTGGCGTTCCACGTAGCTATGCGTAAGGTAACCATTATTTATTTGATTGTTGGGCTACAAGCATATGTATCAAAAGTTTTTGATTACGCATCATGTCTTCATAAATGTCATAAATTCCATCATGCTCTGTTGTAAGGCTTGCATCATAGCTTCAGTTTTTGTTTCCTGCTGCGCAGCTGGGTTATAGTTTTGTTGTGTGTCTAATTTTGTGTGCACTTCATGTGGAGTTCGGGAATTTTGGGTTGGAGGCGTCATACCTGATTTTAAAACGTTTGCAAATGTTGTCTGGTTAGCGTTGGATGTAGGCCAGGGAGCGAAACTTGCTGCTTTCGAGAAAATTACTTCAGGATTTGTCTCTGATGGTATCAGTGTAGCTGTTCCTTGGTGTGCCCGCGCCGTGTTCATTCTTTTGTGAAGACGGATTTTCAGCTCTTTGTAGATTGGACAGCCTCTGTAGTTTGCTGTGTGATTGCCCCCACAGTTATTGCATTTTTTCTCGCATGCATTTTTTTTGTTAGTTTGACACTGTTTGGAGTCGTGGAGATCTCCACAGACTACGCACACCGGGCGAAGTGTACAATACGACCTCGTGTGGCCATACTCTTGGCAGTTTGTACATTGTACAGGAGCGTTACGCTTGTGCGGCTCTTCCACCGTGATCCTACGGTGCAGAAGGAGCTGGAGTTTGTAAATTGGGTGAACCTTGTTTTTTCTAGGAGGCTTGTTTTCTGGTTCAAGCTCAATCTTGAAGAGTGCTTGGGGCTGCCTGTTTCTGTTTTTGATATTGAACACTCCCCCCGGCTCAGCTGCTACTGGCCACTTACGCCGATGACACTGCCATGCTGGCGTCTCATCCTTCACTGCAATCTGCCTCTAACGCAGTCCAGAAATGGCTGCACGCAATCGAAAAATGGACTGCCAAATGGAATGTGGCCATTAACTCCTCAAAGTCATCCTGTGTAACTTTTTCCCTGCGACCCGGAACCTGCACAGATCTGAGCTTCGATGGAAGCCCTATCACCAATGCTAGTTCGCACTGCTACCTAGGAGTTCATCTAGATCGGAGACTGACCTAGAGGGCCCACATCACGTCGGTCAGATCTAAGTCACTGGCGAAGCTAAAAAAGCTCGACTGGCTCTTCCACTCCAGCAAACTTCAAATGAGCTCTAAGGCTCTTTTAATCAAAGCCATTCTCGCTCCAACGTGGAGTTATGCCATCCAGGTGTGGGGAACTGCCGCCAAATACCAGCTTAATAGGCTCCGTGTGGTCCAGTCGAGAGCTGCACGTCACGCATCTGGGCTCCCCTGGTACGTGACGAACATAGTCATCGAAAGAGATCTGAAAGTTACCCTTCTTGGGGATCAGATTAATTTCCACAGCAGCCGTTATGCCGACAGGCTTATGGCCCACCCGAACCAACTAGCAACTATCCTAGCTGATCCCATCTCCCTCCGAAGACTGAAGAGGGTACACCCCAGCGATCTCCTTACCCGGAGGATAACATAACATATTACATTTTCTTTTGTACTTTATAATTAAGATACCACTTGGTCTCATTTATCTTTATCACACATTAGGTTAAGTTCAGAGGAATTACTGAACGATTCCTTTTGAAACCTTAATAAATAGAATAGATCAATAAAAAAAAAAAAAAAAAGATATTGAACACGCTTTTGGCGTAAAATCCCATTTCCTTTAGCGCCTCAGTTATCTCTTCGGGCGTAACATCAGACTCAATGCCCTTCAGGATTACTTGCAGGCCCTTGCTGCTTTTAAGCTGGTAAGTGTACATTCGGAGCAGCTTGCTCTCCTTGTGCCACGGACTATGTGAAGCTCGTCAACGCTTTGCAATATAGTAGTACGGATCCGCGAGCGGTTCTGGCGGTAAAGGAGTACCACTATGTGGACGACTATGTGGACAGTTTCATGAGCAAGGACGATGCTGTCTCCGTTTCGTCACGGGTGAGAGAAATACACGCAAACGCAGGATTTGATTTGTGTCGGTTTTCCTCCAGTTCGGCAGATGTGGTCAAAGCTCTGAACCCACAAGGATCCAACACGAATGTTAAATGGAGCGAATCTGAGGAGAAAGTATTGGGAATGTACTGGCAGCCGGCTACGGATAACTTCAAGTTCAGCATCAAATACCATCGGGTACCCAGCAGTGTGATGGACGGGAAACGCGTCCCTACCAAGAGGGAGTTTCTAAGCCTTGTTATGTCCACATTCGATCCGATCGGGTTCTTGAGCTGCTACATGATAACCGCTAAACTGTTGATGCGAGAGATTTGGCGGAGGAGAGTCAAGTGGGATGAGCCACTCCCAGACGAATTGGCCGCAGCATTTGAGTGCTGAAATACATTGAAGAATTCCGATGTCCACGCTACTACTTCGGCGCTGGATGTGTACGGACACTGCAGCTGCACGTCTTCGTGGACTCCAGCCAATCTGCGTTCGCCGCGGCGGCTTATTGGCGGGCCACATACGCAAACGACGATGTGCAGGCACATTTTGTGTGTTCCAAAACGAAATGTGCTCCCATGAGGACGATGTCGATCCCACGACTGGAACTTCAAGCAGCTGTATTAGGAACTAGACTGATGGAAACCGTTAAACAGGAACACGGTGTAGCGATCAGCAGCTGCACACTATGGACCGACTCTAAGACCGTGCTGTACTGGATCACCAGCACTCACCGGAGATAAAGCAATTTGTTGGAAGTCGGGTGGCAGAAATCTTAGAATCCACAGAGGTTTCCCAATGGAGATGGCTACCATCTGCCGAAAACGTGGCAGACGACGCAACCAGGTCGCAACGCCGCGTGGACTTCAGCCAAGGTTCGCGGTGGTTAAGCGGACCACCATTCCTAACGGGACCTGAAGAAAGTTGGCCCAAATTTTCTGTAACCGATGGACGCGCTCCACAGGCCGCTGAGGAAGAAGAGATGTCAAGTGAGTTTGTATTGGCCATGGTAAACGTGCCCCTTCTATCTTGGCACGACAGCATGGATCCTAAGATTTATTCGACGCTGTCGCGGGCAACGCTACGAGCGAGAAGAGCACGGGCTTACCTCTGTCGAACTTGCTGACGCGGAGCACGCATTGGTCCGGCTGGCGCAGAGAGAAGCGTTCGGCGAGGAAGCTCAAACAGGAACGGTCAGCAAGAGCAGAATTATCAGGACTTTCGCCGTATTTGGATAGAGAGGGTATCATGCGTGCCAATGGAAGGATTGACGCAGCGGCATGCGTACCATATGGGGCTCGCCGTCCGATCATACTGTCCCATAAAAGTGCACTGGCGGAAATGATCGTTCGTCACAACCATGAGAGGATGTGCCACCAAAACGTGGAGGCCGCCATCGGCGAGATTCGCCAAAAGTTTTGGATAACTAACGTGAGGAGGCTTTTACGGAAGGTGTTGGCTAACTGTAACGTATGCAAGTTGCGGAAGGCACGACCGACACAACCGAAAATGGGCCCATTGCCAGAGGATCGGCTTGAGGCAAATGGATGGCCATTTAAGTTCACTGGCCTGGACTATTTCGGACCATTGCTTGTGTCGATTGGGCGCCGAACAGAGAAGAGGTGGGTGGCGCTATTCACCTGCTTAACTACGAGAGCCGTCCACTTGGAGATGGCTCATGATTTGTCAACAGATTCATGCATCATCGCTATGAGAAACTTCATGTCAGGACTAGCGACCGAGCCAAATTAGTGCTGCGTCCCGCTTCGAAGTTAGCCGTTCTGGATGTGGTGAATGCTGAATGAACGGATAAGTTGGCTATCGATAAGTAGTTCAGTTATTTGTCAACGGTTAAGGGCACTCGGTCACATTAAATACTAAATGTATGCATTTTTATAGTTATTGTAATTGGTCACATCAATTTACTTAGAATTAAGCTACTTTGCGCGCCAGATCAGTTCGTCTGACGATACCAATAGTGAGGGAAGAGAAATTGCGGTACGTAAGATTCAGAATAGATATAAGTTGAAATTTGTAATGCCTTTAAAACTGTATAATTTCCCTATAGAATAAAACGATCTTCATTTGTGTAAGCCAATGAGCGTTTAAGGCATTTCCTGGGTATTGTCGGCGGCTCGACAGTAGAAGAAACTAGTAGGTTGTCCGATTTATTCCCAGAGTCGCATATGCGAAAATTGTTAATTGTCGATACCGACCATATAAGAAGTATTGTATGGATTAAAAGTTCATCATAGGATCTCCAGGAGCCTGAACTTTCTAGGCACCGCACACAATGTAATAGCAGGCACACCTGACGCCTCCGATTTGAAATGTTAAAAATGTCGGAATCCCGGTTAATAGAGTCAAATAATAAGCAGGTTGACACTCCTCACTTGTATGAGATACTGTTGGCTAGAAATAGAATGTTAATAACGGAAATTGAAAATTTATTGATTACCGTCACACTGGCTAAAGCCAATATAAAAAAGCCTGCAATTTTTAACCAGGACGATTTGAAGTATCACACCAACACATCATTCTGCATCTAACGGAGAACATATTAACGGAATGCAACAAAGACGTCCTGGCAGTCACCGATTGCGTACTAACAACATACGCATAGTACTGTAAGCTGCCAATCCACGATACTTGCGCGAAGCACTGCACTATGCAAAACACAGCCATTTAAGACCAATCACCTTGGTAGACGACGGAGTGATAATAACCAATGAGTGCCCAGCTAAAGTCAGCACTGACGGCGGCCCCGAAATAGCTAGCAACGGCTCACATCTGATTATGTTCGAGAGAGTGGCTTTCATCAACGGCACCAACTACTCCAACCAACGTGAAGCCATAAGGAAAGGAACATCATCGGCCAAATCCAAGACTAAGCATGCCACTTCTCCAAAGGATTGGTAACGAAAACTTGGAGGTCGTCCAAGGACTTAAGGAGGAAATAAAAGCAGCTGGAACTACCGACATCTGGTTCGCGGTCAGCGTGGGATCCAGCGTTCTCATTAGCTGCTCTATCCTACTCATATTGGTACTAAGGAGGAGACAAGATGCACGAGACATACGACAAGTCGTTGACAAGTTCCAGATGACCGAGGACGGTCATTCTTCTAAGAGGGGAGTAGTTAAGACAATTTATGAGTAAACTTAAGTCGGTAAAAGTCTTGGGTGATTATTGGATCACCCTAGAATTTAATTTAGATTCAGCAAAAAGGCCGTTAGGGGTCGTGCCTGATTCCCATTGGTTGCTGGTATGGTGACATATGCTGGTTTTGCTAGTGTCAGCACTTTGCTGGATGAGCGGTCGGCTTGGCGGCCGCGGTTAGCTTTAGTACAGTTGAATAAGTTTTACAGTTTTGCTTTGAGGGCTGATTCAATAAAGAGCACAAGCTCATAAATCGAAACTCGAGCGACTCACCGTATATCTTCTTATTATCACGTTATCTGAGTCACTAGGCCAAGAGCATTCGTACACATCCTAATTCTACATTTGGATCTACAACCTGCAATCAGGTGCAAAGACAGACTGCCGCATGGGACCACCCAGTGATTACATAATTTACATATTCATTCTCTCGCTATAAAGCATACATTTGCTCGTTCCGGACGGCATTCTTTCTTATTGTCTCATTTCCCGCATTTATTTCATCATATTTTCCAAGTGTTTTACCATCCACGCTGTTGCTTAATTCTACTATATAGTTGTCTCTTTCTTTCTCGTGCATGCCTTTGTCATCGGTTACAGTTATTTACTTCTTTCAAATATTAATTTCATCAGAATCCTAGACGCTGTCGAGCGTTTTTATCTCGCTAACAGGAGTAGTCTCTTTTGTTGGATCTTCCTCTGTCTCTATAGTTTTTGCTAGGTTTGTCGCTACGGTTTTATTTGTGTTCTCGCCTATTACACTCTTAACGGCGTTGCGCAGTTGAACAATAATCGCGTCTTCACCAAAATAAATTTTTTTTGCTTTTAATATGTCAATTAGCTCTTGTTTTTCTGTCGAGAATAACATTATATTCCGTTGCTTTATTATTATTGTCTAGGGTTATTATTATTCTAGTGTCTTTGGTTATACCCTACACCTGGTTTTTGTAACAATCTTTTTAGGTTTTCTTTCACATTCTTTTTCTTTTAAGCTCTTGATTCAAACTCCTCGATCTCAATCACACCATCGTTTTTTCTTAACACTATCCAACTAATTCTATCGGCATTAGTATAACCAAAGACACTATAATAACATATGCGATACGATTTTTTGGAACACGATTTTTTTGGCGTAGCTCTCGAGGTGGCTCTAGAGGTGGCTCCAGGCTCGCTCGAATTTTTGTTCTAGAGCGAAAGAGCGCAGAGCTCATTTCTAAGCACACAGTGACAGCCGACAACTGTATGTGTGCGCACGTATCCTCATGCATTGTAAATTTGACAAAATGTGTAAATATATACCTTAGAAGTTCTTAGACTTTAAATCTATATTATGTTTGATCAATCAATCACCAAAATAAATTTTTAAAATGACTTCATATTAGAATACTTGTCATTAGAGAATTCAGCTTGCAACGTGAGAAAATTAATAAGGCAATGATTAAGTGCTTCGTGCCGCAAGATATGAATTTTGCAACAAACAGTTTTCGTATTTTTATTTATTTTATAAATTTGTATTACTCAATAGACTCGGACTTCGGGAAACTAAAACTGATCTTTTATTTTAATATTTGTAAAATACACATTAAAGTTGGTAAAATAATTTAAAAAATAATAAAATACAAATGTGTATAAAAAAAATGTATTGTTGAGCATTAAGTGCACAAATGAAAGTAGTGCTTTCTCATTATGGTTTTATGTAAATCATGAATGTTATATTTATATATCACACATAATTAATTATCAACATCATCATAGATATAAATAAGTAAACGGTAGCTAATTCAAGCGGCAATTATAACAAACAATTTTAAATAATTTTAAAATTCTAATAGTCAGGGCGTGAATTTTTAATTATTAATTTATTTCATCATATTGCTACGAAATTGCCCAAAACTCGATATATGTAAATTCGTTTCTTCGATCAGAATATATTTCGTCCCGAAAATCGTCTTCTAGCACAAGTACGCACACATATACACGTTCTCGTCTATTGTTTTTACTCATACAGCAAGCAAATTATATTTTAGATTTGTTACGGTCTCAGCGTAAGCGAGCGGACCGAGAGCAATTTTGTACGTTACCAAAAAAGTGACCAAGGTTATTATACGTTTCTGAGACTTATGACAATGACTTATGAAATTAACATGAAATTGTGCGCTGATCCCTTAGCATAACCAAAGGAACGGTAAGCTTGTGGGGCATAATATACTTAAGATGGAGCTTAGCCGGCAGACACATGCTGCAAGCCCTTCTGCCCAAGTACTCATCAGGTCTGTGGCACTTATATGGTGCCGAGACCGTTCCAATGAGCCTTAATGTAAAACTGGAACACGCCTAAAAGATCATTGTACCAATTTAGATATGGGGTGTTTAAACAATAAAGGATTACTTTTTAAGTTCTGCCTTATAAGCAACAAACAATTTTTTTGAACACATGATATCATATAAGATTATATATCATATTTTAAATAATTCACCATTTAATCACATTAAAAGTTAAGAAGTCGATGCCTATTTTAACACGATGCATTTTATATGCTCGTGTATGTATGGATCGTAAAAACGGTCGAACCTGATGAATGTTAGAATTTCTCGTTTTTAGATGAAGCTATGTGGAAACAGGCTATTATTAAACAGATCAGTGCCAACCATTATGAGGAAAGACCGTTTGGTCACTCTGCCTTTAAAGATAAAATTTACTTCTTAATTCTGCTTAACTATTTAAAAATGGGTGATTGGGCTAAAAAAGCTGAGGACCAGGAGGTTTCTAAGCTGGTATTTGCCTTTTAATCTAAATGTTTGTAAATATATTTCACCATTCGTTTTATTTAGGTCGACAAACTTAACTTAGACTCTAAATCTGGCGAAGAAACCGATTTCGATGTCGCCGAGTAAGTTTTACTATAACTATTACATCCACATGCATTACTGTGTTAATTTAGTATTTTACTTTTTTATATCTTAATAAATTACATGGAAAAGATTATTATAATAATTTAAACGAAAAATTCTGCGTGAATGTAATAAGTCCGTTTAAATTATTTGGTTTATCTTCTTTGTTTAATTATTTACTTTTACAAGCTCTCTAAGAGCGTTAATTTTACGACAGCGTACCGGCAAACCTGTCGGACTGACGTTTTTGTACCAGCCAAGCGCCAACAGAGAAATCTGACCATATGCATGGAGTTACAAATTCAAAACATCTGGTTATTTACCAGCTCAATAAACAAACATCGATTCTATTGGTTTTTTAAAAACTAAGAAGTATCTTTTAAAACGACGGTTTTTGGCTACTGGCTACTTAAATCATTTAATCGATATTAAATATTTAAAAAAAAACACAAAATTGTGTGGATGTGCATAATTCATTTAAAAGACAAACAATATAAAGTTCACATTTATTTTGAAAACTAGGTGTTATACGCTGCGCGACATCAGATTAGCGCCACCTGCATGGCTCCGTTTCTTATGTTCTGTATTTGGCCATTGCACGAAAATCTATCAATGCTATTGGTTTTTTTCCTTCTCTCTTTGAGAGAAAAAAATTGGACACGTTCAGTTTAGCGTTCCCCAATGCAGTTTTGAATATCTTCAATAATTTGAAAGGTAGGACAACTCAATTTTTTATGCTGTTAAATTGAAAAGTTTGCTCTAATTTTGCAAAAAAAAATGCGAAGAGGAACGCTGTTATCCTTGCACAAAAAATCCGATATCATAGCTTTCTATAAATGCGGTCTGCCTTTTTTTTAAAATTTTAGAAAAACCGGCAGACATCGCAAAACTATAGCCAATTTTATTAAAAACAAGTAAACTTGTGGAAAAAACTAAAAAGGTGACAATAACTTTTTCTTTAACGCGGCAGATCGCAGCTCCATACGGCAAATACCTTACAATTCCCACTCCAAAATTCGAGAAAAAAGTGGTGAAAACCCGAGCAAATGGTTGATTCAAGGGATATTAAGAAAGCTAAACCTTTAAAACACGAAAAACTGGAAAAAACCTCGTTGTGAAAAAGAGCACGACTGAGTTTTGCTCGAGCTAATATGACCTGGTCTAGCTAGTGGCATTATATTGTATTTTCGGTGGAGAAAAAATTGATTTGGTGGAACCAGACGGCTATAGTCGATACTATCATGATTTGCGTAAAGAGGAGCTCATTTTCGATCATAATATCATATCATAAGGGGCGCTATCCAGATAACCCAATTTTGATTAACCCGCTTATGGATTGTTTTTCTTTTTTATTTAAATAAAAATCTGTAAACAAAAAACTGCATTCCATATACTTTTCGTTTATAGAATTATTCAACTCTTGAGGGAGAGGTTTTTCAAAGCTCTCGCTTAAAAAGTTTTCAAAATATCACATCAAAGATTTTACTCAAGGGGCGCTAGTCTAGTGACGCGTAGTGAATGTACATACATATAAAAGAAAGGTAATCTTACCCGTTCCCCATATGGTAAATGGGTATATTAGATTCGTTAAAAAGTATGTAACACGTAGAAGGTTCCGATCATGTAAAGAATATATATAATTGATCAGGATCAATAGCGCAGTCGATCTGTCTATGTCCTTCTATCTGTTCGTTCATATGAACGTCGAAATCTCAGGAATTATAAAAGCTAGAAAGTTGAGACTAAGCATACAGATTTAAGAGACATAAACGCAGCGCAAGTTTGTTGACCCATGTTGCCACGCCCACTCTAACGCCCTATAACAGCTAAAAACTGTCGCGTCCACATTTTTAAAAAATTGTATACTTTTTTTTTCATAATTTTATTAGTAGTGTAAATTTTTATCGATTCGCCAAAAAACGACCACTATGACGCTCTAAAGCCGCCAAACCGATCACGCCCACACTTTGGAACAATTTTTAAATTTTTTCTCATTTTATTCCCCCATATTTGTCGATTTCCCAGAAGAATGCGTGCGCATTCACACTAGCTGAGTAATGGGTATCTTATAGTCGGGGAACTCGACTATATCATTCTCTCTTGTTATACCCGTTACTCGTAGAGTAAAAGGGTATTCTAGATTCGTTGAAAAGTATGTTAACAGGCAGAATAAAGCGTTTCCGACTGTATAAAGTGTATATATCTATCTTGATCAGTCGATCTAGCCATGTCCGTCTGTCCGTATGAACGAGATCGCAGGAACTATAAAAGCTAGAAGGTTGAGATGTTGCCACGCCCACTCTAACGCCCAGAAACCACAGAAAACTTTCACGCCCACAGTTTTGAAATATGTGTTGAAATTTTTACACATTTGTATTAGTCTTGCAAATTTTTATCGATTTGAAGGATTGAGAATATTGTGGATAACAACCTGGTCGATATTGAGTTTTTGTATTTGTATTGAATTTGTGTGATTTTAAATTCATATAAGGATTTGAGACTTTATTATGGATTTCCGGAATTTTATTCAGTTCAAAACTAATATTTTCTTCATAAATTTCCTCACATTGTGCAATATTAATTAACGATATTAAGTCTGTCATGATGATAATATAAATAAAGGTGCCTTTCTGAATTTCTCCATAGCTTGTAGTTCGGTGTTTGGGGTTTGAATTCAGCAATTAGTCGCTCTCCGAGGGTAGGCCAATCTTCGTGTCCGTCCAATTTCCTTTCGATGGCTCCAAGTAGGATCCTCTGTTGTCGTACATCATTTGTTTGGTAGAGTGAAATCAAGTAGTCCACTCTGGTTATGAAGGTGTAGAGGGTGTAAATGTCATTATGTCTTTTAGCTGCCGACGGGTTTCGGCAAGGTTGTTATCGTTCAGCGGCGTGCGGCAATAATGTTTTGTATTTGTTTTTAGTGGTCTAGTTCCACTTCCACTCTTTGGGTTAGACAACTGAATTGGAATTATAATCAAAGTGAAAGGGTTTTTGTGTTGGGAATTATTTAAGAAAACTATTTTAAATTATTAATATATTCCACTTTCACTTTTTGTGTTGGTTAACCGATTTGGAATTGTAATCCAAGTTGAAGGGTGTTCGCGTCTTTGCGTTGGGAAATTTTACGAGAAATGGATTATAAAATGCGCCAGTGAAATGCCCTTTTGCTTACATTATTTCTGGAGCGAGATCGCCCGCTTGGGATATTGATAGTATACAATGAGTGAATGTGGATTGTGTTGATTTTGCCAATCTGCATATTCTTATTTCTTTAGACAGTGCTAATTATGTGAATACGTGAATACGTATAAACTTACTATATATATATGTCGGAGCACGACTCTTCGAATTCTGGGAATTGTTTCTATGATTTCACATTCTGATGAAATTGTAGCATTACGGTGAAATTCTGACAAGCACTGCAGCAGAGTCACAGACAGCCTCTGCAGCTGAGTGAGGTCCGATCGGGTTGTCATTAATAGCACGCACCGAAAGCTTCAGCGTTAGATGAAAAGTCTTTGCACGTCACACTGCCAAAATTCTGTGCTGACAGCTGGAGCGGATCCATCTGCATGGTGCTCTACGGTGGATTTAATCTTTGCAAATAATGAGCTTGATCAAAGCGTTGATCAAAGCGTTACAAGGCAGTGCATCGCAATGGCTGTCGCAGATAAGCTTTTCTGGCATCACCAGATAGCCTTAGTTTAAGGAACTGTTCATACAGCGATTCGTAGGGATTGAGACGACGGCTGCCATTCGTTTTGAACGGACGTCCAAAACCTGGAGAGAGCTTTGTCCAGTATGGAAGTCGTATTGTCACAATGTTGCTGTCTAAGTGGAAGGCCAAGAAACGTAACAACGAAGATAATTCTGGCCCAGAAAAGCGGTTAAGAGCTACTTAGTTACATGCCTCGCTCGAAAGGAAGGTACATTAAACACAAACGGAAGAGGTTACAGCGGAAGCGGAAGCGGGCTAAAAGATCGTTCAAACATAAAATGTTTTAAATGCGACGAAATGGGACATATGGCGTCTGTATGTCCCAAAGGCAATAACAAATACATCGAAAAGCGTGCTGACGTATGCAAATGAATGAGCCCTTTCCATTCTTTTTCGATTCGGGAGCCTCATGTTCTTTGAAAAATTAAGTAACAAATTAGCTGGCAAGAGAATTAATAATATAGGTATTTTAAAGAGGAATTGGTGACAATATAGATAAGAGCCACTTGCAAATACTATCAACAGTCCAAATGTCTCAATTTAATTTAGAAATTTTGTTTCATGTTGTAGTGGATACCTATTTAACGCTTTAGATAATGATACATATATATATACGATAAAGTATTACTTAGAAAAGAAACAGGTCATAAGTTAGATAAAAGATACGAAGGTCCTTATGACGTAGTAGATATAGGAATAAATGACAATATAACCATTAAAACAGGAAGTAAGAAACAACAAATTGTACATAAAGATAGGCTAAAAAAGCACAAATAGAATGAAAAAAAAAAAGGGCAATCAATGCCAAACCTTTCATAATAAAACTTAAATAACGGCCTGATCAGCCAAAACAATATAACAAAGACATAGATATAATCGAATTTTTATTAATTCAAAATACATACATATTTTTTCTTTATTCATTTAAAAATTCTATATCACAAATAATGTTAATTCATTAAAAATAATATTTAAGTAATTTTTATTTTATAATGATAATATAGTTGATAGAAAATAACTTCATTTCTTTACGTTATTTTAAAAAAAGGGGGGAGGTGTAGTATGTGCATATATCGAGGGTACACTGTACCTATAAGTACACAGCAACACTTAGTTGCATTGCATAAATAAATAACTCAAGTGAGCGTGATATAAGATCACCCATTTACGCTTCAAGCTAAGTCAGCATTCCCACGCTGGCCGCTGGCCATATATGCGCATAAGCTCTCTCTCTCATATACATATATATATACGCTGCTCTTCTGCCTCAAGACATATTAAAGCTTGGTTTCGGCAAGACACTAGAATAACAAGAACGTAACGCCACGATTGCACACAATCTTTTCGGCGTTGCTCTCGAATTGGAGGCTGGTGGCTCCAGGCTCTCGAATTTTTGTTTAAGAGCGAGAGAGCCGAGAGCTCTACAGCGAACAGCTCTTTTCTGCGCACACAATGACAACAGACAACTGTATGTGTGCACACGTATGCTCATGCATTGTAAATTTGACAAAATATGCCCTTCACCTTAGAAGTTCGTTGACTTTAAATCTATATTATTTTTTATCAATTGGCACCATGCGAAAAATTCTTGTTTTGCATTGCCTTAACGTTATTATTATTTAAATAAAGCTTAGAAAAAAAAAAAACTTGTCATTAGGGTATTCAGCTTGCGGCGTGAGAAAAATTAATAAGGCAATGATTGTTGAGTGCTTGTGTCCGCACTTCGTGCCTGAAGATATGACTTTTGCTACAAACTGTTTTCATATTTTTATTTATTTTATAAATAAATAAAATTTCAATAGTAAAGTAGTGAAAAACAAACTCAAAGGTCATATAAATATAGGACCCCATTACAATTGCAATGCCCTCGCCGTGATGTTCCCTGGGTACCGATTATTACATATATTACATATAATTAATTATTAACATAAATATTAATATGTAAACGGTATCTAATTCAAGCGCCGATATTAACAAACGAATATTAAAAAAAATATTCAAAATAAAAAAATTATAATAGTCAGGGCGTGAATTTTTAAATATTATTTTATTTCATCATATTGCGACGAAATTGCCCAATACTCCAAATATGTAAATTCGTTTCTTGGATCAGAATTGATTTCGGCCCGAAAATCGTCTTCTTGCACAAGTACGCACACATATACACGTTTTCGTCTATTGTTTTTACAACACAATACAATACAAGTAAGCAAATTATATTTTTAAATTTCTTACGCTCTCAGCGTATGCAAGCGGACAGAGGGCAATTTTGACCGTCACCGAAGAAGTGCAAAACCAATGTATGGTCGTTATTGTTATTCTAGTCTTGTTGTTCTGTATTTGGTTATAGGTTGGTGTTTGGGGAAAATTATTGGGTGTCGTATGAAAGTGCCAAATTTCCAACCGGCCGTCAACGCGTAAAGTGTCTTTCTCATCCAAAAAGGTCAGTAGCGACGTCCTACAGCTTTAGCATATGACAATTCCCTTAGACTGCAACTAGTTCCATGTAAAATATCGGAAATCCAAAGCAGATGATTTCGATTACGGGAAATAAATTTAGGGACGTGTGTGAACCGGTGGAGTGAGCTGTCTGCCAAGCAACGAGAGAGGCAATGGTTCTAAGAAGTAAGTAAGAAATCAACCCCCTCCGCACAAATAATTACAATTGTTTTATATTATTCGATATGTGTGCCTACCACTGTATGTATATGCAATTGTTCCACAACAATCAACGTATCCGCACAATTAATTACAATTGTTTTATATTATTCGATATGTGTGCCTACCACTGTAGCCTGTGGGTGTAGTACTAATCTGGGAATGGTTAAACAGCTTACATTCACAAAATTGTTGCTGATGTTCATCCAACTCTAAAGGAAGACCTTTGTCCCAGTTCAGTTTAGCCTTCCAAAATTGCTGCACTAAAATCTTACATTTAGCAACTGCAGATCCGATAAGACCAAGAGGGTCGAACGCTTACTAGGTTTTTCGGTTTTTTTATTTTTAAGGTTTTTTAAAGGCAGAGACAAGATCAAAAATATTAAATTATCCGTAGATGGATCCCATGCAAGACCAAGGGTCTTGATTATGTTATGTTATCAAACTGCAGAAACTTCTGCAAACAGAAAGTTGCCACCTGAAATTATATCGTCTATGTAGAAATCCTCTAGCAAAGCAAACGATCCGATGCGATCCACCTTCATCTCGAGCAAGCTGGTCGGTTGCCCGCACTGACAAAAAGGAAGATTGCTCGGTTCCATAAGTGACTGTGTCCAACACTATTGGACTGGGAGCATGTAGTTTTAATTTCAGGATTAACGGCAGAAAATGCATTTGTTTGACTGCCAAACAAACCAAACAGAGTATTGGTAGAATGCAATTCAGTTGCTGGCTGCGAAGTTGGCCACAAAGTGTAGCATAGTATGGTTCCTATTTCCACACACACGGCAGCATTGTTGAATGCACGGGCGGGTTGTTAGTTTGGGAGGACAAAAACGTTTTTCTCCTACTTGTTCCCACCTGAGATGTTGAGGTATAACTACACATGGCATGCTAAAGGTTCTCTAGTTTCTGACAACGACTTTCCAAAAATCCATAGAATTCCTTTGCCGAAGGTATTTTATCCATAGACGTGGTGTCCTCCCAGCAACATCCAATCATTGCAGCAGCATGCATATGGTGAGGCAATCTGCAATTTTCTGAGCCGTTCCTAACGATTCCAAAGCGCGCATGTTTGAGTTAACCTTGTCCGAAAACCCAGACAAATCTACTTTCTTGATGCTATGTATTTCCTTGATGTGACAGGAACACAAGATGCTTATGAGAATACCGTTTATTGCGTAAATCTAAAGCCACTGAATAGTTGGCCGATGAAATATCTAACGACTCAATGGCATCCAGTGCTGGTCCTTGCAGACAGGTTCTCAAGTATTGCAGCTTTTCAATGTTGGATAACTCAGGGTCTTTGTCTATATTTGTATAAAAAATCAACATGAAGGCCGCATACTTCGTGTATGGAACACGGGAACGTTTAGACGTGATGTAAGCTGTAGATGTGAGGCCATATAGAGCTGGTAGCTTGTTCATCTCTACTCTGTTAAAAAAGAGGTCGTAAAACTACATCTCAGCTTTACAGAAAATAGATTTCTTATTATTCGGACGCAATCTTTTTCGACAGTCTGTGTATGTAAGCGATAAGTGCGCCAACTAAACGGATTGTCTGTATGTGTTTGTCCGAAGTTATGCGCGGTCAAACAGCAAAGGAAAGAGGGAAAGTACGTGCAAATTAAGGGAATCGCCTGCTTAACAATTGTCGGTCTGCAAACCTTTATTCTGAAGGCAATAAACAGTGACTTCCTGTTATTATTGCACTTCAGGCTAGAAAATTTGTTTGGCAGCTTAATATTCCAAATAAAACTCAGCCTTAATTTGAGAAAGGTTATACATTTTATTTCATGCGATTTTGCGCTTAGAATAAATAACCACAACAACAAAAGTTATCAAGAAATAAAGAATGAGTGCATAAAAAAGACCGCCGATGCCGGCTGATATGCATTGCTTAAAAAGAACCGAAAGAAAGCTTATAAAATGCATAGAATTAATATTGTTTAGTATTAAGTATTTACGAAATTCGACTGTTAAGAAGTCATAAGGAGTTGGCTGCTGTCGATATGCTCCCCCCGTTAGACTCGCTTTCAACAGAATCATCTAATGGCAGCAGACACAACTTTCTTACCGCTCTACAAATTATGCCGTATGCTGTCCTTAGCTCAGACAAAGTATATAAACAATATTTCAAAAGTGCGGGTGTGACCGTTTGTGGGCGTTGTAGTTGGCGTTACAACATAAAAAAAAACTGCATCTATGTCTCTGAAATCTACATGACTAATCTCATCTTTTTAGCTTTTAAAGTTTCTAAATTTTGAAGTTCATACAGATTTACGTACAGGCGGGCATGCCGAATCCACCAATCAGCTGTGATCCTGATGAAATCGGTCGGAAACATTTTCTCTTACCTGTTTACTTTACGAGTAGCGAGTATAACTTGAACGATCGTACAATAACCACACAAAATTATTTATTTCAATTTTTTACCACGAAAAAAGATTGTATACTTAACTAAGAAATATCAATTTTTTTATTTGCTAAGTGTTAACTTATTTGTATTCCCAAAATGAGTTCTGCGTTCAAAAAAGTATGCGGTCATTGTTGAGGCGAGCCAAATATAAGGAAAGAGACAATGCATGCTAAAGTCGACTTTCCCGGTTCCCAGGTATGGAAAGGCGAACGCGAATTTTCATAATTTTTCTAGGTTATTAATATTGGTGAATAAAATGAGAAAAAGTTTGTGGGCGTACGAGTGGGCGTGGCAAAAAGTATATGCAATATGATCATTGGCAGATCGATAGAAATTTACAAGACAAATAAAAATAAATAAAAATTTTTAACTTTTATTTTTTCAGAGATCAAAGCATTCATAAATACTTAAAATACTTATTTTCAATGATTTTTCAGTCCAGCTGAAACAAGTCTCCTCATAAAAATACTAGGAAAGGGGCTGGTGAACACAAAGTTATCTCTCGACATTCAACAAAAAAATCCGAATTCACCCTTACATTCCGTAAAAACATTTGAAGCTTTACACCTGTAAGTAAATGGATTAGCATATCTTTGCAAAAACTATTATGAAGCTAAAAAATATTTATTTAGAAAAGCATCTTTGTTAAAAGGAATTTACGCAATGGGGTTTAATACTCCATCAAAAATTCAAGAAACAGCGTTGCCAACTCTTCTTGCAGATCCACCACAAAATATGATAGCTCAAAGCCAGTCTGGGACAGGCAAAACAGCGGCATTTGTATTGGCCATGCTTAGCCGAGTCAACGTTGGTTTAAATCATCCTCAGGTACTTAAATTCGTAAAAAAAATTTTAAATATTATATAGAGCTGTGTTCAATGAAATATCAAAGCGAGAAAATCTAAGAAATAGAACGGTATTTTGCCATGTCCCGCTTTGTGTTCGACTTTTTATTCCACTTATTTTCGTAAAATAGAATGTGTGGATAGAAAAAAAAAAGTCCCGTTAGTTTTTTATGTTATCCTTTTTTCTTTTCATTCTTGAGCAAATTCTCAACTTTTTGGCTGTTCATTAGAATATCAGTGTCCCGAAATTATTAATATATTCTAAAAAAGTGTGTTTGGTTAAGTCAATTCGTATATTTAAATAAATTAAAAAAATTTAAAAAAATTATATTTTAGTGGGTACAGCACTGCTCCCAGGAGAAAAGAATGCTAATTCTTAAGATAAGAAAGGAAGGAAAACATATAAGGACATTCAAAAAACCCTTGAATGTTCTGCCAAAATGTATCCAATGCCATTAAATAGGAATGGAAGCCCGAAAACCGTGGTACCATACGTAAAACCACAGATATAGAGGATTGACGCATTGTTTCTTACAGCAAAGTCTATCCTTTTGCATCCGTTAGGGACATAAAGTCTGAGATGAACTTGGGAATCAGCGACGTTACTCTTCGGAGACGACTACTGAATCAAAATTTTAGTGCGAGCAGTCCACGAAAGGTTCCCCTACTTAGCCCAAGGCATATTAAGGCAAGGTTAAGCTTTGCTAAAACCTACCTTAACTGGCCAGTCTCCAAATGCCGTAATATCCTTTGGACTGATGTGTCAAAAATAGTGCTATTTGGTGGAACTGGTTGACTACAGTATATCTGACGACCTCCAAACACGGAGTACCACCAAAAACACCCACTGAAGACTTTCAATTAATGGACCCAAAATCCTGGTATGGGCTTGTTTATTAACAATGGTATGAGTCCATAACATATGATTTATGGTATTATAGACCAAAACGCATATGTAAATATACTTAGTGATGTCTTACTGTCATATGCTGAATGGAATATGCCCTTAAATGGACATTCCAATAGGATAAGCAAGAAGTATCGGCAAGTTGTGCAGGATGCACGGGAAAAAAAAAAATTGCCCCCAAACGTTGCACGACCTGGTGGACTCCATGCCGCGTAGGTGTAAGGCTGTGCTGGCTTACAAAGGCTGTCCAACCAAGTATTGAATACCAATTAACACATTAAAAATCAAAACTAAGTTCTAAGCCATGTTGAATTTTGTTAATTTTTTTTTTTATAGAACAGCTATTTCAGTGATCATCAGAATTTCTGAATATTATATTGTTTTAATCTATATTTTCGAAATTATTGAAGGAATTAAAGTGAAACATTTCTTGAATTGTATAAAATTAAATACCTTATGATACTATAAAAAATGTGCCCGTAAATCATAGAAATTTTTATCTTAAACAAGTCTTGCTATTTTTATGAACACAGCTGTATATTAAATTATATTAAATCATAATATATTATTATATATATTGTTGAGAATATTAATATTACTGGCATCGATGCATGTCCTCTTTTAAAATACGTTTGGCAACCCCTGACTAGAACTTCGCTTTTTGTGTAATCGATTTGTGAGCCGTAATCCGTAGTCGAATGAAGTTATAATACATGTACTCTGTATCAAATAAAGATTCTTATATTTCCTAATAAATTGACCTCGAACAGGTTATGGGCCCAGGAAACGTGTAAAAAGAGTGCGTGTGAAATTGTATAATTCGTCAGTAGAATATTCTTGAGTTTCTGGACACGCATGTATATGTATGTATTGATAGACTCGGTGTGTGAAAACACGTGTTTTTAGCAAATCTTGTGAAAGTGAATTGTTCGTGCGTGATTATTTTGGACTTTCTGGACAAGTGATGATCAAAATGAATTCGGGTATGTTCGCCATAGAAAACCTAGACGATGACAATTATAGTGCATGGGCTATTCAAATGACAAGCGTTTTGATACATACTGAATTATGGTCAGTTGTGTGCAGTAGCTTAACACAATGCGAAAATGGGAGCGATGAACAAAATGCGCAGTTCGACGCCAAAGACGAGAAAGCGCTTGCGAGCATCATGCTGTGCATAAATCCGTCACAAATAAATAATGTGAAGCACTGCACTGTGGTCCAGAATTCGATTTTTTTGGCATAAACTCTAAAAATTGAGCTACAGACTTGAAACTTTGTACATTTTGTTGTTAAATCACAAATAATTTGCACACAAAATTTGTCTGTGCGACCACGCCCTCTCTTGCTTCCCATATTAACTACTGGTATGACTCAGGAGTCAACGAAATTTCATTTTTTTTAAATAAAAGTGTGTACATTGTTGTTTTAAAAATAATCGCCCTCTTCTTCTTCTAGCTCTACATTATAATTTTCCGAATCTGAACTCGAATCAGAATCAGAATGTGAGTCCAATATTTTGTCTGATGGATCAGTTTTAAAATTAGACTGTATTTCCAAAAGACTTATTACTGCCTTCGGAAGTGGTTTTTTCCTATTTTTTCTCTCTCTTTCTTTTAAACATATTGTTGATAATAGTGGGTCCGAGGAATCAATAGCTCTGTGGAAAATATCACTCATCGTATTGATCCGACTATTTTTCCTTGCATGTGATAATCGGTCCCTTTTGTAAAGTTTATTCCGGGCTTCACTCGCATTTTCGCCTAGGCATCCAAGTGGAACCAACGCCGAATTATTGATTTGATATCCGTGGACCAGTACTTTATGGATCGTTGGTGACATAGGATACCATGGATACGTTTGCATATATAATTGAAAAGTTATATCGCAAAAAGAACGAAATTTGTCGGAATTTATAAAATAGTTGGACGATATTGCTATTAAAATAATATGAAACTTTTCCAAAAGATTTTCGTTGAAGCTGGTTATCGACGAGAATTTAGTACTTGCGAATGCTCTTCTTGCCGTATTACCATCATTGCTATTGCCGCTGCCATTCTGCTTCGGCATGCTTACTCGAAGGCCCATTTCTCTCCACATTTCCTCCTGGATATATTTTTTTCGAATACTCATTTTAACCTTGTCCTCTCCTTTTATATGCCACTTTTTTATCTCAGCTCTGTATGATACGTTTAAAACAAATTCAAAAAAACGGATCCAGGCATGTAGTGGACTTACCCCAAATTGTAAAGCTTTTACTATTGGTACAAAGGTTTCTGAACTTAAATTTGAAATTTTCAACATTTGTGTTGGGCTGACTCCACAGATCGGACAACATTGAGTAGATTTAGTGTCTGTTAATACGTTTAGGACTTTTCCATCTATAAGTGTCATGTTCATTTCATAGCTAACTTCTATGTCACGATTTTCATCATATTTATAAGTGAATGACGTAAGATTATTAATTTGATTATCTAACTGATTTTTTTCCATCATTATGTGGACAGCAGTTTCCTTTATCAACTCAATTTTTAGAGGTCTGCAAAATCGAATGGACTGCGGTGCTCTGTTTATCCAGATATGCCGATCAAACGAATCTATAATTTGTATGGGTATGACAGAAGTTACAAATAAAGATTGATCAGAAATTGGTGTGCCAAGTGCTTCAGTTTCATATTTCTGGTTGTAAGCACTATGACCAGTTGTCCCATCAAATCCGTAGCTGCAAATTAATTTGATTTTAAAGATATCTGGAAATTCCTTGAAAACATCAGATTGCAACTTAATTAATCTTTGCGCTGTATGATCCAAGAGATTTTGTAATAGCACTTGAGCAGTGTTTTCCATTACTTCTATACCCTCTGGTCGGCACTGTAATTTAGCTTCGATCACTTCATTATACGGCGGATATATATCGCTGTTATGGCTTTTATTTAAAAGCCTGGTGCTTATATATTGCTGTTTTGTCAGCGTGTTTTCCAGGAGATAAGCTAGAGCTTCATCTGGTGAAAGAGGAGTTGGTTTTTGGCATTGAATTTGCATCCTCGATTCGCTTGGAAATTCTGGTGTTTTTAAAGTTTCTTTAAGAACAAAGGCAACGTCCCTCTTGCATTCTTTTCTAGCAGAAACAGTTGCTGCATGAATCAAAAGACTTGTGTCGTGGTCACTTTCACTTGCCAGATTCGATGCCAGTTTCCTTTTTAATTTTTCTCCTGCATTTTGGTAAGATAAGTTTCGGCGTCCCACTTGCTGGGGTGTCTTGGAGTTTTCAAAATCACTAACAGGAATTGTTATCTTAGACGCCATCCACTTGGTATGTGTGGAAATAAAGCGGTCTAGTTGTCTGTTACACTAGGGCAGTTTTTTTTTTAATAAATAATTCAAAATGTACTATTTTTTTGTCAATCTCTTCTGTTTTTTTCGATTCCAGATTATTGTTGTTGATTGCGGAATAAACGTAATCTGAAACATAACTTATTTGCCTATTGTTACGCCTCCAAATGTCCAGGAGGTCGCTATGTGTGAACTCGAACTTGCCTATATAAAATCAAATTTTTAAGAAAACGAGCAAAAATGGGCAAAAGATATTACTTTACCGTGAAAGACAATAGTTAAAGGTACAAACTGACGTTTTTAACTTTTGTCAGAAATTGTCAGAAAATTAGTTATACTCCACGAAACACAGGGGACACGTTAGAATTTTCTGTTAAAATACACATAAATTGGATGTCACACAACATAAAAACAGTACAACTACACATATATTACATATATACGTTAAAAACATCATACCTTGACAATTATTTTCCATATTTTACTATAATTTTTGGATGCGTATGAACGATCGTACTACGTGCAAAAGTAAACAAATAATTTGGCGGGAATTGCATTCTCTCAATCAGCTGTTTAACACTTCAACTTTAAAAGCTCATAAAAAGATTTAGTGAAGCTTTCGGTCAATTTTGTTTTTGGTTTTTATTTATATGATCAATTTTCTATTAGAAAATAATTGCTAAAAGACGATATATTGACATAAAAATTTAGAGTTTATGCCAAAAAAAACGAATTCTGGACCATAGTGCACTGTAAAAGAGCGTTGGAAGCATGGAACAATTAAAGGAAATACATACGCCAAAAGGCACCGCGCGTCGTGTTAATTTGTTTAACCAATTGTAACATATGAAAATATGTGCAAATGAGAGCATTGTAACGCATGTGAATAGTTTTTGCGATATAGTTAGAAAACTGTAAGAAATAGAGTTAACGGTTACTGATGAAATGCTTGCGATGTTTATAGAATTTTATGAGCATACAGTAAAGATAATGCTAGCTGGAAATAATTCTCTTTGGGCGGAAGGTCGTGTTACCGTGCGCTTATATTGGCGCAAGCGATCTTTTGATTTTATCAACGTTTTGTACGTGAAAGAACTGCAGTGCAATTTTATGTCTGTCGCGAAAGCCAACAAAAATGGAAAATAATGAAGCGAAAATAATGGGCAGACATGAAGTTTTGTTAAAAGCACAAAATAAAAACGGGTTGTATATATTTGAAAACGAAATAACGAAGTGTTTTGTCTCGCAGCTTATAAGAGTGCAAATGGAAAAATGGCACAATCGCTTCGATCACTTGAATTACACAAGTTTAGAAAGGATGGCCAGAAATGGCATGGTGTTCGGCTTGGATGCAAACATGAATTTTCATATAAAAGAACATGTCTGTGAAACGTGTGCAAAATGTAAGATTTGCGGAAAGAAATTCGGTAAAAGATCAAAGATTAGGTCTGCGGACATTCTTGCCCTTGCACACTGACATGCTAATGAATAAGCTCTGCATTGGCGGTGCACGGTATTTTGCGACGTTTATAGACGATAAAACGCGCTATGGGTCTGTATGCTTCTTAAAGACAAGAGACAAAATACTTGAAAAATTTAAGGAGAATGAAGTATTTGTCGAGACAACGGCCGAGAGTATGTTAGTGAGAAATTTAGCAATTTCTTGGTGAGTAATGGCATAAAACGGCAACTAACTGTTCCCTACACTCCCCAGCAAAATGGTGTGGCGGAGCGTGCCAATAGAACATTGGTGGAGATGGCACGGAGCATGCTAGTTCTTGCGTCTGTTGGCGAGATGTTTTGGGCAGAGGCTATTAATACGGCTGCCTATCTGCGAAATCGATCTGAGACGTCAACGTTGCCTGCAGTGACGCCGTACGAGGCGTGGTCGGGCAAGAAGCCATCGGTATCTCACCTTAGAGTGTTTGTCGCGAGGGCGATTGAACTGGATAAAACTAACCGGAAGAAGTTCAAACCAAAACGTGTTGAGTACATGTTGGTCGGATACTCCGAGACTGCGAAGTCGTATCGTTTGCACAACCTTGAAAAGCAAACGACGGCGCAGGCTAAGGAATGGAGAGATTCGATGCAGAAAGAGATTGATTCGCTGCGTGCCAACAATACATTGTCATTGGAAGAGCTACCTAAAGGTGAAAAGCTGATTGGCTGTAAATGGTTTTTTTTTCTGTGAAGAGAGATCACTTGTGCACACTGGAGCGGTTCAAATACCGGTTGGTCGCAAAGGGTTGCGCTCAACGTTTTTGCATTAATTACAATAAAACGTTTTCTCCTGTTGCACGTTATTCATCAATAAGGTTGGTGATAGTCCTGTTGAGTACAAAATGTACATGCATCAGAGCTGACAGATGTGGTATATATGAAGCAACCGGAAGGGTTTGTGGATAAGAGCTATTCTGAGCGCGGTCTCAAACAAAACGGCCGTATCTGGAACGAGAAGTTGGACGAGGTGCTTCAAGGATTTGGCTTTGTTCCTTGCGTTAGTGAAGCTTGCATATATACACGAAAGGTTGGAAATAACTTCACTATTATTGTCGTATACGTTGACGACCTAATAGTGGCGAGTTCGAACAAACAAGAACTGAACAACGTGAAGGCGCTTGTATCTGGCGCATTCGATGTGGTCGATGGCGACGTTCTCAAACATTTCCTGGGTATGGAAATCGAGCGCGATGGTGAACTTGGCACTCTCCAATTGGCCACAAACAGTTTATTGTAAGGCCAACGCGTTACCATTGGAGACAGGCTTTCAAGTAAAATGTAATGAAGAAAGCTGCCAACGTGTCAACCAAAAGGCGCATCAGTAATTGATCAGCTCCCTGATGTAACACAACCAGATATCTTACTTTTCGTAACGAAGCTTGCACAACGAAATGTCGACCCGCACATGGAGCATGAAGTGGGTGCCAAACGAATATTGCGACATTTGAAGCGCACCACAGAGCTGACGTTGCACTACCAAAGCAATGGTCAGCCCATCCTTGGTTATGTCGACGCGGACTGGGCTGGATCGGAAGTCCTTTAGTGGCTGGTCCTTCTTCGCTGCAGGTGCTGCATTTACTTGGGGGTCCAAGAAGCAATCGGTCGTGGCACTGAGTATTACGGAGGTTTTCGTCAGCAGCTAAAGAAGCGGTGTATATTATGAAACTTGTTGGTGAAATGGGCTTAGCCGATGTCCCGGCAGTGTAGATATACAGCGACAACCAGAGTGCACTGAGCCTTGCAAAGAACTACAAATTTCATATCATCATACAAGAGATTTGTACAAGAATAAGAAAATTGAAATCGTGTATGTACCAACGGAAAATATTCAGATGTGCTAACTAAAAACTTGTGTAAGGTTAAACATTTTAAATTTGTTGATATGATGGGATTGCATTGAATATGTTTATTTTTTGTTTGAGTTTGTAAAGCTTTCAGAAAGAGTGTTGAGAATATTAATATTACTGGCAACGCTGTATGTCCCCTTTTAAATAACGTCATGGAAACCCTGACTAGAACTTCGCTTTTCGTGTAATCGATTTGTGAGCCGTAATCCGTAGTCGAATGAAGTTATAATACATATAATAAAGATTCTTACATAACCTAATAAATTGACCTCGATCATATATATATTAATTATATTATATTAGTATATATATTTTTTATTATATATACAATTATTTTACTCGTTTATTTGAATATTTAAACGTAGGATTGCTTTCATTGTTTTGGATTTGGTTCTGCTATCTTAAATCCGCGTTCCGGTCGTTCTTCTAGTCCAAATCCAAAGTGACCATATCTTCTCTTTCTTAAAATCTACCTAATTCAATGCGATAGAAATCTTGTCGATAACATTATATATCTACATATATCACAATAAGGCGGCAAATAAAAATGGGATGTTTACATTCGGGCAAGCTGTCTCTTGATTGATTTTTAGTTTAATTGATTAGTTTAAGCGTAACAGCCTCAAGGATTTTCTTATATGGGAACGGTCTTTCATAATGGTCAATATAAAAGCGCGGCTTACTCTATATGGGTCACGATACTTGGGTGCACACTTCTTACAATGCCCTGCAGTTACATCAGCATTGTGAATATCAACAAAATTATCATTACGGGCCAGTGACTGACGCATATTTTCATTCGCTTCGTCCCTTACCATATCCAGATATCGCGGTTTTTCTTGACTAAATTTCTCTTCCAAATATTCGGTGAGCTGACAGCGTTGCTCGCATCCAATTTACAATGTAATAGGGGCCTCTTCTGTGTTACACTGCATTTAGTTGTATTCTACACGGTAATAGGTCTTAGACCACGGTTCACACACTCAACTTGCCCATTTGCCTGAGAGGCCGCTGGGTCTACCATGATATCAACATTATGTCGGAAATTATTCTACGAGGCCGCCTATAGTATTCGGAATATTTTCCAACGATCAATTTACTTCTTTAGTACTGCGGACAGAATATTGACAGAATATAATTTAACTGTGAACGTATTGCATCAATGATCACCAACATGTGATTGTAGAATGCATGAAATTTCTTAATTATATCTTCTTGCTATCGACTTGGAACACAAATATACGCAGTTTCCCCTTATTTTTCTATCTTACACTATCCCATCTAACAACACAAAATTTTCAACTTCACCATCTTTCACTCCTCTCACACTGGACGTATTTCCTGATCTCTTATCTGTTCGGTCAATATCATGAGGGGATGCACCTACAACCTCAACCTCCGGGGAAAATGTAACGGATTTAACACGTTTCTTAGAATTACAAAGTGCATAACGTTTCCTAGGTTGAGAAGGACTCGTAGTTCCTTAGGGTTCAGAAAGTCCGCAGGGCTTTAGTAGTGCAGGAGGATTATAAGACCACAAGACTTAACGGGGCCACGAGGTTCGATAGGCCACTAAGTTGAAAAGGTAGAACATCTCTTGACGGAATCGGACACGGATTATAAATCCATTCAACTTCTTTCAGTACCTCTGTTTGCCTACTAAGCGCATATACAATGCCATGTTTGACCCCGGCCTATGTGCTTTATAATAATTAAATCTTTCCAATTCAAGAGATCAACGGGCAATACGAAAATGTATAGCCTTTTTTTTCAGGGCTTAAAGGAACTGTAGTCGGTAAATATCAAACAAAGCTTAGGTTCCGGTTATATACGGAAACGACACAAAACATAAATGATTGCCAAGGTCTCCAGTTCAAAACTATGACAACGAGATTTCGCGGATATCCGGCTGTCGGTTCAATAAAATAGCCCGAAATACATGGCAACTCGCATCCGTATGCAATTCGATTTCAGAATGAGGATTAACTGCAAGAATGCGTACTTTTCGGGACCCGACAAGGGAAATGGCTCCCCTTTTCTAAGAAGGTCAGTTAACGGCTTTGCCACACTCGAAAAGTTTGGAACGAACTTTCTTAAATAATAAAATAAACCTTTACAATGGAATGTAAAGTTTTGCTATTAATTGGTTCCGGATATTGTTTTATAGTAGTAAATGTGTGTCGATAGGCACAATTACTTGAACACTAACATCATAATCAAGGTACTCTATTCGTTTGTGCAGTCCCAGTCCCTTGTTAAAGTTTTGCAACATAATGGACCAAAACTCAAAATATTTAAGTTTGTTTCTTAGATCAAAATTGGTTTTGGCCCGAAAATCGTCCTCTAGCATAAGTACGTACACTCATACACATTTATTTATTAACTTACAAAAGCAAGCACATTCTATTTTTAGATTTATAACTTTCTCAATTTTAAGCGAGCGAAGAGAGGGCGATTTTGGCCGTCACTAAAAAAGTAGCTGCACAGTGCAAACCCAATGAATACCCGTTACGCATCCTGTTATTCTAGTGTCTTTGTTTATACATAAATACATACATTAATGATTTGTAAAATCATGTAAAAAATGTATATTTGTACTCACAATTTTAAATTGAAAAAGAACAGAGACACTGCGTCAAATTATAAGCAATCGCTTTTTATTGCCGCTAACATGTAAGTTAACAAACAATCAAGTTCATATTCTTTTAGCAACTAAGTAGCTTCCCATAAACGATGCTGACGCACCCCATGATCCCGTTCTCTGCCCTGAGAACGTTCGGCGTTGGGAAGCCGGCGCTTCCCATTTTTAGTGTTGCGCTGCGCCGAGAGTAATGCTGAGTAATGCTCTACAAAGGACAGAAAGACCTCTGGACCAGAAAACTGCAAAGGTGTCATTTTTTGCCACTCGACTCACACCGAACTATTTTGTGTGCGGGTGCTACCCGCCACGCACATCGAGGGTACTTACAAACACACAGTATACATCTGCACATGCAGAAAGCCACCCGGTTGTGTGAGCACCCGAATCAATACGGTACTCTGCGTCGCGGGCGCCGATCACACTCGGCACTCATAATGGAGGATAGAGAAGACAAACAGTCAGAAAAAGACAAATGCCTAAAAAGGGATAAGTGACAAAAACACTTATGAGTTTACTGTTAGAGAGATATATATTTCCATGTTCTGTTCCACAATGTCGCGAAACATGTTCCAATTTGTTTTGTGGTTAAATAAGGGGAGTCATTGTTGCTTTCTTCTAGCCCACCATGTAATGTAATTAATATTGGGGAACGGTCGGAAGAGAGGTCTAGGCATGATTTTATTGTTAGGTTCTCGCATGTTATATTTCTTGTAATGCAGAAGTCAATTAAATCCGGTAGTTTATTTGTGTCAGTTGGTCAGTACTCCTGTGTTTAGAGCACGGCTATTGTACGCACTATACACTTGTGCGTACACTTATTGAGTTCAATTCGGGTGTTTGAATCTAACTGACTCGCTGCTGCGAGGGCTTCGCCTTTTATTCATTCTTACATAGGTTCTTATCATCTAATTATATAATGCAGCGCTCGTAAGACGCCGCAGTCTGCGTTGGTAAATGCAGCTGAGTTTTATTCTTAAATCTATGTTTGAGGCCTCCCGCGTGGTCATGTCACTTGACACTCCGGCAATAGGCCGCTGCAATCGTACTCATCTGTGGTTTCCACTTATGCTGTCCCGTGACATGTTTATTACAGCCCATAAATAGAACATATGTATAGTTTGCCTACTTATGTCTAAACACATATTTAGACAGCTATTATTTTTTCTTATTGCTTCATACAGTTGACGTCCCTTTGCAGTGGTATGTCTGGGCCGCCAAGTTATGTATTTGGCATTATAGTCACCTCCTGCCAAGTACCGATTTCCCAGTGATCTTAGAAAATTGAGGTATTGGTCTTTTGTATTTTTAAATTTAGGTGGTCAATAAAGATCAGATATATTTATTGGACCCGTTGTGTCTGAGGTCGATATAGTAGTAGCCTGTATGTAGTCCTTTTTGAATCCATCGAGCTCAATGCACTTGATGCTTTTTTTTAATTATTACTGCAGTACCACCATGAGCCTTATTATCTAGGTATGTTTATATAAGTCTTCTCAGTTGAGTGTGTTTCAGAAATGAGCATGACGTTAATTAGCTTTTCATTTAAGAATGTTTTTAGTTCAAGTATATGTCGTGCAAGTCCGTTAGCATTCCAGATGGCGATTGTTAGATTGTCAAGTTTGGATAATAAAAGCGTGAAAATGTTCATCATATTTGTCATTTGGCCTATTAATTGTTTCGTCAAAATCATTTTGTGCAGTTTGGCTTAATTGAGTTGAAGCAGGCTGTATACCAGGTACAATAGTAGGTTGAGTTGTTGAGTTGGTTTGATGGCTAGTTACTTGGTTATTATTTAAAACTTCGGCATAGGATATAGCTGGCGTCTTTAAGCATACTACGTAAAAAGAAAGAAAAAAAACATGTGAAAAAAACACAATTCATTGTTTGGCCACGTGATGGTTGTGAAATTCGGTTTGGCTAAATTTTTGTTGCATACCCCTTTTAAGGAAATAAATATTGCATACCTTTTATTGCCTAGCTCAAAAAAAAAAGACTGACGAGATAAATTTCGTTGCATACCCGATAAAAATCTATTATATTACATACCTTTTCCTCCCATATTTAATAAGGTTACTGTGAATGCTGAGGTTAGGTGTGAATTACCACTTACAACTGACATAATCAAGTCCGTACCAGAGTTCTGTGGCACGCAAGATGAGTATGTGGCCTGGAGGCAATCGAAAATATACGCCTACGACCTATTCAAGTCCTATAATGGCAGTAGTGCTGTGCTACCAAGCTGTAGATATCCTACGAAACAAATTCGAGGCGAAGATGGAGCTTTACTCGTATCTCACAATACTTGCCGTCTGCCTGGATCTGGCCAGAGAGGCGGAAGCCTCTCTCAATAATGTTGTCCAAGATACTCCTAAGGCAAAAGACCCCAAGCAGGAGTATGAGAAGGCATCAAAGGCTGCAGTCGAAGATATCGACAATGACAATGAGTACGCTCCAAGCGATGACTCACTGAATTTTTTAGAATTTAAGATGTTTATTGACACCGGCGCGGCAAAAAATTACATTAAGTCCGTAAAGGAGCTAAAGAATGTAAAACCGGTCCGTTCTCGATGAGCTCAATACATGGCTCCACCGAAATCAAGCAGAAGTGCTTTATGAAGGTTTTCAAGCACACCTCTCCATTCTTCCTATTGAATTCGCTCAAATCGTTTGACGCTATTATAGGCTTAAACCTGTTAACTCAGGCCGGAGCCAAGTTGAACCTAGCTGAGGACTCTCTGGAGTATCAGGGCGTTTGTGAAAAACTTCGCTATTTCAGTGTAAACTTCAATGACGTGAATGACATTGTGGTACCTGCCTCCGTTAAAAAGAAGTTCAAGGACACAATTTTGGGGAGGTTTTCTCTACTTCAAATGAAGCTCTCCCCGTTTCAACACCGCGGTCTCTGCCCTAAAAGAAGTCGTTAGCCCTGACGTTGTATACGCGATTCATTGCGATTTGCCCACTCTAACACGACCTCATTACGCATTTCCTGGCTAACCAATTCCGTCACTGCAAGAATGTCGTGTCAGATATAACAGATAGGAACGAGCAATTAGAAATCGTCACTGGAGAACACAATAGTGCGCACCCAGCCGCGCAGGAAAATATTAAGCAAGTCCTTCGTGACTACTGTTTTCTTAAAATGGGAATTGGTTGATAATTGCAGGGTCTGCACCCAAGCAAAGTATGACAGGCACCTAAAGAAGGAAGAGCTCGGGGAAACACCCCATTTACACTGGCGAAATGGTGCATATTGACATATTCTCAACCGACAGGAAGCTATTCCTGACTTGCATTGACAAATTTTCTAAATTTGCAATAGTGCAACCAGTGGTGTCCAGAACAATAGTGGACATCACAGGAGCCCTGCTGCAGATTATTAACTTTGTAACGAACTGATTTTCTTATTTCGCTCGCTACGGCAGCGGCTAGCTCAGAGAGTTTGTGCGTTCGTCCCACCAAATTTATGATTTGTGTGATTGCCCGACCAAGGAAAAGCAATGGGTTATTAATATAGCCGTTTATTCTACTGTTTCATATATTAGATCTTCGGAGATCTCACTACTCCTGCGGCGTTTCTCCTGCAACGCCTTGCCTCCGTGGTACTGCTTGTTCCTTGACGCGGACGACGAGTCGGCCCGCCGAGACTAGGAAGTTATGGGGCAGGGTGTATCGACCTTGGGCGAGGCAACGCTCGTCCTGGGACCACCTTTGCCGACCACTGACTCCACTGACCCTTACGGACACGCCAAGTTCTTGCCTTCCCTTCTGAAGGTCCATCTGCCGGCCGGAACGGATGTAGGATGTTATGGGGCAGGGTGTATCGTCCACGGGCGAGGCAACGCTCGGCCTGGGACCACCTTTGCTGGCCACTGACTCCACTGATCCTTTCGTCACGCCAGATCCTCCTCCTCCACTCCCAGGATCCCCACTTGCTTGTGGTGATCGTCCTTCCGCGTCCTTCGGGCTTCTTGCCGCCCGATGCTTGCACTGCTCCTTTCCTTCTGACCGCGCGTTCACACTTCCGAAGTCCTTCTGTTAACACTCCGACGCTCCGCCTTCTTCCGTACGCGATCTCGCTGTCTCACTAACTATCTCCTCTCCTCCGCCTTCAGACCCCGTTCCGACTGCGCGCTGACCGCGCGACTCGCGCCGGTACTCTCCTCGACTATCCTCGCGTACGTACCCCTCGCGTGTTGAGACTGACTGGCCGAGCTGCACTTGCGCCGTCGCTTTATAGGGGGGATCCCGTTATTTCCCCTTTCGAGCACGGCCCGCTGGGGTACAAGGTCCAACAGTTGTACCGTTAGTTCACGGTGCGTCCTCTTTGTGCACGCACCGTTACCGGTCGACCTCTGTGCCCTTGGTCAACTCGAGTCCAAGGTCCAGATCGGTACCGTTAGTTCACGGTGCGTCTTCTTTGTGCCTGTCCGACATCCGCACCGTTACCGTTCGACCCCTGTGCCCTTGGCCCGCTCGAGTCCAAGACCTAACGGGGTACCGTTAATTCACGGGCTCTCCGCTTTGCACCGCGGCTGTTGCTAGGCCTCTCCCCTACACGAGATTTGTGGGGAGTTTTAAGACTCCTCACAACTTTTTTCCCAATATCAAAACGGTATATTGCGACAACGAACCCGCATTCAACTCATAAACTGTCACCTCAATGCTCAAGAACAGCTTCGACATTGACATAGTGAGTGCGCCCCCACTCCACAGCTCGACCAATGGCCAAGTTGAACGGTTCCACAGCACATTGGCAGAAATTGCCAGATGTCTTAAGCTAGACAAAAAGACCAATGACACAGTAGAACTAATCCTGAGGGCAACGGTAGAATATATCAAAACCATGCACTCGGTCACTCGTGGGATGCCAATTGAGGTTATTCACTCAGGGGCCCAACGAGCGTTGCTAAATTATAAAAAAAATATCGAAAAATGTTTCGAAAATGTGAGCGTGGCAGTTTTGTGTGGATTTAGGGCGTTATAGTGGGCGCTGCAAAAATCGATAGAAATTTACAAGACTGGCGCCGCGTCTTTGTCTTTAGAATATTTATGCTGAGAGCAAGACCTAATCGGATTGATCCTGATCAAGAATATATATACTTTACTTCCAACGAATCTAGTATACCTTTTTATTCTACAACTAACGGGAAATGGTGAATTTAGGCTTGATGTATGTTCTAAAATAGTCATTCAGTAATGTAAACTTGCCTTGTAAAAATGGTATTTGTAGCATTTAAACAAACGAACTTTGTAAAACCAAAAACTATGCAAAATTGCACTTTCTCCGCCCGCGTAAAATTGAGAACGCTAGAAATCTATTAAGAGAATGTGCTTGGTTGTGTAAGTAAAAAATAAACGTTAATGTGTATAAGTGCGCGTACTTATGCTAGAGGACGATTTTCGGGCCAAAACCAATTTTGATCTAAGAAACAAACTTTCCTATTTTGAGTTTTTGCCCAGTTTGTTGTCTCGTTAACAAGAGACTGTGGGTAATATCTTTTACAGCATTAATATTAAGTTTAGCAATATTTCAACTTATGATAAAATATAGTTGTGATCTGGAATTGTTATCATTACATCTGTAATATAAATCAAGTTTTTCAAAAATGAAAATACATTTTAAAAAATATATTTTATTAAATTATACAACCATACATAGTTATAAGTTAATATTTATAAAATAAATAGAAATTTGAGACCTGTTTAATGGAAAATTGATTTCTTGAGGCACGGCGTGCGGTCACATCGTTGTCTACTAGACAATGTCTACTCTAATTTTTCTCACGTCGCAAGCTGAATACCCTAATGACAAATATTCTAATATAAAGTCATTTTTGAATTTAAGTTTGGTATATTAGGTACATAGATTCGGCTATTACTATTTCAAAATGTATATTTTCTAATATTTAAATAATAATAACGTTTAGGCAATGCAAAGCAAGAAGGATATCTTTTGTAAAATTTACAATGCATGAGCATACATGTGCACACATACAGTTGGCGGCTGTCAATGTGTTTACTGTAGAGCTCTCCGCTTTCTCACTCTAGAACACAAATTCCAGAGAGTCTGGAGCCATCTCTAAAACCACGCCGAAAAAAACGTGTGCAAAAAAATCGTATGGCGCTACGCATCTTGTTATTCTAGTGTCTTTGGCTTATCCAAATCCCACAGTGTCAACGCGTTCCACTACAGTCACGCGCGTATGCTACATCGTCAGAGGTACGCTGCAGCGCTCCTATCGCCTATTGGCCTATCGTCCGATGCTGACGCTGCGATGGAGGTGATGTAGGAACGGCCCCGCTTGCAGAACAATGACTGCAGCAGGAGTAGTGGGAACAAGCGCGGTTTGGAGGAGGAAGCATGTGCTGTATGTATATATATAATTTAATTTTGTAATTATATATATTTTTATTTTCTATTTCGGGTCTCGTAGCCGCCAGAATTCAACTTATCAATCAACTTTACGGCACCTCAACTGTGCAGCATTTTCTTCGTTACATGATTTGTGCATAAATAACACATAGTGCAAATCATACCAAGCTGTTTAAAGCTTTAACTTTAATTCATTCCCGGTTGTTGCGTTGTTGAACAACAATTTGTTGCAATATGTATGAATTTGATTATATTCAGACAAAGTTAGAGGCAGTGAACATTAAAAGTAATTTCGTTCGTACACTTACATAATGAGTACAGAGCCAACTAACGAAAGCTGTTGCTAATTCCGCTTACCTCAGTTGGGGGGAGATTTTAAAGCTCGCCTCGAAAAGAATTGCCAAATCAACCTTTGTTGGCGGCATTTTTCCGTGTGATTGTGGCCATCAGCAGCATTCACTCCGGAATAGGGCACCCTCGCTGTCCACTCATGGGCTTCCTAAATTCGCTGGATGCTATGCTAACTGGCTGGTCATCCTGACCTCACAAACATAGAAAACCTGCAGCATCTACGATCATGTCTGATGGACACTGCACTGGAAACCATTCGCTCACTGGAAATATCGCATGGCAACTATGCTAAATGTTTTGCAATGCTTCTATGTTTTAGGAACAAGAACACAGCAAATCGATTTCAAGAAGCGAAAAGACTGACTCTTCGTTTAAATTGCCTCAAGAGTGGTCATCAACTGAAGCAGTCCAACTCCGGCAATTGCCGTGCCTGCGGATCTAAGCACCACACCCTGCTTCATCTGGGAAACTTGGCCTCGCCTTCACCACAATCGCTTTACTCTAAACTCGCAACATGCCGAAGAACCCTCTGCCTGGAATGTCTACTGCTCTTTTGGCACAGGATCTTAGCACAGACACTAGAATAATAGAATAGAATATTCTAGTGTCTTTGATCTTGGTAAACATGTTGCGCCGCTAATACTGCCACCGTACTATTGATAAACGATCCGAAACCTTTGTTACTTACCGTTCCCTTCTCTACTGCACCGATTCGTGATCAATCTCAACTTCAGAAGACAAAGTCATCCACTAGCATTTCGGGAAAAGGCGATACTAGTTTTGAGACAAATGCACTATGGGGAATTTGATCCTTTTTTTTTTTACATAAATGTGTATTTTTTTTTAATTTTGAAAAAATTTTTTTTTACTGATTAAAAATTGTTCAAAGGTTCATGCTGTGTTACACAAGTGTAAATAAACAGTCAAATGTTAAAAATTAGCAGATGTAAAATCATCTGTTGCAAACATAAAGCATGCGCCATCGGTGAACTCCCTCTTCCGCGAGAAGTCATTGAATTGTCGTGAATTTGAACATGTATGATTTGATGATTCTCATTGTGTAAAGGAATATGAAAATTACTTATTTTTTAACGTTGAAATAGATACGGAAGAATATATTGAGTAAAAAAAATAATAATTCTAAAGGTATGTATAATTATCATCGTATCTTAAATCGTTTATGAGATATTAATTTATGCTAAAAAAAAAACATGTCAAATTCCCTCGTAAATCACTGTACACTATTAAAACAATACAGCCATCTACCTCACTCTACTTGCATTCACCCTTAATTGATCGAGATGGACTTCGAGTAGAATGTCGGCTGAAAAACTATTCATTGGATTTCAATGACCGTAAACTAGTCATCGTTACGAATGACCTTACCGAGCAGTGAATGAGCTCCATCTGCAGACTCTGTTGAAAGCCACTCAACCAACGGGGAGAGTATGTCGGGTCTCGCAGCCGCTAACAGTTGCTAAATTTGATAGACAAAATTAAACTCTTCGGCTGTGCAGCAATAGAGACGCTGCGGTAGAATATAAGCACGCCTCTACGACTTTTGGCTCAGCGTTCTACAATTATTTGGCTAATGATAATGATCATTCGCATTCGTATATAATTCGTATATGTCGTTCTACCAACAAATATAATATCACAAATATAATATAATATATCACAAAAAAAAAAAAAAAAAAAAAAAAAACAACTACATTTCTTACTGGATTCATGAAGTTAGAGACTATATTTCGGTTGTATATTTTGATTGCTAATTTTCGTTTAAAATGCATTATCTATAAGCTGTGTATGCTTCCTTCTTGTCTAAAAAGAAAAAAAAAACTATTTGATAATTATAATTTTGCGTGTTGAAGGTGCTACGTAACTAAATATACCCTGTTCTCGTAGAGGAAGTGTTTCCGACCTTATAAAGTATATATATTCATGATCAAGATTACTGACCATGTCTATCCGTCCGTATGAATATCGAGATCTAAGAAACTTTAAAAGCTGGAAATTGGACTTGCAGATTCCGCGATTTCGACGTATAAAAGAACAGACAAACATGGCAGGTAGGAATTGTACTTCATTGCGTATTGCACAAATTCTGCACGCTTAACAGCATATTTCTAGTTATAGTGCCATCTCGACGCTATTTTGAACAGATCGACATATCAAGTATAACTTATTCATTCGAAAGTGCTTCCTTCGACATACTTTTCGAAGAAGTTACTCTTCTAGTCAACGAGTACCGGATATAAAAAAAGACTCCTGGTTTTAATATAATGGTGTCTTTTTAGGAGAGTCGTAAAATAGTATTTCATTAAATAATAATATAATATTATATTTATAACTATTATAATATTAATAATATTTAATAAGAAAATTTCTCACGTGATGAATTACAAATATTTTCAGGTTCTGTGTTTATCCCCTACGTACGAGTTGGCAATTCAAACTGGAGAAGTGGCTGCGCGAATGGGACAATTTTGCCGGGAAATAAAGCTAAGATTTGCGGTCCGTGGAGAAGAGGGTATGTTATTTTACCATATTTCAAACACTTAAAAAAATTTATTCCGTTTTACATTAAAGTTGACCGCAGTAAAAAAATTGAAGAACACATTTTGATTGGTACCCCAGGAAAACTTTTGGATTGGGGAATAAAATTTCGTTTATTTGATATGAAGAAAATAACCGTTTTTGTATTGGATGAAGCAGATGTAATGATAGCCACCCAAGGTCATCATGATCAATGCATTCGAATACACAAGTATGTATATATTGTATAGTATTACCCAACCTCACCTTGTCTTGTTACACCCCTTGCCCGTGGGGTAAGAGGATATACCACATTCGTTGAAAATTATTAAGCCGGTATGAGGAAGCGTTTCCAACCATATAAAGTATATATATGCTTGATCAGTATCAATAGCTGAATCGATCTGACCAAAGACTCTAGAATAACAAAATGTTTAACGCCATAGGATTTTTTGACACACGATTTTTTCGGCGTGGCTCTAGAGGTGGCTATAGGCTCTCTATAATTTTTGTTCGAGAGCGAGAGAGCGGAGAGCGAAACAGCGAAAAGCTCTTTACTTTCACTTTACAGTGATAGCAGACAACTGTATGTGTGCACACGTATGCTCATGCATTATAAATTTGACAAAATATGCCCTTCACCTTAGAAGTTCTAAGACTTTAAATCTATATTATTTTTGATCAATTTGCACCATTTGAAAAATTATTGGTTTGCATTGCCTTAACGTTATTATTATTTAAATATTGCTTAGAAATTGTAATAGCTGAATCTATGTACATGTCGGAGATTGAGTAGATCTAACGTATTATTTGAATTCTTATTTGAATGTTACCGAAATTATGTGGTTAATCCGTTATGTTAAGAAGGAGCAGCGAATAATAAAATTCACGGAAAGCGTTCCGTTATTGAGTGGGCATCATTTGTGTGTGTTTCAAATGAGCATGGCGCCTGTTGTTGTTGGTAGAGTTTCGTGGAAACGAAGTAAGGATAATGAAATAATTAAGTGAAGTTGAGGAATAGAAGAAAAGCATCGAGAGGGCGATGCTTAAGTTAATTAGTCTGGTTTGAACGATCGAAGGGACAACACACAGGCGACTTCCTGAGCTGGACTATATGGACGCTGAATGAATGCTAAATCGCGCTCGGCTTCTCCGACATACATAATATACCAAAATAAATTTAAAAAATGACTTTATATTAGAATATTTGTCATTAGAGTAATCAGCTTGCGACGTGTGAAATATTAATAAGGCAACGATTGATTAGTGCTTGTGTCCGCACTTCGTGCCTCAAGATATAACTTTTACAATAAACAGTTTTAATATTTTTATTTATTTTTTAAATTTGTATTACTATAATACACATTAAAGTTTTTGAAATAAATTTAAAAATAATAAAAAACAAATGTGTATAAAAAAATGTATTGTTGAGCAATGCAATAAGTTCATGTAAACGGTAGCAAATTCGAGCAGCGATTTTAAAAAACGAATTTAAAAAATTTTAAAATTATAATAGTCATATTGCTACGAAACTGTCCAAAACTCCAAATATGTAAATTCGTTTCTTCGATCAGAATTCATTTTGGCTCAAAATAGTCTTCGAGCACAAGTACGCACACATATACACGTTCTCGTCTATTGTTTTTACTCACACAAGCAAGCAATTTCTATTTATAGATTTCTTACTCTCTCAGCGTAAGCGAGCGGGCGGAGCGCAATTTTGGCCGTCACCGAAAAAGTGGCTGCATAGTGCAAAACCAATGTATGGCCGTTACGCATCTTGTTATTCTAGTGTCTTTGATCTGACCCTGTTCTTCTGTCCATCCGTATGAACGTCAAGATCTCAGGAACTATAAAAGCTGGAAGGTTGAGAATAAGCATACAGAACTGCCACACCTACAATTTTAAGCAATGTTTTGACATTTTTTCATATTTTCATTAGTCCTCTTAATTCTATCGATTTGCTAAAAAACTTTTTTTTTTTTTAATATAATGTGGTCTAATAAAAAATCTATAATAGAATTGTTTCGGTTTATTATCTTGTATCATACAATAACAACTCTTAACGAGCTAAAAATCAAGTAACGATCGCACCATCCGCATACAACAGTTTGGAAACAACATGTCTGACGAAAAATGCACTTCAACAGCCACTAACCACTAACTTTAGTAAAGAATTTGACTCAGTCAATAATTCTCTTCTAGTGTTGAAACTTGATTTATTAGGTTTACCTGTTGATCTTCTAAAACGGACGCAACGGGTCCTCTTCAAAAGACATTTTTCTTGTATTCTCCAAGTCACATCCGGTGTACGACCTTCCCCTAGTAATAAAAAAATAAATATGCCTCCAGCCTCCAAATGTCCTTATTTTGCCATTTGAACTCACAATCCGATCTAGATAGCTTTTAAATATGTTCCCGTGATAATGTACTAAACTTAAATGGCTCCAAGTGTAATGTTATGACCTTTTCCGTATCAACCCAATACGCACGACTTACACTCTAAGTGGGTGCTGTTATTCTGAACCCTAGTACAATTTTCAGACCATATTTCAACTGTTGTCAATTAGGCCAGGGGTGTGCTTGGATTTAAAAAACAAGGAATGAGCGCCGTACAGATAAATGCGTGCGAGAACAGCGGTTTGCACTATGGGCATCGCAACTGCTACCACTGACTAATTTGGCTTATAATATTAAAGAATATGAGATTAGTCTACTGCACAGTTTTGGCGGCTGCATGACCCAACATCCTCCCCCCGTTGGAAGCTTGGCTTCCAACAGAGTCCTCAAGGGGAAGCAGACACAGCTTGTTCACTGCCCGCCTTATTACTCCAGACGCGGTCCTCAATTCTGCAACTCGAGCGACGCCGTCTCTGCCAGGAATCAACTGCATGACTCTCGCCAAAGGCCATCTCATTGGGGGTAGATTCTCGTCCTTAGACGAGAAGAACGAACGTCCAAGAACGACGTTGTCCACGTCTACGCTAGGCTTTGGGGTGCGCCACTTGGAACGCTGCTGGAGCAACGTCAAGTACTCTTCCTTCCATCGCGACCAAAATATTTGCTGAAGGAAGGAGATGCGCTGCCAAGAGTCAAGCCGATTATAGTTTAGGCCCGTTATATCTGGCTCGTTAAACGACGAAGGCGCCGGAGTGCGCCGGAGTGAGGACGTCCCTATCGGCAGGGTTCTCTGAAATGGGAACTAAATGTCTGGAGTTAATAACTGCCGAGATGTGGCACACCAGCGTCCTCAGCTCGTCGAAGGTCAGAATCGCCGTACCCACAGCGCTGTAGAAATGATGTTTGGCCGTTTTCACCGCTGCTTCTCAAAGTCCACCGAAATGGGGCGACCGTGGAGGGATGAACCGCCAGTCAATCGTCTCCGAAAGGCAAAAATTCTGAATAGAGCCTTGATCCTCGCTGCTGAGAAATAACCTTCGAAGTTCCAGAAGTTCGTTTTTAGCGCCGACAAAGTTGGTGGCGTTGTCTGAACAAATTTGTTTCGGCTTCCGTCGGGTGCATATGAACCTCTTGAGTCCGCACAGAAACGCAACTGTCGAGAGATCCTTGATCAGCTCCAGATGCACTGCCTTGGTTGCAAAGCATATAAATACGCAGACGTACCATTTAACCGCGGGCTTGTTGCGACTATCCGACTTGTGAAAGAAGGGTCCACAGAAGTCTATACCAGCAACCTCAAAAGCGTGAGATCCTTCCAAGCGCCCCTTGGGAAGGTCCGCCATTATGTGCTCTATCAGCCGCGGCTTAATCCGAAAACATCTGATGCACCTGTTCACGGCCTTGGTAACCGTCTTCCTCCCCCCAATAGGCCAATATTGGTATCGAATTGCACCCAGAAGAGCTCGAGGTCCGGCATGAAGATTGCTTTCATGGTAATGCGAGATAAGTGCCAGAGTCACCGGATGGGACCTTGGAAGGATTTTCGGGTGGCGGCCATCAAAGTCCAATGACGAATTCCGGAGGCGACCGCCTACTGTAAGAAGTCCAAATTGATCCAGGAACGGCGAGAGCGAGGATATGGGACTAGACGAGGAAACTCTTCCCAGCGTTTTTAGGGACTGCAGGTCCTCCCATAAATGCGCGCGCTGCACCAACCGCAGCATCATATGAGTACCCTCTTGAATATGTGCGACGGTGAGCCCAGAATGACGAATTCCATTACAAAATTTGTAAATGTATGCAAACACTCGTTGCAGTGAGGGGTAAGAATTTGCAAATTTGGAGCTAGCAATTACATCCACGTACGGGGACTTTACGATGAACACACTTCGACGAAGCTCAAGCACCGGTTTGTCAGGACAAACAGCTGTTGGCCAATCTCTTTCAGGCTCCGTAAGATAGGCGGGTCCATGCGCCCAGAGTGACGATTCGCTAAGCTCAGACGGCAGGGATCCTCTGGATAAGATGTCAGCCGGATTTAACGCTGTTGGAACATAACGCCAAGCCGTGACATCTGTCAGCTTCTGAATGCCAGCAACCCTATTTGCCACAAATATGTTGAACCTGGCGGGCTCATCTCGGATCCAGGAAAGTGCCACCGTCGAGTCGCACCAACAATAGTAGCGTCCTTTAAATACTTTCAAGCCAACTATTTCCCTCATGATTTTAGCCAGAAGATCCGCACCACAAAGCTCCAGCTTTGGTACTGTTATAGTCTTCAACGGAGCTATGCGCGACTTCGAACAAAGCAAATGGCTAAAACTTTGATTCCCTTTAGAAACCATATAAACGCAGGCTCCATAGGCATCAATGCCTGCATCACAAAACCCATGCACCTCAAGACCAGAATCTGCGCTAAACACGAACCGAGGGAAACTAACATGACTTATTATTTCAAAACTGCGACATATTTCAAGCCATTTCGTGTTATGAGTTTCCGGGAGGCTTTCATCCCAGGACAGCTTTTCCTTGCAGAGCTGCTGCAAAAAGATTTTACACCTTGTGATTACCGGACCGACCAGGCCGAGAGGATCGTAAAATTTAGCAATCGCAGACAAAACAGAGCGCCTGCAGGGTCTCAGTGGCGACTGAAAGGTCGCAGATAACGAAAACAATAGCTGATCGGAGGCGGGATCCCAAGCGAGACCTAAAGTTTTGGTGAAATCGCTACCATCGTCAAACTTCATGAATGACTCCTTGTCCTCGGCGGGCACACCCTCCAGCACAAGCGGAATGTTAGAGCACCATTTCCTTAGCTTGAGCTTGCCCTTCGAAAGAATGCCAGCCGTCTGTTGCATTATGCTGATAGCATCCTTTACCGTGCCTGAGCCGGAGATAAGATCATCCACGTAGAAATCACGCCGAAGGATTTCTGATCCAATGGGAAACGATGCCTGTTCATCGATTGACAACTGCTGCATAGCCCTTACGGACAAGAAGGAGGCTGGTTTGGTGCCATAGGTAACTGTGTCGAGTTTGTATACTTGAAGGTCATCGATCGGGGAGTCTCTCCATACAATGCACTGCACTGTGAGCGAACTCGAATTAGGATGTGAAATAGCTTGGGCTGGATGACCGGGCCAGCCATTAACACATCGTTAAGCGAGTAACCAGTGGAAGTGGCAGCTGATCCGTCAAGGACAACGCCAAGCTTGGTGGTGGTGCTATCCTCCTTCATGACGCAGTGATGTGGCAAAAAATATCGGCACGAGCTGACCTCGGAGGCAGGCACAGGCGACATAAGTCCCAGATCACGATATTCCTTCATGAACGCAGCATATTTAACCCTCAAGCCAGGGTGCTTTGTAAGCTTCCTTTCCAGCGACAAGAATCTCCGCAAAGCCTGAGGATAAGAATCTCCTAAAGAGTCCAAATGGAGTTTTAGCGGCAACCGTACCGAGTAATCGCCAGCTGGCAGTCGGGTGTAATTTTTAACAAAGTAGGCCTCGCAATCTAGCTCCTCCTTAGTGGCTTGAACTATTGGACCGGGACAATTTTCTACCTCCCAAAAGCGCTGCAAAAGTGAATCAAGTTCAACATCAATGCCGTTTTCCTTACTGGCTGAAGAAGGAAAGCGTGAAGCTATTAAGGAGCTACCGCAAGGGCGCGCGCAGCCTCCAGACACAACCCAGCCCAGACGAGTTTTTTGAAGCAGGGGCAGTCCTGGCAACAACTTTATCTGACCTACGCACAGCAGCTCATAAAACAGGCTAGCTCCTATTAGCCTATACAGGTCAACACGCTGAGCTTTAAGAAATTCCGGGTCGGCGAGCTGCAGGTTTTCTGGAATCTTCAAGTCCCCAGTGTCCACATTAAAACATGGCTGTCGATCCGTGATATTGGGAGCGATAACTGCTGTTATGCTCGTTAAGAAATCCGAAGTGACAGACCGAATCGCAATTCCTACCGAGAATCCATCAGTCGCGAAATTGGAATCCCCGATTCCAGTGACGGAGCCGGACGACCTCGACCTTTTAAATTGCATTTGATTTGCAAACCGAGAGGTGACCAAGTGCAGTTGAGAGCCAGAATCTAACAAGGCCCTGCAGTGAACGAACAGTCCCGACCGATTTTGCACTAGAACGCTTGCAGTGGCTAGCAGCACAAGGTCACTACCTAGATCCTGGGCAATTAGAGTAGAAGAAGTCGAAAGCGGGACGGAAGTCTCAGTGTGTGAGCTTGAAGACACCGGAACATGTGGCTGCGAGGAAGGCGGACCATCCAGATGGAGCAGCGTATGATGCCTGATTCCACAGGTGCGGCAGCGGCTCGAGCTGCATTGCCGTAGCTGATGACCTACCTTTAGGCAATTTAGGCAAAGTGCTAGTCTCTTTACCTCGCGCAGACGATCTACTGGCGCTAAGTCTCTAAATTGCGGGCAATAATATATGGCATGCTCTGCACTATGGCAAAGCATGCAACCAAGAGAATTTTGGGTGGTAGCAACTAGCGTCGAACGATTTCTGCCCACCTGAACGCCTGGCGCATAGGTTGCCATGACGCAATCCACGGCCTCCAAAGTCCTACATCGCTGTTCCAGGAATGCAGCCATCGATTCCCATGACGGAATAAGGTTGGCAAAGACCGGATCCTCCAAGCGTTCTTCCCACTTAGCTTGGCTCGCCGCATCCAGCTTTTGCAGCAGCACTTGCACTATGATGCAGCCAGCGATTTGCTCAGTGGTGCCCAAACCCTTCAACGCACGAATGTGAGCGTTAAACTTGTCCGACAATTCCCGAAGCGATGCCACTGAATCATTCCGTACTACCTTTAAACCCAGAATCTCGGTAATGTGCGCCTGAAAAACGAGACGCCGATTATCAAACCTTTTTTGAAGCAACTCTAAAACCGCTTCGTAATTGCTGTTTGAAATCTCCAATGGTCGGATAGTTTCCAGCGCTGAATCCCTCAAACATGACCGCAGATGTTGAAATTTCTCAATGTTGGAGAGGTCCGGATGGCTGTCGATTATGCTCGTGAACACGGAGTAAAAATCCGCCAAGTTTGCGTAGCCTCCGCCAAACGTTGGCAGCTGCACAGGCGGCAACGGCATCGGCCTCGAACGCGTCTGCGTTTGAGGACCACTACACTGGTGGGGCACAACACCTTCCGCAGGCGTTGAGTGCGGCGCGAAATGCACATTGCGTTTGGCTATTTCCGCGCGCACACTAGCCTTGAATTCAACGATGAATTCATCGAAAGACTCGCTCATTTCGCTGCCAATTTCGTCGAAGTCCAATTCCTTCAGTTCTGTATGCAGAACATTGAAGGCACTTTGCAGCTCATCAATCTGCTCCAGTCTCACCGTAAGAGTGGGTTCTTCGTATCCGCTTAGCGTCTCATTAGACAGCGACGTTTGTAGCCTCTGCAACCTGCTGAACAGCGCATTGGCTTTGCGCTTTGAAAAGGTCACCCCGTTTTTGTCACCTTCAGCGGGCATAGCAACAAATCGCCTTTAATTCGGTTCAGCGGGAAGATGAGCACAAAATAAATGACGATAATGCAAGCGGAGTCAATGCACGTAACGATATATGTAGCAATGTATGTATGTATATATGTAATGCTAGCTCGCTTAAACACAGCCACTATCACCGAAATCACCACTCACTTGTCAAACCGATTGCGATTTAATGTATTTATATTTATTTATAAACGGGATAAATGCATTAATTAATGCATGCAAATTAACACGATCACGTCGGGGTCACCAATGTTTAGCTATTGAGCTTTTTCAATAGCTGTTGCGAATAATAAAAAACCGAAGAAAGTTTGTTTATATTACGACACTGTTTATTTTGCGAATTATTTAAGGCAGCTAGGGCCGACAAAGAGCTATATCGAATGCACAGGTTTAGTCTTTTCCGAAACACGACGAATTGGCAATTTGCGGGGCAGACAGCCGAAACGCAGCGCCCAAGCTTAACGTAGGAAGCTAACAAAAGAAACATGGAATAAGCGCCGTACAGATAAATGCGTGCGAGAACAGCGGTTTGCACTATGGGCATCGCAACTGCTACCACTGACTAATTTGGCTTACAATATTAAAGAATAAGAGATTAGTCTACTGCACAGTTTTGGCGGCTGCATGACCCAACAATTAGCTTTAACGATGTTTGCCTTGATATTAAGGAGATACTTAGCTTAGGAGATAGTTAGCTTAATGTAGAAACTCACATACTTTCTGTATGTTTGTTTCATCCAGTTGATGTTGTATGGCGTCAGCCTGCAGGGGTGGTCTGTAAGTACTGGGATTTGAAGAAGGGATATCAACAGAGGCGAGTGGGATTATTAGATGGCGTGGGATGTTTATTGTCCCCGCGAAGTCAATTAGATATATATAGTTATTGCTCACTTTTTGTGGCTGTCCTGTAACAATCTGAGGGTTTTTCGAGTGTGGCTGTAGTGGGTTTTCCCTGCCTGTTCGTAAAAATAGGTTTGCACTATTGGATGACTGCGAAGTGCAGGAGCAGGGGCAGAAGAAGATAAAGCCGCCACTAATATATATACGTGAGAAAACATCAAGTGCGCTGGTTAACAAACTAGCTTCAATCATCGGAGAAAACAAGTTCCATGTTATCCCTCTTACTATGGGTAAGAAACGAAAGTGCAGACTCAGGATGAGTCTAGCCACCGATCAGTGACGAAGTACCTGGACGAAGCTGGAAAGAGTTACTATACCTACCAGCTGAAAAGTGCCAAAGGATTGCAGTTGTCATTAAAGGAATAAAGTCATCAGTGACAGCATCCGAAATTATCGCGGCACTAAAGGAGAATAACTTCAACGCCAAAACGGTGATAAACATTCTCAACAGGAACAAAGAGCCGCAGACACTCTTTAAAGTCGAACTGGAGCAATCGAGTCAGAAAAACAACAAAAATGAAGTACATCCTATATATAAGCTACAGTATTTACTGCACCGAAGAATAACTGTAGAAGAGCCACACAAGCGCAGGCAACCTGTGCAGTGCACCAACTGTCAAGAATATGGCCACACCAAAGCGTACTGCACCCTAAAATCCATCTCCGTCGCTTGCAGCGATGCCCACAGTACTGTAAACTGTCCTAAGAATGAAAACGACAGATCAATTAAGTTATGCAGCAACTGTGGCGAAAAACACACAGCCAACTTTCGAGGATGCATTGTTTACACGGAACTCAAGAGTCGCCTAAACAAACGAGTGGATTCAGCTCGAGATCGTTTCACACCAACAACTCACAAAGTAATGGAACCGACTACAACTAACATCCCTTTGACTGCCAGCCTCCAAACCATGCCAATTACAACTTCCAAATACCAGGATATAAATTTTACTTTACGAATCACCCGAATGGCAAGGCCCATGGAGGTACTGGGGTATTAATACGATTAAGCACCACTTTCTTGGTAAAAAAATGCTAAAAAGTATCAATACATTTTTCATAAGTGTGGGCGTGGCAGTTTTGGGCGGCTTGTGGTCGTTAGAGTGGGCGTGGCAACATGGGAGAGGAGAGGTACAACCGTTTCTGTTGGTGCCTGTAGGTTCCTGTGGTCTTTCCACAACGAGTTCTTTGTGCCTGTAGGAATGAGATTCTGATTGGTTATTATCACTCCGTCGTCTACCAAGGTGATTGGGCTTAAATGGCTGTGTTTTGCATAGTGCAGTGCTTCGCGCAAGTATCGTGGATTGCCAGCTTACAGTACGATGTGTATGTTGTTAGTACGCAATCGGTGACTACCAGGACGTCGTTGTTGCATTCCGTTAATATGTTCTCCGTTAGTTGCAGAATGATGTGTTGGTGTGATACAGGGAAAATTGTGACCTTTATCACATGGATAATACTATCGGACTGGTAGACTCTAATATTAAATGCCTCTTTTAGGTTTATTACGGGGATTTCTATGGGGTGATCAATTAGTACAGACTTCAAATCGTCATGGTTAAAAATGGCAGGCTTTTTTATATTGGCTTTAGCCAGTGTGACGGTAATCAATAAATTTTGAATTTCGGTTATTAACATTCTATTTCTAGCAGTATCTAACAATATCTCATACAAGTGAGGAGTGTCAACCATATTATTATGTTTTGCTAGAATGATTTTGTTAGCTACCTCTGTTAAATCATTAATTTTATTTTGGGGTTGTGTGTTTATGACTACCTGACTACCTGTTTATGACTACCTATTATTTGACTCTATTACCCGGGATTCCGACATTTTTAACATTTCAAAATCGGAGGCGTCAGGTGTTCCCGCTATTACCTTGAGTGCGCTGCCTAGAAAGTGTAGGCTCCTGGCGATCCTATGAAGAACTTTTAATGCATACAATAAACTTTTTATATGGTCGGTATCGACATTTAATAATATATCGGGAATAAATCGGACAACCCACTAGTTTCTTCTACCATTATTAAGAATTCGATCACTTTAATTGAATGCCTAAGCAAATATTTCTGTTCCCACACCAGTACAACACCGTCCGTGATAGGAATATACTGGGAGTGCGAGTACTCTGTAAGAAGGCGGGAGGTTAAATCTATTGTACGTATAAGTATGCTTAAGTATGAAGTACATAAACAAGGGTAGTTAGTTTATTCCCTAACCGTTTGTTGTTTTTGAGATATACCTTTTCTTCTACCTCAAAAATTCGATTTTGTCTAGTAGGGTTGAACCTATCTAGATTAGCCTGTTGCGCTTTTTCGATGCTGTTCCTAATTGCCAGTCTCTGAGTATCGTTGGCTGAGTGTAAGGCATATTTTGGATGTAAATTTGTGACTGAGTGTAATGTCTTATTATACTCTACCGTGGCTCTCATGATGAGCTCGACGGTGTTGTCAACCTTTTTGTAAATTTTAATGCACATAGCTATTTCTGTTAGGGTGCTGTGGAATCGCTCCACTTGCCCGATGGAGCTACTGTGTAAAGCCGGTGCATTAACGATGTCAATGTCATATTGGTTTTTCAATAACGAAGTTACGGTCTCCGTATTAAAGGAAGCCTCATTATCATTATCGGTTAGTATTACATCTTCCGATGATAGAATGTCTCGCAGGCCCTCGAACGCTCTGCGTTGGGTGTCATCAAATTCAATAGCGACCTTTTTTGACATGTGTTTATTAACACTGCCATTCTTTCCCTTAAGTATTGAGGTAAGTGGTCTAGCTATGGCAGCGAAGTCTTTAACAAAACTTCTGTAATAACTGGCAAGTCCCAAAAGGACCTGAGTCTGAAGAAATTTTTTGGTTCGGTCTACTCTTGAATGGTTTTTACCTTTTACTGGTCTGTTTTGGCTCCGTTTGATGTAACAACAAAACCCAAAAATTCAACACATGCTTTGAAGAATTTGGGTTTTTTAGGTGCTACTCTTATCAAGCCAACATGAGAGTGGCATTTAAGTACTGCGTCAATGTGTGTGAAGTGGTCAGCAGAATTTTCGGAGAAATTTATTACGTCGTATACGTAGATGCTTCCTGCATTCTTTAGTCCAAGGGTAGACGGCAGAATTCATTCTTTCGTCCGTTTATGGAGAAGACAATTTTATCGCGGTCTTTTTCGGCCAGATAAATCTGGTGGTACCCCGATTTTAAGTCTATGGATTTTAAGTTTGCCTTTCCTAATTTGTCTAAAATCATAGGAATACTTGTCATCGGCGATGGTTCGTTTATTCAGTTTCGTGAAATCGATCACCAGTCGTTTTTTTCTGTTTCCGTCGGCATCAGTTTCTTTTTTGTCAACAACCCACGTTGGGCTGTTGAATGACGACCTAGAAGGCAGGATAATGCCAGCCTTTAACAGCTGTGTGATTTCTGTGTTAACAAAATCCGCTGCTCTCATGGGGTAAGGATATAGCTTTGAATATACGGGTTTGTTAGTCTCCGCACGAATTGTGGCAATGATCGAGGTGTTAAATGGAATCGCCTCATTAGAGTGCGAAAACCCGTGTTTCCTTTTAAGGATAATTTTTTTGAATTCAGCTTTCACCGAACTTGGGATTTCTACGTCATCGATATTTTTGAAGTTCACAGTATCGCCTTCGTGGTATTTTAGCTGTTCCGATGCGTTTCCATACCTAATTGCGTTGTTGCGTAGATCTAATGCAGCTCCGACCTGCGTTAGCAAGTCGAAATGGCATCGGAAGTAAAAAGAATATGTGCATTAAGCACTTTTTTTGTTTTTTAGCTCCTTTAGGGGCTTTACATAATTTTTTGCCGCTCCAGTATCTATGAGAATTTTTAGAACTCCCCGCCAGACATCGTTCAATAAAAGGCAAGCGAGAAATTTTTCTAAATCTGATAAGTTCGTTGGAGTCCAATGAGTCACTGTCGTCCTCAATCGCTTTAAGAGTGGCGGTGGCCGCGATTTCGTAATTATCATCTTCTTCCGTGTTGCCGGCGTGCTCAACATTGAAAACCCTCTGGCGCCTTTGGCCAGAATTTCTCTCAGAGGAGTTTAGTCTATAGGTGCATGTTTATTACTTCCCTGCCAAAAGTTCGAGGGATGTCTAAGCTTTGAAGACGATGGATCTATCTTCATTGGTTCTGGGGATGTATTTTATTTGGGTAGGTTAGAGACGCAGTCGTCCCGTTTGCGCCATGAACCGGTATTTTGATTCTTGCTTGGCTTTTTGAAATAATAGCGTTTTTCTGGGCCGCGGTCGGCAAAAGAATTTTAGCTTTGTTTTTCGGGCGCGCGGTGTTGGCTCGCTCTTGTTAAAATCAAAATTCTGATTTATTTGCTCCACCGTTGTTGTTGTTCGTTGTTGTTCGAAACTAGCAGCGAACGCGCCTGAATGCCAGTAAAATCGGACTTTACTATGTGTAAAGGTGTTTCGCACGGTGGTGCTCCCGGCTGTACGGCTACCCTCTGGTAAGTTTCTACCTCTGGCGGTTCTACACGCAAATTTTTTAATTGTTGTTTAACGGGACTAATTTGATCCGCGAACTCGGCACAAAGCCTCTGTTCCTGATAAGCCAATGCGGTCTGAACTAACATTTCAATTTGGGAAACATTCATTGTGTATATGTTTTTTTTCTGCCTGTGCTAGTTGATGTTTGAGGTTCCCTAAAACGAGTTATTATTCACTATCACTTTCCGATTTGGTTTCCCTATACAGGTCTGGGTAACTCATAAGGCCATTAATTGATTAACACAAAGTTATTAAGAGGCCGAATATTTCATATTTCAATTCGGCAGAAAGTTATGTTTACATTAATAACCGGGTACTTCGCATCTGAAAATTTGTATACAGAGACGGCTGATAATAATGTATTGAAAATTTTATATGTTTACGTTTTGGGTACATAAGTTGTTTATTTTCTCCCTGTGTGATTTGAAGTTGTGTTTGTCTTGTTGTTTCTTTTTTTTTGTGGATCCTGTTTGGTTTGGCGCCAGTTATGTAATCTCTAAGATATTATGTAATCACTTGGGAGGACCCACGCAGCAGTCCGTGGATGGCTTGCCTGGCGTTTTTACGGGAGTTACAGTTTCCCACGCAACGGTGTTTGCACGGGATTGCAGATTGTAGATCCAAATGTAGAATTAGGTTGTGTACAAAGGCTTCTGGCCTAGAGACTCAGATAGCGTGATAATAAGAATATATACGGCGAGTTGCCGGAGTTTCGATTTATGGCTTGGTTATTGAATCGGAGGTCAAAGCAAAACTGTAAAACTTATCCAACTGTACTGGAGGTCACCAGCAAAGTACTGACACTAGCAAAACCAGCATATCTCACCATACCAGCAACCAATGGGAATGCGGGACCAATGGCGTTTATGCGGAATCTGCATATAAAGATTCTAGGGTGATCCAATAATCACCCGAGAATTTTACAGACTTAAGTTTACTCATTAACTTACATAATGGGTCACAAACTTGCACTGCGTCTATGTCTCTACAATTCGTTTGGTGTTTCTCAATCTTCTAGCTTTAATAGTTCCTGAGAACTCGATTAGGACGGACAGGCCAGATCGACTCGGCTATGGATCCTGATCATGAATATATATACTTTATATGGTCGGAACAATTCCTACTGCCTGTTACGTTGTATGTATATATGTATATTAAAATGAAATTTAAAAGCTGTAAAGAGTTCTGCATACACTGTGTAAATCGATATAAATAAATATGCACAATTCGTAAAATAAAAATGTAATTGAAAAGCTGTGAATAGTTTACAATAAACTATGTTGTTACATGCCCGGCAAAATGAATAGTAAAATTCCTTCTTTTGGAACACCTTCCACTCGAAAAAGAGCTATGAAAAAACATGTCCAGGAGTAATACTAGTAAAATATGGGAGATATTAATTAAAATGAAAGTAATAAGAATCCACACCAGAAAATACAGACGATCTTGAAGGACTTAAGAGTGAAAATGCTTGTGAGTAAACACGCAATAACACAACAAAAAATCCCAGCGTTATTGCCTGCTTTTTGTGTTTTCGTCATTTGTAATGCAAAATATATATACATATTTATAAACATTTATACCAAAGATACTAGAACAACAAGATGCGTAACACCATACAATATTTTGGCATATTTCTCTTGAATTTTTGTTTAAGAGAAAAAGAGCGGAGAGCTCTACAGCAAAAATCACTTTTCTACGCATACAGGGACAGCCGACAACTGTATGTGTGCAGACGTATGCACATGCATTGCAAATTTGACAAAATTTGGCCTTTACCTTGTCACCATATCAAAAATTATTGTTTTGCATTGCCTTAACGTTATAATTATTTAAATAAAGCTTCTAAATAGTTATAGTCGAATCTGTGTACATATAACAAAAGAATTTAAAAAATTAGTATTAAGCTTGCAACGTGTTGAAAATTAATAAGGCAATGATTGTTGAGTGCTTGTGTCCGCACTTCGTGCCTCATAAAATATTTTTTTCTCAATGCAATGACTTCCTTTTTTCCATACACTAGTTATAATAATTTCCTTTGTATTTGATTTAATTATTTAGTATATTTATTAAGTCCTATGACTTTATATGATGGATGTAAATGATCCATTTTTATTATTTAAAATGCCCTTTATATTCAGTTGTTTTTCAGTTTCCGTTTTTTTTTTGTTATATTCCAATTGGTTATTTTTAAAAAGCGCGCAATTATATCATATTGCTGCGAAATTGGCTAAAACTCCCCAAATATGTAAATTTGTTTCTTCGATCAGAACTGATTTCGGACCGAAAATCGACTTCTAGCACAACACGCACACATACGCCTTCTCGTCTCTTGTTTTTACTCACACAAGCAAGCAAATTCTATTTTTAGATTTCTTACGCTCTCACCGTAGGCGAGCGGACAGAGAGCAATTTTGGTCGTCACCAAAAAAGTGGATGCATAGTGCCAAACCAATGTATGTTATTCTAGTGTCTTTGTTTATACATACATACAAATTAAAATTGTTACTCTTTATTTATTTAAAAAAATAAATTTTATTTTTTATTATTTAACATTTATTTGGTGATAAACTTTTTCACTTATACTATTACGAGACACTTTATTGGTAGCTTATATTTAGCTTCGAGCAGTTGACGATCTCGTCCCGATTCAGACTCCCGACTCTTTCAGACTGATCTTCAAATTCTAAGTCCTGATCCAATCAACCTCGGCCAGAAGCTTTTCTTTCGGAAAATTACCGAACTTTCGATAAAAGCTTTATGCTGGAAATTTTCCACTGCATTGTGAAATTCAATTATGCTGATCGATGCAGTTTTTGATTGATACGCAATAAGTCGGCCGTGATTTGGTCTCCAAGCGGAAGCTGTGTTTACGTTAAGTTTGGGTTGCTTATGTTAGCGGGTAGCTGAGTGCTGGCAAGGGCAATGACAAAAACAAAGACAAAGGAAATGCCGACGAGATTTGAGAATTGAAATTTTTTTATAAACTGTGGAAGGGAGCTATGTTCATGGGTTGGATAAGTCTCCCCCTTCTAAAATGACGCGTCCCGCTTCATTATTAATTTCGTTCAAACGCTCATTTAATTCTGTTAAAAATTCTACATCGTTATTTGGTTTTTCTGGTTCTGGCCGTTTTTGTTTGGTTACAAATATATAATATCTCAATTTTATTATTAATATAGTAATGAAATACAAAATGATTAAAATTAATAATATAAATGAAATTGAAATTTTCCAATTGTAAATTTCAATAAATGGGTTTAAAATATTAATGTTGTCAAGAGAAAGTTCTGAATTGTTGGATTTTATATATTCTGATATTTCTAAGTTTTTAAAGTGGTTGGTAGTTATGTACTCAAGTATTTTGTTTTCTGAATTGGTGTATGAAATATTATTTATTGTAGTTGTGCTGTTAAATGTTATTAAATATGACCCGTTTAAATGAGAATCATTCACAATATTATTTCCATTTATTAGAATGGCACCTTCTTGAATGATATCTATATTCTTATTTTTTTCTAGAATTTTTGTGCAAATTGATTTTTCTCCATTTAGTAAGCGGGTAAAACAAGTCTTATCTTTACTTATAATACAATAGTTGTTGAAAAGTTCGTTCTTAAAATTAGATATTTCATAAAAGGTATTTTCGCATTTTGCGACCTGATTACTTATAAGTAATTTTCCATCATTATGTGAAATGGATCTGGCATAGTAAATTTCGCAGCTGTTTGTTATAACGGGGTATTTTATATAAATTACTAAGAGTTCTTTATGCAATACAATTTTGAATATGGCGATGTCCATTAGGTCTGCAATAAGTACAGGCTTTTGTTCGTGATCTAATATTTCTTTAATGTCTTCATTATTTAAAATTTTTGTGTTGAATAAATCCATTTTGGCCAGTGTGATAGTATCAATAATGTTTTGTAAGTCAAATGTTAATAAACGTAAACGATGTTTTCTTAATGGCAATTCTTGATCGATAAAAATGTTTTTAAAATGATCGGAAAGTGATTTTATCTCTTTAAACAATTTGGAATTAATAATAAATTGTTGGTTATTGTTTTCAATTAAATCATTTATTTTATTCTGTATTTTAATGAAATCATCGTGATCCGGAGTTCCAGTTAACCATTTCCAAACAGTACCTAACTCATTTATTCCCCTTTTAGATCTAGTTGGTATCAGTTGTGACAAAATTAATTCTATTATCTGTATTTCGTAAGTTATTTCCCATTGTGTCCGTATATTTTTATCTTTTCTTACATATCCTGATTCTAGATTGATTATTTCTTTATAAAAACTTAAGTTAGTTACGTGGAATAAGTCAGCATATGATTCATAGGTAAGGACATCCTTTTTGTCCTTGAACAGGAAGAATTCGTGATTGGAGTAATCAATTATTTCTGAAGTGGTTATCATTGCGAATGTTATTAAAAGTAATACGAAATGCATTTTCTGTAATTTAATAAAAAAAATATGGTATTTGTTAAAACTTAATGTTGTCTTTGTGAATAGTCCTGTTTCTGTTATTGATTATAACTTTGTTAGGTAAGTTTTCCTTAACAACCTGTTTTTTGTATCTAGTTTTTAGCTTATTTCTTTCTCCGTGTTTCTTCTCATAAACAACTTGACCTACGTGATATTCTTTTTCTTTACGACCTTCATTGTGTGTTACTAACATTTTTTCTTGTGTGTTCTTTAGAATTCTTGAAGTATTTTCGTGATCAACTTTATTATATAGAATATCAAAAGGTTTTTGGTTTGTTGTGGAATGAATGCTTTGATTGAATTCTTTTGCGGCTCTAATAATTATTTCAGAATAGTCAGTGAGATTAAATTCTTCCTTTATACAGCGAGCTAATTCTGTTAATGTTGAATGTGCCCTTTCTACTTGTCCGTTCGAGGTACTGTGTCTGGGGTCGGCGAAATGTAGAGTTAAACCACATCTTTGTGCAAAAGATTTAAATTGAGCAGAGGTGAAGCTCGGTTCATTATCAGTCATAATTACTTTGGCGTGGGGAAACTGTTGGAGTAATTCCATTACTTTATTCTCGATGTTTAGTTTATTTTGAATTTCTTTTACAACCAGGAATTTTGAATATGCGTCAATACAGGTTAAGAAAATAAGACTTTGCGCGTAATAAATGTCGATGTGTAAATTCTCTCCTTCTTTAGTTGGAATAGGAGCTTCCCCAATAGGGATTTTAATAGGATGCCGGTTGTATTTATTTTCGTTGCAAATTGTACAATTTTTTATATATTCCTTTAATTTGATATATAAATTTGGCCAATAAAATAATCTATTGATTTGTTTATAATTTTCGTCTAGTCCTCTGTGAGCACGACTATGTGTTTCTTCTATTATGATAGCCTTATCTTCATTATTTTCCACGTCTTGTAGAAATATTTTAGTATAAAGAAATTTATTGGTAAAGTTATTTTTTAATGGTAATTGGATATGATAAAGATCTTCTAAAGTGCAATGAATTCCTACCGTTATGTTTGGTTTTAGATATTCCCTTAATATTTCTATTAAGTTTTCTGGCGTATCATATTCAATTATATGTCTTGTCTTATCAAAAACATTCAATGACTCATGTATTGTATACCTCCCCTTGGTTAATAACAGTTGTTGTTGAAACTGATTTAACGGTTTTCGGGTCTCTTGTATTACATTTTCAAAACTACTTTCGGCAGAATGCTGTGTATTTTGATGTGAGTTTGATTGTTCTAAGTCGCTGTTAGTAATATTATTTATTTTTATTCGAGATAATGCGTCGGCTACGAAATTAGTTGTTCCGGGTTTATATATTATTTTCGGGGTGAAACTTTCTATAAAGGAGTACCATCTTTTCATTTCTACGTTCGGGTTTTTATCTGAGATTGTGAAAGATAAAGATTGATGGTCTGTTTGTATTTCTATACCAATTACACCATATAAGTAATTCCTGAGATTTTAGAGCCCAAACTATTGCCAACAATTCTTTTTTATTTGTGGCATAAAGTTGTTCGGTTTTATTTAAAGTTTTGGATATGAAAGTAATTGGTTTATTATCCTGTGATAAAACTGCTCCGATAGCTACATCTGATGCGTCTGTCGTTAAAGTGAATTTTTTGGTATAATCTGGTTGAACTAATTCCACTTGTGCTATTAAATTATCTTTAAGTTCTTTAAAAGCTTTAACAGCTGGGTCGTCTAACTGTATTGTAATTTTTGTGGACATTCTCCTAGAAATTTTTCCATTATCTCCTCCTAGGTATTTGGTTAAAGGTTTGGCAATTTTTGCATAATTTCGACAAATTTACGGTAATAGCCGGTGAGGCCTAGAAAACTTCGAAGTTCTCTAATGTTTTGTGGAATCGGATACTTCATAATTGTGGAGATTTTCTCAGGATCTGTTTTAATTACATTGTGAGATACTATATAACCTAGAAATGCTGTTTCTAATTTAAAGAATTTAGATTTTTCTAGAGAAATTTTCATATTTGCTTGTTGTAAAATATTTATTATTTGAATTAAATCTGTGTAATGTTGTTCAATTGTATTAGAAAAGATTATTATATCATCCATATAAACATGACAAGTTTTTCCGACTTGTTCTCTCAATATGTCATCCATTGCTCTTTGAAATATTCTAGGGGCGTTTGTTAACCCAAATGGCATACGTAAGAACTCAAATTTTCCGTTATTTATAGAGAAAGCTGTTTTTTCAATATCTGAATTTTTCATTAAAATTTGGTGGAATCCTGATTCCAGATCAATTGTTGAGAAATATTTTGACTTCCCTAAGTTAGATAATATTACAGACGGATCTTGCATCGGGTATCTGTCAGGTATTGTACTTTCATTTAATTTTTTTATAGTCAATAACTAATCGATGTTTTGGAGATCCATCTTCGTTTTGACCTTTTTTGGGCACTACTAAGACTGGTGAATTGTAGGGGCTCCTACTTGGTCTTATAATTTGTTCTTTTAGCATTCTATCGATTTCATTATTAACGAAATCTGAGACCGACATGGCATAAGGATATTGTTTGCTATATATTGCTCTGTCATTGACTGTATTTATTTCTCCTCGAATATCGGTACGAAAAGGAATTTTCAATTTTATTCATAACTTTATTTTCAAATTCTTTTATTTGATTTGAAATTATATTTAGGTTATGAATTTTTTCTTTGTCGGAAAACTCAACGACTGCGTGCTCGGTATTTGTGGATTCCAAGCTATTTGATTTAAGACTGATGGAATTAACATCGTCGGCTTGTTCAGGATTTTTCAATCCCAAACTGATATATTGTTTATTAGCGGATAAATCTACGCTGGCGTGCTCAGGATTTTCAAATCCCAAACTGATATATTGTTTATTAGCGGATAAATCTACGCTGGCGTGCTCAGGATTCATTGATCCCAAGCTATATAAACTGCCTTCAGCATTTACCGTTTCGGTTTTATAAATCTTTTGCTCATCTAAATATTTTTTAATTATATATTCTTTTAATGGAAGAATATTTTTTTCCTCAATTAAACACAAATCGTTTTTATCCTCGTCAAAATATTGGAGTTTCTCTTTATTTCCCTTATACTCCATGATTCCTTTCTCGATATCTAATTTAGCTCCAATCTTTCTTAACAAATTGAATCCAATTAATAGATCAGATTCTAAACCCTCAATTTCATAGAATAAATGTTGTTCCCCAAATATATTTATCAAATGATAATATTTTATGATTGAATATCCATGAACTGTAGATACTCTTTTGTGTATTGATAATTCCCTTTTATTCTCATAAATACCCTTTTTTATATAGCACGCGGTGGCTCCTGTGTCTATTAATATTTTGAATTGTCTTTTAGTTTTTCTGTCTACCCTTGTTATATGGGGCATTCCTCTGTAAGGTGCTGATCTAAAAAATGGCTCTCGTTGATATTATTTATTCTCATTGTTTTTTGAGCTGGCTGGTTGACTGTTCCCGTTGATTCCCGTTTTGTCGGGGGGTGTGTTTCGGACTGATTTACATGTCCTGCGCTTGTGTTATGTTTTTGCGCTGGGTATTGATTATAATTATTTCTTTGGAAATTATTATTAAAATTGTGTCGGTTATTATTATAATTCCACTGGTTGGTATTATTCCTTGGATGATTATAATTTTTAAACGGACGATTTTGAACCCTTATGGAGCCGTCTACTTCCATAGGTTCTGGTGGTGGTTGAACTTTGGAATTATTATTAAAATTCCAATTGTTATTCGCTCCGAAGTACCCGTTTTGCGACCAATTATTATTTACCCTATTTGGTGTATTATTAATCTGTCTAGAAGCAAATCTAAGGTTGTTTCCTTGATTTTTGTTTTCACTCCTAAATCCATTATACCTATTTGCAAATTGAGCTCTAAAGTTGTTAGACTCTAATTCCTGACACTTTGCCAAAGCGTTTGGCAAGTCTGGTGGGTTAAGAGAGAAGAGTGTTTCTGAGATTGAACCGTTTAATCCAGAAATAAAAATTCTTAGAGCGTTGCTCCTAATTGTTTTATTTGTTTCCTTGGTTATAAGGCTGTCCTTTCCATAAGTCATTATAGTTTTATTTATAAGTAACGTCATTTTCTTATTTACTTCGTTGTAGAATTCGGTAATGGTCATGCGTCCCTGTCTTAAGATGCTTAATTCTGATTCGAGTATATGGATTGGTCTTTTATCGTTATAGATAAAATCCAATCTAGAAAGAATTGCTTGAAAGTTTAAAACGGTACCATGGTTGGTTAGAGCATCGTGTGCTGCTCCCATGATTTTATTACGTAAAATTGTTAAAGCGATAAAATATTGTTCACTTTCAATTTTATATAGACTCATTGCGGTTTCCGCCGCTTCTCTCCAGCCTACATATTGGGTTATTTCACCTGTGAACTTTGGTAAGGATTTAATTACCTCTAATGTAGTTTCGCATTTTATGGTTCGGTCAATTGTTTGGATCTTATAGTCTTCTACCTCATTTTTGTTAGCGGTTAACTGCTCTTCTAACCCTTCAAGTTTTCTGGTTACTTCACTCAACTGTACATTTATTAATCTGTTTATTAATTCCACTGTCAGATTGCTGGCGCTGGATATCCCGCCCGCAGAAAGAGTTGATACTGAACCTCCGGTTGCCATTGTTAAATTTAAATTATCAAAACTATTTATCAAATCTTCCAGATTGTTTCAGTTAAAGTGATACTGTAATATTTAATTTTAATGTAGTATTCTCTGTGTCTTAATCTTAATTTTTTTGAATTTTATTTAAAGACTTAGTGTTGTTTCTATCTGCTCACGATACTTTCCGTGGGAGTTCTTCCTTCAGCGTAGTTGGTGGAGGGTAGGGGTCTTCCTTCAATTGGTTGGTCTTAATAATTTTTTGTTGGAGTCTTCCTTCGATTGGGTCGTCTTGATTATAATTTATTGGGGTCTTCCTTCAATTTTTTATATAGCCTTTTTTTTAAATTTGTTTGAATTTCTTTGGGTTCGTGTTGAGTTCTGAATTTTTATTATTATGTTATGTTTATTATTATTATGATCTTGTAATTTGTATTAAGTATTCAGTCCACCTTTTTATGTTAAATTCTTAATTGGATTATTGCATTTATTGATTTCCAATTAAGTTTTTTCACGATCACTTTCACATTAGTTAGGTGTCGTTGTATTGTTGTGGATGTTTTAATTTTTCCACTAAAAATATGGATTGTTGGCGGCGCGAGTTCCGTTTTATTTTTAACTTATAATCGTTAATATTTATTTAGAACTTTTGAATACGCCGCCCCACGTTGGGCGCCAATTAAAATTGTTACTCTTTATTTATTTAAAAAAATAAATTTTATTTTTTATTATTTAACATTTATTTGGTGATAAACTTTTTCACTTATACTATTACGAGACACTTTATTGGTAGCTTATATTTAGCTTCGAGCAGTTGACGATCTCGTCCCGATTCAGACTCCCGACTCTTTCAGACTGATCTTCAAATTCTAAGTCCTGATCCAATCAACCTCGGCCAGAAGCTTTTCTTTCGGAAAATTACCGAACTTTCGATAAAAGCTTTATGCTGGAAATTTTCCACTGCATTGTGAAATTCAATTATGCTGATCGATGCAGTTTTTGATTGATACGCAATAAGTCGGCCGTGATTTGGTCTCCAAGCGGAAGCTGTGTTTACGTTAAGTTTGGGTTGCTTATGTTAGCGGGTAGCTGAGTGCTGGCAAGGGCAATGACAAAAACAAAGACAAAGGAAATGCCGACGAGATTTGAGAATTGAAATTTGTTTATAGACTGTGGAAGGGAGCTATGTTCATGGGTTGGATAACTTACATACATACATTATAGATTTATAAAGTATAGCTAAAAATGTACATTTGTACTCTACTTCTTGTGACTACTTGTACTACAACTACTTGTGGAAACATTTTTTCCCTAATTCTGTGTAAACAGAATCACTATAGAATAATTTTTTTTTTTTTTTGCAAAACGCTTGTATATGTATACTTATGTACATATATACATTTATATGTATAACATGCCGGTTGCTGTGACAAATCACCAAATAACATTTGCTACTTATCTCTATGTTGTTTTTTTGTTAAATTTTGTAATTTAATACATAATTTAAAATATTTTTAATATTTCAGAATGCTGAATCCACATTGTCAAATGTTGTTTTTCTCTGCTACTTATGGTAAAGAGGTTATGGACTTTGCTCGGCTGATCGTTGCAGATCCCACAATAATAAGGTATGTATAAGTTGAATACGGACGATTTAGAACGGTGTTCCCAATTGTCCTTGAGTAAAATGCCTTAATAGAATCATTGAAACGTTTGTGTATGTGCCTGTCCTTAAATACGTTTGCTCCTATGTTTATATAACCCTTGAGATATAAGTAATTAATCCACACTTCTAAGCTAATTCTACTTAAATTACTATCCCAATTACGTTGGTAAGAGTTCACGTACAGCTGCGGTTAAAATAATAGCACTACTGCAGGTGGAAAGTTGATTTCCTAAAAAAAGGTATTGAATGTTTTTTTTTTTTAAAGTCCGATTGCATGAATAATAAGTACCATATGTTACCTCTCTAAGCAAGAAATTTTTACTCTCTCAATGTAAAGGTTCTTTTTGTTTTTGGACACTTTCTGCAAAAGCGCGCTAAATGAGGCAGTAACAAAAACAGCACTGACCACGTTTTTGCTGAATAAAATTAATAGTAGTGATTGCTCTGGGTTTTTTTTTCGACAAATTTTGAAAAAAGGAGTTGCATTAAAGGTTTTAATTGAATTTGTTCCAAAATAAGACCAAAAATTCTCTAGTTATGGGTCGCGGAAAGCATTCTACCGTGCTAATTTGATTAAAAACATGATCTGTGAAGGTAAAACTTACGCTAAAATTAAACGGTTTGTCGGTTGTTCAAACAAAATGATCCGCAACGCATTACTGTTTGTCGAAAAGAACGAAACACATGGAAGAAACCCCGTAATGTCCAAAGTGGAGATCAATTGCTTGGTTCAGCAAAGCACGAATGAGCCTTTTAAGCCGGCGACGGAACTGATGAAGGAGCTCCAGATAGCTGCAAGCGTGGAAACAGTTCTCAAACGCTTAAGACAAAACAAGCTTAATGCGTGGAGTCCCAGAAAAGTCCCGCTTTTGACTGAGAAGCATGTGGCAAAGCGAATCGAATATGCCAAGATACGCAAGTACTGGCCTGTGGAGAAGTGGCGCAACATTTTGTGGTCAGATGAGAGTAAAATCGTGTTGTTTGGTGGTAAAGGCTCCCGGTCTTATGTTCGGCGTCCACCACGAACTGAATATAATCCTCGCTTCATTTTTAAGACGGTAAAGCACGGGGGATCAAACATCATGGTACTATGATACTATGGTATGCCGGGGAAGAAATGCCGTTGGTTTGGATATTTCAACAGGATAACGACCCAAAACCCACGAGCAAGAAAGCTCGAAAGTGGTTTGAGCAGAAATCGATCCGAGTAATGAAATGGCCTGCTCAGTCACCCGACTTGAATCCTATCGAAAACCTTTGGGGGGACGTGAAAAAAAAGGTTTCTGAAGCTAAACCCAATAATAACGATGAACTTTGGGGTGTGTGAGCAAAATTCCTCAAAAACTGCCAGGACATGGTGGACTCCATGCCAAGACGATGCGCAGCTGTCATTGCCCACAAAGGTCACGCAACCAAATATTAAGATTCTTTAAACATAGTTCATAATATATTATCCATTTGTTGAATTCTTTTATTATTTTTTTATTGAGTTAGCAAACTACGAGAAACAGTGCTATTTTTGTTACCGCCTAAATGTGAAGGTTTTTTTTTGTTTTTGTTTTACCAATTATTTTTAAAATATCCATTAGATCAGTTTCTAATTTTGTTATTTCGATTGAAAATCGTTGTACTATTTAAGCCAAGTGAGTAAACTGATGAAAAAGGGCCAGAAAATACAGAAACGCTGGGACAAACAAGAAATGTGCTTATGGTGCTATTATTGTTACCGCAACTGTAAGCTTAGACTGCTGCAATCAGGATCTATTGACCGTTTTCGAAACATTTGCATGGGAAGAGTAGAACGGGTATAGCTGTAAAAGATTTTATATTTTTCTAGCAAAGAATTAAATGTTTGGTACTTAAACTGCAAACCGTTATCATATACTATGACTTCCGGCGTACCAAAACAATGGAAAATATTCTCTTTTAAGTAAATTTTCGAATCAGTTTTAATAAGGGAAATTTTGAAAGCTGATCTAACACCACAAAGATCCCAGAAAATCAACAAACTATTTTTGAAAGAAAGGTCCCGTGGTCCCGTGTGACACATCGGCGGTCTCATATCTGAATGAACTCCTTGACGACCGTAACCATGTTGGGCCAATAGAAATAGCGTCTAGAAAGAGACCTGCAGGATACGGAAGGACGAGCAGTGCAAGTGAAGAGTAATCCTTGGAGTGCAGGGGCAAGGACATGGCGTGTCTAAAAGGGTCAATGTAGTCCTAGTCCGAGCGTTGCCTCGTACGTGTGTGATACACCCTGCCCCATAACACCCTAAACCCGTTCCAGCCGGTAGAAGGCCCTGCAATAATTAATAGCACCTCGAGATGGCGTTTGAACGAATTGGATATGACCAATAAATCTTGTATATAGTAAAGTATATAAAAACTTTATTACGTATGCGTAGAATTAGCTTGCTTGTGTGAGTACAAACAATAGACGAGAACGTGTATATGTGTGCGTGTTGGGCTAGAAGACAATTTTCGGGCCTAAATTAATTCTGACCCAGCAACGAAATTACATATTTGTGGAGTTTTGGCCAATTTTGATAAATTAAAATAATGAAAAATTCACGCCGTCACTTATAATTTTAAAGTTTTTCAATATTCGTTTGCTAAAATCGCCCCTCGAATTAGCTACCATTTACATATTTATATTTTCACTGCTGGTCTTAGGTTAGACGCACCTTAAATTGCATACAACTTTGCTTCATATTTATTAATCAAAGGACGATAGAATAGAAATGGATATGCAAAAAATTTCTTATTTAATGATTCTATTAATATAATATTCTAACATTTTATTAAAGCTAGTTAAAATAAGGCGAATTTTTCTTGGTCATTAGAATAGACGCACGTTGGCTTTTTAATTTTTATAGGAAAAGTATTTGGATTCAAAATTAAATTATTATTTGGCGATACTATTTGATTTATTTGCAATAAAAAAATAATTTCAGTAATGAGTACGGCCTCCTTTGTTAGTTATAACTTCATAAATCCGGTCCTTCATAGGATGATTCAAGGAATCTATGTAGTTCAAGGAAATCTCTCTCCAAGCACGTTTAATAGCTGCAGTTAACGTTTCCTTATCTTCGTATTACTTTCCTCCTTCGTATACTTTCCGTGTTAGCCAGCCCCAAGCATTTTCAATTACGTTAACATCTGGAGAATATGGTGGCCAGGTTATGACAATTACGTTTTGACTCGAAATAAAAGACTATACTACTCGAGAATTATGAATAGGAGCATTGTCTCGCTGAAAAATCTAAGGAATTGGTCCAAAAAGAGCATTTAATTTTGGAAAAATGGACTCCAACAATGTTTTGAAGCGATCGCAGTTTATTTTTTGATCAATAAAAATCAAGTCAATGGTTCCATAAAATGTGATAGCACCCGACACCATTATTCCCACTTTTCGGCTATGGTGGCGACTTAAATATAGCTCATCTTTCCGCAAATCGTGATAATAATATTGAAATCCATCATTTCCAAATCCAAATTTTTATAACTACTGAGATTTAAATTGCCATGCTTTTCTTCCAACTCAAAATTGCGCACTTTTTAAAAATATCAAATTGGAATATAATAAAAAAATTAAATAATTAAACTGTATCATTTACATACATTATTATTAAGTCAAATAAATATACTAAATAATTAAAGCAATCCAAAGGAAATTATTATTACCACTGTAATTTAAAACATTTATTTTCCAAAAAGAAGTCATTACATTGAGAAAAAAAAATTCATAAAAATTATGCGTTGTAGAAAATAAAAAATTTATAAATAAATAAAAATGTGAAAACTGTTTATTGCAAAAGTCATATCTTGAGGCACGAAGTGCGGACACAAGCACTCAACAATCATTGCCTTATTATTATATTTTTCAAACGTCGCAAGCTGAATACTCTAATGACAAATATTCTAATATTAATATTTTTTGAAATTTATTTTGTGATATTATGTACATAGATTCGGCTATTAATGTTTCTAAGCTATATTTAAATAATAATAACGTTAAGGCAATGAAAAACAAGAATTTTTTAAGTCAAAGAACTCCTGGGATGAAGGGCATATTTTGTCAAATTGTCGGCTGTCACAGTGCGCTTAGAAATGAGCTGTTCGCTGTAGAGTTCTCCGCTCTCTCGGTCTTGAACAAAAATTCTAGAGAGCCTGGAGCCACCTCTAGAGCCACGCCAAAAAAATCGTGTGCAAACAAATCGTATGGCGTTACGTATCTTGTTATTCTAGCGTATTTGGTTAAACCAAAGGGCATAACCACGAACTCATAAAGCGGACGACCAGGGACTGTAAATGTTGTTTTATCGCGTGAGTTTGCATCAAGATTGGCTAAGATAGATAAGATAAGATACATATCTTTTAGATCAAGACTTCTTATGTATTCTGCTTTTGGTAATCTACTTATTATGCCATCGATCAACGGCATGGGGTAGACATCTTGCAATGTAACCGCGATTACCTTCCTACTATCGATACACAACCTGACCTCTCCTGGTTTTCTGACCAAAACGACCGGACTAGACCATGAACTGCTTGACTTTTGAATAACTCCAATCATTCGATCAAGCTCATCATACGTAAGCTTCTCTGTTGCTGGCGAGACTAAATAGTATTGCTGCTTTAAAGGCTTTGCGTCGGGTACATCAATAACATGTGAAATAATAAAGTTCGACTTAGTCCTTGTTTCAAAAATGAAGGAAATAAATTCATTGATTTCTGTAAGAGTTGCTGTTGATCAGGTGTTAGTGATCTAGGTTAAGGTTTTTGTCTTTAAATGTAGAGGTCACAAATCAAAAATTGTCCAAAAGTCTATTCCGAGGTAGAAATCTCCAGCCAACGATGGAACCATGTAGAGACGAATGGTTTACGTTTCCTCTTCCACTTCGTAGAGACTCCACCAAGAAGGTTTTGGCTCAGTTCTTACTTTGGAGGTCATTGACTTATATTGTAGACAACTAAGAAGAAGTTCAGAGGCAATACAACAATCCTATACAACTGACACGAAGCTTAAGTGTCGATTAACCCAACCACGGTTTTGTTAAATAATACCTGGGGATAACTTGGGCATGAGGGCAAACGTCATGATTAAATCCTTTTATGAAGGATAAGATTTTCAATTGTTTAATTGTCCACGGCTGAGCATAAATCTTTCCAGTGTACTTGAGATACACTCTTATGAAACCAAAAGCCAAAACCATTCACTAGCGATTTCCTCAAAAAGGTTACTGACATATTGGCCTGTAAATTGTCCGCCTACAGTTTGCTTTGTTAAAGCTTCCACGCGATATATGAAATCTTCTATAGACATGTCGGACTTCCTAGAGAATCTTAGTTTCCAATTAGTCATATTCAATTAAACATTCAGAACGAATGTCTACAGATGCTAAACCCACACTAAAATGGTTTCCCGCGTGACTAGACCCATGACCTGGACTTCGAGCATCGCTAGGCACTGTAAACCAGCACTGTGGCTGATTTTTTTGTTGCTCTCTTTCAGTAATAATACTGCCTGAATCTATGTTCGGCTCGGAATTCAATCGAAGACCATCTGAAATAGCTTTACTAATATATTGGTTTCCTCGGACATGCTACTTGACAGAAGGCGTGTTTTTTCTTCATACCTTCTGAGAATTTCAGCTATAGCTGCCCTAGAGATTACTGACGTTTGGGATAAATTAGCTTCCTCGGAATCAGCCATATTGACTTGACATATATTTTCAGACCGCTTTCTTTGGGATCGGGTTTGCAGAGATTGGGGAACAGATGGCATTCGAAAGTTTGAGGCCGTTGGTTTAAGATTTTTTGACGATGCTGACCTGCTTTCACTAATATCTTCGTGACAAACTGGCCACTCCTTTCTTGTGCCAAACTCTGGTGTTGAAGCACGCGCGTTGATAATTATGACCACAGTTTGTTGCTAATAGCTGCGCTTGATTAACAATAATTTCGCCACAGACATAACAATGCTTTCCTATTATTTCTGGATGTGACCTCGTGTATGTCAAAACAAAAAAAACTACTCTTTTAAAAATTTAATTCAACAACAACGGTATGAGAGTCATGGGAGTCCTGGGGTCATTTCAGAACCGGAAAATATGAAAACCAGGCTCAAATATATTTGGATTAGTGATCATCCATGGTAATAATTATTTGGCTTGAAATGTTTTAGGAAAGGAATAGTATTAAATACACCATCGTGTAGAGAAATTTATGGACTGGGTGCAAATAATTTTTCCACTAATCTAGTACTCAACATAACTTACCCCACGGAGACGAGTGTGTGATAATAATAACAACAAGACACGCCGGCGTTATTACTATTAAAATATATAACTCCTCCATCGGGTCTTATTCAAAACGCAAGAGCTTTAAGAAATAAGATGTAAGACCGAGAAATCTATAACATAAAAGAATAACTTAGATCCATGACATAGCTTCGATTGCTAATAAAAAAAGGATGAGGTGTGGGATACTTAGGGCAACCCCATACGTTCCAACGAAAAAGGTCACATGTTTCAATTACAAATTATAGTTACAATTTTAATATGTATCTGTATATGTCGATCCAAAGTCTGTAGAGACTCCCCGCTACAAGACTCTGTTTCCTCAACGAAACGCTTTCTGGCACGTGACATGACTATCCCTCTTTATTTCATCACCAAGAATGACCAAACCCAAGCGTTTCCCTTTCTCATTCTCTTTTATACACCACTACACAGACGCACTGTGGTGAGTTTTACCGGACTCTAGCCGTCCCATTCATGGCCATGCCAGACTTTGACAGAAACTATTTATGCCTCACTTTATGAATACAGAAGAAATACCCAAACAAAACAATAGGCCCAGCTTTTAGAAAATATAAAATGTACGTTATAATGACCTACACACGGCCCCGTGTGTTTACAGTTTGTAGATAACTCAAAATACATTTTTTTATGTTTTTTTTAAGAACATCAACAAACATCTTAAATCTTAAACCATTTTGATATACTGCTCTTTCTTAGAATAATTACATTTCATATTAATTATTCGTAGTCAATATTTCGTTTTTCTAGATCACAGTTATCATTAAACCGCCAACTCATATAGCACACAGTTATCATTAAACCGGCCAACTCACATGGCACACAGTTATCATTATACCGGCCAACATATATGGCACACAGCTATCATTAATCAGGCCAAGTAACTTAATACTTCCGATCACTCTCAAGATCCCAACTAAACTACGACAAATGGCGAACTTGGGCACCCATATGTGCGGAGAGCCGAGCCGTACTATCCGAAAATGATCTAGAAGCTTACATTTTCTTATTAATCAATTTCAAAGTCGCAGCCCTCACTGGCTCGACCTTTGTCACTTTCATTACCACAACGACAATTTTCAATGTCGCAGCCCTCATTGGCTCGACCTGGGCCATCTTTATGATCACCTTGATCATCTTCAAACTCTTTGGCAAGAGTCTCAGGCATTCTTCGCAAAAATTCATGGGAATATTTATATGTGGGATTATTATTCAAAGCTTTAAGTTTGTACCGATCACCCTGTAATGTTTCAACTACCAAGAATGGACCTCTAAATTTGGCATCTAATTTGGAGAAACTACGGCCTTGATCAGCAAGTAAACAAGAAGGGACACCAAATAATGATACTAGGGATCTCACAGCCTTAATGCAACTATCTGTATCCAACTTTATTGTGTGGGAAAAGTAAACAAATATAGTAAATGCATCTATCATCACAATCACGTATTCCTTTTGGAAATGTTTACCGCTAAGCTTCCCTGTTATGACAATTTGTACGGTATGCCATAGTTTATCGATCTTTGGAATCGGATACAATTCAGCTTGTATTTTGCCAGATGGTTTCGACAGTCTACAAATTTACAAAAATATTACAACATATTCTCAAACCAATAGTACTCATACATTTTTTCAAGTTTTCTTTTTCAATGGCTTCATGTACGATATTAACGGCAGACCACCTTATCGACTTTGGTATAATAGGAAGGCAAGTGGTTTTCCCGTTCTTTGAATCTTTCTTTCATGACCGCAACTCGTTAGTTCGTTATTACGCAACTTAGAAACCATAGACGATACCTGTTAATCTTTTTGCTGTTCGGCTAGTAACCAATTGTCAAAGATCTCTGTCAAATTAATGTTTTTCAACTATATTGATAGGCTTTAAATTGCCTTCAAGTATAAGATTACGAGGAAGAAAATCAACGTGAGCCATACCATCAAAATCGAAGGTCTGCATGTAAGACCACCAGCGATGGACTCTAGGAGTCAACTCGACTTAAGTAAGGGAAGCATTAAGTGAATTACAATCTGTCAGCACTGTAAAATGTCGTCCATGTAAATAATGGCGAAAATACTTTATAGAGTAATAAACAGCCAACGTCTCCAACTCGTACAACAACCTGCGATCGTCAAGCAATTCTAGGGTCCGCAAAAGTTTTTAGCTGCTTTCATTTCTAATCATATGATGATACCCGTTACTCAACTAGTGTGATTACGAACGAGAAATTTAATCATTTCGATAGATATTGGGGAATAAAATGGGAAACAATTCAAAAGTGTTAGCATGACCGGTTTGGCGGCCTTAGGGCGTTAGAGTTGGCGTGGAAAAAAGTTTTTTAGCAAGTCGCAACTAATAAAATTATGAAAAGTTTTTCAAAAATGTGGGATGTGCTGTTTTGGGCGGTTTCAGGGCATAAGAGTGGGTGTGGCATAAGTACAAGACAAGTTTATTTACAAGTTTTATTAAAGTATGAAAAAATATCGAACAATTTTTCAAAAATGTGTGCTTGGCAGTTTTGGGCGATTTGATTGCGTGTTATTGTTAAGTGTTAAAGGAACTTGACATTTACGGTTGTTCCATTTTCCAAAATTTCAAGTTTTAATGCTTCTCAATAATGCATTCCTTTATTTTCCTTAAAATTGCCAACGAGATTTGACGGATTGTTGTGTTACTTTTGAGCGACCTCTTAGTTCGAGGGATATATGCAATTTTCATTTGGTCCCTAATGGTGATATATTATAGATTTGCTAAATTTTGATAGAACATATTGACATTTTCAACGTAGATAACAAACAGTTTAAATTTAGATGGAGGCCCTATTTACAAAAAAACATAATTTTTCCTTCCGTGAATGAAGGAAAACTACGTAACTTTCGTTATAGATCGAATGTTCAATTTGTGTGTGGGGCGACTATCTGACTGTTGTTTTCCTTTTCAGTGTTATGTGAACTTAGAATTTTCCACTTTAATAAAAATATTTTTCTTGTATTTAAATGTGTTTTTTAGATTAATGCGTGAAGAGGAATCACTTGAAAACATAAAGCAATATTATGTTAAGTGTAAAAATGAAGAAGGAAAATATAATGCGATTCAAAATATTTACGGTTGCATTAGCGTTGGCCAAGCTATAATATTTTGCCATGTAAGTATAAGTATAAACCCATGGAATTCTTTCTAAATAGATCAATTTTATAAGATTGCAATAAACTTTAGACCTTCCATACATAAAAATTTATATATGTAGGTATAATAAAGTAAGTTTTTGAAAACAAGTACTAACGAATATTTTCATTATCTAAGCTTATCTAAGCGTGATAATTGAGTAACGCTGAGTAACGCGGAATGTATGTTTTCAAACGATATATCAAACAGAGTATCGGCTTTATAATTCATGTATTTTTTTTTATTTTCGTTATATAAAACGCCCTCTCTAATACAAAACGCCCAAAACGCACGCACACACTTTAAAACAATGTTAAAATTTAGTCTAATTTTATTCCCCAATATCTATCGATACCACAGAAAATTTATGAAATTTCGTGTTCGCATTTCCAGTTAAGTACCGGGTATCTGATAGTCGGGAAAGTCGACTATAGCATTCTCTTTTAGTTTATATGTATCTAAACTATTTAAATTGGTAAAAGAAATGGAACTGTAATATTTGCCAATTATGACCCTAGAAGTTATTGGCTGTTCTACGGCAAACTTTCAGAACTTATCCTATCCACACAGGTTAAAAATAACTTTTTACTTTTGATATTATACCCAATTCCTGCTTCTTGGGGTACCTGTTGTACTTAGCCTTGGTGCATGTCTTGAAAATTATACCTTCGTTGGCGAGTTTTTGACATATTTGGAATATATTTATCCTCAAGGACTTTTTTAACACTTTCCAGGGGCGGGGTTGTGCTCGCATGTAATAATTTTCCTCTGCTTATTAGCATCCGTGATATCTATTTTGGTAACTAGGAATTCCGTCACTAAGGCATGCTGGATGCAAGTTATCCAACCCATAAACATAGCACCCTTCCACAGTTTAAAAACAAATTTCAATTCTCAATCTCCTCCGCATTTCCTTTGTCTTTGTTTTTGTCTTTGCCTTTGCCAGCACTTAGCTACCCGCTAATATAAGCAACCCAAACTTAACGTAAACACAGCTTACGCTTGGAGACCAAACCACGGCCAACTTATTGCGCATCAATCAAAAACTGCATCGATCAGCATAATTGAATTTCACAATGCAGTGGAATAATTTCAGCATAAAGCTTTTATCGAAAGTTCAGAAAGTTTCCAAAGAAAAGCTTCTGGCCGTGGTTGATTGGATTAGGACATCGAATTTTAAGATCAGTCTGATTCGGGAGGATTGAAAGGACGTCTTACAAATGAACTACTAGATAAGAATAAGTGTCTTGTAATAAGTTATAAGTTAACAAGCTTAACACCAATAAATTTATTAAAATTAAAAAAAAAAAATTATTTTTTTAAATAATTTATACCACAACAAAGTTAATTTGCATGCATGTGTGCTAGGTTGCACTTAATGGCGGTCACAACATCTACGATTACAGCTTCATGAATAGATCAGAACAGAGATTATTTCAAAGTGGATAATGTGTCGGTTTTTGGCACCGAAAACTATAAAATGTCGCAGTGAGGGCAGGGCTGGCTTACTTCTTCCAGGACTGTAGACTGTAGTTTCGACCGTGTTGGACAAAGACTGTTCACTGTGCAAATTGGCTGCGTCAGAATGGTGTTCGGGTTCCAACAAATTTACCGTTCCAGGCCTAAAAAACACTTAGGCGACGTGTTCTTCGATGAATGCTTTCCATCGTTTAATTTTAGCATTTTAATTCTGTTCGGACACAGCAAAGGTGCTTATGGTCCGTAAAAAATAATTTTTTTAATACTTCCAATTGAAAATACTACATACCCCTAATATTAAATCATTGTAGATCTAACTATGTGTTGCAGAGTTACAGAGTATTTACCTCTGACTATAATAGACTTTATTATAATCTTGACTCTCTGCCGCTCTTAAAGCAATCAAAAACTTTTTAAATACATAATTAGATCTTACTAATATTTATATATATTCTACTTTTTAAACTTGATAAACTAGATTCGTTGAATAGTATGTAACAGTCAGAAGGAAGCGTTTTCGACTATAATAAGTATATATATATTCTTGATCTGGATCAATAGCCGAGTCTATTTAGCCATGTCCGTCTGTCTGTATGAACATGGAGAACTCAGGAACTATAAAAGCTAGTTGAGATTCAGCATCTAGCCATGATGCCACGCCCACAAACCGCCCGAAACTGCCACGCCCACACTTTTAAACCAATCTTCAATTTTTTTTTTTTAATTTTATTTCCATCGATTTGCCCCTTTAGGGGCTTTGCATAATTTTATGCAGCTTCAGTATCAAGGATTTTTTTAGTTCTCCCCGCCAGCCTTCGTTAACGATGGGCAAGCGGGACGACCGTCCTGTAAAAAAAAAATAAGGTCATCGGAGTCCAGTGAGTCACTGTCGTCTTCAATCGTTTGTTTCAGGGTGGAACAAGATGTTAAAAAAATGTTACGCCTTTTGTACATTGTAATCAGCAGATAAGCTGTTTAGCTGGCAGTTTAGATACGAGCTTCGCTGACTGGTTGGCAATACCTTTACTTGTACATGGTAGAAAGCATGGCCTCTCGTGTTTGCTTTTTAACATATCAGCATTTAGTTACTAAACCAATCTATTATAATCTATTTAATAAAAACATGTCTTATCTTTTTGTTATAGACACGAAGAACTGCTGCTTGGCTTGCAGCAAAAATGACGTCGGATGGTCATTCTGTTGCTGTTCTTACCGGGGATTTAACAGTAGTGCAAAGACTTGATGTCTTAGATCGTTTCCGTTCAGGACTTGAAAAGGTGCTTATCACTACAAATATTTTATCAAGAGGTATATGATCCAAAATTGTACGATATGTATATTTACTACTTATCTCACCGTATTTTTAGGCATTGATATTGAACAAGTTACAATTGTAGTCAATTTCGATTTGCCCGTAGACGTTGATGGAAAGGCTGACTGTGAAACTTATTTACATCGGATAGGACGGACTGGAAGGTTTGGTAAGAAAACAAAGTTAGTTTTTATACCTGTTCGTTGTAGAGTGAAAGGATATACTAGATTTTTTAAAAGGTATGTAAATGGCAAAAGAAAGCTTTTCCGACCATATAAAGTATATATATTCTTGATCAGGATCAATAGCAGATAAATGGCGATGTCCGTATGAACGTCAAGATCTCAGGAACTATAAAAGCTAGTAGGTTGCTTGATGATATTTTTCATATTTCATACGTGTTACTCTGTTTTCCTCACAAAAATTCACCTTTCCGTTTGCTACACTTAGGAAAAATAATAAGAATAAGTCTTAGTTATGGCCAGTCAGCAATAATAGTATTAACGTGACGTGGACTCCACAACTAATTCTGAGCACAAAAATTTTGGAAGCATGAAACTGAAACGGAAAATTTATAAGAAAGAACTGAAGATATTAATTTGCGAGTCTTAATGACACGTTATCTTATTTATTATTATTCTTAACTAAACTGTAACGTGTAACGAAATAAATTGATGTACTTGCGGGTGCACGCTTTAGAATCCGGCTCTAGCTCATGGGGTTGGGTGTGCTGGTCTTACTTGTACAGATACCCTTTTGCTACAGACATTAATGAATAAGATGAAGAATTGAGAGTGCTTGCAACAACAGAATAGAGGTACTAGTATATAAAATCGGAGGAAGAAAATTAATATATTCGGAAGGAGACAGTTCTAGAAGAGGAGGAAAAGCTTGAGAATTTGCGAAACACCGGTGTAATTGCTAATCCTACCTATGACCACTTTCCTTAAGAGCATGCCGATTTCAGCATTTAAGTTTTTATAAATTAATTTTTTTGCATTCATAATAATAAGTACATAATAAATTAAATAAGTACATAAATGAATTCAAACTAAAGTAAGTTTATGAAATATAGGGCAATGGGTTTTTGTTTTTGTCTTAAATTCGAAAAAAATTGTTTTTAATTATTCAAGAAAGTTATAATAAGATTGGTGCGAAGAGCACTAGTTGCTAAATATATTTTAGAGGAGGAACAAATTATTTATTTAAATTTTTCTCATAATTTAGTTTTTCAGTGTAGATATCTTCTCTATATTCTAGTTCCATGAATTATTATTAGTTTTCTTAAATCACTTTCTTTAATCGATAAAGGGGAAAAAAACTGTAAGAGAGAGAGTAGGTTGCGAGTAAATTTGGTTAAATTTTTTTCCCCTTTTATATTTAATTGTTTACTTCCGCAACACCAATGAATTGTTCGTCTTGTCGAATTCGAATTTTTCCCTTTTCTTTTAACTCATATGGAAAGCAAAGTTCAAAAATAATTTTAAAAAAATTTGTAAATTTATTTACCTAGCTTTTTAGCTTCCATCATTTTTGCCGGTGTATAATTGGAAAATAAATTTTTTTTCGCTATTAAATTGATATCTCTTCGTAATTTCTCTCAGTGTATTTCTTCGGTAATTTCCCACTTAAATTTCTTTATGTAAGTAAAACTCACTCAAATTTTTTAATCCTCTACGATAGATCAATCTCCCGTCGCAGATAAACTGAAATGAAAACGTGTGATTTTCCACGAATACTTTAAAAATGTACGAACACACAGATACTCTCACTCTAATTTCGAATCAAACGACTTTAAACATATTTTTTTTCCAAATTAAACCCAAAAGTTTAAACGCGCACTCTTTGAAAATGTACTCATCTTGGAAAAATAATTAGATTAGGTTGGCTTATATAATATAAAAAATATTTAATACTAAAAGGAATTCAATTTAAATAAAATACAAAAATACGAATGTGAGGTAAACTAAGCCTACTCCTCGGGTACATATTTTTATAACTTATTGTAAAACCATATAATATATAAATTAAAATATAACTTCGTTTCTCTCAGTGCAGAATGGCGGTTCTGTGATTTTTAATTCTTATAGGTACGGTTAGGTCAAGCATTTTTATATATATTTTACATTTTTATATGTTCACTCCATCAGGAACTTCTCACTGTGTATTCTTGTCTCCTAACCCGGCTATTATCCCCGCGCGCTTAACCTTACTTTGGGGTTCTATTTTAATTAGACATTCTGGCAATTAATTTAAATACAGATAGCAGGGTCTCGATTTATTGGTGGCTGCAGTCCCGCCGCGGTTGCTTCTCTTCTCCGGCCACATGATGGGAAGGGCGCTCCCCTAGACGGCCTGACTCGGTTCTTTTCTCTCTTTCTGCCCGCCTAAAAAGTTAGAGCCTTCGCGTCAACTAACAGATCACTTTTCCCCCAATATTCACTATCCTGTGGCTGCACCAGTCGAAACTTGTGGTCAGGGCGATGGCGATGGATTTACAGATTAAATTTCTGCTCTAATAATATATTAAGCATTAAAAAATTTCCACGCACGCAGGTTATAATTTTGCAAAAACACGAATTTATCACGACTTGACTCCACTACTATTTTATTAGAAAATAAATAAAACGGAAACTCAAGCCGGGTCTAGGCCATCCGCGGAAATCACGATGAGCTGAAATTCACTCTATTTACGATAACCAAATTATCCCAAAACTTTGCAAGGGCAGCTGATAAGGGTTTCATCTCGACTAGTATATTCCCGATGCATAATACTGCATTTAATATTACTTTAAATTAGAATCCCACAGGTAAGCTCAAGCTTCCTAAAGATTGCCTATCAGGAGGTTTCACATTAATCTAAAATATCAGCTTAAGTCGGCAATACAAAACCCCCCGCTACACTCAGACTAGGGTACTCTAAAGAAGGCACCTTTATGTTGAATATCCTTGGCATGATATGTACGCACAACTCTTCCTTGGAGGTCTTCCAGCTCGTACTACGAGTTTCCGATCGTCTAACGAGCTCGATATTTAACGAACGTAGGTTCGAACTTGGCGTTATAACTTGCTTGAAAGCAGCTTTGCTCGAGTAATAAAAATGTATAAAATAAATAAAAATATGAAAACAGTTTGTTGCAAAAGTCATATCTTGAGGCACGAGGTGCGGACACAAGCACTCAACAATCATTGCCTTATTAATTTTTCACACGTCGCACGGTAAATACTCTAATGACAAATATTCTAATATAGACATTTGTGAAATTTATTTTGGTATATTATGTAAATAGATTCGGTTATTTCTAAGCTATATTTGAATAATAATAACGTTAAGGCAATGCAAAACAAGAATTTTTCACATGGTGCCAATTGAACAAAAATAATATACCACTAGAGCCACGCCGAAAAAATCGTGTGCCAAAATATCGTATGGTAATATAAAGATATGATCAGTGAAATCAGCCAGTGAGTGTGTGTCCGTTCGACATGGATTCAACGCAAGTAAAGAGCGATTGTCGGAGCAGGGTCAGTGGTCGGCGCAGGTGGTCCCATGAAGACCGTTAGCTTAACCTAGAGGAAGATACAGCCTGCCCCATAGCATGCTAATCTCCTTCAAGGGCGTGTCGTGGTTAAACGGGACAGTGAAGTCAGTGGTCGGCACAGGGGGTCCCAGGAGGAGCGTTGGCTTAGCCGCACGGGGTCCATTGTTAAGAACAACGCAGGAAAGACAAAGAAGGAGCAACATGGCGCGGCAGATGGCGATCGCCGAATGAATCCATTGTCGAAGTATCGGCCAATAAAGCTTTTTTAAAATGAAACTCTGTCCTTGGTTGGCCAATCACACAAATCCTTAATTTGGTCGGACGAACACACAAACTCTCTGAGCTAGCCGCTGCAACTCGTAGCGAGCAGAACCGAAAAAAACAGTTCGTTACAGTTCGCTCCTCATTCGCACCACCTTTGAGGTCAATTATATCACCATGTCATGTCAGATGAACAACCACTCACCTTTTGGAGCTAACTTCCTTCGTAAGTTAGGGCTGCAAAATTAATCTTCAAACTGATGTCATCTACACTGACTTTAGTAAAGCATATGACTCTGTCAATCATTTTCTTCTAGTAAGGAAACTTGATTTATTAGGTTTCCCTGTTAATCTTTTAAATTGGATTTCCTCGTTCTTGTTATTACAACGGAGCCACCTTGGTCCGCTTCTTTTTACCTTATTTATTAACGACCTTCCTTTAGTTATAAAACATTAGCGTGTAATTATGTACATATGTACTCGGAATTCATGCTTTTTTTTACGGCATTGAAACCCATCACCCCACCCAAAGATTTATTTAGTATATCTATTCGTTTTCAACCAACTACAAGTCTACTTACCCAATATTAAATACAATTTATAATATAAGATATTGAATTTAATTACTTTTTAAATTTCACTTTATTTACAAAAAAATTTTAGGTGCCCTATATCCGAAGAAAAATCAGCCCAGTTCAGTATTTAAATTTTTGTATTCATGTTAGTGACTAATAATTAATAAAAATATTTATAATAACTAATAAAACTACTGTAGGTTAAGAAAACATTTCTTATTATGTAAATTCAAAAAAAAAAATTATAAAAAACAATAATTATAATTCTAAAAAAGGAACAAATAATTTTTTTAAATTTTCTCATATATCGGTTTTTAGTTTTTTTCAGTGTTGTTCTTTTTCACTATTTCTATTATTATTTGCGTTGTTGCGAGTAAATTCGGTTAAATTTTAATAAATATTTAATTGTTTGCTTCCGCAATATCATTAGGGTCCAATAAATTTGTTCGCAGTGTATTCATTAAATCATGTGGTTTAAATCAAAGTTCTAAAATAAATTTAAAAAAATGTTTAATTTATTTACATTTGTCTATTTAGTATCCATGATTTTTCCCGGTGTATGATTGGAAAACAAAATTTTTTTTGTAATTGTTTTGACTTCTCTTCGTAATTTTTCGTTTGTCATTTCCAACATAAATTTTTTATGTAAATAAAACTCACTCAAATTTGTATTCCTCGGCGAAAGATCGATCTCCCGGCGCAGATGAGCTAACATAAAAGCGTGGCACTCCCACGAATACTTTGAAAATATATGAACATACAAATACTTTCACTCGAATTTCGAAACAAATCGACATTACATAAACTTTTTCTTCCCAAATTTAACCCGAAAATTTAAGCGCGCACTCTCTGAAACTGTTTTTATCTTAGGAAAAACAATTAAAATAAGTTAGATTAAATAATATAAAATATATTAAATACTTAAAAAAGTAAATTTAAATAAAATTAAGAATACAAAGATGATGTAAAGTATGTCTCCTTCTCGGGTACACATTTTTATGAATTATTGTAAAAGATATTAATATAAAAATAAATTTATAAAGAATATGTTTCTCAGCGCAGATTCGCAGTTAGGTAATTTTTCTCCGATGTAGGGTTAGATCAAACACAATTTATCAAGCATTTTATATATATTTTTGATTTTTCATATGTTTACTTCATCAGACAGTTTTTCCAGTGTATTCTTGTCTCCTAACCCTGATATTTTTGTCCGCGTGCTTAACCTTACTTTGGGCTCTTTTTTTATTAATACATATTTCTAGCAATTAAATTAAATACAGATCACAGGGTCTAAATTTTGTTTTTCGGCTGCTGTCCCGCTGCGGTTGCTTCTCTAGGCTTCAGTTTCTCGATGGAAAGGGGTGATCCACGGGTGCTCCACGACTATTTTATTAGAAAATAAATAAAACGGAAACTCAAGCCGGGGTCTAGGCCATTATCGGAAATCACGATCAGCTGAAAGTCACTCTATTTACGATAGCCAAATTATCCCAAAACTTTCCGGGTGCAGCTGATGAAGAGTTGCACCTCGTCTAGTATATTCCCGATGCATAATACTGTATTTAATATGACCCTAAATTAGAATCCCGAAGCTAAGCTCAAGACTCCTAAAGTTCGTCTATCAGGAGCTTTTACAGTGTTCTAACATAACAGCTTCAGTCGCCACTACAAGACCCATCGGTTACTCTCATACTTTGGTATTCATGAAGACACCCTAGGGAGAGACCTACTGAAGGCACCTTATTGCCGAATATCCTTGCCATGATATGTACCCACAATTTGTCTTTGGAGGTCTTCCAGCTCGTAATAAGAGTTGTCTATCTTCTTTTGGATTTGAGATTTCACGAAAGTAAGTCCAAACATGACGTTATAACTTTTTTGAAAACAGCTTTGCTTGAAATTACGCTGATAATCATCTTGGAGATTACATCGTTTCTCGTTCTCGTCGTGCTTAATTCGGATGTGGTCAGCAGCTTGCTTCCGCATTATCTTGATAGAATCGTGCCTGTCGAACTTCAGAGAATGATCGTCAAAAAGACGTCGACCCTGAAGTGATCATGTGCTGTCCAAATTCCATATAATAAGGACTTTTACCAATACTAGAATGTACTGCAGACCTTAATGCACAACATATTCGGCTAAGGAATTCATCCCAATCCTTCTGGTCGAGGCGTAGATATGCCCTGATTGCAGCAATTACCGATCAGCAATTACCGACCAGTTTACACGCTCAGAAGCGTTTGCCTGCGGCGATTGAACAGCGGTCAACTGCTCCATCAGTTCCTAGAACTTTCTAGCTCGAAATTGAGAACAGTTATCTGACAGAATCACTTCGGGGACTCCAAAATTCATGTCTTCGTTTACTCGAGACAATATATCCGGGGCAACATTTAAAAGAACCCTTCAATCTTAAAATTTAATCTTTGCAAAGCCAATGCCCATCGCGCTTGTCATGAATTTAAGTCATGATTGGACATTAACCACTTAAGCGACGCATGGCCAGTTATTATCTCTGAAGTTCTTAAGAGCCACTATAGCGGCCAAATATTCCTGCTCTGTGACTGTGTAATTGCGTTGAGCTTTGTTGAGTTTTTTTGATACAAATGCGATAGGACGCTCGTCGCCCTTTTCCGATAATTGCACCAACACCGCCCCTACGCCTGACTTACTGGCGTCGCACTGTATTGAAAACGGTTTCACAAAATCCGGACAACACAAGACCGGAGCTTTACTGAGACACTCTTTGAGTTTGCTGAACGCTCCATTGCCTCCTTTGTTAAGCCAAACTTCCGCTTCGTAGTCATTAAGTCGGTTAATGGTACAGAAAGCGTTCCGAAGCTTGTGTCGAATTTCCGGTACCATCACACAATCCCATGAAACTCCGCAGACTTTTTAAACTCTGCGTAAACGAAAAATAGGTGATCGCGGCTACATATTCAGGGTCCGTCCAATTCCCGATAATATGTCCCAAATAGCGTACTCGTCGCTTACCAAAATGAGTTTTGGCGATATTTAACGTTAAGCCCGCGCGCTTTATGTGCAGGGCAAACTCCCTAAGTAGATTTAAATTATCCTCAAAATTGTTAGATACTATTAGCAGGTCATCTACATAGATGAAAACTTAATTTCTCAAATGTGCAGGCACTACTTTGTCCAATAATCGCCGTTTGGTCCCGAGATTGAGGATCCAAAGGGAACTGCCCATATGCATCCTTTAGATCCAGACTCGATGTATAATCGGCTTTTGGTAAACAACTCATTATCCCGTTTATTTGGGGTTACGGATATGCATCCTTCTCTGTATAACTATTCCTTGCGACAGTCAAGGCAAATTCTCACTTTACCTGCCTTACCTAATCCTTTCTGACTAAATAAGGGAAAACAATGCATCCTTCTCTGTATAACTATTCCTTGCGACAGTCAAGGAAATTCTCACTTTACCTGGCTTACCTAATCCTTCCTGACTAAATAAGGGAAAACAATTGCTCACATTCACTAACTTAGCTTTGTCACCTTCGAATAATTCGTGCTGATCCACCACAGCTTGATGGTTGGGCTCAGGGCGCAATATTTCAGCTATTTTTAAGAAAGCGGGGAGAAGGTCATATAATTTGTAAAACTCTATACCCAAAAAGAGGTCCTGTTTAAGTGATGGTACGGCATAAAACTTCAAAAACTTCTTGACATCGCTGTATTCCAAGTCCATCTTTAGAAGTCCTATTATTCGTTGGGAACTACCGTCTGCGGTCGCAGCTTCTCCTCTTAACGACTTGAAATTCTCACATTCACACGACTAATCGACGCGCCTGAATCCAACAATCCATAAACCGGGCGATTCAATAAACAAATCGGTAAGAACGGTCGGGGATCTCGAGGTCCAAACTGACTTTACACATTTTAACGTTATTCCAAAACAATTTCAATCGACCAGAACTGCGAGATTTCCGTTTAAGAATTTCTGGGGATTCTTTAAGCTTTGGAATGCAGACATCCCGTAACTCAGGGATTTTGCTGTGAAGCAGAGAATAAGCAGGTTTAATTGGTTAATCTGGGAGGGATAGAAAGTCACTGCTATTGGTGTTCTCTTGTGACCGGTCATGGTTTATTGATTTCAAGAGGCATTCAAAGTTTTCGGTTTGACTGACAACTTCGACATGCCGACCTTGAAGTTTTTTGAACGCTGCAACTTGGTTTATAGGTGTCTGCTGCACTACACCAATAACCAAAAACTCGTCTTTCGGATAGGCATTCTTGGTAGCGGTGTCCTTCGGCTCGTCAATTCCAACATAGAAAAAAAGCTTTTACGTCGTTCTCACTTACGAATGTTGACCTCACCTCATCTTAAACCTCTTGACAGACCTCGGATATTTTACGTTTAAACGGAGAATCTTTCGTATAGCCACTACATCTTTTGACGTCAGCCAGGAATGCCTCGCGACCCTTTCAAATTTTTCTCAACTCCTACCGTTCTTACATCGATATTCAGAATTTCGTGGCGAATCTCGGGACGAAGGTTACTTCTCAACACTCGGACAAGTTTGTTGGCTGTCCAAGGCTGCTCCACTCTAATGCCTACTATTTGCTTTGTGGACGTGGCAGTTTTGGGCATTAGAGTGGGTGTGCCAAACTTTTCTTTGCAAATCGGAAGAAATTTACAAAACTAATCAAAACATATCAAAACATTTTCAAAAGTGAAGGCATTGCAGTTTTGGGCTGTTGGTGGACGTTAGAGTTGGCGTGGCAACATGCGCTGCGGCTATGGCTCTGAAAGCTGCATTCTCAATTTCAACTCTCCAGCTTTTATAGTTCCTGAGACCGAGGCGTTCATACGGACCGATGAACGGACCGACAGACATGGCACGTTCGACACGACTATTGATTCTGATCAAGAATATTTATACTTTATATGGTCTGAAATGCTTCTTACTGCCTGTTACAAGGAATCTGGTATACTATATAAAAATAAAATGGAAACTAAAAAGAACTCACATTAGTTGAAATGATATTTTATAAATATTTCAAAAATAGGTGTTACCTACCTTCAAAATACAAATGAAATATTATATATTATGTTATGTTTTCCCATTACCTTTCATATTTAATCAATTTGTTTCAGGAAAGTCTGGAATCGCCATAAATCTTATAACAGATGAGAAGACCATGAAAGTGTGTTCCGATATCGAAAAACATTTCAACAAAAAAATTGAAGTTTTAAATACCGATAGTGCCGATGATATAGAAAAAATTGGTACATAGATTTTAAGCTCCTAAACGAGAATTCTTTTGATAATAAAAAATAACTCAAAGATGTGTAAAACTACTAATTGGTTTGGAAAATTGGTTTGGAGTGGTATTTGGTAAATATAATATGTGAGAAAATTCGTTGAGCAAAATATTTTTAAGCAAAACAGGAGGTCGAAAACGGGAAAGCATGTGTTAAAAGTGAAATTAAGTTATAAATGACAAGAGTTGATTTTGCAAACTAAAATATTTAATTCACGAAAATGCGCGGTAGTCAACTGCCCGTTACTCTGATTTTGACTGGAAAAGAGAAACAGAAATCTAAGCGAGGGGTATAGCCATCAGAAATCGAATGCTTTAGCATAAAATAAGTATTCCGTTCTTTTTTAGAGGATTAAAGTTAAATTAGTATTTATTTATGGGACAAATGTAAAATATTGATAACAGACAAAATTTTGCTCCGTAGGCGTCAATAGAATCAATATAGACGGACAGGGCCAATCAAGTCAGTAAGTGATCCTCATCAAGAATAAATATGTATTTACGTATGTATCGTAACTAATTGATTTTTGTTAGTCTGCTCTGAAGATTTTGTGTGTTTGTCCTACAAAATTCATGTTAAAGTTGATCATTTGGTTACCAATAACAACACTTTGCAGTTCTCGTTTCAATGATTATTATTAATCTGGAATAACACCTGGGAGTGATTTGTTCATTGCGATAATCTTCTCCGCTTGCGTGATGATGTGTTCTTGTTGTCTTGCTCCCACAATTCGAATGAGCGATGAAAACCGGTATATTCCAAACTTTACCCGCATCCCATGGGTGTATCTAAATTCGTGAAGCGAGAAATCACAGACTTATTGCAAAAAGGCATTACTAGAACTTTTAGGTCGACTTACAACAACCCAACAAGGGTTGTAGACATAAAGGTCATGACGATCTGGGAAAATAAATATGAATAAGCGTTTAAAGGCCATGACGACCTGGAAAATTAATATGAATAAGCGTTTGGTTATAGACTTTAGGAAACCTCACTGACAAGTGCGAGATGCTAAATTTCCAATAACACTGGCAAATTTCGGTAAAGCCAACAACTTAACAACGCTAGATTTAAAGTCCGGCTATCACCAGATATATTTGGACGAGCAGACCTCGAGAAGATCTCCTTTTCAATAAATGGCGCGAAGTATGAATTTTGTCGATTACTGTTCGGTTTGAAGAACGCGAGAAGCATCTTGCAAAGAGCGATCGACGACGTCACAAACAAACAAACAAATCATGGAACAGGGAACAAATTGGGAAATCATGCTACGTCTACGTAGATGACGACATTTTTTTTTTTCCGAAGATGAGGAAGACCATGTTAGGCACATAGATTGGGTTTTAAAAAGCCTATGTGATGATAACATGAAGGTGTCCAACGAAAAAACCGACGAAAAAACAGACCAACGGCGATGCAAAAACCGACACAGAAAAAGTAAAATCCATTACATAGTACCCAGAACCAAAAAAAACTGTATGAGCTTAGATCAATTTTGGGCCTGGGCAGTTACTATCGATGTTTCGTTAATGAATTTGCGGCAATCGCGAGGCCTTTGACAAGCTTGATGAAAGGAGAAAATGGCAAACACATGTCTTTAGGAAAGTTGCAGCCCTATCTGTACGGTATTCACGATATCAACATCTATACAGACCACCAGCCTTTAACATTCGCGGTGTCCGATCGCAATCCTAATCCGAAGATAAATGATGGAAAGCGTACATAGATGAAATCATGTGGCCGATACTCTCTACAGGTAAAATATTAACTATTCACAGCGAACTTTCACTGACCTACCTCAAGTAGGCTCCCCACTTGTAATTTACTTAAAGTTACAACGCCGTGGTCTCACTCTACGTTTGGATTGCAGGTTCGCCCTCACAACGCTCCCTAGCAGTGGTAAATGCACGGATCACTGACGCCGAATACATCCCACTCGTAGACGGATATGTACTTGTGCTTGAAAACCGTGACTACTTGAGACAGATGAGACAGAAAAATTGTCCGAGTCCTTTCCGAATCGCATATGCGCAAATTACTTCATGTTAATACAGATCATTTGATAACCTTGTTGTCCCTCCTTAAAATTCACCATAGAATTGCAAGAATCTTAGATTTCTTCGTGACAGCACAAGTGGTGATGAGGATGACAGAAGCTCAACTAGTGGACTAAAATTCCAGGCAGATTACTATAAATTCAGAAACTCGAAAACAGATAAACAAATTAACCGTCACCATTAATAGAATTATTAAAGCCCGAAAGAACGACTTGGTTGACACCCCATATTTGTATGAGGAACTTCTAACGAGAAATTGAATGCTGACAACAGAAATACAAAATTTAATTTTCACTAGCATTGGCGAAAGCTTACATAGTAAATCCAAAAACCATCACTCACTCACACTCACTCCAACAAATCACTCATTAAACAAGACACTCCAATAGTTAGTTTATTAGAAGCCGCTAGAATTAAAATCCTCCAATCCGATGAAATAATCCATATACTTATCCTAGAGTCAAAGCCAGGTGTAAGAAGGTCTCTGTCTACCCGGTATTACACTATTAAGTAATCGTACGGCTTAATGAGGACACGTTGGCAGAATGTGAAGAAGATACCTTTGCGGTCACGACATCTTCTGCAAGCGCTCTCGTCGCGAAACCTGTGCTCGTTCACGGCGCAATATTATACTCAACCCAACCACCTGAGGGCAATTATGCCCGTAGATGACGGCGTCGTTATTATCAACGAGGTGACAAACCGAGTCAGCACAGAGGTCGGCCCAGAGGTGCTCGTCAAAGGAACGCACCTGGTAATCTTTGAACGTTCAGCCACCATCAATGAAACGGAGTTCGTAAATCTGCGAAAAACATTGGACAAGCAGCCTGGCATAGTAAGATCACCACTACTGAACATTGTCGGCCATGACCCGATGCTGAACATATTCTTGCTACACCGCATGAACAACAACAATCTGCGCGTCTTCCAAGGTTTCAAGGACGAGGTTGACGCCGCGGGCTCCTCCAAACTTTGGTTCGTGGCTCGAGTGATCCTGAACATCGGTCTAATTGGTTTCGTGGTGGTTCGGGCACCGCATTAATGGTTTGAATGGATGTGTTATTCGGATGAAGTTGCAGCTCTAGTGCTTCTCGTATGGAGTCACTGTATCAGTGGTGGTGTAGGTTTTGTTGGGTCTCGTTCAGGAACATAAGTGCCGCTCAATCGTCTCTCGATGTCCCTCCAGTCCACCGTGCCCTTGAAGTCGTTGAGCAATATCAGCCCGTCGCCTTTGTCCTCTATTGCTGGTATGTGTTCTGCATTGGGCTTGTGCGGTTTGTGGGCGTTAGAGTGGGCGGAAACATGGCTCAACAAACTTGCGCTGCGTCTTTGTCTCTAGAAACTGTATGCTGAATCCCAACCTTCTAGTTCATACTGACGTATATACTTTATATGGATTGTTTATATGGTTACTAAGTGACTTGGACAAATTGATTGACGACGGTCGTGTTTTCGATACGCTCGTGTTCAGACTGCGAAGAACTAAGTTTTCCTTGTGTTCCTGAGAATTTGTGGATTGAATCGACGGAAGGAGGAGCCACCAGCGCGAGTACCTTGATCGCCAGCAGTGCCTCGAAGAAGTCCAGAGGGGCAGGCGTAGAAGCCACCTGGCCTCTAAAAGCTCGGCGCCAACACATGCAGACGCTTCGGGGGAATTTGGTGCCAAGAGGCTTGCCCTGGCGGAAACCGACTCCCTCCATGATGCCCCAGTACCCGCTGCCCCCCCTACTCGCCGTCCCTGCAGAGACCCTGGAAGCCAGGCCTCGCCGCCCCCGCCGCGAGGAGATGCTCATCATGGGACATTGCTGCTGGAGGCACGCCCACGATTCTGGCTGAGATTGCAGCTGGAGCTTAAGGATCCGGACGAGGATCAGGAGAAGGAGGATGAGGAGGATCTGGATTAATGCCGCCACCAAACACTGCTGTCCAAGGATCCTCTCCCGCGTTCGCACCTACCGCCGCCACCGGGCTAGGAAGCCCGTTGAGACCTGGTCTGCGGTAGTGATATGCGACGACCCGAGCATATCTGGGAAGCAGATTACTGAGCGGGTCCTCAAGGAAGTCGCCCGTGAGCTCGTTGTAAGTGTACACGAGGTGCGCGAGTTAATGCGCGGTGGAGCCGTCATCCGCACACCATCGGTAAGCGAGATAAAGAAGGTCGTCGCGAACAAGAAGTTTGCCGAACAAGAGCCAACGACCCAAAGTCCAGGTGTTCGGCGTCGACACTGGAATACTGACGGAGGAGTTTATGGAGGTATTGTACGCACACAATTTCAAGGAGGAGTTCTCCCCAGCCGCTTTCAGGAAGGCAGTGCACCTGGAGACTAAACCATGGTCAATCACGGATGGCGAAAGAGCTAATCTGACGCTTGAAGTTGACGAAAAGGCGCTGAACGTCCTTGAGCAGACCGGACGGATCTATATCAAGAGGTTCACACCTATTCTTGCCATAGGTGCCTTGAGTTTGCTCACAAAGTTTCCCAGTGCAGGGTCAAGGAGACCATTTGTCGCCAGCGTGGACAAGCTGGCCACACAGCACCTAGATGCAAGAATCCGGTGGACTGCCTGAACTGTCGTTTTAAGGGATTCCCTTCGAGGCATTCAATGCTGTCGGACACGTGAACGCTAGACATTAATGTTAAGCTTCCTTCAGGAAAATTGTGGCCGCGGCCGAACTCCTACCATAGAGCTCGGAGTCCGCTTGCGCGACTGTGGCCACTTGTTTGCGTTGGTGGAAGAGAGATCCTTATGTGGATCTCGCTGGACGAATCACGGGAGTTCCATCCGGGATGTGTGTGTGTTCGGACAGGCGTGAAATGTCTGCCGTCCTCGTGGACAGCACGGATTCCATCTGCATGCCGATAGAGCCGCTTGTCACTGATATTGGAGTAGGCGTGAGCGTTTCTGGAAGTTATGGCTTAATCCATAGGATCCGTGTACTGCCAATTTAACAGCGAACTCGAACAGTACCTCGGGTACTTGTATGCTGTGTTGCTGCTAGCCAACCGTACGCCTGTCATCCTTGGTCTTTACGCGTGGTTAAGTAAACTCATGTGGCTTAGTAAACTCCCTGAGCGTGCTCAGGCATCAGCTAACTACCTACGGGGTGAGCTGCTGTCTGACTGAATTCAAGGATGTCGAGCTGGAGTGCTTAGTATGCCGTGTGACGAGTTCACATTCGAGACTCTCAACGCATGTAGTGATATCGATGTGACACTCGCCAACGATGCAGCGTCTACGTGGGCTACGTACAATTGGAGAGTGGATGAATGGAATCTTAGTGATCAAAATAATATCAATGTTGTGGTTACGCGAGACCCAGCAAACACAGTTGAAAGCTTTGCTCATGTGCCATCCTAGAACTTCTCCGCTGCACGCTGACTGGCTTCGAAACTCCCGGACGAATTCGCCGACACGCCGTTAAATGCACTCTGTGTGCGATCAAGTGCTTAGACGCAGATGACCCAAGACCGCAAGGAAGATAGTTTGGTGGACTTCCGAAGCTTATTCTGAAGGTCAAAGAGGATAACTGAAGGCGCTTCGTTGCAGAGAAAAAGGTCGATCCATGGGGGCAAGTCTTTAGGATTTGCCGTTGGCGCAAAACGACAACTGAACTCGGTTGTCTTCCCTTAGGTAGCAGCTAGCACGTAACCTGGCACGACTGCGCGGGTGTTCTTCTCAGGAACTTTTTTTTCAGTCTCGGAGTTTCGGCACGCACTGTCTTTCCTGATGAGATTAAACCGCCGCACTGTGGTCTAGAATTAGATTTTTTTGGCATAAAGCCTAAAAATTGAGCTACAGACTTGATACTTTGTACATTTTGTTATTAAATCACAAATAGTTTACACACAAAATTTGGTCTGTGCGACCACGCCCTCTCTTGCCTCCCATATTAACTACTGGTATGACTCAGGAGTCAACGAAATTTCAAAAATTTTTTTTTTTAAATAAAAATATGTATATTGTTGTTTTAAAAATAATCGCTTCCTCTTCTTCTTCTAGTTCTACATTATAAATTTTCGAATCTGAACTCGAATCAGAATCAGAATGTGAATCCAATATTTTGTCTGATGGATAAGGTTTAAAATTAGACTGTACTTCGAAAAGACTTATTACTGCCTTCGGAAGTGTTTTTTTCTATTTTTCTCTTTCTTTCTTTTAAAACATTTGTTGATAATAGTGGGTCCGAGGAATCAATAGCTCTGTGGAAAATATCACTCATCGTATGATCCGACTATTTTTCCTTGCATGTGATAGTCGGTCCGGGTTCGGTTCCGGGCTTCACTCGCATTTTCGCCTAGGCATCCAAGTGGAACCAACGCCGAATTATTGATTTGAAATCCGTGGACTAGTACTTTATGGATCGTTGGTGACATAGGAACCAACGCCGAATTATTGATTTGAAATCCGTGGACTAGGACTTTATGGATCGTTGGTGACATAGGATAACATGGATACGTTTGCATATATAATTGAAAAGTTATATCGCAAAAAGAACGAAATTTGTCGGAATTTATAAAATTGTTGGATATTGCTATTAAAATAGTTGAAGCTGGTTATCGACGAGAATTTGGTACTTGCGAAAGCTCTTCTTGCCGTATTACCATCATTGCTATTGTCGCTGCCATTCTGCTTCGGCATGCTTACTGAAAGGCCCATTTCTCTCCACATTTCCTCCTGGATATATTTATTTCGAATACTCATTTGAACCTTGTCCTCTCCTTTTATATGCCACTTTTTTATCTCAGCTCTGTATGATACGTTTAAAACAAATTCAAAACAACGGATCCATTGAAATAAATCGGTCTAGTTGTCTGTTACACTCGGGCAGTTTTCTTTTAATAAATAATTCAAAATTTACTATTTTTTTGTCAACCTCTTCTGTCTTTTTCGATTGCAGATTATTGTTGTTGATTGCGGAATAAACGTAAACTGAAACATAACTTATTTGCCTATTGTTACGCCTCCAAATGTCCAGGAGGTCACCCTGTCCGAACTCGAACTTGCCTATTAAAAATCAAATTTTAAGAAAACGAGCAAAAATGGGCAAAAGATATTACTTTACCGTGAAAGACAATAGTTAAAGGTACAAACTGACGTTTTTTACTTTTGTCAGAAATGGTCAGATAATTAGTTACACTGCACGAAACACAGGGGACACGTTAGAATTATCTGTTAAAATACATATATATATATCTATATATATATTACCTACATACGTTATAAACATCATACCTTGGCATTTAATTTTCATGTTTTACTATAATTTATGAATGCGTATTAACGATCGTCCAAAAGTATGCAAATAATTTGGCGGGAATTGCATTATCTCAATCCGCTGTTTAACACATCACCTTTAAAAGCTAATAAAACGATTTAGTGAAGCTTTTGGTCAATTTTGTTTTTGGTTTTTATTTATATGATCAATTTTCTATTAGAAAATAATTGCTAAAGGACGATATATTGACATAAAAATTTAGACTTTATGCCAAAAAAAACTAATTCTGGACCATAGGGCGCCGCTTGAATCCTCTGAGGTAGATGCTTGTGTCGCAAGGTTGAAGCGCAGAAGCGGCCTCGTGTAGTGGCACTACTCAAAGGTCCAGATAGGGACAGGAGTGATCCTGCTTCTTACCGCGGTATCTGTCTATTGCCAGTTTTCGGCAAAGTGCTAGAGGGGATCATGGTGAACCGACGGACGTTCTACCCGATAGAAACATATGGCAATTTGGATTTCGAGAAGGACACTGCGTTGAGGATGCTTGGGGACACGTCGTGAGCACTGTTGCTGCCAGCCCGGCACAATATATGCTCGGAATCTTCGTGGACTTCAAAGAAGCCTTCGATGGGGATGAGACTCTGGCTGCCGAGAAGCCAGTTTGTGGGCTTCTTCTTTAGTCAGGAGGTATGTGAAGTGACTCTTGCGGTAACACGAAGTTGCCCTCAGGGATCCATCAGTGGTCCATTTATGTGGAACCTTATGATGGACTCACTTCTCCAGCGTCTGGAGCCACTGTGTGGTTTCAGCGCGTTTGCAGAGGACTTGTTGCTTTTCGTTGAGGGTCGTACCCTCAACCAAACTGGGGTCGAAAGGCGAACAGCTCATGTCCCTTGTCGGAGCATGGGTAGCTGAGGTCGGCGTTGACGTCTCCACCAGCAAGACGGCGATCATATGGGCATTTTGCCCATAGTAGGCACCCCACGGTACGGTTTGCAGAAGCATGCCTGCCGTATGTTGATAAATACCGGAGTTGGCGAGCGGTTGAATGTTCTTCCGCATATCAAGTCGCTCCGTGATCGGCTGACTGGAATTGTGCAGGCATTGGCACGCGTGCTGCGCCAGGCGGACCATATATACCAGACTCATGGTGCCATGTGCCTTGTTTTTTTGCTCTTGTTTTTGCTCTTTTATGTGTCCTAAGTATTTCTTCCTTTTGTTCGGCTTCGTTAACAAGGTCTTTGACTTTGGTTTGACAGAATCTAATCTTGAAACCCTGAAAATGGATGGGGTAGAGAATTTGTATTTTCCCCATTACATCCTCAGATGTGAAAATTCCATTAATCACGGATGGGTTGAGATATTCCTTCAAATCTGACAAGAGACTATCAGGTGTGAGCAATTTACGTTCTACTAAATGGCTTTGGAATGTCGGGAATGGAATGCTAAATGAGTAATGTAATGTAATGTAATGTAATGAGTAATGTTAAATGTATTTATCGGGGCTTCAACGCTAGGAATCAGCCCATGGCTCGAACTGTCGGAGCTGTGCATTGTTGAGGCTACTGTGTTAATCTGTTCGACTGTCGGTCCTCTGGACAGAGCGTCGGCTACAGTATTTTCTCTGCCTGGCTTGTAGAAAATTTCGTAGTCATATTCCTCAAGGTATGCTTTCCATCTTTTAATTCTCGCATTCCCATTCCAACTACTGAGAGAATGGGTCAAAGGCTGATGGTCAGTAAAGATTTTCACCTTTGCTTTAGCGTAAAGGTACATTTTTACCTTTTTTAGAGCCCAGATAATGGCTAACATGTGGTTTTGCTAACTTAGCGTAGTTAGGAATAAATCTCCTATAATATCCGGATAATCCCAAGAATGATCTCAGTTCTTTGAGTGTTCTTGAAAGAAAGAGTTCTGAAAATAGTGTAAAGGTTCTGGTAGTGTGTTTCATCATCTTTACTAAAGATGATGATGTCGTCAATATAAATAAAACATATCTTACCGATATGTTCGTGAAGGATATCGTCCAGTACGTGCTGGAAAATTGACGGTGCATTTTTCAGACCGAATGCGAGTCGTGTAAACTCGTATTTTCCATTATTGATGGAGAAGGCGGTCTTTTCAATATCAGATTCCTTTAAAAGAAAGAGCATTGAGAAAATCTTGTTGTCTCCCAATTGCCAACACTTCATTAATGTCAGGGATAGGGTATCTGTCCGCTACCGTTACCATGTTAAGTTTCCGGTAGTCAATTACCACCCTGTATTTTTTCTTGCCAGAGGAGTCGAGTTTTTTTGGTACAATCCATACTGGTGAATTGTAAGGTTACCTTGAGGGTCGAATGTTTCTATCGTGTAAAAGTTCTGAAATTTGTTTGTGTACCTCGTCTTTAAGAGACATTGGTTACTGATAGAATTTTGAGTACACTGGCGTATCCGATATACTTCGGATTGCTTCCCTTACACTTGTTGTGTAGGTAAGTTTCTGATTGGGCTCTGCGAAGAGACCTGGATACGAATCAATTATTTTATTTAATTTCTTTTTCTGTTCTACCTCTAAGTGTTTTATTCTCGGACTAATTGTGCTAACAGCCTCGAACTGTTTTTCTTTGAGAACGACTCTTTTCCCGTTTTCCAGTGTTATGGTTAGGTTCTTCAAATCAATTTGCGCTCCCATTCCCTTCATTGTGTCTTTGCCAAGTATGGCGTCAAAAGTCTTCAGCGATGGTAATAAAAAAAATTTTATTTCGAAATCGAAAAGGGTTGTTCTTTTGTAATGCGATATTTTTACATAACCGCCTGGAGTTTCAGCTATGTAAGGCTTGTTATTTGGTATCGCGTTCGACACCAAATTGGGCTGGATGTAATTTTTCTTAGAGCCTGTGTCAATCAACACCATTAAAACCTTTTCACTCCCCACTCTACATTCGAAGTATGATAGTGAGGAGTCTTCTACTCTAAAAAATGAAACACGTGGTCTCGTTGTTCGCTGTCCAAATTGTCTATTTGCCCATCACAGTATTCATTTAGGGTGCCGTTTATATTGTTCTGGGTTTCATAATATTGCATCGACCGTTGATAGCCTGTCATGCTTGAACTGGACCCAGTTACTTCAATACTTGGCTGTCCCATGTTCACTGTTTGGATGTTGTAGTTCCTTTGTCGTTTGTTTATGTCCGAGTGTGGTCTATTCATATAATTAATGTTTCGCGTCTGTACACTGCCGTCTACGTCCATTGGTTCTGGTCTTGGTTGTGGTTTGGTCGCAAAGGGACGGGGTGGGGCATTTTATTGTTGCCATTGCTGTTGATAGTTTTGTCGGGGTGGGGTGAACGGTGCATTACCGAAGTTAGACACATGTTGCCTTGGCGCCGGGAATGGCTGGCCTAAATATTGTGGAGGTCTCCTCATGGGATGTCGTGGAGGGACCGGTGGAGGCTGTCGATGGCCAAAGGCATTCGACGGCTGAAAATTGCGGGGTGCCGGTATGGGTTTTTCGTTTCCTCTGAAACTCGACTGTTGACCCTTATTTGCCGCATGGTTTGACCTGAAAGTTTGATTTTCAAGTTTAAGGCAATAATGTAAAGCTGAGGGGAGATCAGCTGGCTCTTTTATTGCCAAAAGGCGAGGTAAATCTCCTCGAAGGCCTCTGATAAAAGTATCCAAATCTTTTTCTCTGTACATTTTTGTAACAAAGTGCTCGGATTCTCGGCTCAATTGCATGCAGCCGACCTTATTTAGAATAAGAGAAAGATTATTGTAGACGTCCTGGTGGAAGTCTTCCACCGACTGCTGGTGGCCTTGAACCAAAGTTGACATTTGGTATTCCAAGGTAGTTATGTGTGCGTTTATCTGCGTAATGCAGAGTGAGACATCTCGACATGGCCTTCCAGTCCAGCGGAATGCTATAGGACTCGAGTGCCACATCAGCACTTCCATAATATTTTGGAGTACCCACAAATGGGGTATAAGTCTCCATGATTCTATCAACGCTCTTTTTCCAAGACCCAAATTCTGCTGGATTTCCAGAGAATTCCCTGATCGATTTTACGATATCAGGCACCCTGTCAAAGTCCGCTAAATTATTTCTGTATTCGGACTCGACGACCTGGTCGCTCACGTCAGTAAAGTCAAGAGTATTGTTATTCATTTGTTTTATCAGTCCAGGTAAAACTTGGGCCACCGTTTGGCCAATTAATGCTGTCAACTGTTCGACACTCATGTCTACGCGATGCTGTTCAGGCAGGTCGTGTCTTTCTGAGGGCACCGGTCTTTCATTTGAACTAAAAGCTGATGGTCTTATTATATTATTTGGGTTTGCCATACTGGTTTTTAATTCGGACAACACCTGCACAAAACAAGCCTAAACCAATTTGAACTTAACAAAGATTGTGGGCAGAAAATATGGAATGCGTGTGTATGTGTTTGCTTATTTATCTTTTATTTTTTTTTTATTTTTATTTTTATTTTTTTTTCATGCAATAAAAATTTAGCTCACCGCGGTTATTTTGCTTTGAGAACAGTGTACCAGAAAGGAACAGTAAATAGGAAAATTTTCCTTTCAGAAGATCTCTAGGAACTGGGTTGAAAATATAGTATTAATAATAATATCAATAATAGTAATAATATAATAATAATAATATAATAATAATAATAATATAATAATAATAATATAATAATAATAATAATAATATTATAATAATAATAATATAATAATAATAATAATAATATTATAATAATAATATAATAATAATAATATACTTTATTTTTTTTTTTGTCATACTTATGTTTTATTATGGATGGATGCCTGAATTTTAAATTGCTGATGTTTTTTCCAGTGTACTTTCCAGGTTCTTGTAGTCTCTCTGCCTCCTCTTCGGTTGTTTCAGCTTCAGCTTCTTCGTCGGCAACGTGTTCTTATTCCTGTTCTTTTTGGCGGGCTGCTGCTGCTGCTACGGCTGTGCTGTTGTTGTTCTTTTTTTTCCTTGTTGTCTGCGCTTTGGTTCACGCAGCCGTTCTCCGCCGTTCGTCGTCTTTACCTCTGCCGTTATGTTTTGGGTTGCACTGTTAACTGTTATCCGTGTTGCTCTTCTGTGTTTCCGTTAGTTCTCGGCGTTCTGCTTCTACTTTTCCTTCTCCTTTTCGATGAAATTGCTGTTCTTCGTTTTGCATTAAATTAACATAGAATTGTTGCGGTCACTCCTCCTGGCTGTGTGAATGTTGTCTTTTTTGCCTGGGCTACTGGGGAATCCACGTCAGCACTCCAAAGAAGGTTTTCTGCGGGCTGGCCTGACAGAAAATGTGATCCACCAATGGGCAATGGGCCAATGCTATGCCGATGAGTATTTTCCTCTTCCGGAAAATCTGTTTTTTTCAAACAATTTTATTTTATAGCCGACCGTGAATTTTGTTTGTTAATAACTCGCGGGAGTTTCTTCGGCACAATTTAACCAACGAATATTTTTTTAGCTAGATTTTGATTTTGCACCGCGACTTAGAATTTTTGTCTTTCGTTCGCGTCTATTCGCTGGTCCCTGTTCGGGCGCCAGTTAATAATTACAGTTAATTGATTTTATTTTGAAGATCGCAAGCGACCGTTTATTGTAATTTATCATTTGAAACTAAAACTAGCATACAAATGGTGCTAGCAACTAATAAAATTATGGCAATTTTTGTTGTTTTTAGAGCGTTAGAGTGGACGTGGTAAACAATTTTTTGACAAATCGATAGAAATTAACAAGACTAATAAAAATGTAAGCATATGAACAAATTTTTCAACAGTGTGGGTGTGGCGGGCTTGTGCGGTTTGTGGGCGTTAGAGTGAGCGGAAACATGGCTCAACAAACTTGCGCTGCGTCTTTGTCTCTAGAAACTGTATGCTGAATCCCAACCTTCTAGTTCATACTGACGTATATACTTTATATGGATTGTTTATATGGTTACTAAGTGACTTGGACAAATTGATTGACGACGGTCGTGTTTTCGATACGCTCGTGTTCAGACTGCGAAGAACTAAGTTTTCCTTGTGTTCCTGAGAATTTGTGGATTGAATCGACGGAAGGAGGAGCCACCAGCGCGAGTACCTTGATCGCCAGCAGTGCCTCGAAGAAGTCCAGAGGGGCAGGCGTAGAAGCCACCTGGCCTCTAAAAGCTCGGCGCCAACACATGCAGACGCTTCGGGGGAATTTGGTGCCAAGAGGCTTGCCCTGGCGGAAACCGACTCCCTCCATGATGCCCCAGTACCCGCTGCCCCCCCTACTCGCCGTCCCTGCAGAGACCCTGGAAGCCAGGCCTCGCCGCCCCCGCCGCGAGGAGATGCTCATCATGGGACATTGCTGCTGGAGGCACGCCCACGATTCTGGCTGAGATTGCAGCTGGAGCTTAAGGATCCGGACGAGGATCAGGAGAAGGAGGATGAGGAGGATCTGGATTAATGCCGCCACCAAACACTGCTGTCCAAGGATCCTCTCCCGCGTTCGCACCTACCGCCGCCACCGGGCTAGGAAGCCCGTTGAGACCTGGTCTGCGGTAGTGATATGCGACGACCCGAGCATATCTGGGAAGCAGATTACTGAGCGGGTCCTCAAGGAAGTCGCCCGTGAGCTCGTTGTAAGTGTACACGAGGTGCGCGAGTTAATGCGCGGTGGAGCCGTCATCCGCACACCATCGGTAAGCGAGATAAAGAAGGTCGTCGCGAACAAGAAGTTTGCCGAACAAGAGCCAACGACCCAAAGTCCAGGTGTTCGGCGTCGACACTGGAATACTGACGGAGGAGTTTATGGAGGTATTGTACGCACACAATTTCAAGGAGGAGTTCTCCCCAGCCGCTTTCAGGAAGGCAGTGCACCTGGAAACTAAACCATGGTCAATCACGGATGGCGAAAGAGCTAATCTGACGCTTGAAGTTGACGAAAAGGCGCTGAACGTCCTTGAGCAGACCGGACGGGTCTATATCAAGAGGTTCAGTTACCGTTGCCGGTCGCTCGTCCACACCTATTCTTGCCATAGGTGCCTTGAGTTTGCTCACAAAGTTTCCCAGTGCAGGGTCAAGGAGACCATTTGTCGCCAGCGTGGACAAGCTGGCCACACAGCACCTAGATGCAAGAATCCGCTGGACCGCCGGAACTGTCGTTTTAAGGGATTCCCTTCGAGGCATTCAATGCTGTCGGACACGTGAACGCTAGACATTAATGTTAAGCTTCCTTCAGGAAAATTGTGGCCGCGGCCGAACTCCTACCATAGAGCTCGGAGTCCGCTTGCGCGACTGTGGCCACTTGTTTGCGTTGGTGGAAGAGCCTTATGTGGATCTCGCTGGACGAATCACGGGAGTTCCATCCGGGATGTGTGTGTGTTCGGACAGGCGTGAAATGTCTGCCGTCCTCGTGGACAGCACGGATTCCATCTGCATGCCGATAGAGCCGCTTGTCACTGATATTGGAGTAGGCGTGAGCGTTTCTGGAAGTTATGGCTTAATCCATAGGATCCGTGTACTGCCAATTTAACAGCGAACTCGAACAGTACCTCGGGTACTTGTATGCTGTGTTGCTGCTAGCCAACCGTACGCCTTGGTCTTTACGCGTGGTTAAGTAAACTCATGTGGATTAGTAAACTCCCTGAGCGTGCTCAGGCATCAGCTAACTACCTACGGGGTGAGCTGCTGTCTGACTGAATTCAAGGATGTCGAGCTGGAGTGCTTAGTATGCCGTGTGACGCGTTCACATTCGAGACTCTCAACGCATGTAGTGATATCGATGTGACACTCGCCAACGATGCAGCGTCCACGTGGGCTACGTACAATTGGAGAGTGGATGAATGGAATCTTAGTGATCAAAATAATATCAATGTTGTGGTTACGCGAGACCCAGCAAACACAGTTGAGAGCTTTGCTCATGTGCCATCCTAGAACTTCTCCGCTGCACGCTGACTGGCTTCGAAACTCCCGGACGAATTCGCCGACACGCCCTTAAATGCACTCTGTGTGCGATCAAGTGCTTAGACGCAGATGACCCAAGACCGCAAGGAAGATAGTTTGGTGGACTTCCGAAGCTTATTCTGAAGGTCAAAGAGGATAACTGAAGGCGCTTCGTTGCAGAGAAAAAGGTCGATCCATGGGGGCAAGTCTTTAGGATTTGCCGTTGCCGCAAAAGGACAACTGAACTCGGTTGTCTTCCCTTAGGTAGCAGGTAGCACGTAACCTGGCACGACTGCGCGGGTGTTCTTCTCAGGAACTTTTTTTTCAGTCTCGGAGTTTCGGCACGCGCTGTCTTTCCTGATGAGATTAAACCGCCGCACTGTGGTCTAGAATTAGATTTTTTTGGCATAAAGTCTAAAAATTGAGCTACAGACTTGATACTTTGTACATTTTGTTATTAAATCACAAATAGTTTACACACAAAATTTGGTCTGTGCGACCACGCCCTCTCTTGCCTCCCATATTAACTACTGGTATGACTCAGGAGTCAACGAAATTTCATAAATTTTTTTTTTTAAATAAAAATATGTATATTGTTGTTTTAAAAATAATCGCTTCCTCTTCTTCTTCTAGTTCTACATTATAAATTTTCGAATCTGAACTCGAATCAGAATCAGAATGTGAATCCAATATTTTGTCTGATGGATAAGGTTTAAAATTAGACTGTACTTCCAAAAGACTTATTACTGCCTTCGGAAGTGTTTTTTTCTATTTTTCTCTTTCTTTCTTTTAAAACATTTGTTGATAATAGTGGGTCCGAGGAATCAATAGCTCTGTGGAAAATATCACTCATCGTATTGATCCGACTATTTTTCCTTGCATGTGATAGTCGGTCCGGGTTCGGTTCCGGGCTTCACTCGCATTTTCGCCTAGGCATCCAAGTGGAACCAACGCCGAATTATTGATTTGAAATCCGTGGACTAGTACTTTATGGATCGTTGGTGACATAGGAACCAACGCCGAATTATTGATTTGAAATCCGTGGACTAGGACTTTATGGATCGTTGGTGACATAGGATAACATGGATACGTTTGCATATATAATTGAAAAGTTATATCGCAAAAAGAACGAAATTTGTCGAAATTTATAAAATTGTTGGATATTGCTATTAAAATAGTTGAAGCTGGTTATCGACGAGAATTTGGTACTTGCGAAAGCTCTTCTTGCCGTATTACCATCATTGCTATTGTCGCTGCCATTCTGCTTCGGCATGCTTACTGAAAGGCCCATTTCTCTCCACATTTCCTCCTGGATATATTTATTTCGAATACTCATTTGAACCTTGTCCTCTCCTTTTATATGCCACTTTTTTATCTCAGCTCTGTATGATACGTTTAAAACAAATTCAAAACAACGGATCCATTGAAATAAATCGGTCTAGTTGTCTGTTACACTCGGGCAGTTTTCTTTTAATAAATAATTCAAAATTTACTATTTTTTTGTCAACCTCTTCTGTCTTTTGCGATTGCAGATTATTGTTGTTGATTGCGGAATAAACGTAAACTGAAACATAACTTATTTGCCTATTGTTACGCCTCCAAATGTCCAGGAGGTCACCCTGTCCGAACTCGAACTTGCCTATTAAAAATCAAATTTTAAGAAAACGAGCAAAAATGGGCAAAAGATATTACTTTACCGTGAAAGACAATAGTTAAAGGTACAAACTGACGTTTTTTACTTTTGTCAGAAATGGTCAGATAATTAGTTACACTGCACGAAACACAGGGGACACGTTAGAATTATCTGTTAAAATAATTTTTAATAAAAAATTTAGACTTACTTTTTATAAAATTTATAAATTTAGACTTTATGCCAAAAAAAACTAATTCTGGACCATAGGGCGCCGCTTGAATCCTCTGAGGTAGATGCTTGTGTCGCAAGGTTGAAGCGCAGAAGCGGCCTCGTGTAGTGGCACTACTCAAAGGTCCAGATAGGGACAGGAGTGATCCTGCTTCTTACCGCGGTATCTGTCTATTGCCAGTTTTCGGCAAAGTGCTAGAGGGGATCATGGTGAACCGACGGACGTTCTACCCGATAGAAACATATGGCAATTTGGATTTCGAGAAGGACACTGCGTTGAGGATGCTTGGGGACACGTCGTGAGCACTGTTGCTGCCAGCCCGGCACAATATATGCTCGGAATCTTCGTGGACTTCAAAGAAGCCTTCGATGGGGATGACGTGATGAGACTCTGGCTGCCGAGAAGCCAGTTTGTGGGCTTCTTCTTTAGTCAGGAGGTATGTGAAGTGACTCTTGCGGTAACACGAAGTTGCCCTCAGGGATCCATCAGTGGTCCATTTATGTGGAACCTTATGATGGACTCACTTCTCCAGCGTCTGGAGCCACTGTGTGGTTTCAGCGCGTTTGCAGAGGACTTGTTGCTTTTCGTTGAGGGTCGTACCCTCAACCAAACTGGGGTCGAAAGGCGAACAGCTCATGTCCCTTGTCGGAGCATGGGTAGCTGAGGTCGGCGTTGCCGTCTCCACCAGCAAGACGGCGATCATATGGGCATTTTGCCCATAGTAGGCACCCTACGGTACCGTTTGCAGAAGCATGCCTGCCGTATGTTAATAAATACCGGTACCTTGGAGTTAGAGTTGGCGAGCGGTTGAATGTTCTTCCGCATATCAAGTCGCTCCGTGATCGGCTGACTGGAATTGTGCAGGCATTGGCACGCGTGCTGCGCCAGGCGGACCATATATACCAGACTCATGGTGCCATGTGCCTTGTTTGGTGCATCGGTCTGATATGATGGACCCAGCTCTGCCATGAGGCATATGGGGTCCTGTGAGAGACGAATCCTGCTTGGATGTCTACCAGTATGCCGTACAGTGTCCACTGCGGCATTGCAGGTGCTTGCTGGCGCTCTCCCACTCGACTTAGCTGCCATATACGCGCCGTTCAGAGTAAAGCTTCGACGGAACTACCCATTGAAGACGTCATACTGGCTGTATGGGGAGGACCTGTCAGGTCTGAGCTGGACTCACAAGATGACGAGATTGGACGAATGCTTATTTAGATGGGACAACCCTGCGGAACACGGCCGTGTGACTTATCGGTTCCTATCAGAAGTAAGATTCGTTTTCAGCGAGCGAGACTTCGGTTTTTCACTACGCGCCGGATTCTTTCTGACGGGCCACGGATCGTGGAACTCATTCCTGCATAATAGAGGTCTGAGCAACACGTACGGCTGCCTATACGTTGCGCATTGTGAAGACTGTGAACACGTGTTATGCGATTGCCCCCTATATGCGGATCTGCGAGACCTCAATGGGCTCGGAATAAGACGCATAAATGGCGTTTGGGATGTCTCTGGAGTAACACGGACGCGAGAGACAATGATTGGTAATTTGAACACACAGCGTAATATGCGCATTTCCTGCATATATTTTGATTGGAACACGCAACATTAAATAAGTAAAGAGAGATCTGTTACAGTATACTCTTTTACTCTACGAGAAACGGGTATAAAACTTGTCCGCAGGCGTTTTCTTCCTTGTGGCTCATTGGTGATGCAGATAAAAGCGCAAAGAATTGCTTCCGCAAATAGGCACTTCTGACTCATTCGATAATTGTGGTTGTCCTCCCCGAACTTTTTGATTTGCTCCATTTACTCAAACAGTAAAGATATAGGTGGCTCCGGATTTCGTGCTTTCCGGTGATGTTTTGGGCAGGTGTTGAATATCGATTAAGTTGAATAACTTACCAACGATCTGGCAACATTGTATTCTCGCATGCTTCGCTTCATATTCTTATGTACATGTATGTATGTATGTACAAAGACACTAGAATGTAATTAAATCCCAGCGCCCCACGTAGAAAAGATTTGTTTAATGTTGATGATATATTTTATTAATTATTTAATTTGGCGGAGCAGGGAAGGTCCCGCTCCGTTCGAAGTTAATTCGTCAATATCTTGGCGATCTACATACAATGGTTTCTTAGCCTAAGTCGAGGAGCAGCGCTGCCGGCATAGCCTGCAGCGCAGCGACGCTTATATGCGTTTCCTACATATATATATATTGTCGCCGAGCGACGGTGCTGGAGGAGGGGTGCTATAGGCACACATATTAGCGGTCAGCGCTTGGCCAGCGCGAGTACTGCTGATCATGCAAAATAGGTACGTTGCCCTTAACATACGCTTGGGCTGAACTGTTTATGTACACATTGCAACAGAGTGATACAATGTGATTGTGTATTATGAATACAGTGGTTAATCGATATGTGTGCATACTACATCTCCCTCCTTTTGAAAAATAACGTAATATTATGAAGTTATTTTAAAGGTAGTTTATACATTATTAAAATTGTGTTATGATTGTTTTTAAGTACATTTATGTAGTGAGAATTTTTAAGTAAAACTTCAAAAAGAAAAAAAATTTTTTTTTTTTTTTTATTATTATTATTATTTTTATTTTTATGCCTATGTATGATCATACTATAAATATTTACGACGTCGCAATTTTTAATCTGTCTTTATGAACAGTTTGCTTTTTATTTTTATTATTAGTTATTATAATGTTATTATTTTCTCCTATTTCCGTTACTTTTTACGGACCTGTATATTTGGAGTCTAACTTATGACCTGTTTCGTTTTTTAATAGAACTTTATCTCCTACTAATATATCTAAGTTCCTTGCTTTCTGATCATAAAGTTTCTTATTTTTCTCTTTATGTTCATCTATCATAATTCTAGCTCTTTTATAGGCTACTTCTAATCTATATTTACTTTCCTTAGCATAATCATCTACATTATATATGGGTTCTATACTAGTTATGCTATTAAATTGATTTGGCAAGTTACTTGTTTTACCAAAGACAAGTTCGTATGGACAATAGTTATGTGCTATTGATGGGGTCGTGTTAAAACAGTATACGAAATATTTAAGCCATACGTCCCAATCAGTTTTATCAACCGATATGTATGAACGTATATATTCTTTGAAAGTTCGGTGACTTCTTTCGACTGTTCCAACTGTCTGGTGATGGTGTGCAGTTGACGTTATATTTTTTATTTTTAGATATTTGCACAAGTCATTTATAACTGAATTCTTATATTCTGTTCCCATGTCCGTAATGAACGTTTTCATTGGACCGTACTTTAGAATAAAAGATTCATAAATTGCTTTAGCGACAGTATTTGCGCTTTTGTTTGCAACTGGTATGGCAACTAGATATTTAGTTAAATCACATATTAGTGTGATTGCATATTCATTGCCATTTCCTGATTTTGGTAGCGGACCTATAGTGTCCAATTATTGATTTGAAATCCGTGGACTAGGACTTTATGGATCGTTGGTGACATAGGATAACATGGATACGTTTGCATATATAATTGAAAAGTTATATCGCAAAAAGAACGAAATTTGTCGGAATTTATAAAATTGTTGGATATTGCTATTAAAATAGTTGAAGCTGGTTATCGACGAGAATTTGGTACTTGCGAAAGCTCTTCTTGCCGTATTACCATCATTGCTATTGTCGCTGCCATTCTGCTTCGGCATGCTTACTGAAAGGCCCATTTCTCTCCACATTTCCTCCTGGATATATTTATTTCGAATACTCATTTGAACCTTGTCCTCTCCTTTTATATGCCACTTTTTTATCTCAGCTCTGTATGATACGTTTAAAACAAATTCAAAACAACGGATCCATTGAAATAAATCGGTCTAGTTGTCTGTTACACTCGGGCAGTTTTCTTTTAATAAATAATTCAAAATTTACTATTTTTTTGTCAACCTCTTCTGTCTTTTTCGATTGCAGATTATTGTTGTTGATTGCGGAATAAACGTAAACTGAAACATAACTTATTTGCCTATTGTTACGCCTCCAAATGTCCAGGAGGTCACCCTGTCCGAACTCGAACTTGCCTATTAAAAATCAAATTTTAAGAAAACGAGCAAAAATGGGCAAAAGATATTACTTTACCGTGAAAGACAATAGTTAAAGGTACAAACTGACGTTTTTTACTTTTGTCAGAAATGGTCAGATAATTAGTTACACTGCACGAAACACAGGGGACACGTTAGAATTATCTGTTAAAATACATATATATATATCTATATATATATTACCTACATACGTTATAAACATCATACCTTGGCATTTAATTTTCATGTTTTACTATAATTTATGAATGCGTATTAACGATCGTCCAAAAGTATGCAAATAATTTGGCGGGAATTGCATTATCTCAATCCGCTGTTTAACACATCACCTTTAAAAGCTAATAAAACGATTTAGTGAAGCTTTTGGTCAATTTTGTTTTTGGTTTTTATTTATATGATCAATTTTCTATTAGAAAATAATTGCTAAAGGACGATATATTGACATAAAAATTTAGACTTTATGCCAAAAAAAACTAATTCTGGACCATAGGGCGCCGCTTGAATCCTCTGAGGTAGATGCTTGTGTCGCAAGGTTGAAGCGCAGAAGCGGCCTCGTGTAGTGGCACTACTCAAAGGTCCAGATAGGGACAGGAGTGATCCTGCTTCTTACCGCGGTATCTGTCTATTGCCAGTTTTCGGCAAAGTGCTAGAGGGGATCATGGTGAACCGACGGACGTTCTACCCGATAGAAACATATGGCAATTTGGATTTCGAGAAGGACACTGCGTTGAGGATGCTTGGGGACACGTCGTGAGCACTGTTGCTGCCAGCCCGGCACAATATATGCTCGGAATCTTCGTGGACTTCAAAGAAGCCTTCGATGGGGATGAGACTCTGGCTGCCGAGAAGCCAGTTTGTGGGCTTCTTCTTTAGTCAGGAGGTATGTGAAGTGACTCTTGCGGTAACACGAAGTTGCCCTCAGGGATCCATCAGTGGTCCATTTATGTGGAACCTTATGATGGACTCACTTCTCCAGCGTCTGGAGCCACTGTGTGGTTTCAGCGCGTTTGCAGAGGACTTGTTGCTTTTCGTTGAGGGTCGTACCCTCAACCAAACTGGAGTCGAAAGGCGAACAGCTCATGTCCCTTGTCGGAGCATGGGTAGCTGAGGTCGGCGTTGCCGTCTCCACCAGCAAGACGGCGATCATATGGGCATTTTGCCCATAGTAGGCACCCTACGGTACCGTTTGCAGAAGCATGCCTGCCGTATGTTAATAAATACCGGTACCTTGGAGTTAGAGTTGGCGAGCGGTTGAATGTTCTTCCGCATATCAAGTCGCTCCGTGATCGGCTGACTGGAATTGTGCAGGCATTGGCACGCGTGCTGCGCCAGGCGGACCATATATACCAGACTCATGGTGCCATGTGCCTTGTTTGGTGCATCGGTCTGATATGATGGACCCAGCTCTGCCATGAGGCATATGGGGTCCTGTGAGAGACGAATCCTGCTTGGATGTCTACCAGTATGCCGTACAGTGTCCACTGCGGCATTGCAGGTGCTTGCTGGCGCTCTCCCACTCGACTTAGCTGCCAGATACGCGCCGTTCAGAGTAAAGTCTGTATACGAAATATTTAAGCCATACGTCCCAATCAGTTTTATCAACCGATATGTATGAACGTATATATTCATTGAAAGTTCGGTGACTTCTTTCGACTGTTCCAACTGTCTGGTGATGGTGTGCAGTTGATGTTATATTTTTTATTTTTAGATATTTGCACAAGTCATTTATAACTGAATTCTTATATTCTGTTCCCATGTCCGTAATGAACGTCTTCATTGGACCGTACTTTAGAATAAAAGATTCATAAATTGCTTTAGCGACAGTATTTGCGCTTTTGTTTGCAACTGGTATGGCAACTAGATATTTAGTTAAATGACATATTAGTGTGATTGCATATTCATTGCCATTTCCTGATTTTGGTAGCGGACCTATAGTGTCCACTATCACCCTGTCGAAAGCTTTTATTGGGGTCTCTGTTATTGTTAAAGGAGTTATTGTATTTCTTGTCACTTTTGATTTTTGGCATTTCTGATATTTTTTAATGTACTCAGTTATATCTTTAGACATACCTTTCCAGTAATAGTATCTTTTGACCTTGGCCAAGGTTTTTGTGATGCCTGCGTGACCTCCTTGTATTGGATCGTCATGAAATGTAGACAATATAGCTTCTTTTTCTTTTAATTTTTCTATTAGGGTCACCGGGTTGAGTAGCGCTATTCTCAATGAATTTAATATTTTATTGCCCATTATTTTGAAATTATCAACTGAAACATGTTCAAAGATATTTTCCCACGGTGCCACTTTGAGTTGGCTGATTTTATTTATACCGGCTTGCATTTCAAGCCTTTGGAAAAAATGACCTAAATCAAGTATTCCATTAGTATATAAATCGCTAACATCATATCTTGCAATAATTTTCTTACCATGTTTAAAGAAACATAGCATATTTTTTATATGCAAGGTCACTACTTTACGTAATTCGTCATTTTTGATGACTTCATATACGTTGGGCTTTGAAGCTTTTTCTATAGATTGCTTAGGCAATTCTATTTCTTTATCTTCTGCGCAGGATTTTTGTCTACTTTGATATCTTGTAGTGACTTTCTTTATATTTCTGGTCATTTCTTGTAGTTCTTTGATGGTTATTCTTGATAACGCATCAGCTACATAGTTGTATTTTCCCTTTAGATACTCAACTGTAAAATTATACTCCTCTAATTCAAGTCTCATACGAGTTAGTTTAGAGCTCGGATTTATCATAGAGAACAGGTATGTAAGTGGTCTGTGGTCTGTTTTGACAGTGAAATGTCTACCATAAATATATGGTCTGAAATGAGTTATTGCCCAATGAATTGCTGCCAATTCTTGTTCTGTTGTGCTTTTATTACTTTCACCCTTTGTAAACACTCTTGATGCATATGCCACTGGAAGTTGGAGACCTTTTTTGCATTGAGTTAACACTGCTCCACAAGCTTGCTTACTTGCATCCGTTATTATGCAAAACTCTTTGCTGAAATTTGGGTATTGTAATAAGTTGGGATTAATTAATGCCGATTTGAGATGTTCGAAGGCATGCTGGCATTCAGCTGTCCATTCGAATTTTACATCTTTTTTACATAATCTTGTTATGTGACGAGAATATTCGGCAAAATTTTGGATAAAACGTCTATAGTAATTGCAAAATGCAATAAATCGTCTAGCACTGTCCGCATCGTGTGGGACTGGATAATTTTTGATGACGTCATACTTTTTGTCATCTGGCAAGATTCCTTTATCTGTGCATTTGTGTCCCAAAAATGTGACTTCATGCATGAAAAATGAACATTTTTCTGGATGTAGCTTTAGGTTGTATTTCCTGCATTTCTCAAAAACATCAGTCAAGTTTTTAACCATATGTTTTTCGGAACAACCAATAACTATTAAATCATCCATATACAGGAATGCTTGAGAAGGTTCAAGTCCAGAGAAAGCTATAGTCATCATTCTCTGAAAAGAATTTGGTGCTATTTTTAGACCGAATGGTAATCGCGTGAAGCGATATGAGCCATTGCTCGTTGAAAAAGACGTTACATCTCTTGAACTTTCTTCGAGTTCAATTTGATGAAAACCTGACATTAAGTCTAGGCATGAAAAATATTTTGCTCTACCTAGTTGATCTAAAATATCATCAATTCTAGGTAGTGGGAATTTATCGGACAACAATTTTTTATTAATTTGACGATAGTCAATTACTAATCGCCATTTTTTCTTGTCAGAACCAGGAAGAGATTTCTTTGGAACTAACAAAAGTGCGCTGTTATATGGGGACACAGACGGTTCGACTATTTTGTTATTAATTAATTTTTCTACCTGTACTTGAATTTCGTCAAGTTGACTATGAGGATTTCTATAATTTTTAATATATACTGGTTCATCATCTGTCAATCTTAGCTTTTGTTTGTAGAAATTATTTGTTGTGATTGATTCGGTTTCAAGTCCGAATACATCGCTATACTTGGTGCATAAATCTGTTAGTGTAGATTTGAATTGTGGTGGAAAATTTTTTGTTAATTGAGACATGACAGTTTTTTCTCTTGCTTCAGGATTGGTTTGAACTATGTCATAGTTCGAAAGTGATTCATATTGTAGATCTTTTATATTTACTATTTGATCTTTATTATTTGTATTCAGCAATCGGACAAATGCATTTTTGGTTGTTGCAACTGTGTTTGCAACATAAATGCCTTTTTGAATTTCCTGGTTTTTTATTAAAACACTATCTTCATTTGATGATAGTTGTATTTTTCGGACAACCTGGGATCTTGCTGGTAGAATTATTGAGTTATTACCAGAGCTGTATGCTATTGGAACGTATATTGGGAAATTCAAATTAGTTGGTCTCATCTTGAGCCAATCTTCTGTTTGATTAAAATCTAATTGACAATTGAATTTCTTTATGAAATCAATTCCTAATATTCCATCACATGGGATTAAGAAATGTGAATCTACTATATGAAAATCGTGTGGAATTATGTAATTGCCTGTCTGTATCTCAATTGAAGTTAATCCTTTGGATTGAATTAATTCTTGTCCTATTCCTTGAATATTAATTTTATTGTTGCCTTGGATATCATTAAAGATATCAGAATTTTCTTTTAGAAGAGAAATATCTGCACCTGTGTCTATTAAAAAGACAAGTTTTTTATTTGTTTCTACATTGACAAAATTAACAAATATGCTTTGGCTAAGATTAATTGTGTGAACCTTGTGTCTATTTATTGATGAGCAGCTAAAGGGTGTTCGGAGTTTCCCGAGTTATTTTGGGCTACTCTTACATATCCCTGATTATTGTTGTTTTGGCCTCGGTTCGAGTTGCCACGGCCTCTAAAGTTTCCTCTATTATTATTATTATTGGTATTGTTATAACGATGACCGCCTCTGTAATAAGGGCGGCCCCTTGTGTTATAACGACCGCGGTATGTACCGCGCTGAGTCTGATTCTGGTAGAACAGAACAGCGTTGGAATGTCCAGTTGCTTCTGTGCAACTGTCTATAAATTTAGATATGGCATCGTTCATGCTGTTGAACGTGCCTGCATGCATGATAACCTTTACTTTATCAATCGAGCAGTTCCTCGTCACTGCTTTGACGGCTTGTGTCGTGCTATATTTGTTTGCAAGTTCTGGTTTCAAACCATCACTAATATAAGCACCTTCTAGAGCTTTTGTTAACTGCTCCACCTCTTGCGTGTAAAGGTTGGCTGTTTTGTTCTTTTGCTGCAGATTTAGTAATTTTGCAGAGAGTACCTCAACAGATTCCCCCTTTACTGTTCGCGAGAGTTTATCTTTAATTTCCTGTATAGTATTTTCCGTGCTAATGAGATTCCTAGCATGACCTTTTAGTTTGGTCTTAATGACATTGACTGCTAAAGTCTCATGTTCTCCTTTTATCGAATCTAACAAGTTCAGAGCGTCTTTGAAACTCTGTAGGTTTTCTGCTTTGCCGTCGTACTCAAATAATAGAGACGAGGCTGTTTTTAGGAAATCTACTACTGATTGTGCCATCTTGTTTACTATTTTACTTTCTATTGGCTTATTTCTTTCCTCAGCAATTACGTCTAGTAATAGTTCAGCTGGGAAATTTAGTGTGTTTGGAACAAGTACTTGTAACTTGTGCCTTTGTGACACATATAATATGTTCTCTTTTAATCGAGATATTATATCTTTTACTTGTGTCTGTTGTAACGAAGAAAATTTCGTATTGTGGTCAAGTATTATGACACGAACCTCGTTATATTTTCCTAATAGTGTCTCTAAATGTTTTATCTTTGTATCGTTACTTATTGGTGTACTCTTATTGAGGCACTTAAACGATCTATCAAAGTCTTCCCGCAGTTTCTTGATTTTAGCTATTATATTTAGCCAATCCATCAAGTTAGGAACTGGGGTGTTAATAAAAAGATTTATTTAATAAATTTAATAAAAAGATTTATTTAATTATATTTTATATTTTATTTTATATTTTCGTATTTATTTATATGTTCATAGCTAGGCTTGGTTTTTTTTTCTTTCCTTTTTGAAGCTTTTGACATGGCAGTTTTATTCTTGCTTACTTGGGTTAAATTTGTTTCTTTTTTTTTTGCTTTATTTATTTCCTTTCAGCTATCAAACCCTGTCCAAGTCATTAGCTCTGCTTACATATCTTTTCTTAAGGCATTTACTATGCATTTTGTATATTTTATAACATGTATTTATTAACATAATTATTGTTATAATAATTAAACAAATTATTATGTAATCCAGGTTTAAAGGAACAACTTCGACCTTGTTGATTACATTGGCAGTGGAGTCCACTGACTTAACATCTACTAGACCCATTTTTGAAAAGAGTTTTTCTCCTAATACAGTATTTTCTGAATATATTGGGTCTGGGTAAAATTTGCTTATAGAGTTGTCAAATGACATTTACTTATTTTTTATTTATTGATTTTGTTTTTTTTTTTTTAATTTTAAAATATCTATTTTTTGTTAAGACGTCTTGCGGCGGTGAGAAATTTAAAATTAATTCATCCGTATGAATTTACAGGTTTCCTACCTAAATTTTCGTTTGGCTTTACAGGCCGAACTTCTCATCGGGCAGAAAAGGTTCCGCTCAATGTTACAATTGGTTTTTATAATTATTAAAAAAAATATGCATCGCAGTGCAATCAGAAAAAAAATTTTGCACACAGTGCTATTAAAAAAAAATTTTGCGCTCTTTGAAGCGCTGTCGGTTCCGTCTTGTCATTTGTTTTTGGAGATCCACCGTTGTTGTAGTGTGCGGATAGCGCACCACAGTGTGAATACTATTCCCGCGTTGACGTAGTGGGCGGGCTGCACACCACGTTATCCTGTGTCAGCTGGGCGTCGCCGGTGTTGGCACGCTGACACGCCCTCGATGACGTAGTGAGCGGGCTGCTCACCACGTTGATGATAATGTCCTCTTATTGGGGTTGTGTGCCGGTCTTGCAACGCCTGCACGTATATTCACAGTGTGGTGTGAACAGTGGTCCCTCGCAGCCGTTCGGGCAGCTTTTCTTTAATTCCGGCAGGCTTTTTGGCTGGGTAGGTTGAATTTTATTATCATTTGATAAAGATTTTATTTCGTTTACTGAGTGAGCGGGTGTGGTTGGGTTTGTTTCATTAAGATATTTGACATAGTGGTCTAGCTCGGCTTGTAGTTTTTGAGCTTTCGACCATACTGGCGGTGGGGTATTCGTATATAATAGCCACTTTAGGTGCGCTATTCTCTTTTTAGCTTTGTTCCGAACTCCGCCCCTGTTTTTACCCATCACACTCACACTCTACTCACTCAGATCATTGTTTCTCCGCAGCTTCAGTTGTTTGTTGAAATTGTTGCATGGTCAAAAGTGTTTTTTTTTTTCCTTTTGCGGAGCGTCGAATGCCGGGCGTGCTGATCTTCTCACGTCCAGTGCTTGCTGATGTAAGTTGGAATTTATCACAAGCGGCTTCCTTTTTTCCTTTTCCTTCTGCTACAGCTTATACGGGTCCTGTCACGGTCGCCATGTAATCAAATCCCAGCGCCCCACGTAGAAAAGATTTGTTTAATGTTGATGATATATTTTATTAATTATTTAATTTGGCGGAGCAGGGAAGGTCCCGCTCCGTTCGAAGTTAATTCGTCAATATCTTGGCGATCTACATACAATGGTTTCTTAGCCTAAGTCGAGGAGCAGCGCTGCCGGCATAGCCTGCAGCGCAGCGACGCTTATATGCGTTTCCTACATATATATATTGTCGCCGAGCGACGGTGCTGGAGGAGAGGTGCTATAGGCACACATATTAGCGGTCAGCGCTTGGCCAGCGCGAGTACTGCTGATCATGCAAAATAGGTACGTTGCCCTTAACATACGCTTGGGCTGAACTGTTGTGATTGTGTATTATGAATACAGTGGTTAATCGAAATGTGTACATACTACAAGAATAACAAGATACGTAACGGCCACACATTGGTTTGGCACTATGCAGCCACTTTTTTGGTGACGTCCAAAATTGCTCTCTGTCCGCTCGCTTACGATGAAAGCGTAGGAAATCTAAAAATAGATAGCACGTTGTATTAGCGCGTAAAATTAAGAAAATACACTAACAATATTCACTATTCACTATTTATCGCAATTCCTATTTGCGCTAATATTTCCTTTCTTTACTATTGCAACAAAACGACTTTAGTTGAATATAAACTCGATTATATGCGAAAAGATCAAAAAATCGAGGGGCTCTGCACATAGTCAACTTTAAGCAAACGGGCTAAGAGAAATTAAAAGGAAAAACAAAAAAATTGGGGCGCTTAAAAATATCAAATTGGAATAGACCAAAAAAAAGAAATGAATCTGAAAAACAACTGAATCTAATGCGCATTTTAATATTGAAAATGGATCATTTACATCCATCATATTAAGTCATAAGACCTAATAAAAATTCTAAATAATTAAATCAAATACAAATCAAAGTTATTATAACTAGTGTAATTTAAAACATAAATTTTCCAAAAGGAAGTCATTACATTGAGAAAAAAATATTTCATGAAAGTAATACGTAGTAGAAAATAAACAACAATCATTGCCTTATTAATTTTTCACACGTCCCGAGCTTAATACTCTAATTACATATATTCTAATATAAATTCATATTTGAAATTTTTTTCTGATAAGCTATTTTTAAATGCAAAACAATAATTTTTCCCATGGTGACAATTGATCAAAAATAATATAGATTTAAAGTCTAAGAACTTCTACGGTGAAGGGCATATTTTGTCATATTTACAATGCATGAGCATACGTGTGCACACATACAGTTGTCTGCTATCACTGCATGCGTAGAAAAGAGCTGTTCGCTGTAGCGCTCTCCGCTCTCTTGCTCTCGAACAAAAACTCGAGAGAGCCTGGAGCCACCTCTAGAGCCACGGCCAAAATATCGCGTGCCAAACAATCGTATGGGGTTACGCATCTTGTTATTCTAGTGTCTTTGATGTGGTGATGGGAGGACAAGATAGAGGGCGGCCTTCTTGCACCTGAACTTAACTCTTGGGTAGGCTATTAAGATATGCATGATGCTTGCGGACTGGAGACCCTGATTCTATAGGCTTCTATTAAGCTTACTACAGGAGAGCCTCGACGAGAGATTTCAAATCGGTATGATCAAGGATTGTGGGGGTTTGGCTAATGTAATGTTTAGAGTCAAGTTTTGGAGTTCTGTAAATAGCATTCTAGTGTGCTTTGTCAGCGATTGCGCACAAACTCTGCTCTCTTCGCCTTTTTTGGCGGTTTTAGGGCGTGGCAAACATTTTTTTGCACATCGATAGAAATTTACAGGACTAATAAAAATTTAAAAAAAAATATCAACACATTTATCAAAATTGTGGGCTCGGTAGTTTTGTACGGTTTGTGAAAGTTACAGTGGGCGGGGCAACATAGGTCAACAAATTTAAGCTGCGTCTTTGTCTCTGGAATCTGTATGCTGGATCTCAACCTTCTAGCTTTTATAGTTCCTGAGATCTCGTTCATACGGACAGACGGACATGGCTAGATCGACTCGGCTATTGATCCTGATCAAGAATATATACACTTTATACTGTCGGAAACGCTTTATTCTGCCTGTTAACATACTTTTCAACGAATCTAGAATACCCTTTTACTCTACGAGTAACGGGTATATCAAGAGAGAATGATATAGTCAAGTTCCCCGACTATAAGATACCCGTTACTCAGCTAGTGTGAATACGCATTCTTCTGGGAAATCGACAAATATTGGGGAATAAAATGAGAAAAAATTTAAAAATTGTTCCAAAGTGTGGGCGTGATCGGTTTGGCGGCTTTAGGGCGTCATAGTGGTCGTTTTTTGGCGAATCGATAGAATGTCGTCTGTATGTCCCAAAGGCAATAACAAATACATCGAAAAGCGTGCTGACGTATGCAAATGAATGAGTCCTTTCCATTCCTTTTCGATTGGGGAGAGCCGCATGTTCTTTGAAAAATTAAGTAACAAATTAGCTGGCAAGAGAATTAATAATATAGGTATTTTAAGAGGAATTGGTGACAATATAGATAAGAGCCACTTGCAAATACTATCAGCAGTCCAAATGTCTCAATTTAATTTAGAAATTTTGTTTCATGTTGTAGTGGATACCTATCTAACGCTTTACATAATGATTGGCCAAGACATATTAAAGCTTCGTTTCGGCAAATACACTAGAATAACAAGATGCGTAACGCCACGAATGGCACACAATTTTTTCGGCGTGGCTCTCGAATTGGAGCCTGGTGGCTCCAGGCTCTCGAATTTTTGTTTAAGAGCGAGAGCCGAGAGCTCTACAGCGAACAGCTCTTTTCTGCGCACACAATGACAACAGACAACTGTATGTGTGCACACGTATGCTCATGCATTGTAAATTTGACAAAATATGCCCTTCACCTTAAAAGTTCGTTGACTTTAAATCTATATTATTTTTTATCAAAAATTCGAAAAATTCTTGTTTTGCATTGCCTTAACGTTATTAATATTTAAATAAAGCTTAGAAATAGTAATAGCCGAATCATAATATCACAAAATAAATTTTAAAAATGACTTTATGGTAGAATATTTGTTATTAGAGTATTCAGCGTTCGACGTGAGAAAAATTAATAAGGCAGTGATTGTTGAGTGCTTGTGTCCGCACTTCGTGCCTCCAGAAATACCTTTTGCAATAAACAGTTTTCATATTTTTATTTATTTTAATAATTTTTATTTTCTACTACGTATTATTATTTTTCATGAATTATTATTATGAAATATAATTTTTTTCTATTTTTAATAAAATTATTATTTTTTAATGAAATTAAAAAATAATTATTATTTGTATGAAATATTTATTTCTCAATGTAATGTCTTCTTTTTGGAAAATTTATGTTTCAAATTACAGTAGCTATAATAATTTCCTTTGTATTTGCTTTAATTATTTAATATATTTATTAAGTCATATGACTTAATATGATGGCTGTAAATTATCCATTTTTATTATTTAAAATGCCCATTCTATTCAGTTTTTTTTAAGTTTTATATTTTTTTTTGGTCTATCGAAGAAAGCGCGCTTTTGGGTGGGAAGAAAAAGGTCTAATAAATATAGGACCCCATTACAATTGTAATGGCCTCCCCGTGGTGTTCCCTGGGTACCGATTATTACATAAATTACACATAAT